>NC_091748.1:30103935-30728935 GCF_043380555.1 Nothobranchius furzeri
CTTCAGCGTCAGCGACTGCGCTGATCCTGCTGCTGTTTTCTGCTCTGCTCGTCGGTGTCAGCGACTACGCTGATCCTGCTGCTGTTTTCTGCTCTGCTCGTCGGCGTCTGCGACTGCTCTGGTCCTGCTGCTGTTTTTTGCTCTGCTCGTCGGCGTCAGCGACTGCGCTGATCCTGCTGCTGCTTTCTGCTCTGCTCGTCGGCGTCAGCGACTGCGCTGATCCTGCTGCTGCTTTCTGCTCTGCTCGTCCGCGTCTGCGACTGCGCTGGTCCTGCTGCTGTTTTCTGCTCTGCTCGTCGGCATCAGCGACTGCTCTGATGCTGTTTTCTGCTCTGCTCGTCGAGGTCAGCAACTGCGCTGATCCTGCTGCTGTTTTCTGCTCTGCTCGTCGCCGTCGGCGACTGCGCTCGTCCTGCTGTTGTTTTCTGCTCTGATCGTCGGCGTCGGCGACTGCGCTGGTCCTGCTGCTGTTTTCTGCTCTGCTCATCGGCGTCTGCGACTGCCTGACCCTGCTGCTGATTTCTGCTCTGATCGTCTGCGACTGCGCATCTCCTGCTGCTGTTTTTTGCTCTGCTCGTCGGTGTCAGTGACTGAGCTGATCCTGCTGCTGTTTTCTGCTCTGCTCGTCGGCGACTGCGCTGATCCTGCTGCTGTTTTCTGCTCTGCTCGTAGGCGTCGGCGACTGCGCTGGTCCTGCTGCTGTTTTCTGCACTGCTCCTCGGCGACTGCGCTGTTCCTGCTGCTGTTTTCTGCTCTACTCGTCGGCGACTGCGCTGATCCTGCTGCTGTTTTCTGCTCTGCTCGTCGGCGACTGCGCTGATCCTGCTGCTGTTTTCTGCTCTGCTCGTAGGCGTCGGCGACGGCGCTGGTCCTGCTGCTGTTTTCTGCACTGCTCCTCGGCGACTGCGCTGTTCCTGCTGCTGTTTTCTGCTTTGCCCATAGGCGTCGCCGACTGCGCTGGTCCTGCTGCTGTTTTCTGCTCTGCTCGTCGGCGACTGCGCTGGTCCTGCTGCTGTTTTCTGCACTGCTCATCGGCGTCTCGGCGACTGAGTTGATCCTGCAGCTGTTTTCTGCTCTGCTCGTTGGCGTCTGCGACTGCGCATCTCCTGCTGCTTTTTTCTGCTCTGCTCGTCGGCGTCAGCGACTGCGCTGATCCTGCTGCTGCTTTCTGCTCTGCTCGTCGGCGTCAGCGACTGCGCTGATCCTGCTGCTGCTTTCTGCTCTGCTCGTCCGCGTCTGCGACTGCGCTGGTCCTGCTGCTGTTTTCTGCTCTGCTCGTCGGCATCAGCGACTGCTCTGATGCTGTTTTCTGCTCTGCTCGTCGAGGTCAGCAACTGCGCTGATCCTGCTGCTGTTTTCTGCTCTGCTCGTCGCCGTCGGCGACTGCGCTCGTCCTGCTGTTGTTTTCTGCTCTGATCGTCGGCGTCGGCGACTGCGCTGGTCCTGCTGCTGTTTTCTGCTCTGCTCATCGGCGTCTGCGACTGCCTGACCCTGCTGCTGATTTCTGCTCTGATCGTCTGCGACTGCGCATCTCCTGCTGCTGTTTTTTGCTCTGCTCGTCGGTGTCAGTGACTGAGCTGATCCTGCTGCTGTTTTCTGCTCTGCTCGTCGGCGACTGCGCTGATCCTGCTGCTGTTTTCTGCTCTGCTCGTAGGCGTCGGCGACTGCGCTGGTCCTGCTGCTGTTTTCTGCACTGCTCCTCGGCGACTGCGCTGTTCCTGCTGCTGTTTTCTGCTCTACTCGTCGGCGACTGCGCTGATCCTGCTGCTGTTTTCTGCTCTGCTCGTCGGCGACTGCGCTGATCCTGCTGCTGTTTTCTGCTCTGCTCGTAGGCGTCGGCGACGGCGCTGGTCCTGCTGCTGTTTTCTGCACTGCTCCTCGGCGACTGCGCTGTTCCTGCTGCTGTTTTCTGCTTTGCCCATAGGCGTCGCCGACTGCGCTGGTCCTGCTGCTGTTTTCTGCTCTGCTCGTCGGCGACTGCGCTGGTCCTGCTGCTGTTTTCTGCACTGCTCATCGGCGTCTCGGCGACTGAGTTGATCCTGCAGCTGTTTTCTGCTCTGCTCGTTGGCGTCTGCGACTGCGCATCTCCTGCTGCTTTTTTCTGCTCTGCTCGTCGGCGTCAGCGACTGCGCTGATCCTGCTGCTGTTTTCTGCTCTGCTCGTCGGTGTCAGCGACTACGCTGATCCTGCTGCTGTTTTCTGCTCTGCTCGTCGGCGTCTGCGACTGCGCTGGTCCTGCTGTTGTTTTCTGCTCTGCTCGTCGGCATCAGCGACTGCTCTGATGCTGTTTTATGCTCTGCTCGTCGAGGTCAGCAACTGCGCTGATCCTGCTGCTGTTTTCTGCTCTGCTCGTCGCCGTCGGCGACTGCGCTCGTCCTGCTGTTGTTTTCTGCTCTGATCGTTGGCGTCGGCGACTGCGCTGGTCCTGCTGCTGTTTTCTGCTCTGCTCATCGGCGTCTGCGACTGCGCTGACCCTGCTGCTGATTTCTGCTCTGATTGTCTGCGACTGCGCATCTCCTGCTGCTGTTTTTTGCTCTGCTCGTCGGTGTCAGCGACTGCGCTGATCCTGCTACTGTTTTCTGCTCTGATCGTCGGCGTCTGCGACTGCGCTGGTCCTGCTGCTGTTTTCTGCTCTGCTCGTCAGCGACTGCGCTGATCCTGCTGCTGTTTTCTGCTCTGCTCGTCGGCGACTGCGCTGATCCTGCTGCTGTTTTCTGCTCTGCTCGTAGGCGTCGGCGACTGCGCTGGTCCTGCTGCTGTTTTCTGCACTGCTCCTCGGCGACTGCGCTGTTCCTGCTGCTGTTTTCTGCTTTTCTTGTAGGCGTCGCCGACTGCGCTGGTCCTGCTGCTGTTTTCTGCTCTGCTCGTCGGCGACTGCGCTGGTCCTGCTGCTGTTTTCTGCACTGCTCATCGGAGTCGGCGACTGCGTTGATCCTGCTGCTGTTTTCTGCTCTGCTTGTTGGCGTCTGCGACTGCGCATCTCCTGCTGCTTTTTTCTGCTCTGCTCGTCGGCGTCAGCGACTGCGCTGATCCTGCTGCTGTTTTCTGCTCTGCTCGTCGGTGTCAGCGACTACGCTGATCCTGCTGCTGTTTTCTGCTCTGCTCATCGGCGTCTGCGACTGCGCTGGTCCTGCTGCTGTTTTTTGCTCTGCTCGTCGGCGTCAGCGACTGCGCTGATCCTGCTGCTGTTTTCTGCTCTGCTCATTTGCGTCAGCGAATGCGCTGATCCTGCTGCTGTTTTCTGCTCTGCTCGTCGCCGTCAGCGCTGATCCTGCTGCTGTTTCCTGCTCTGCTCGTCGCCGTCGGCGACTGCGCTGGTCCTGCTGTTGTTTTCTTCTCTGCTCGTCGGCGTCTGCTCTGCTCGTCGGCGTCAGCGACTGCGCTGGTCCTGCTGCTGTTTTCTGCTCTGCTCGTCGGTGACTGCGCTGGTCCTGCTGCAGTTTTTTGCTCTGCGCGTCGGCGTCGGCGACTGCGCTGATCCTGCTGCTGCTTTCTGCTCTGCTCGTCGGAGTCTGCGACTGCACTGGTCCTGCTGCTGTTTTCTGCTCTGCTCGTCGGCATCATCGACTGCGCTGATGCTGTTTTCTGCTCTGCTCGTCGAGGTCAGCAACTGCGCTGATCCTGCTGCTGTTTTCTGCTCTTCTCATTGCCGTCGGCGACTGCGCTCGTCCTGCTGTTGTTTTCTGCTCTGATCGTCGGCGTCGGCGACTGCGCTGGTCCTGCTGCTGTTTTCTGCTCTGCTCATCGGCGTCTGCTACTGCGCCGATCCTGCTGCTATTTTCTGCTCTGCTCATCGGCGTCAGCAACTGGGCTGATCCTGCTGCTGTTTTCTGCTCTGCTCGTCTGCGTCAGCGAATGCGCTGATCCTGCTGCTGTTTTCTGCTCTGCTCTTCTCCGTCAGCGTTGATCCTGCTGCTGTTCCCTGCTCTGCTCGTCGCCGACGGCGACTGCGCTGGTCCTGCTGTTGTTTTCTTCTCTGCTCGTCGGCGTCTGCTCTGCTCGTCGGCGTCAGCGACTGCGCTGGTCCTGCTGCTGTTTTCTGCTCTGCTCGTCGGTGACTGCGCTGATGCTGCTTCAGTTTTCTGCACTGCTAATTGGCGTCGGCGACTGCGCTGATCCTGCTGCTGTTTTCTGCTCTGCTCGTACGCGTCGGCGACTGCGCTGGTCCTGCTGCTGTTTTCTGCTCTGCTCGTCGGCTGCTGCGCTGATCCTGCTGCTGTTTTCTGCTCTGCTCGTCTGTGTCAGCGAATGCGCTGATCCTGCTGCTGTTTCCTGCTCTGCTCGTCAGCGTCGGCGACTGCACTGGTCCTGCTGCTGTTTTCTTCTCTGCTCCTCGGCGTCTGCTCTGCTCGTCGGCGTCTGCTCTGCTCGTCGGCGTCTGCGACTGCGCTCGTCCTGCTGCTGTTTTCTGCTCTGCTCGTCGGCGACTGCGCTGGTCCTGCTGCTTTTTTCTGCACTGTTCATCGGCGTTGGCGACTGTGCTGATCCTGCTGCTGTTTTCTGCCCTGCTCGTAGGCGTCGGCGACTGTGCTGGTCCTGCTGCTGTTTTCTGCACTGCTCATCGGCGTCGGCGACTGCGCTGATCCTGCTGCTGTTTTCTGCTCTGCTCGTCGGCGACTGCGCTGGACCTGCTGCTGTTTTCTGCACTGCTCATCGGCGTCGGCGACTGCGTTGATCCTGCTGCTGTTTTCTGCTCTGCTCATTGGCGTCTGCGACTGCTTATCTCCTGCTGCTTTTTTCTGCTCTGCTCGTCAGCGTCAGCGACTGCGCTGACCCTGCTGCTGTTTTCTGCTCTGATAGTCTGCGACTGCGCATCTCCTGCTGCTGTTTTTTGCTCTGCTCGTCGGCGTCAGCGACTGCGCTGATCCTGCTGCTGTTTTCTGCTCTGCACGTCGGCGTCTGCGACTGCACATCTCCTGCTGCTGTTTTCTGCTCTGCTCGTCGGCGACTGCGCTGGTCCTGCTGCTTTTTTCTGCACTGCTCATCGGAGTCGGCGACTGTGCTGATCCTGCTGCTGTTTTCTGCCCTGCTCGTAGGCGTCGGCGACTGTGCTGATCCTGCTGCTGTTTTCTGCACTGCTCATCGGCGTCGGCGACTGCGCTGATCCTGCTGCTGTTTTCTGCTCTGCTCGTCGGCGACTGCGCTGGACCTGCTGCTGTTTTCTGCACTGCTCATCGGCGTCGGCGACTGCGTTGATCCTGCTGCTGTTTTCTGCTATGCTCGTTGGCGTCTGCGACTGCGCATCTCCAGCCGCTTTTTTCTGCTCTGCTTGTCGGCGTCAGCGACTTCGCTGATCCTGCTGCTGTTTTCTGCTCTGCTCGTCGGCGTCTGCGACTGCGCATCTCCCTCTGCTGTTTTTTGCTCTGCTCGTCGGCGTCGGCGACTGCGCTGATCCTGTTGCTGTTTTCTGCTCTGCTCATCGGCGACTGCGCTGGTCCTTCTGCTGTTTTCTGCACTGCTCATTGGCGTTGGCGACTGCATTGATCCTGCTGCTGTTTTCTGCTCTGCTCATTCGCGTATGCGACTGCGCATCTCCTGCTGCTTTTTTTCTGCTCTGCTCGTCAGCGTCAGCGACTGCGCTGACCCTGCTGCTGTTTTCTGCTCTGATCGTCTGCGACTGCGCATCTCCTGCTGCTGTTTTTTTGCTCTGCTCGTCGGCGTCAGCGACTGCGCTGATCCTGCTGCTGTTTTCTGCTCTGCACGTCGGCGTCTGCGACTGCACATCTCCTGCTGCTGTTTTTTGCTCTGCTCGTCGTCGACTGCGCTGGTCCTGCTGCTGTTTTCTGCTCTGCTCATCGGCGTCGGCTACTGCGCTGATCCTGCTGCTGTTTTCTGCTCTGCTTGTCTGCGTCAGCGAATGCGCTGATCCTGCTGCTGTTTCCTGCTCTGCTCGTCGCTGTCGGCGACTGCGCTGGTCCTGCTGCTGTATTCTGCTCTGCTCATCGGCGACTGCGCTGGTCCTGCTGGTGTTTTCTGCACTGCTCATCGGCGTCGGCGACTGCACTGGTCCTGCTGTTGTTTTCGCCTCTGCTCGTCGGCGTCTGCTACTGCGCTTGTCCTGCTGCTGTTTTCTGCTCTGCTCGACGGCTACTGCGCTGGTCTTGCTGCTGTTTTCTGCACTGCTCATCGGCGTCGGCGACTGTGCTGATCCTGCTGCTGTTTTCTGCTCTGCTCGTAGGCGTCGGCGACTGCGCTGGTCCTGCTGCTGTTTTCTGCTCTGCTCGTCCGCGACTGCACTGGTCCTGCTGCGTTTTTCTGCACTGCTCATGTGCGTCGGCGACTGCGTTGATCCTGCTGCTGTTTTCTGCTCTGCTCATTGGCGTCTGCGCCTGCACATCTCTTGCTGCTGTTTTTTGCTCTGCTCGTCGGCGTCAGCGACTGCGCTGGTCCTGCTGCTGTTTTCTGCTCTGCTCATCGGCGTCGGCTACTGCGCTGATCCTTCTGCTGTTTTCTGCTCTGCTTGTCTGTGTCAGTGAATGCGCTGATCCTGCTGCTGTTTCCTGCTCTGCTCGTCGCCGTCGGCAACTGCGCTGGTCCTGCTGATGTTTTCTGCACTGCTCGTCGGCGTTGGCGACTGCGCTGGTCCTGCTGTTGTTTTCGCCTCTGCTCGTCGGCGTCTGCGACTGCGCATCTCCTGCTGCTGTTTTTTGCTCTGCTCGTCGGCGTTGGCGACTGCGCTGATCCTGCTGCTGTTTTCTGCTCTGCTCATCGGCGACTGCACTGGACCTGCTGCTGTTTTCTGCACTGCTCATTGGCGTCGGCGACTGCATTGATCCTGCTGCTGTTTTCTGCTCTGCTCATTGGCGTCTGCGACTGCGCATCTCCTGCCGCTTTTTTCTGCTCTGCTCGTCGGCGTCAGCGACAGCGCTGATCCTGCTTCTGTTTTCTGCTCTGCTCGTCGGCGTCTGCGACTGCGCATCTCCTGCTGCTGTTTTTTGCTCTGCTCGTCAGCGTCGGCGACTGCGCTGATCCTGCTGCTGTTTTCTGCTCTGCTCATCGGCGACTGCGCTGGTCTTGCTGCTGTTTTCTGCACTGCTCATCGGCGTTGGCGACTGCATTGATCCTGCTGCTGTTTTCTGCTCTGCTCATTGGCGTCTGCGACTGCGCATCTCCTGCTGCTTTTTTCTGCTCTGCTCGTCAGCGTCAGCAACTGCGCTGACCCTGCTGCTGTTTTCTGCTCTGATCATCTGCGACTGCGCATCTACTGCTGCTGTTTTTTGCTCTGCTCGTCAGCGACTGCGCTGGTCCTGCTGTTGTTTTCGCCTCTGCTCATCGGCGTCTGCGCTGGTCCTGCTGCTGTTTTCTGCTCTGCTCGTCGGCGTCAGCGACTGCGCTGACCCTGCTGCTGTTTTCTGCTCTGATCGTCTGCGACTGCGCATCTCCTGCTGCTGTTTTTTGCTCTGCTCGTCGGCGTCAGCGACTGCGCTGATCCTGCTGCTGTTTTCTGCTCTGCTCGTCGGCGTCTGCTCGGCTCGTCGGCGTCTGCGCTGGTCCTGCTGCTGTTTTCTGCTCTGGTCGTCGGCGACTGCGCTGGTCCTGCTGTTGTTTTCGCCTCTGCTCGTCGGCGTCTGCTCTGCTCATCGGCGTCTTCGACTGCGCTGGTCCTGCTGCTGTTTTCTGCTCTGCTCATTGGCGTCTGCGACTGCGCATCTCCTGCTGCTGTTTTCTGCTTTGCTCGTCGGCGACTGCGCTGGTCCTGCTGCTGTTTTCTGCACTGCTCATCGGCGTCAGCGACTGCGCTGGTCCTTCTGTTGTTTTCGCCTCTGCTCGTCGGCGACTGCGCTGGTCCTGCTGGTGTTTTCTGCACTACTCATTGGCGTCGGCGACTGCGCTGGTCCTGCTGTTGTTTTCGCCTCTGCTCGTCGGCGTCTGCGACTGCGCTGGTCCTGCTGCTGTTTTCTGCTCTGCTCGTCGGCGACTGTGCTGATCCTGCTGCTGTTTTCTGCTCTGCTCGTAGGCGTCGGCGACTGCGCTGGTCCTGCTGCTGTTTTCTGCACTGCTCATCGGCGTCTGCGACTGCGCATCTCCTGCTGCTGTTTTTTGCTCTGCTCTTTGGCGACTGCGCTGGTCCTGCTGCTGTTTTCTGCTCTGCTCATCGGCGTCGGCTACTGCGCTGATCCTGCTGCTGTTTTCTGCTCTGCTTGTCTGCGTCAGCGAATGCGATGATCCTGCTGCTGTTTTCTGCCCTGCTCGTCGGCGTCTGCGACTGCGCATCTCCTTTTTTGCTCTGCTCGTCGGCGACTGCGCTGGTCCTGCTGATGTTTTCTGCACTACTCATCGGCGTCGGCGACTGCGCTGGTCCTGCTGTTGTTTTCGCCTCTGCTCGTCGGCGTCTGCGACTGCGCTGGTCCTGCTGCTGTTTTCTGCTCTGCTCGTCGGCGACTGTGCTGATCCTGCTGCTGTTTTCTGCTCTGCTCGTAGGCATCGGCGACTGCGCTGGTCCTGCTGCTGTTTTCTGCACTGCTCATCGTCGTCGGCGACTACGTTGATCCTGCTGCTGTTTTCTGCTCTGCTCATTGGCGTCTGCGACTGTGCTGATCCTGCTGCTTTTTTCTGCTCTGCTCGTCGGCGTCAGCGACTGCGCTGACCCTGCTGCTGTTTTCTGCTCTGATCGTCTGCGACTGCGCATCTCCTGCTGCTGTTTTTTGCTCTGCTCGTCGGCGTCAGCGACTGCGCATCTCCTGCTGCTGTTTTTTGCTCTGCTCGTTGGCGACTGCACTGGTCCTGCTGCTGTTTTCTGCTCTGCTCATCGGCGTCGGCTACTGTGTTGATCCTGCTGCTGTTTTCTGCTCTGCTTGTCTGCGTCAGCGAATAAGATGATCCTGCTGCTGTTTTCTGCTCTGCTCGTCGGCGTCTGCGACTGCGCATCTCCTGCTGTTGTTTTTTGCTCTGCTCGTCGGCGACTGCGCTGGTCCTGCTGCTGTTTTCTGCTCTGCTCATCGGCGTTGGCTACTGCGCTGATCCTGCTGCTGTTTTCTGCTCTGCTTGTCTGCGTCAGCGAATGCGCTGATCCTGTTTCTGTATCCTTCTCTGCTCGTTGCCGTCGGCTACTGCGCTGGTCCTGCTGTTGTTTTCTGCTCTGATCGTCGGCGTCGGCAACTGCGCTGGTCCTGCTGCTGTTTTTTTCTCTGCTCGTCGGTGTCTGCTCTGCTCGTCGGCGTCTGCGACTGCGCTGGTCCTGCTGCTGTTTGCTGCTCTGCTCATCGGGCGGCTGCACTGGTCCTGCTGGTGTTTTCTGATCTGCTCATCGGCGTCGGCGACTGCGCTGGTCCTGCTGTTGTTTTCGCCTCTGCTCGTCGGTGTCTGCGACTGCGCTGGTCCTGCTGCTCTTTTCTGCTCTGCTCGTCGGCGACTGTGCTGATCCTGCTGCTGTTTTCTGCTCTGCTCATAGGCGTCGGCAACTGTGCTGGTCCTGCTGCTGTTTTCTGCACTGCTCATCGGCGTCTGCAACTGCGCTGGTCCTGCTGCTGTTTTCTGCTCTGCTCGTCGGCGACTGCGCTGGTCCTGCTGATGTTTTCTGCACTGCTCATCTGCGTCGGCGACTACGTTGATCCTGCAGCTGTTTTCTGCTCTGCTCATTAGCGTCTGCGACTGCGCATCTCCTGCTGCTTTTTTCTGCTCTGCTCATCGGCGTCAGCGACTGCGCTGACCCTGCTGCTGTTTTCTGCTCTGATCGTCTGCGACTGCACATCTCCTGCTGCTGTTTTTTGCTCTGCTCGTCGGCGTCAGCGACTGCGCTGATCCTGCTGCTGTTTTCTGCTCTGCTCATCGGCGTCTGCGCATCTCTTGCTGCTGTTTTTAGCTCTGCTCGTCGGCGACTGCGCTGGTCCTGCTGCTGTTTTCTGCTCTGGTCATCGCCGTCGGCTACTGCGCTGATCCTGCTGCTGTTTTCTGCTCTGCTTGTCTGCGTCAGCGAATGCGCTGATCCTGCTGCTGATTCCTGCTCTGCTCATCGCCGTCGGCGACTGCACTGGTCCTGCTGTTGTTCTCTGCCCTGATCGTCGCCGTCGGCGACTGCGTTGGTCCTGCTGCTGTTTTCTTCTCTGCTCGTCGGCGTCTGCTCTGCTCGTCGGCGTCTGCGACTGCGCTGGTCCTGCTGCTGTTTTCTGCGCTGCTCATCGGCGACTGCGCTGGTACTGCTGGTGTTTTCTGCACTGCTCATTGGCATCGGCGACTGCGCTGGTCCTGCTGTTGTTGTCGCCTCTGCTCGTCGGCGTCTGCGACTGGGCTGATCCTGCTGCTGTTTTCTGCTCTGCTTGTCTGCGTCAGCGAATGCGCTGATCCTGCTGCTGTTTCCTGCTCTGCTCGTCGCCGTCGGCGACTGCACTGGTCCTGCTGTTGTTTCCTGCTCTGATCGTCGCCGTCGGCGACTGCGCTGGTCCTGCTGTTGTTTTCGCCTCTGCTCGTCGGAGACTGCGCTGGTCCTGCTGTTGTTTTCGCCTCTGCTCGTCGGCGTCTGCAACTGCGCTGGTCCTGCTGCTGTTTTCTGCTCTGCTCGTCGGCGACTGTGCTGATCCTGCTGCTGTTTTCTGCTCTGCTCGTAGGCGTCGGCGACTGCGCTGGTCCTGCTGCTGTTTTCTGCACTGCTCATCGGCGTCTGCGACTGCGCTGGTCCTGCTGCTGTTTTCTGCTCTGCTCGTCGGCGACTGCGCTGGTCCTGTTGCTGTTTTCTGCACTGCTCATCGTCGTCGGCGACTACGTTGATCCTGCTGCTGTTTTCTGCTCTGCTCATTGGCGTCTGCGACTGCGCATCTCCTGCTGCTTTTCTCTGCTCTGCTCGTCGGCGTCAGCGACTGCACTGACCCTCCTGCTGTTTTCTGCTCTGATCGTCTGCGACTGCGCATCTCCTGCTGCTGTTTTTTGCTCTGCTCGTCGGCGTCAGCGACTGCGCTGATCCTGCTGCTGTTTTCTGCTCTGCTCATCGGCGTCTGCGACTGCGCATCTCCTGCTGCTGTTTTTTGCTCTGCTCTTTGGCGACTGGGCTGGTCCTGCTGCTGTTTTCTGCTCTGCTCATCGGCGTCGGCTACTGCGCTGATCCTGCTGCTGTTTTCTGCTCTGCTTGTCTGCGTCAGCGAATGCGATGATGCTGCTGCTGTTTTCTGCCCTGCTCGTCGGCGTCTGCGACTGCACATCTCCTGCTGTTGTTTTTTGCTCTGCTCGTCGGCGACTTCGCTGGTCCTGCTGTTGTTTTCTGCACTACTCATCGGCGTCGGCGACTGTGCTGGTCCTGCTGTTGTTTTCGCCTCTGCTCGTCGGCGTCTGCGACTGCGCTGGTCCTGCTGCTGTTTTCTGCTCTGCTC
Source organism: Nothobranchius furzeri (assembly GCF_043380555.1). NCBI lineage: Eukaryota > Metazoa > Chordata > Actinopteri > Cyprinodontiformes > Nothobranchiidae > Nothobranchius > Nothobranchius furzeri. The sequence continues at coordinate 30,115,236 of NC_091748.1, forward strand.
GTCGGCGACTCTGCTGATCCTGCTGCTGTTTTCTGCTCTGCTCGTAGGCGTCGGCGACTGCGCTGGTCCTGCTGCTGTTTTCTGCACTGCTCATCGGCGTCTGCGACTTCGCTGGTCCTGCTGCTGTTTTCTGCTCTGCTCGTCGGCGACTGCACTGGTCCTGCTGCTGTTTTCTGCACTGCTCATTGGCGTTGGCGACTGCGTTGATCCTGCTGCTGTTTTCTGCTCTGCTCATTCGCGTCTGCGACTGCGCATCTCCTGCTGCTTTTTTTCTGCTCTGCTCGTCAGCGTCAGCGAATGCACTGATCCTGCTGCTGTTTTCTGCTCTGCTCGTAGGCGTCGGCGACTGCGCTGGTCCTCCTGCTGTTTTCTGCACTGCTCATCGGCGTCGGCGACTGCGCTGATCCTGCTGCTGTTTTCTGCTTTGCTCGTAGGCGTCGCCGACTGCGCTGGTCCTGCTGCTGTTTTCTGCTCTGCTCGTCGGCGACTGCGCTGGTCCTGCTGCAGTTTTCTGCACTGCTCATCGGCGTCGGTGACTGCGTTGATCCTGCTGCTGTTTTCTACTCTGCTCGTTGGCGTCTGCGACTGCGCATCTCCTGCTGCTTTTTTCTGCTCTGCTCTTCAGCGTCAGCGACTGCGCTGATCCTGCTGCTGTTTTCTGCTCTGCTCGTCGGTGTCCGCGACTACGCTGATCCTGCTGCTGTTTTCTGCTCTGCTCGTCGGCGTCTGCGACTGCTCTGGTCCTGCTGCTGTTTTTTGCTCTGCTCGTCGGCGTCAGCGACTGCGCTGATCCTGCTGCTGCTTTCTGCTCTGCTAGTCGGCGTCTGCGACTGCGCTGGTCCTGCTGCTGTTTTCTGCTCTGCTCGTCGGCATCAGCGACTGCGCTGATGCTGTTTTCTGCTCTGCTCGTCGAGGTCAGCAACTGTGCTGATCCTGCTGCTGTTTTCTGCTCTGCTCGTCGCCGTCGGCGACTGCGCTCGTCCTGCTGTTGTTTTCTGCTCTGATCGTTGGCGTCGGCGACTGTGCTGGTCCTGCTGCTGTTTTCTGCTCTGCTCATCGGCGTCTGCGACTGCGCTGACCCTGCTGCTGATTTCTGCTCTGATCGTCTGCGACTGCGCATCTCCTGCTGCTGTTTTTGCTCTGCTCGTCGGTGTCAGCGACTGAGCTGATCCTGCTGCTGTTTTCTGCTCTGCTCGTCGGCGTCTGCGACTGCGCTGGTCCTGCTGCTGTTTTCTGCTCTGCTCGTCCGCGACTGCGCTGATCCTGCTGCTGTTTTCTGCTCTGCTCGTCAGCGACTGCGCTGGTCCTGCTGCTGTTTTCTGCTCTGCTCGTAGGCGTCGGCGACTGCGCTGCTCCTGCTGCTGTTTTCTGCACTGCTCCTCGGCGACTGCGCTGTTCCTGCTGCTGTTTTCTGCTTTGCTCGTAGGCGTCGCCGACTGCGCTGGTCCTGCTGCTGTTTTCTGCTCTGCTCGTCGTCGACTGCGCTGGTCCTGCTGCTGTTTTCTGCACTGCTCGTCGAGGTCAGCAACTGCGCTGATCCTGCTGCTGTTTTCTGCTCTTCTCATCGCCGTCGGCGACTGCGCTGGTCCTGCTCTTGTTTTCGCTTCTGCTCGTCGGCGTCTGCTCTGCTCATTGGCGTCTGCGACTGCGCTGGTCCTGCTGCTGTTTTCTGCTCTGCTCATTGGCGTCTGCGACTGCGCATCTCCTGCTGCTTTTTTCTGCTCTGCTCGTCGGCGTCAGCGACTGCGCTGACCCTGCTGCTGTTTTCTGCTCTGATCGTCTGCGACTGTGCATCTCCTGCTGCTGTTTTTTGCTCTGCTCGTCAGCGTCAGCGACTGCGCTGACCCTGCTGCTGTTTTCTGCTCTGATCGTCTGCGACTGCGCATCTCCTGCTGCTTTTTTCTGCTCTGCTCATCAGCGTCAGTGACTGCACTTCCCCTGCTGCTGTTTTCTTCTCTGATCGCCGGCGTCTGCGACTGCGCTGGTCCTGCTGCTGTTTTCATCTCTGCTCGTCGGCGTCTGCTCTGCTCGTCGGCGTCTGCGCTGGTCCTGCTGCTGTTTTCTGCTCTGCTCGTCGGCGACTGCTCTGGTCCTGCAGTTGTTTTTGCCTCTGCTCGTCGTCGTCTGCTCTGCTCATCGGCGTCTGCGACTGCGCTGTTCATGCTGCTGTTTTCTGCTCTGCTCATTGGCGTCTGCAACTGCGCATCTCCTGCTGCTTTTTTCTGCTCTGCTCGTTGGCGTCAGCGACTGCGCTGACCCTGCTGCTGATTTCTGCTCTGATCGTCTGCGACTGCGCATCTCCTGCTGCTGCTTTTTGCTCTGCTCGTCGGTGTCAGCGACTGCGCTGATCCTGCTGCTGTTTTCTGCTCTGCTCGTCGGTGTCTGCGACTGCGCTGGTCCTGCTGCTGTTTTCTGCTCTGCTCGTCGGCGACTGCGCTGATCCTGCTGCTCTTTTCTGCTCTGCTTGTAGGCGTCGGCGACTGCGCTGGTCCTCCTGCTGTTTTCTGCACTGCTCATCGGCGTCGGCGACTGCGCTGATCCTGCTGCTGTTTTCTGCTTTGCTCGTAGGCGTCGCCAACTGCGCTGGTCCTGCTGCTGTTTTCTGCTCTGCTCGTCGGCGACTGCGCTGGTCCTGCTGCTGTTTTCTGCACTGCTCATCGGCGTCGGCGACTGCGTTGATCCTGCTGCTGTTTTCTGCTCTGCTCGTCGGCGTCTGCGACTGCGCATCTCCTGCTGCTTTTTTCTGCTCTGCTCTTCAGCGTCAGCGACTTCGCTGATCCTGCTGCTGTTTTCTGCTCTGCTCGTCGGTGTCAGCGACTACGCTGATCCTGCTGCTGTTTTCTGCTCTGCTCGTCGGCGTCTGCGACTGCTCTGGTCCTGCTGCTGTTTTTTGCTCTGCTCGTCGGCGTCAGCGACTGCGCTGATCCTGCTGCTGCTTTCTGCTCTGCTCGTCGGCGTCAGCGACTGCGCTGATCCTGCTGCTGCTTTCTGCTCTGCTCGTCGGCGTCTGCGACTGCGCTGGTCCTGCTGCTGTTTTCTGCTCTGCTCGTCGGCATCAGCGACTGCGCTGATGCTGTTTTCTGCTCTGCTCGTCGAGGTCAGCAACTGCGCTGATCCTGCTGCTGTTTTCTGCTCTGCTCGTCGCCGTCGGCGACTGCGCTCGTCCTGCTGTTGTTTTCTGCTCTGATCGTCGGCGTCGGCGACTGCGCTGGTCCTGCTGCTGTTTTCTGCTCTGCTCATCGGCGTCTGCGACTGCGCTGACCCTGCTGCTGATTTCTGCTCTGATCGTCTGCGAGTGCGCATCTCCTGCTGCTGTTTTTTGCTCTGCTCGTCGGTGTCAGTGACTGAGCTGATCCTGCTGCTGTTTTCTGCTCTGCTCGTCGGCGTCTGCGACTGCGCTGGTCCTGCTGCTGTTTTCCTCTCTACTCGTCGGCGACTGCGCTGATCCTGCTGCTGTTTTCTGCTCTGCTCGTCGGCGACTGCGCTGATCCTGCTGCTGTTTTCTGCTCTGCTCGTAGGCGTCGGCGACTGCGCTGGTCCTGCTGCTGTTTTCTGCACTGCTCCTCGGCGACTGTGCTGTTCCTGCTGCTGTTTTCTGCTTTGCCCGTAGGCGTCGCCGACTGCGCTGGTCCTGCTGCTGTTTTCTCCTCTGCTCGTCGGCGACTGCGCTGGTCCTGCTGCTGTTTTCTGCACTGCTCATCGGCGTCGGCGACTGAGTTGATCCTGCAGCTGTTTTCTGCTCTGCTCATTGGTGTCTGCGACTGCGCATCTCCTGCTGCTTTTTTCTGCTCTGCTCGTCGGCGTCAGCGACTGCGCTGATCCTGCTGCTGTTTTCTGCTCTGCTCGTCGGTGTCAGCGACTACACTGATCCTGCTGCTGTTTTCTGCTCTGCTCGTCGGCGTCTGCGACTGCGCTGGTCCTGCGACTGCGCTGGTCCTGCTGTTGTTTTCTGCTCTGCTTGTCGGCATCAGCGACTGCTCTGATGCTGTTTTATGCTCTGCTCATCGAGGTCAGCAACTGCGCTGGTCCTGCTGCTGTTTTCTGCTCTGCTCATCGGCGTCTGCGACTGCGCTGACCCTGCTGCTGATTTCTGCTCTGATTGTCTGCGACTGCGCATCTCCTGCTGCTGTTTTTTGCTCTGCTCGTCGGTGTCAGCGACTGCGCTGATCCTGCTGCTGTTTTCTGCTCTGCTCGTCGGCGTCTGCGACTGCGCTGTTCCTGCTGCTGTTTTCTGCTCTGCTCGTCGGCGACTGCGCTGATCCTGCTGCTGTTTTCTGCTCTGCTCGTCGGCGACTGCGCTGATCCTGCTGCTGTTTTCTGCACTGCTCGTCGAGGTCAGCAACTGCGCTGATCCTGCTGCTGTTTTCTGCTCTTCTCATCACCGTCGGCGACTGCACTGGTCCTGCTCTTGTTTTCGCTTCTGCTCGTCGGCGTCTGCTCTGCTCATTGGCGTCTGCGACTGCGCTGGTCCTGCTGCTGTTTTCTGCTCTGCTCATTGGCGTCTGCGACTGCGCATCTCCTGCTGCTTTTTTCTGCTCTGCTCGTCGGCGTCAGCGACTGCGCTGACCCTGCTGCTGTTTTCTGCTCTGATCGTCTGCGACTGTGCATCTCCTGCTGCTGTTTTTTGCTCTGCTCGTCGGCGTCAGCGACTGCGCTGACCCTGCTGCTGTTTTCTGCTCTGATCGTCTGCGACTGCTCATCTCCTGCTTCTTTTTTCTGCTCTGCTCGTCAGCGTCAGCGACTGCGCTGCCCCTGCTGCTGTTTTCTGCTCTGATCGCCGGCGTCAGCGACTGCGCTGGTCCTGCTGCTGTTTTAATCTCTGCTCGTCGGCGTCTGCTCTGCTCGTTGGCGTCTGCGCTGGTCCTGCTGCTGTTATCTGCTCTGCTCGTCGGCGACTGCTCTGGTCCTGCAGTTGTTTTCGCCTCTGCTCGTTGTCGTCTGCTCTGCTCATCGGCGTCTGCGACTGCGCTGTTCATGCTAGTGTTTTCTGCTCTGCTCATTGGCGTCTGCGACTGCGCATCTCCTGCTGCTTTTTTCTGCTCTGCTCGTTGGCGTCAGCGACTGCGCTGACCCTGCTGCTGATTTCTGCTCTGATCGTCTGCGACTGCGCATCTCCTGCTGCTGTTTTTTGCTCTGCTCGTCGGTGTCAGCGACTGCGCTGATCCTGCTGCTGTTTTCTGCTCTGCTCGTCTGTGTCTGCGACTGCGCTGGTCCTGCTGCTGTTTTCTGCTCTGCTCGTCGGCGACTGCGCTGATCCTGCTGCTCTTTTCTGCTCTGCTTGTAGGCGTCGGCGACTGCGCTGGTCCTCCTGCTGTTTTCTGCACTGCTCATCGGCGTCGGCGACTGCGCTGATCCTGCTGCTGTTTTCTGCTTTGCTCGTAGGCGTCGCCAACTGCGCTGGTCCTGCTGCTGTTTTCTGCTCTGCTCGTCGGCGACTGCGCTGGTCCTGCTGCTGTTTTCTGCACTGCTCATCGGCGTCGGCGACTGCGTTGATCCTGCTGCTGTTTTCTGCTCTGCTCGTCGGCGTCTGCGACTGCGCATCTCCTGCTGCTTTTTTCTGCTCTGCTCTTCAGCGTCAGCGACTGCGCTGATCCTGCTGCTGTTTTCTGCTCTGCTCGTCGGTGTCAGCGACTACGCTGATCCTGCTGCTGTTTTCTGCTCTGCTCGTCGGCGTCTGCGACTGCTCTGGTCCTGCTGCTGTTTTTTGCTCTGCTCGTCGGCGTCAGCGACTGCGCTGATCCTGCTGCTGCTTTCTGCTATGCTCGTCGGCGTCAGCGACTGTGCTGATCCTGCTGCTGCTTTCTGCTCTGCTCGTCGGCGTCTGCGACTGCGCTGGTCCTGCTGCTGTTTTCTGCTCTGCTCGTCGGCATCAGCGACTGCGCTGATGCTGTTTTCTGCTCTGCTCGTCGAGGTCAGCAACTGCGCTGATCCTGCTGCTGTTTTCTGCTCTGCTCGTCGCCGTCGGCGACTGCGCTCGTCCTGCTGTTGTTTTCTGCTCTGATCGTCGGCGTCGGCGACTGCGCTGGTCCTGCTGCTGTTTTCTGCTCTGCTCATCGGCGTCTGCGACTGCGCTGACCCTGCTGCTGATTTCTGCTCTGATCGTCTGCGACTGCGCATCTCCTGCTGCTGTTTTTTGCTCTGCTCGTCGGTGTCAGTGACTGAGCTGATCCTGTTGCTGTTTTCTGCTCTGCTCGTCGGCGTCTGCGACTGCGCTGGTCCTGCTGCTGTTTTCTGCTCTACTCGTCGGCGACTGCGCTGATCCTGCTGCTGTTTTCTGCTCTGCTCGTCGGCGACTGCGCTGATCCTGCTGCTGTTTTCTGCTCTGCTCGTAGGCGTCGGCGACTGCGCTGGTCCTGCTGCTGTTTTCTGCTTTGCCCGTAGGCGTCGCCGACTGCGCTGGTCCTGCTGCTGTTTTCTGCTCTGCTCGTCGGCGACTGCGCTGGTCCTGCTGCTGTTTTCTGCACTGCTCATCGGCGTCGGCGACTGAGTTGATCCTGCAGCTGTTTTCTGCTCTGCTCGTTGGCGTCTGCGACTGCACATCTCCTGCTGCTTCTTTCTGCTCTGCTCGTCGGCGTCAGCGACTGCGCTGATCCTGCTGCTGTTTTCTGCTCTGCTCGTCGGTGTCAGCGACTACGCTGATCCTGCTGCTGTTTTCTGCTCTGCTCGTCGGCGTCTGCGACTGCGCTGGTCCTGCTGTTGTTTTCTGCTCTGCTCGTCGGCATCAGCGACTGCTCTGATGCTGTTTTATGCTCTGCTCGTCGAGGTCAGCAACTGCGCTGATCCTGCTGCTGTTTTCTGCTCTGCTCGTCGCCGTCGGCGACTGCGCTCGTCCTGCTGTTGTTTTCTGCTCTGATCGTCGGCGTCGGCGACTGCGCTGGTCCTGCTGCTGTTTTCTGCTCTGCTCATCGGCGTCTGCGACTGCGCTGACCCTGCTGCTGATTTCTGCTCTGATTGTCTGCGACTGCGCATCTCCTGCTGCTGTTTTTTGCTCTGCTCGTCGGTGTCAGCGACTGCGCTGATCCTGCTGCTGTTTTCTGCTCTGCTCGTCGGCGTCTGCGACTGCGCTGGTCCTGCTGCTGTTTTCTGCTCTGCTCGTCAGCGACTGCGCTGATCCTGCTGCTGTTTTCTGCTCTGCTCGTCGGAGAACTGCGCTGATCCTGCTGCTGTTTTCTGCTCTGCTCGTAGGCGTCGGCGACTGCGCTGGTCCTGCTGCTGTTTTCTGCACTGCTCCTCGGCGACTGCGCTGTTCCTGCTGCTGTTTTCTGTTTTGCTTGTAGGCGTCGCCGACTGCGCTGGTCCTGCTGCTGATTTCTGCTCTGCTCGTCGGCGACTGCGCTGGTCCTGCTGCTGTTTTCTGCACTGCTCATCGGCGTCGGCGACTGCGTTGATCCTGCTGCTGTTTTCTGCTCTGCTTGTTGGCGTCTGCGACTGCGCATCTCCTGCTGCTTTATTCTGCTCTGCTCGTCGGCGTCAGCGACTGCGCTGATCCTGCTGCTGTTTTCTGCTCTGCTCGTCGGTGTCAGCGACTACGCTGATCCTGCTGCTGTTTTCTGCTCTGCTCATTGGCGTCTGTGTCTGCGCTGGTCCTGCTGCTGTTTTTTGCTCTGCTCGTCGGCGTCGGCGACTGCGCTGATCCCGCTGTTGTTATCTGCTCTGATCGTCGGCGTCGGCGACTGCGCTGGTCCTGCTGTTGTTTTCTGCTCTGCTCATCGGCGTCTGCTACTGCGCTGATCCTGCTGCTATTTTCTGCTCTGCTCATCGGCGTCAGCGACTGGGCTGATCCTGCTGCTGTTTTCTGCTCTGCTCGTCTGCGTCAGCGAATGCGCTGATCCTGCTGCTGATTTCTGCTCTGCTCGTCGCCGTCAGCGCTGATCCTGCTGCTGTTTCCTGCTCTGCTCGTCGCCGTCGGCGACTGCGCTGGTCCTGCTGTTGTTTTCTTCTCTGCTCGTCGGCGTCTGCTCTGCTCGTCGGCGTCAGCGACTGCGCTGGTCCTGCTGCTGTTTTCTGCTCTGCTCGTCGGTGACTGCGCTGGTCCTGCTGCTGTTTTTTGCTCTGCGCGTCGGCGTCGGCGACTGCGCTGATCCTGCTGCTGCTTTCTGCTCTGCTCGTCGGAGTCTGCGACTGCACTGGTCCTGCTGCTGTTTTCTGCTCTGCTCGTCGGCATCAGCGACTGCACTGATGCTGTTTTCTGCTCTGCTCGTCGAGGTCAGCAACTGCGCTGATCCTGCTGCTGTTTTCTGCTCTTCTCATTGCCGTCGGTGACTGCGCTCGTCCTGCTGTTGTTTTCTGCTCTGATCGTCTGCGTCGGCGACTGCGCTGGTCCTGCTGCTGTTTTCTGCTCTGCTCATCGGCGTCTGCTACTGCGCTGATCCTGCTGCTATTTTCTGCTCTGCTCATCGGCGTCAGCGACTGGGCTGATCCTGCTGCTGTTTTCTGCTCTGCTCGTCTGCGTCAGCGAATGCGCTGATCCTGCTGCTGTTTTCTGCTCTGCTCTTCTCCAACAGCGCTGATCCTGCTGCTGTTTCCTGCTCTGCTCGTCGCCGACGGCGACTGCGCTGGTCCTGCTGTTGTTTTCTTCTCTGCTCGTCGGCGTCTGCTCTGCTCGTTGGCGTCAGCGACTGCGCTGGTCCTGCTGCTGTTTTCTGCTCTGCTCGTCGGTGACTGCGCTGATCCTGGTGCTGTTTTCTGCTCTGCTGGTACGCGTCGGCGACTGCGCTGGTCCTGCTGCTGTTTTCTGCTCTGCTCGTCGGCTGCTGCGCTGATCCTGCTGCTGTTTTCTGCTCTGCTCGTCTGCGTCAGCGAATGCGCTGATCCTGCTGCTGTTTCCTGCTCTGCTCGTCGCCGTCGGCGACTGCGCTGGTCCTGCTGTTGTTTTCTGCTCTGATCGTCAGCGTCGGCGACTGCGCTGGTCCTGCTGCTGTTTTCTTCTCTGCTCGTCGGCGTCTGCTCTGCTCGTCGGCGTCTGCTCTGCTCGTCGGCGTCTGCGACTGCGCTGGTCCTGCTGCTGTTTTCTGCTCTGCTCTTCGGCGACTGCGCTGGTCCTGCTGCTTTTTTCTGCACTGCTCATCGGCGTCGGCGACTGTGCTGATCCTGCTGCTGTTTTCTGCCCTGCTCGTAGGCGTCGGCGACTGTGCTGGTCCTGCTGCTGTTTTCTGCACTGCTCATCGGCGTCGGCGACTGCGCTGGTCCTGCTGCTGTTTTCTGCTCTGCTCGTCGGCGACTGGGCTGGACCTGCTGCTGTTTTCTGCACTGCTCATCGGCGTCGGCGACTGCGTTGATCCTGCTGCTGTTTTCTGCTCTGCTCATTGGCGTCTGCGACTGCGCATCTCCTGCTGCTTTTTTCTGCTCTGCTCGTCAGCGTCAGCGACTGCGCTGATCCTGCTGCTGTTTTCTGCTCTGCACGTTTGCATCTGCGACTGCACATCTCCTGCTGCTGTTTTCTGCTCTGCTCGTCGGCGACTGCGCTGGTCCTGCTGCTTTTTTCTGCACTGCTCATCGGCGTCGGCGACTGTGCTGATCCTGCTGCTGTTTTCTGCCCTGCTCGTAGGCGTCGGCGACTGTGCTGGTCCTGCTGCTGTTTTCTGCATTGCTCATCGGCGTCGGCGACTGCGCTGATCCTGCTGCTGTTTTCTGCTCTGCTCGTCGGCGACTGCGCTGGACCTGCTGCTGTTTTCTGCACTGCTCATCGGCGTCGGCGACTGCGTTGATCCTGCTGCTGTTTTCTGCTCTGCTCGTTGGCGTCTGTGACTGCGCATCTCCAGCCGCTTTTTTCTGCTCTGCTTGTCGGCGTCAGCGACTGCGCTGATCCTGCTGCTGTTTTCTGCTCTGCTCGTCGGCGTCTGCGACTGCGCATCTCCCTCTGCTGTTTTTTGCTCTGCTCGTCGGCGTCGGCGACTGCGCTGATCCTGTTGCTGTTTTCTGCTCTGCTCATCGGCGACTGCGCTGGTCCTTCTGCTGTTTTCTGCACTGCTCATTGGCGTTGGCGACTGCGTTGATCCTGCTGCTGTTTTCTGCTCTGCTCATTCGCGTCTGCGACTGCGCATCTCCTGCTGCTTTTTTTCTGCTCTGCTCGTCAGCGTCAGCGACTGCGCTGACCCTGCTGCTGTTTTCTGCTCTGATCGTCTGCGACTGCGCATCTCCTGCTGCTGTTTTTTTGCTCTGCTAGTCGGCGTCAGCGAATGCGCTGATCCTGCTGCTGTTTTCTGCTCTGCACGTCGGCGTCTGCGACTGCACATCTCCTGCTGCTGTTTTCTGCTCTGCTCATCGGCGTCGGCTACTGCGCTGATCCTGCTGCTGTTTTCTGCTCTGCTTGTCTGCGTCAGCGAATGCGCTGATCCTGCTGCTGTTTCCTGCTCTGCTCGTCGCTGTCGGCGACTGCGCTGGTCCTGCTGCTGTATTCTGCTCTGCTCATCGGCGACTGCGCTGGTCCTGCTGGTGTTTTCTGCACTGCTCATCGGCGTCGGCGACTGCACTGGTCCTGCTGTTGTTTTCGCCTCTGCTCGTCGGCGTCTGCTACTGCGCTTGTCCTGCTGCTGTTTTCTGCTCTGCTCGACGGCGACTGTGCTGGTCTTGCTGCTGTTTTCTGCACTGCTCATTGGCGTCGGCGACTGTGCTGATCCTGCTGCTGTTTTCTGCTCTGCTCGTAGGCGTCGGCGACTGCGCTGGTCCTGCTGCTGTTTTCTGCTCTGCTCGTCCGCGACTGCACTGGTCCTGCTGCGTTTTTCTGCACTGCTCATGTGCGTCGGCGACTGCGTTGATCCTGCTGCTGTTTTCTGCTCTGCTCATTGGCGTCTGCGACTGCACATCTCTTGCTGCTGTTTTTTGCTCTGCTCGTCGGCGTCAGCGACTGCGCTGGTCCTGCTGCTGTTTTCTGCTCTGCTCATCGGCGTCGGCTACTGCGCTGATCCTTCTGCTGTTTTCTGCTCTGCTTGTCTGCGTCAGTGAATGCGCTGATCCTGCTGCTGTTTCCTGCTCTGCTCGTCGCTGTCGGCAACTGCGCTGGTCCTGCTGTTGTTTTCTGCTCTGATCGTCGGCGTCGGCGACTGCGCTGGTCCTGCTGCTGTTTTCTTCTCTGCTCGTCGGCGTCTGCTCTGCTCGTCGGCGTCTGTGACTGTGCTGGTCCTGCTGGTGTTTTCTGCACTGCTCGTCGGCGTTGGCGACTGCGCTGGTCCTGCTGTTGTTTTCGCCTCTGCTCGTCGGCGTCTGCGACTGCGCATCTCCTGCTGCTGTTTTTTGCTCTGCTCGTCGGCGTTGGCGACTGCGCTGATCCTGCTGCTGTTTTCTGCTCTGCTCATCGGCGACTGCACTGGACCTGCTGCTGTTTTCTGCACTGCTCATTGGCGTCGGCGACTGCGTTGATCCTGCTGCTGTTTTCTGCTCTGCTCGTCGGCGTCAGCGACAGCGCTGATCCTGCTGCTGTTTTCTGCTCTGCTCATCGGCGTCGGCGACTGTGCTGATCCTGCTGCTGTTTTCTGCCCTGCTCGTAGGCGTCGGCGACTGTGCTGGTCCTGCTGCTGTTTTCTGCACTGCTCATCGGCGTCGGCGACTGCGCTGATCCTGCTGCTGTTTTCTGCTCTGCTCGTCGGCGACTGCGCTGGACCTGCTGCTGTTTTCTGCACTGCTCATCGGCGTCGGCTACTGCGTTGATCCTGCTGCTGTTTTCTGCTCTGCTCGTTGGCGTCTGTGACTGCGCATCTCCAGCCGCTTTTTTCTGCTCTGCTTGTCGGCGTCAGCGACTGCGCTGATCCTGCTGCTGTTTTCTGCTCTGCTCGTCGGCGTCTGCGACTGCGCATCTCCCTCTGCTGTTTTTTGCTCTGCTCGTCGGCGTCGGCGACTGCGCTGATCCTGTTGCTGTTTTCTGCTCTGCTCATCGGCGACTGCGCTGGTCCTTCTGCTGTTTTCTGCACTGCTCATTGGCGTTGGCGACTGCGTTGATCCTGCTGCTGTTTTCTGCTCTGCTCATTCGCGTCTGCGACTGCGCATCTCCTGCTGCTTTTTTTCTGCTCTGCTCGTCAGCGTCAGCGACTGCGCTGACCCTGCTGCTGTTTTCTGCTCTGATCGTCTGCGACTGCGCATCTCCTGCTGCTGTTTTTTTGCTCTGCTAGTCGGCGTCAGCGAATGCGCTGATCCTGCTGCTGTTTTCTGCTCTGCACGTCGGCGTCTGCGACTGCACATCTCCTGCTGCTGTTTTCTGCTCTGCTCATCGGCGTCGGCTACTGCGCTGATCCTGCTGCTGTTTTCTGCTCTGCTTGTCTGCGTCAGCGAATGCGCTGATCCTGCTGCTGTTTCCTGCTCTGCTCGTCGCTGTCGGCGACTGCGCTGGTCCTGCTGCTGTATTCTGCTCTGCTCATCGGCGACTGCGCTGGTCCTGCTGGTGTTTTCTGCACTGCTCATCGGCGTCGGCGACTGCACTGGTCCTGCTGTTGTTTTCGCCTCTGCTCGTCGGCGTCTGCTACTGCGCTTGTCCTGCTGCTGTTTTCTGCTCTGCTCGACGGCGACTGTGCTGGTCTTGCTGCTGTTTTCTGCACTGCTCATCGGCGTCGGCGACTGTGCTGATCCTGCTGCTGTTTTCTGCTCTGCTCGTAGGCGTCGGCGACTGCGCTGGTCCTGCTGCTGTTTTCTGCTCTGCTCGTCCGCGACTGCACTGGTCCTGCTGCGTTTTTCTGCACTGCTCATGTGCGTCGGCGACTGCGTTGATCCTGCTGCTGTTTTCTGCTCTGCTCATTGGCGTCTGCGACTGCACATCTCTTGCTGCTGTTTTTTGCTCTGCTCGTCGGCGTCAGCGACTGCGCTGGTCCTGCTGCTGTTTTCTGCTCTGCTCATCGGCGTCGGCTACTGCGCTGATCCTTCTGCTGTTTTCTGCTCTGCTTGTCTGCGTCAGTTAATGCGCTGATCCTGCTGCTGTTTCCTGCTCTGCTCGTCGCTGTCGGCAACTGCGCTGGTCCTGCTGTTGTTTTCTGCTCTGATCGTCGGCGTCGGCGACTGCGCTGGTCCTGCTGCTGTTTTCTTCTCTGCTCGTCGGCGTCTGCTCTGCTCGTCGGCGTCTGTGACTGTGCTGGTCCTGCTGGTGTTTTCTGCACTGCTCGTCGGCGTTGGCGACTGCGCTGGTCCTGCTGTTGTTTTCGCCTCTGCTCGTCGGCGTCTGCGACTGCGCATCTCCTGCTGCTGTTTTTTGCTCTGCTCGTCGGCGTTGGCGACTGCGCTGATCCTGCTGCTGTTTTCTGCTCTGCTCATCGGCGACTGCACTGGACCTGCTGCTGTTTTCTGCACTGCTCATTGGCGTCGGCGACTGCGTTGATCCTGCTGCTGTTTTCTGCTCTGCTCGTCGGCGTCAGCGACAGCGCTGATCCTGCTGCTGTTTTCTGCTCTGCTCGTCGGCGTCTGCGACTGCGCATCTCCTGCTGCTGTTTTTTGCTCTGCTCGTCAGCGTCGGCGACTGCGCTGATCCTGCTGCTGTTTTCTGCTCTGCTCATCGGCGACTGCGCTGGTCTTGCTGCTGTTTTCTGCACTGCTCATCGGCGTTGGCGACTGCGTTGATCCTGCTGCTGTTTTCTGCTCTGCTCATTGGCGTCTGCGACTGCGCATCTCCTGCTGCTTTTTTCTGCTCTGCTCGTCAGCGTCAGCAACTGCGCTGACCCTGCTGCTGTTTTCTGCTCTGATCGTCTGCGACTGCGCATCTACTGCTGCTGTTTTTTGCTCTGCTCGTCGGCGTCTGCGCTGGTACTGCTGCTGTTTTCTGCTCTGCTCGTCGGCGACTGCGCTGGTCCTGCTGTTGTTTTCGCCTCTGCTCATCGGCGTCTGCGCTGGTCCTGCTGCTGTTTTCTGCTCTGCTCGTCGGCGTCAGCGACTGCGCTGACCCTGCTGCTGTTTTCTGCTCTGATCGTCTGCGACTGCGCATCTCCTGCTGCTGTTTTCTGCTCTGATCGTCTGCGACTGCGCATCTCCTGCTGCTGTTTTTTGCTCTGCTCGTCGGCGTCAGCGACTGCGCTGATCCTGCTGCTGTTTTCTGCTCTGCTCGTCGGCGTCTGCTCGGCTCGTCGGCGACTGCGCTGGTCCTGCTGCTGTTTTCTGCTCTGCTCATTGGCGTCTGCGACTGCACATCTCCTGCTGCTGTTTTCTGCTTTGCTCGTCGGCGACTGCGCTGGTCCTGCTGCTGTTTTCTGCACTGCTCATCGGCGTCAGCGACTGCGCTGGTCCTTCTGTTGTTTTCGCCTCTGCTCGTCGGCGACTGCGCTGGTCCTGCTGGTGTTTTCTGCACTACTCATTTGCGTCGGCGACTGCGCTGGTCCTGCTGTTGTTTTCGCCTCTGCTCGTCGGCGTCTGCGACTGCGCTGGTCCTGCTGCTGTTTTCTGCTCTGCTCGTCGGCGACTGTGCTGATCCTGCTGCTGTTTTTTAATCTGCTCGTTGGCGTCAGCGACTGCGCTGATCCTGCTGCTGTTTTCTGCTCTGCTCATCGGCGTCTGCGACTGCGCATCTCCTGCTGCTGTTTTTTGCTCTGCTCTTTGGCGACTGCGCTGGTCCTGCTGCTGTTTTCTGCTCTGCTCATCGGCGTCGGCTACTGCGCTGATCCTGCTGCTGTTTTCTGCTCTGCTTGTCTGCGTCAGCGAATGCGATGATCCTGCTGCTGTTTTCTGCCCTGCTCGTCGGCGTCTGCGACTGCGCATCTCCTTTTTTGCTCTGCTCGTCGGCGACTGCGCTGGTCCTGCTGTTGTTTTCTGCACTACTCATCGGCGTCGGCGACTGCGCTGGTCCTGCTGTTGTTTTCGCCTCTGCTCGTCGGCGTCTGCGACTGCGCTGGTCCTGCTGCTGTTTTCTGCTCTGCTCGTCGGCGACTGTGCTGATCCTGCTGCTGTTTTCTGCTCTGCTCGTAGGCGTCGGCGACTGCGCTGGTCCTGCTGCTGTTTTCTGCACTGCTCATCGGCGTCTGCGACTGCGCTGGTCCTGCTGCTGTTTTCTGCTCTGCTCATCGGCGACTGCGCTGGTCCTGCTGCTGTTTTCTGCACTGCTCATCGTCGTCGGCGACTACGTTGATCCTGCTGCTGTTTTCTGCTCTGCTCATTGGCGTCTGCGACTGTGCTGATCCTGCTGTTTTTTCTGCTCTGCTCGTCGGCGTCAGCGACTGCGCTGACCCTGCTGCTGTTTTCTGCTCTGATCGTCCGCGACTGCGCATCTCCTGCTGCTGTTTTCTGCTCTGCTCGTCGGCGTCAGCGACTGCGCATCTCCTGCTGCTGTTTTTTGCTCTGCTCGGTGGCGACTGCACTGGTCCTGCTGCTGTTTTCTGCTCTGCTCATCGGCGTCGGCTACTGTGTTGATCCTGCTGCTGTTTTCTGCTCTGCTTGTCTGCGTCAGCGAATGCGATGATCCTGCTGCTGTTTTCTGCTCTGCTCGTCGGCGTCTGCGACTGCGCATCTCCTGCTGTTGTTTTTTGCTCTGCTCGTCGGCGACTGCGCTGGTCCTGCTGCTGTTTTCTGCTCTGCTCATCGGCGTTGGCTACTGCGCTGATCCTGCTGCTGTATTCTGGTCTGCTTGTCTGCGTCAGCGAATGCGCTGATCCTGTTTCTGTATCCTTCTCTGCTCGTTGCCTTCGGCTACTGCGCTGGTCTTGCTGTTGTTTTCTGCTGTGATCGTCGGGGTCGGCAACTGCGCTGGTCCTGCTGCTGTTTTCTTCTCTGCTCGTCGGTGTCTGCTCTGCTCGTCGGCGTCTGCGACTGCACTGGTCCTGCTGCTGTTTGCTGCTCTGCTCATCGGGCGGCTGCACTGGTCCTGCTGGTGTTTTCTGAACTGCTCATCGGCGTCGGCGACTGCACTGGTCCTGCTGTTGTTTTCGCCTCTGCTCGTCGGTGTCTGTGCTGATCCTGCTGCTGTTTTCTGCTCTGCTCATAGGCGCCGGCAACTGTGCTGGTCCTGCTGCTGTTTTCTGCACTGCTCATCGGCGTCTGCAACTGCGCTGGTCCTGCTGCTGTTTTCTGCTCTGCTCGTCGGCGACTGCGCTGGTCCTGCTGATGTTTTCTGCACTGCTCATCGGCGTCGGCGACTACGTTGATCCTGCTGCTGTTTTCTGCTCTGCTCATTAGCGTCTGCGACTGCGCATCTCCTGCTGCTTTTTTCTGCTCTGCTCGTCGGCGTCAGCGACTGCGCTGACCCTGCTGCTGTTTTCTGCTCTGATCGTTTGCGACTGCACATCTCCTGCTGCTGTTTTTTGCTCTGCTCGTCGGCGTCAGCGACTGCGCTGATCCTGCTGCTGTTTTCTGCTCTGCTCATCGGCGTCTGCGCATCTCTTGCTGCTGTTTTTAGCTCTGCTCGTCGGCGACTGCGCTGGTCCTGCTGCTGTTTTCTGCTCTGCTCATCGCCGTCGGCTACTGCGCTGATCCTGCTGCTGTTTTCTGCTTTGCTTGTCTGCGTCAGCGAATGCGCTGATCCTGCTGCTGATTCCTGCTCTGCTCGTCGCCGTCGGCGACTGCACTGGTCCTGCTGTTGTTCTCTGCTCTGATCGTCGCCGTCGGCGACTGCGTTGGTCCTGCTGCTGTATTCTTCTCTGCTCGTCGGCGTCTGCTCTGCTCGTCGGCGTCTGCGACTGCGCTGGTCCTGCTGCTGTTTTCTGCGCTGCTCATCGGCGACTGCGCTGGTACTGCTGGTGTTTTCTGCACTGCTCATTGGCATCGGCGACTGCGCTGGTCCTGCTGTTGTTGTCGCCTCTGCTCGTCGGCGTCTGCGACTGCGCTGATCCTGCTGCTGTTTTCTGCTCTGCTTGTCTGCATCAGCGAATGCGCTGATCCTGCTGCTGTTTCCTGCTCTGCTCGTCGCCGTCGGCTACTGCGCTGATCCTGCTGCTGTTTTCTGCTCTGCTCATCGCCGTCGGCTACTGCGCTGATCCTGCTGCTGTTTTCTGCTTTGCTTGTCTGCGTCAGCGAATGCGCTGATCCTGCTGCTGATTCCTGCTCTGCTCGTCGCCGTCGGCGACTGCACTGGTCCTGCTGTTGTTCTCTGCTCTGATCGTCGCCGTCGGCGACTGCGTTGGTCCTGCTGCTGTATTCTTCTCTGCTCGTCGGCGTCTGCTCTGCTCGTCGGCGTCTGCGACTGCGCTGGTCCTGCTGCTGTTTTCTGCGCTGCTCATCGGCGACTGCGCTGGTACTGCTGGTGTTTTCTGCACTGCTCATTGGCATCGGCGACTGCGCTGGTCCTGCTGTTGTTGTCGCCTCTGCTCGTCGGCGTCTGCGACTGCGCTGATCCTGCTGCTGTTTTCTGCTCTGCTTGTCTGCATCAGCGAATGCGCTGATCCTGCTGCTGTTTCCTGCTCTGCTCGTCGCCGTCGGCGACTGCACTGGTCCTGCTGTTGTTTTCTGCTCTGATCGTCGCCGTCGGCGACTGCACTGGTCCTGCTGTTGTTTTCTGCTCTGATCGTCGCCGTCGGCGACTGCGCTGGTCCTGCTGTTGTTTTCGCCTCTGCTCGTCGGCGTCTGCAACTGCGCTGGTCCTGCTGCTGTTTTCTGCTCTGCTCGTCGGCGACTGTGCTGATCCTGCTGCTGTTTTCTGCTCTGCTCGTAGGCGTCGGCGACTGCGCTGGTCCTGCTGCTGTTTTCTGCACTGCTCATCGGCGTCTGCGACTGCGCTGGTCCTGCTGCTGTTTTCTGCTCTGCTCGTCGGCGACTGCGCTGGTCCTGTTGCTGTTTTCTGCACTGCTCATCGTCGTCGGCGACTACGTTGATCCTGCTGCTGTTTTCTGCTCTGCTCATTGGCGTCTGCGACTGCGCATCTCCTGCTGCTTTTCTCTGCTCTGCTCTTCAGCGTCAGCGACTGCACTGACCCTGCTGCTGTTTTCTGCTCTGATCGTCTGCGACTGCGCATCTCCTGCTGCTGTTTTTTGCTCTGCTCGTCGGCGTCAGCGACTGCGCTGATCCTGCTGCTGTTTTCTGCTCTGCTCATCGGCGTCTGCGACTGCGCATCTCCTGCTGCTGTTTTTTGCTCTGCTCTTTGGCGACTGCGCTGGTCCTGCTGCTGTTTTCTGCTCTGCTCATCGGCGTCGGCTACTGCGCTGATCCTGCTGCTGTTTTCTGCTCTGCTTGTCTGCGTCAGCGAATGCGATGATCCTGCTGCTGTTTTCTGCCCTTCTCGTCGGCGTCTGCGACTGCGCATCTCCTGCTGTTGTTCTTTGCTCTGCTCGTCGGCGACTGCGCTGGTCCTGCTGTTGTTTTCTGCACTACTCATCGGCGTCGGCGACTGTGCTGGTCCTGCTGTTGTTTTCGCCTCTGCTCGTCGGCGTCTGCGACTGCGCTGGTACTGCTGCTGTTTTCTGCTCTGCTCGTCGGCGACTCTGCTGATCCTGCTGCTGTTTTCTGCTCTGCTCGTAGGCGTCGGCGACTGCGCTGGTCCTGCTGCTGTTTTCTGCACTGCTCATCGGCGTCTTCGACTGCGCTGGTCCTGCTGCTGTTTTCTGCTCTGCTCGTCGGCGACTGCGCTGGTCCTGCTGCTGTTTCCTGCACTGCTCATCGTCGTCAGCGACTACGTTGATCCTGCTGCTGTTTTCTGCTCTGCTCATTGGCGTCTGC
Organism: Nothobranchius furzeri; assembly: GCF_043380555.1. Lineage (NCBI taxonomy): Eukaryota > Metazoa > Chordata > Actinopteri > Cyprinodontiformes > Nothobranchiidae > Nothobranchius > Nothobranchius furzeri. Next base: position 30,133,782 of record NC_091748.1, read on the forward strand.
GACAGCGCATCTCCTGCTGCTTTTTTCTGCTCTGCTCGTCGGCGTCAGTGACTGCGCTGACCCTGCTGCTGTTTTTTGCTCTGCTCGTCGGCGTCAGCGACTGCGCTTATCCTGCTGCTGTTTTCTGCTCTGCTCATCGGCGTCTGCGACTGCGCATGTCCTGCTGCTGTTTTTTGCCCTGCTCGTTGGCGACTGCACTGGTCCTGCTGCTGTTTTCTGCTCTGTTCATCGGCGTCGGCTACTGCGTTGATCCTGCTGCTGTTTTCTGCTCTGCTTGTCTGCGTCAGCGAATGCGATGATCCTGCTGATGTTTTCTGGTCTGCTCGTCGGCGTATGCGACTGCGCATCTCCTGCTGTTGTTTTTTGCCCTGCTCGTCGGCGACTGCGCTGGTCCTGCTGCTGTTTTCTGCTCTGCTCATTGGCGTTGGCTACTGCGCTGATCCTGCTGCTGTTTTCTGCTCTGCTTGTCTGCGTCAGCGAATGCGCTGATCCTGCTGCTGTTTCCTGCTCTGCTCGTTGCCGTCGGCTACTGCACTGGTCCTGCTGTTGTTTTCTGCTCTGATCGTCGGCAACTGCGCTGGTCCTGCTGCTGTTTTCTTCTCTGCTCCTCGGCGTCTGCTCTGCTCGTCGGCGTCTGCGACTGCGCTGGTCCTGCTGCTGTTTGCTGCTCTGCTCATCGGCGACTGCGCTGGTCCTGCTGGTGTTTTCTGCACTGCTCATCGGCGTCGGCGACTGCGCTGGTCCTGCAGTTGTTTTCGCCTCTGCTCATCGGTGTCTGTGACTGCGCTGGTCCTGCTGCTGTTTTCTGCTCTGCTCGTCGGCGACTGTGCTGATCCTGCTGCTGTTTTCTGCTCTGCTCATAGGTGTCGGCGACTGCGCTTGTCCTGCTGCTGTTTTCTGCACTGCTCATTGGCGTCTGCAACTGCGCTGTTCCTGCTGCTGTTTTCTGCTCTGCTCGTCGGCGACTGCGCTGGTCCTGCTGCTGTTTTCTGCACTGCTCATCGGCGTCGGCGACTACGTTGAACCTGCTGCTGTTTTCTGCTCTGCTCATTGGCGTCTGCGACTGCGCATCTCCTGCTGCTTTTTTCTGCTCTGCTCGTCGGCGTCAGCGACTGCGCTGACCCTGCTGCTGTTTTCTGCTCTGATCGTCTGCGACTGCGCATCTCCTGCTGCTGTTTTTTGCTCTGCTCGTCGGCGTCAGCGACTGCGCTGATCCTGCTGCTGTTTTCTGCTCTGCTCATTAACGTCTGCACATCTCCTGCTGCTGTTTTTTGCTCTGCTCGTCTGCGATTTTGCTGGTCCTGCTGCTGTTTTCTGCTCTGCTCATTGCCGTCGGCTACTGCGCTGATCCTGCTGCTGTTTTCTGCCCTGCTTGTCTGCGTCAGCGAATGCGCTGATCCTGCTGCTGTTTCCTGCTCTGCTCGTCGCCGTCGGCGACTGCACTGGTCCTGCTGTTGTCTTCTGCTCTGATCATCGCCGTCGGCGACTGCGCTGGTCCTGCTGCTGTTTTCTTCTCTGCTCGTCGGCGTCTGCTCTGCTCGTCGGCGCCTGCGACTGCGCTGGTCCTGCTGCTGTTTTCTGCGCTGCTCATCGGCGACTGCGCTGGTCCTGCTGGTGTTTTCTGCACTGCTCATCGGCGTCGGCGACTGCGCTGGTCCTGCTATTGTTGTCGCCTCTGCTCGTCGCCGTCGGCGACTGCACTGGTCCTGCTGTTGTTTTCTGCTCTGATCGTCGCCGTCGGCGACTGCACTGGTCCTGCTGCTGTTTTCTTCTCTGCTAGTCGGCGTCTGCTCTGCTCGTCGGCGTCTGCGACTGCGCTGGTCCTGCTGCTGTTTTCTGCGCTGCTCATCGGCGACTGTGCTGGTCCTGCTGGTGTTTTCTGCACTGCTCATTGGCGTCGGCGACTGCGCTGGTCCTGCTGTTGTTGTCGCCTCTGCTCGTCGGCGTCTGCGACTGCGCTGGTCCTGCTGCTTTTTCTGCTCTGCTCGTCGGCGTCGGAGACTGTGCTGATCCTGCTGCTGTTTTCTGCCCTGCTCGTAGGCGTCGGCGACTGCGCTGGTCCTGCTGCTGTTTTCTGCACTGCTCATCGGCGTCGGTGACTGCGTTGATCCTGCTGCTGTTTTCTGCTCTGTTCGTTGGCGTCTGCGACTTCTCATCTCCTGCCGCTTTTTTCTGCTCTGCTCGTCGGCGTCGGCGACTGCGCTGATCCTGCTCCTGTTTTCTGCTCTGCTCATCGGCGTCAGCGACTGGGCTGATCCTGCTGCTGTTTTCTGCTCTGCTCGTCTGCGTCACGGAATGCGCTGATCCTGCTGCTGTTTCCTGCTCTGCTCGTCGCCGTCGGCAACTTCGCTGGTCCTGCTGTTGTTTTCTGCTCTGATCGCCGGTGACTGCGCTGGTCCTGCTGCTGTTTTCTTCTCTGCTCGTCGGCGTCTGCTCTGCTCATCGGCGTCTGCGCTGGTCCTGCTGCTGTTTTCTGCTCTGCTCGTCGGCGACTGCGCTGGTCCTGCTGTTGTTTTCGCCTCTGCTCGTCGGCGTCTGCTCTGCTCATCGGCGTCTGCGACTGCGCTGGTCCTGCTGCTGTTTTATGCTCTGCTCATTGGCGTCTGCGACTGCGCATCTCCTGCTGCTTTTTTCTGCTCTGCTCGTCGGCGTCAGCGACTGCGCTGACCCTGCTGATGTTTTCTGCTCTGATCATCTGCGACTGCGCATCTCCTGCTGCTGTTTTTTGCTCTGCTCGTCGGCGTCAGCGACTGCGCTGATCCTGCTGCTTTTTTCTGCTCTGCTCGTCGGCGTCTGCTCTGCTCGTTGGCGTCTGCGCTGGTCCTGCTGCTGTTTTCTGCTCTGCTCGTCGGCGACTGCGCTGGTCCTGCTGTTGTTTTCGCCTCTGCTCGTCGGCGTCTGTTCTGCTCATCGGCGTCTGCGACTGCGATGGTCCTGCTGCTGTTTTCTGCTCTGCTCATTGGCGTCTGCGACTGCGCATCTCCTGCTGCTGTTTTCTGCTCTGATCGTCTGCGACTGCGCATCTCCTGCTGCTGTTTTTTGCTCTGCTCGTCGGCGTCAGCGACTGCGCTGATGCTGCTGCTGTTTTCTGCTCTGCTCATCGGCGTCTGTGACTGCGCATCTCCTGCTGCTGTTTTTTGCTCTGCTCGTCGGCAATTGCGCTTGTCCTGCTGCTGTTTTCTGCTCTGCTCGTCTGCGTCAGCAAATGCGCTGATCCTGCTTCTGTTTCCTGCTCTGCTCGTTGCCGTCGGCTAATGCGCTGGTCCTGCTGTTGTTTTCTGCTCTGATCGTCGGCGTCGGCAACTGCGCTGGTCCTGCTGCTGTTTTCTTCTCTGCTCGTTGGCGTCTGCTCTGCTCGTCGGCGTCTGCGACTGCGCTGGTCCTGCTGCTGTTTTCTGCTCTGCTCATCGGCGACTGCGCTGGTCCTGCTGGTGTTTTCTGCACTGCTCATCGGCGTTTGCGACTGCGCTTGTCCTGCTGTTGTTTTCGCCTCTGCTCGTCGGCGTGTGCGACTGCGCTGGTCCTGCTGCTGTTTTCTGCTCTGCTCGTCGGCGACTGTGCTGATCCTGCTGCTGTTTTCTGCTCTGCTCATAGGCGTCGGCGACTGCGCTGGTCCTGCTGCTGTTTTCTGCACTGCTCATCGGCGTCTGCAACTGCGCTGGTCCTGCTGCTGTTTTCTGCTCTGCTCATCGGCGACTGCGCTGGTCCTGCTGGTGTTTTCTGCACTGCTCATCGGCATTGGCGACTGCGCTGTCCTGCTGTTGTTTTCGCCTCTGCTCGTCGGCGTCTGCGACTTCGCTGGTCCTGCTGCTTTTTTCTGCTCTGCTCGTCGGCGTCAGCGACTGCGCTGGTCCTGCTACTGTTTTCTGCTCTGCTCGCCGGCGACTGTGCTGATCCTGCTGCTGTTTTTTGCTCTGCTCGTCTGCGACTTCGCTGTTCCTGCTGCTGTTTTCTGCTCTGCTCATCGGCGTCGGCTACTGCGCTGATCCTGCTGCTGTTTTCTGCTCTGCTTGTCTGCGTCAGCGAATGCGCTGATCCTGCTGCTGTTTCCTGCTCTGCTCGTCGCCGTCGGCGACTGCGCTGGTCCTGCTGTTGTTTTCTGCTCTGATCGTCGGCGTCGGCGACTGCGCTGTTCCTGCTGCTGTTTTCTTCTCTGCTCGTCGGCGTCTGCTCTGCTCGTCGGCGTCTGCAACTGCGCTGGTCCTGCTGCTGTTTTCTGCTCTGCTCGTCGGCGACTGCGCAGGTCCTGCTGATGTTTTCTGCTCTGCTCATCGGCGTCTGCGACTTCGCTGGTCCTGCTGCTGTTTTCTGCTCTGCTCGTCGGCGACTGCGCTGGTCCTGCTGCTGTTTTTTGCTCTGCTCGTCTGCGACTTCGCTGTTCCTGCTGCTGTTTTCTGCTCTGCTCATCGGCGTCGGCTACTGCGCTGATCCTGCTGCTGTTTTCTGCTCTGCTTGTCTGCGTCAGCGAATGCGCTGATCCTGCTGCTGTTTCCTGCTCTGCTCGTCGCCGTCGGCGACTGCGCTGGTCCTGCTGTTGTTTTCTGCTCTGATCGTCGGCGTCGGCGACTGCGCTGTTCCTGCTGCTGTTTTCTTCTCTGCTCGTCGGCGTATGCTCTGCTCGTCGGCGTCTGCGACTGCGCTGGTCCTGCTGCTGTTTTCTGCTCTGCTCGTCGGCGACTGCGCAGGTCCTGCTGCTGTTTTCTGCTCTGCTCATCGGCGTCTGCGACTTCGCTGGTCCTGCTGCTGTTTTCTGCTCTGCTCGTCGGCGACTGCGCTGGTCCTGCTGCTGTTTTCTGCTCTGCTCGTCGGCGACTGCGCATGTCCTGCTGCTGTTTTCTGCTCTGCTCATTGGCCTCTGCGACTGCGCATCTCCTGCTCCTTTTTTCTGCTCTGCTCGTTGGCGTCAGCGACTGCGCTGATCCTGCTGCTGTTTTCTGCTCTGATCGTCTGCGACTGCGCATCTCCTGCTGCTGTTTTTTGCTCTGCTCGTCGGCGTCAGCGACTGCGATGATCCTGCTGCTGTTTTCTGCTCTGCTCGTCGGCGTCTGCGGCTGCGCATCTCCTGCTGCTGTTTTTTATTCTGCTCGTCGGCGACTGCGCTGGTCCTGCTGCTGTTTTCTGCTCTGCTCATCGGCATCGGCTACTGCGCTGATCCTGCTGCTGTTTTCTGCTCTGCTTGTCTGCATCAGCGAATGCGCTGATCCTGCTTCTGTTTCCTGCTCTGCTCGTTGCCGTCGGCTACTGCGCTGGTCCTGCTGTTGTTTTCTGCTCTGATCTTCAGCGTCGGCGACTGCGCTGGTCCTGCTGCTGTTTTCTTCTCTGCTCGTCGGCTTCTGCTCTGCTCGTCGGCGTCTGCGACTGCGCTGGTTCTGCTGCTGTTTTCTGCTCTGCTCATCGGCGACTGCGCTGGTCCTGCTGGTGTTTTCTGCACTGCTCGTCGGCGTCAGCGACTGCAATGATCCTGCTGCTGTTTTCTGCTCTGCTCGTCGGCGTCTGCGACTGCGCATCTCCTGCTGCTGTTTTTTGCTCTGCTCGTCGGCGACTGCACTGGTCCTGCTGCTGTTTTCTGCTCTGATCATCGGCGTCGGCTACTGCGCTGATCCTGCTACTGTTTTCTGCTCTGCTTGTCTTCGTCAGCGAATGCGCTGATCCTGCAGCTGTTTCCTGCTCTGCTCGTCGCCGTCGGTGACTGCGCTGGTCCTGCTGTTGTTTTCTGCTCTGATCGTCGGCGTCGGCGACTGCGCTGGTCCTGCTGCTGTTTTCTTCTCTGCTCGTCGGCGTCTGCTCTGCTCGTCGGCGTCTGCGACTGCGCTGGTCCTGCTGCTGTTTTCTGCTCTGCTCATCGGCGACTGCGCTGGTCCTGCTGGTGTTTTCTGCAATGCTCATCGGCGTTGGCGACTGCGCTGGTCCTGCTGTTGTTTTCGCCTCTGCTCGTCGGCTTCTGCGACTTCGCTGGACCTGCTGCTGTTTTCTGCTCTGCTCATTGGCGCAGCGACTGCGCATCTCCTGCTGCTTTTTCTGCTCTGCTCGTCGGCGTCAGCGACTGCGCTGACCCTGCTGCTGTTTTCTGCTCTGATCGTCTGCAACTGCGCATCTCCTGCTGCTGTTTTTTGCTCTGCTCGTCGGCGTCAGCGTCAGCGACTGCGCTGATCCTGCTGCTGTTTTTTGCTCTGCCGTTCGGCGACTGCGCTGGTCCTGCTGCTGTTTTCTGCTCTGCTCATCGCCGTCGGCGACTGCGCTGGTCCTGCTGCTGTTTTCTTCTCTCCTCGTTGGCGTCTGCTCTGCTCGTCGGCATCTGCAACTGCGCTGTCCTGCTGCTGTTTTCTGCTCTGCTCATCGGCGACTGCGCAGGTCCTGCTGCTTTGTCCTGCTCTGCTCATCGGCGTCGGCGACTGCGCTGGTCCTGCTGTTGTTTTTGCCTCTGCTCGTCGGCGTCTGTGACTTCGCTGGTCCTGCTGCTGTTTTCTGCTCTGCTCGTCGGCGACTGCGCTGGTCCTGCTGCTGTTTTCTGCACTGCTCATCGGCGTCGGCGACTGTGCTGATCCTGCTGCTGTTTTCTGCTCTGCTCGTAGGCGTCTGCGACTGCGCTGGTCCTGCTGCTGTTTTCTGCTCTGCTCGTCGGCGACTGCGCTGGTCCTGCTGCTATTTTCTGCACTGTTCATCGGCGTCGGCGACTGCGTTGATCCTGCTGCTTTTTTCTGCTCTGCTCATTGGCGTCTGCGACTGCGCATCTCCTGCTGCTTTTTTCTGCTCTGCTTGTCGGCGTCAGCGACTGCGCCGATCCTGCTGCTGTTTTCTGCTCTGATCGTCTGCGACTGCGCATCTCCTGCTGCTGTTTTTTGCTCTGCTCGTCGGCGTCAGCGACTGCGATGATCCTGCTGCTGTTTTCTGCTCTGCTCGTCGGCGTCTGCGACTGCGCATCTACTGCTGCTCTTTTTTGCTCTGCTCGTCTGCGACTGCGCTGGTCCTGCTGCTGTTTTCCGCTCTGCTCATCGGCGTCGGCTACTGCGCTGATCCTGCTGCTGTTTTCTGCTCTGCTTGTCTGTGTCAGCGAATGCGCTGATCCTGCTGCTGTTTCCTGCTCTGCTCATTGCCGTCGGCTATTGCGCTGGTCCTGCTGTTGTTTTCTGCTCTGATCGTCGGCGTCGGCGACTGCGCTGGTCCTGCTGCAGTTTTCTTGTCTGCTCGTCGGCGTCTGCTCTGCTCGTCGGCGTCTGCGACTGCGCTGGTCCTGCTGCTGTTTTCTGCTCTGCTCATCGGCGACTGCGCTGGTCCTGCTGGTGTTTTCTGCACTGCTCATCGGCGTCTGCGACTGCTCTGGTCCTTCTGCTGTTTTCTGCTCTGCTCGTCGGCGACTGTGCTGATCCTGCTGCTGTTTTCTGCTCTGCTCGTAGGCGTCGGCGACTGCGCTGGTCCTGCTGCTGTTTTCTGCACTGCTCATCGGCGTCTGCAACTGCGCTGGTCCTGCTGCTGTTTTCTGCTCTGCTCATCGGCGTCGGCGACTACGTTGATCCTGCTGCTGTTTTCTGCTCTGCTCATTGGCGTCTGCGACTGCGCATCTCCTGCTGCTTTTTTCTGCTCTGCTCGTCGGCATCAGCGACTGCGCTGACCCTGCTGCTGTTTTCTGCTCTGATCATCTGCGACTGCGCATCTCCTGCTGCTGTTTTTTGCTCTGCTCGTCGGCGTCAGCGACTGCGCTGATCCTGCTGCTGTTTTCTGCTCTGGTTGTCGGCGTCTGCGACTGCGCATCTCCTGCTTCTGTTTTTTGCTCTGCTCGTCGGCGACTGCGCTGGTCCTGCTGCTGTTTTCTGCTCTGCTCATCGGCATCAGCTACTGCGCTGATCCTGCTGCTGTTTACTGCTCTGCTTGTCTGCGTCAGCGAATGCGCTGATCCTGCTGTTGTCGTCTGCTCTGATCGTCGCCGTCGGCGACTGCACTGGTCCTGCTGCTGTTTTCTTCTCTGCTCGTCGGCGTCTGCTCTGCTCGTCGGCGTCTGCGACTGCGCTGGTCCTGCTGCTGTTTTCTGCTCTGCTCATCGGCTACTGCGCCTGTCCTGCTGGCGTTTTCTGCACTGCTCATCGGCGACTGCGCTGGTCCTGCTGTTGTTTTCGCCTCTGCTCGTCGGCGTCTGCGACTGCGCTGGTCCTGCTGCTGTTTTCTTCTCTGCTCGTCGGCGACTGCGCTGGTCCTGCTGCTGTTTTCTGCACTGCTCATCGGCGTCGGCGACTGCACTGATCCTGCTGCTGTTTTCTGCTCTGCTCGTAGGCGTCGGCGACTGCGCTGGTCCTGCTGCTGTTTTCTGCACTGCTCATCGGCGTCGGCGACTGCGATGATCCTTCTGCTGATTTCTGCTCTGCTTGTAGGCGTCGCCGACTGCTCTGGTCCTGCTGTTGTTTTCGCCTCTGCTCGTCTGCGTCTGCTCTGCTCGTAGGCGTCTGCGACTGCTCTGGTCCTGCTGTTGTTTTCGCCTCTGCTCGTCTGCGTCTGCTCTGCTCGTTGGCGTCTGTGACTGCGCTGGTCCTGCTGCTGTTTTCTGCTTTGCTCGTTGGCGTCGCCGACTGCGCTGGTCCTGCTGCTGTTTTCTGCTCTGCTCGTCGGCGACTTCGCTGGTCCTGCTGCTGTTTTCTGCTCTGTTCGTCGGCGTCCGCGAATGCGCTGGTCCTGCTGCTGTTTTCTTCTCTGCTCGTCGGCGTCGGCGATTGCGCTCAGCGACTGCGCTGATGCTGTTTTCTGCTCTGCTCGTCGAGGTCAGCAACTGCGCTGATCCTGCTGCTGTTTTCTGTTCTGCTCGTTCGGCGTCAGAAACTGCGCTGATCCTGCTGCTGTTTTCTGCTCTGCTCGTCGCCGTCGGCGACTGCGCTCGTCCTGCTGTTGTTTTCTGCTCTAATCGTCGGCGTCGGCGACTGCGCTGGTCCTGCTGCTGTTTTCTTCTCTGCTGATCGGCGTCAGCGACTGGGCTGATCCTGCTGCTGTTTTCTGCTCTGCTCGTCGGCGTCTGCTCTGCTCGTCGGCGTCTGCGACTACTCTGGTCCTGCTGCTGTTTTCTGCTCTGCTTGTCGGTGACTGCGCTGGTCCTGCTGCTGTTTTCTGCTCTGCTCGTCGGCGTCTGTGACTGCGTTGATCCTGCTGCTGTTTTCTGCTCTGCTCGTTGGCGTCTGCGACTGCTCATCTCCTGCTGCTGTTTTCTGCTCTGCTCGTCGTGTCAGCGACTACGCTGATCCTGCTGCTGTTTTTTGCTCTGTCTTCGGCGACTGCGCTGGTCCTGCTGCTGTTTTCTGCACTGCTCATCGGCGTCGGCGACTGCGCTGATCCTGCTGCTGTTTTCTGCTCTGCTCGTAGGCGTCGGCGACTGCGCTGGTCCTGCTGCTGTTTTCTGCACTGTTCATCAGCATCGGCGACTGCGCTGATCCTGCTGCTGTTTTCTGCTCTGCTTGTAGGCGTCGCCGACTGCGCTGGTCCTGCTGTTGTTTTCGCCTCTGCTCGTCTGCGTCCGCTCTGCTTGTTGGCGTCTGAGACTGCGCTGGTCATGCTGTTGTTTTCGCCTCTGCTCGTCTGCGTCTGCTCTGCTCGTCGGCGTCTGTGACTAAGCTGGTCCTGCTGCTGTTTTCTGCACTGCTCATCGGCGTCGGCGACTGCGCTGATCCTGCTGCTGTTTTCTGCTTTGCTCGTTGGCGTCGCCGACTGCGCTGGTCCTGCTGCTGTTTTCTGCTCTGCTCGTCGGCGTCAGCGACTGCGCTGGTCCTGCTGCTGTTTTCTGCTCTGCTCGTCGGCATCAGCGACTGCGCTGATGCTGTTTTCTGCTCTGCTCGTCCAGGTCAGCAACTGCGCTGATCCTGCTGCTGTTTTCTGTTCTGCTCGTCGGCGTCAGCAACTGCGCTGATCCTGCTGCTGTTTTCTGCTCTGTTCGTCGCCATCGGCTACTGCGCTCGTCCTGCTGTTGTTTTCTGCTCTGATCGTCGGCGTCGGCGACTGCGCTGGTCCTGCTGCTGTTTTCTGCTCTGCTCATCGGCGTCGGCTACTGTGCTGATCCTGCTGCTATTTTCTGCTCTGCTCATCGGCGTCAGCGAATGCGCTGATCCTGCTGCTGTTTTCTGCTCTGCTCGTCGCCGTCAGCGCTGATCCTGCTGCTGTTTCCTGGTCTGCTCGTCGCCGTCAGCGACTGTGCTGGTCCTGCTGTTTTTTTCTTCTCTGCTCGTCGGCGTCTGCTCTGCTCGTCGGCGTCTGCTCTGCTAGTCGGCGTCTGCGACTACGCTGGTCCTGCTGCTGTTTTCTGCTCTGCTCGTCGGTGACTGCGCTGGTCCTGCTGCTGTTTTCTGCACTGCTCATCGGCGTCGGCGACTGCGCTGGTCCTGCTGCTGTTTTCTGCACTGCTAATTGGCATCGGCGACTGCGCTGATCCTGCTGTTGTTTTCTTCTCTGCTCGTCGGCGTCTGCTCTGCTCGTTGGCGTCTGCTCTGCTCGTAGGCGTCTGCGACTACGCTGGTCCTGCTGCTGTTTTCTGCTCTGCTCGTCGGTGACTGCGCTGGTCCTGCTGCTGTTTTCTGCACTGCTCATCGGCGTCGGTGACTGCGCTGGTCCTGCAGTTGTTTTCGCCTCTGCTCGTCGGCGTCTGCGACTGCGCAGGTCCTGCTGCTGTTTTCTGCTCTGCTTGTCGGCGAATGCGCTGGTCCTGCTGCTGTTTTCTGTACTGCTCATCGGCGTCGGCAACCGCGTTGATCCTTCTGCTGTTTTCTGCTCTGCTCATTGGCGTCTGCGACTGCGCATCTCCTGCTGCTTTTTTCTGCTCTGCTCGTCTGCGTCAGCGAATGCGCTGATCCTGCTGCTGTTTTCTTCTCTGCTCGTCAGCGTCTGCTCTGCTCGTCGGCGTCTGTGACTGCGCTGGTCCTGTTGCTGTTTTCTGCTCTGCTCGTCGGTGACTGCGCTGGTCCTGCTAGTGTTTTCTGCACTGCTCATCGGCGTCGGCAACTGCGCTGGCCCTGCTGTTGTTTTCGCCTCTGCTCGTCGGCGTCTGCGACTGCGCTGGTCCTGCTGCTGTTTTCTGCACTGCTCATCGGCGTCGGCGACTGTGCTGATCCTGCTGCTGTTTTCTGCTCTGCTCGTAGGCGTCGGCGACTGCGCTGGTCCTGCTGCTGTTTTCTGCACTGCTCATCGGCGTCAGCGACTGCGCTGATCCTGCTGCTGTTTTCTGCTCTGCTCGTCGGCGACTGCGCTGGTGCTGCTGCTGTTTTCTGCACTGCTCATTGGCGTCGGCGACTGCGTTGATCCTGCTGCTGTTTTCTGCTCTGATCGTCTGCGACTGCGCATCTCCTGCTGCTGTTTTTTGCTCTGCTCGTCGGCGTCAGCGACTGCGCATCTCCTGCTGCTGTTTTTTGCTCTGCTCGTTGGCGACTGCACTGGTCCTGCTGCTGTTTTCTGCTCTGCTCATCGGCGTCGGCTACTGTGTTGATCCTGCTGCTGTTTTCTGCTCTGCTTGTCTGCGTCAGCGAATGCGATGATCCTGCTGCTGTTTTCTGCTCTGCTCGTCGGCGTCTGCGACTGCGCATCTCCTGCTGTTGTTTTTTGCTCTGCTCGTCGGCGACTGTGCTGGTCCTGCTGCTGTTTTCTGCTCTGCTCATCGGCGTTGGCTACTGCGCTGATCCTGCTGCTGTATTCTGGTCTGCTTGTCTGCGTCAGCGAATGCGCTGATCCTGTTTCTGTATCCTTCTCTGCTCGTTGCCATCGGCTACTGCGCTGGTCTTGCTGTTGTTTTCTGCTGTGATCGTCGGGGTCGGCAACTGCGCTGGTCCTGCTGCTGTTTTCTTCTCTGCTCGTCGGTGTCTGCTCTGCTCGTCGGCGTCTGCGACTGCGCTGGTCCTGCTGCTGTTTGCTGCTCTGCTCATCGGGCGGCTGCACTGGTCCTGCTGGTGTTTTCTGAACTGCTCATCGGCGTCGGCGACTGCACTGGTCCTGCTGTTTTTTTCGCCTCTGCTCGTCGGTGTCTGCGACTGCGCTGGTCCTGCTGCTGTTTTCTGCTCTGCTCGTCGGCGACTGTGCTGATCCTGCTGCTGTTTTCTGCTCTGCTCATAGGCGTCGGCAACTGTGCTGGTCCTGCTGCTGTTTTCTGCACTGCTCATCGGCGTCTGCAACTGCGCTGGTCCTGCTGCTGTTTTCTGCTCTGCTCGTCGGCGACTGCGCTGGTCCTGCTGATGTTTTCTGCACTGCTCATCGGCGTCGGCGACTACGTTGATCCTGCTGCTGTTTTCTGCTCTGCTCATTAGCGTCTGCGACTGCGCATCTCCTGCTGCTTTTTTCTGCTCTGCTCGTCGGCGTCAGCGACTGCGCTGACCCTGCTGCTGTTTTCTGCTCTGATCGTCTGCGACTGCACATCTCCTGCTGCTGTTTTTTGCTCTGCTCGTCGGCGTCAGCGACTGCGCTGATCCTGCTGCTGTTTTCTGCTCTGCTCATCGGCGTCTGCGCATCTCTTGCTGCTGTTTTTAGCTCTGCTCGTCGGCGACTGCGCTGGTCCTGCTGCTGTTTTCTGCTCTGCTCATCGCCGTCGGCTACTGCGCTGATCCTGCTGCTGTTTTCTGCTTTGCTTGTCTGCGTCAGCGAATGCGCTGATCCTGCTGCTGATTCCTGCTCTGCTCGTCGCCGTCGGCGACTGCACTGGTCCTGCTGTTGTTCTCTGCTCTGATCGTCGCCGTCGGCGACTGCGTTGGTCCTGCTGCTGTATTCTTCTCTGCTCGTCGGCGTCTGCTCTGCTCGTCGGCGTCTGCGACTGCGCTGGTCCTGCTGCTGTTTTCTGCGCTGCTCATCGGCGACTGCGCTGGTACTGCTGGTGTTTTCTGCACTGCTCATTGGCATCGGCGACTGCGCTGGTCCTGCTGTTGTTGTCGCCTCTGCTCGTCGGCGTCTGCGACTGCGCTGATCCTGCTGCTGTTTTCTGCTCTGCTTGTCTGCATCAGCGAATGCGCTGATCCTGCTGCTGTTTCCTGCTCTGCTCGTCGCCGTCGGCGACTGCACTGGTCCTGCTGTTGTTTTCTGCTCTGATCGTCGCCGTCGGCGACTGCGCATCTCCTGCTGTTGTTTTCGCCTCTGCTCGTCGGCGACTGCGCTGGTCCTGCTGTTGTTTTCGCCTCTGCTCGTTGGCGTCTGCAACTGCGCTGGTCCTGCTGCTGTTTTCTGCTCTGCTCGTCGGCGACTGTGCTGATCCTGCTGCTGTTTTCTGCTCTGCTCGTAGGCGTCGGCGACTGCGCTGGTCCTGCTGCTGTTTTCTGCACTGCTCATCGGCGTCTGCGACTGCGCTGGTCCTGCTGCTGTTTTCTGCTCTGCTCGTCGGCGACTGCGCTGGTCCTGTTGCTGTTTTCTGCACTGCTCATCGTCGTCGGCGACTACGTTGATCCTGCTGCTGTTTTCTGCTCTGCTCGTCGGCGTCAGCGACTGCGCTGGTCCTGCTGCTGTTTTCTGCTCTGCTCGTCGGCATCAGCGACTGCGCTGATGCTGTTTTCTGCTCTGCTCGTCCAGGTCAGCAACTGCGCTGATCCTGCTGCTGTTTTCTGTTCTGCTCGTCGGCGTCAGCAACTGCGCTGATCCTGCTGCTGTTTTCTGCTCTGTTCGTCGCCATCGGCTACTGCGCTCGTCCTGCTGTTGTTTTCTGCTCTGATCGTCGGCGACTGCGCTGGTCCTGCTGCTGTTTTCTGCTCTGCTCATCGGCGTCGGCTACTGTGCTGATCCTGCTGCTATTTTCTGCTCTGCTCATCGGCGTCAGCGAATGCGCTGATCCTGCTGCTGTTTTCTGCTCTGCTCGTCGCCGTCAGCGCTGATCCTGCTGCTGTTTCCTGGTCTGCTCGTCGCCGTCAGCGACTGTGCTGGTCCTGCTGTTTTTTTCTTCTCTGCTCGTCGGCGTCTGCTCTGCTCGTCGGCGTCTTCTCTGCTAGTCGGCGTCTGCGACTACGCTGGTCCTGCTGCTGTTTTCTGCTCTGCTCATCGGCGTCGGCTACTGTGTTGATCCTGCTGCTGTTTTCTGCTCTGCTTGTCTGCGTCAGCGAATGCGATGATCCTGCTGCTGTTTTCTGCTCTGCTCGTCGGCGTCTGCGACTGCGCATCTCCTGCTGTTGTTTTTTGCTCTGCTCGTCGGCGACTGTGCTGGTCCTGCTGCTGTTTTCTGCTCTGCTCATCGGCGTTGGCTACTGCGCTGATCCTGCTGCTGTATTCTGGTCTGCTTGTCTGCGTCAGCGAATGCGCTGATCCTGTTTCTGTATCCTTCTCTGCTCGTTGCCATCGGCTACTGCGCTGGTCTTGCTGTTGTTTTCTGCTGTGATCGTCGGGGTCGGCAACTGCGCTGGTCCTGCTGCTGTTTTCTTCTCTGCTCGTCGGTGTCTGCTCTGCTCGTCGGCGTCTGCGACTGCGCTGGTCCTGCTGCTGTTTGCTGCTCTGCTCATCGGGCGGCTGCACTGGTCCTGCTGGTGTTTTCTGAACTGCTCATCGGCGTCGGCGACTGCACTGGTCCTGCTGTTTTTTTCGCCTCTGCTCGTCGGTGTCTGCGACTGCGCTGGTCCTGCTGCTGTTTTCTGCTCTGCTCGTCGGCGACTGTGCTGATCCTGCTGCTGTTTTCTGCTCTGCTCATAGGCGTCGGCAACTGTGCTGGTCCTGCTGCTGTTTTCTGCACTGCTCATCGGCGTCTGCAACTGCGCTGGTCCTGCTGCTGTTTTCTGCTCTGCTCGTCGGCGACTGCGCTGGTCCTGCTGATGTTTTCTGCACTGCTCATCGGCGTCGGCGACTACGTTGATCCTGCTGCTGTTTTCTGCTCTGCTCATTAGCGTCTGCGACTGCGCATCTCCTGCTGCTTTTTTCTGCTCTGCTCGTCGGCGTCAGCGACTGCGCTGACCCTGCTGCTGTTTTCTGCTCTGATCGTCTGCGACTGCACATCTCCTGCTGCTGTTTTTTGCTCTGCTCGTCGGCGTCAGCGACTGCGCTGATCCTGCTGCTGTTTTCTGCTCTGCTCATCGGCGTCTGCGCATCTCTTGCTGCTGTTTTTAGCTCTGCTCGTCGGCGACTGCGCTGGTCCTGCTGCTGTTTTCTGCTCTGCTCATCGCCGTCGGCTACTGCGCTGATCCTGCTGCTGTTTTCTGCTCTGCTTGTCTGCGTCAGCGAATGCGCTGATCCTGCTGCTGATTCCTGCTCTGCTCGTCGCCGTCGGCGACTGCACTGGTCCTGCTGTTGTTCTCTGCTCTGATCGTCGCCGTCGGCGACTGCGTTGGTCCTGCTGCTGTATTCTTCTCTGCTCGTCGGCGTCTGCTCTGCTCGTCGGCGTCTGCGACTGCGCTGGTCCTGCTGCTGTTTTCTGCGCTGCTCATCGGCGACTGCGCTGGTACTGCTGGTGTTTTCTGCACTGCTCATTGGCATCGGCGACTGCGCTGGTCCTGCTGTTGTTGTCGCCTCTGCTCGTCGGCGTCTGTGACTGCGCTGATCCTGCTGCTGTTTTCTGCTCTGCTTGTCTGCATCAGCGAATGCGCTGATCCTGCTGCTGTTTCCTGCTCTGCTCGTCGCCGTCGGCGACTGCACTGGTCCTGCTGTTGTTTTCTGCTCTGATCGTCGCCGTCGGCGACTGCGCATCTCCTGCTGTTGTTTTCGCCTCTGCTCGTCGGCGACTGCGCTGGTCCTGCTGTTGTTTTCGCCTCTGCTCGTTGGCGTCTGCAACTGCGCTGGTCCTGCTGCTGTTTTCTGCTCTGCTCGTCGGCGACTGTGCTGATCCTGCTGCTGTTTTCTGCTCTGCTCGTAGGCGTCGGCGACTGCGCTGGTCCTGCTGCTGTTTTCTGCACTGCTCATCGGCGTCTGCGACTGCGCTGGTCCTGCTGCTGTTTTCTGCTCTGCTCGTCGGCGACTGCGCTGGTCCTGTTGCTGTTTTCTGCACTGCTCATCGTCGTCGGCGACTACGTTGATCCTGCTGCTGTTTTCTGCTCTGCTCGTCGGCGTCAGCGACTGCGCTGGTCCTGCTGCTGTTTTCTGCTCTGCTCGTCGGCATCAGCGACTGCGCTGATGCTGTTTTCTGCTCTGCTCGTCCAGGTCAGCAACTGCGCTGATCCTGCTGCTGTTTTCTGTTCTGCTCGTCGGCGTCAGCAACTGCGCTGATCCTGCTGCTGTTTTCTGCTCTGTTCGTCGCCATCGGCTACTGCGCTCGTCCTGCTGTTGTTTTCTGCTCTGATCGTCGGCGTCGGCGACTGCGCTGGTCCTGCTGCTGTTTTCTGCTCTGCTCATCGGCGTCGGCTACTGTGCTGATCCTGCTGCTATTTTCTGCTCTGCTCATCGGCGTCAGCGAATGCGCTGATCCTGCTGCTGTTTTCTGCTCTGCTCGTCGCCGTCAGCGCTGATCCTGCTGCTGTTTCCTGGTCTGCTCGTCGCCGTCAGCGACTGTGCTGGTCCTGCTGTTTTTTTCTTCTCTGCTCGTCGGCGTCTGCTCTGCTCGTCGGCGTCTTCTCTGCTAGTCGGCGTCTGCGACTACGCTGGTCCTGCTGCTGTTTTCTGCTCTGCTCGTCGGTGACTGCGCTGGTCCTGCTGCTGTTTTCTGCACTGCTCATCGGCGTCGGCGACTGCGCTGGTCCTGCTGCTGTTTTCTGCACTGCTAATTGGCATCGGCGACTGCGCTGATCCTGCTGTTGTTTTCTTCTCTGCTCGTCGGCGTCTGCTCTGCTCGTTGGCGTCTGCTCTGCTCGTAGGCGTCTGCGACTACGCTGGTCCTGCTGCTGTTTTCTGCTCTGCTCGTCGGTGACTGCGCTGGTCCTGCTGCTGTTTTCTGCACTGCTCATCGGCGTCGGTGACTGCGCTGGTCCTGCAGTTGTTTTCGCCTCTGCTCGTCGGCGTCTGCGACTGCGCAGGTCCTGCTGCTGTTTTCTGCTCTGCTTGTCGGCGAATGCGCTGGTCCTGCTGCTGTTTTCTGTACTGCTCATCGGCGTCGGCAACCGCGTTGATCCTTCTGCTGTTTTCTGCTCTGCTCATTGGCGTCTGCGACTGCGCATCTCCTGCTGCTTTTTTCTGCTCTGCTCGTCTGCGTCAGCGAATGCGCTGATCCTGCTGCTGTTTTCTTCTCTGCTCGTCAGCGTCTGCTCTGCTCGTCGGCGTCTGTGACTGCGCTGGTCCTGTTGCTGTTTTCTGCTCTGCTCGTCGGTGACTGCGCTGGTCCTGCTAGTGTTTTCTGCACTGCTCATCGGCGTCGGCGACTGCGCTGATCCTGCTGCTGTTTTCTGCTCTGCTCATCGGCGTCAGCGACTGGGCTGATCCTGCTGCTGTTATCTGCTCTGCTCCTCTGCGTCAGCGAATGCGCTGATCCTGCTGCTGTTTCCTGCTCTGCTCGTTGCCGTCGGCGACCTCGCTGGTCCTGCTGTTGTTTTCTGCTCTGATCGCCGGCGTCGGCGACTGCGCTGGTCCTGCTGCTGTTTTATTCTCTGCTCGTCGGCGTCTGCTCTGCTCGTCGGCGTCTGCGCTGGTCCTGCTGCTGTTTTCTGCTCTGCTTGTCGGCGACTGCGCTGGTCCTGCTGTTTTTTTTGCCTCTGCTCATCAGCGGCCTCTCTGCTCATCGGCGTCTGCGACTACGCATCTCCTGCTGCTTTTTTCTGCTCTGATCATCGGCGTCAGCGACTGCGCTGACCCTGCTGCTGTTTTCTGCTCTGATCGTCTGCGACTGCGCATCTCCTGCTGCTGTTTTCTGCTCTGCTCGTCTGCGTCTGTGACTGCGCATCTCCTGCTGCCATTTTTTTGCTCTGCTCGTCGGCGATTGCGCTTGTCCTGCTGCTGTTTTCTGCTCTGCTCATCGGCGTCGGCTACTGCGCTGATCCTGCTGCTGTTTTCTGCTCTGCTCGTCTGCGTCAGCGAATGTGCTGATCCTGCTGCTGTTTCCTGCGCTGCTCGTCCCCGTCGTCGACTGCGCTGGTCCTGCTGTTGTTTTCTGCTCTGATCGTCGGCGTCGGCGACTGCGCTGGTCCTGCTGCTGTTTTCTTCTCTGCTCGTCGGCGTCTGCTCTGCTCGTCGGCGTCTGCGACTGCGCTGGTCCTGCTGCTGTTTTCTGCTCTGCTCGTCGGCGACTGCGCTGGTCCTGCTGGTGTTTTCTGCACTGCTCATCGGTGTCGGCGACTGCGCTGGTCCTGCTGTTGTTTTCGCCTCTGCTCGTCAGCGTCTGAGACTGCGCTGGTCCTGCTGCTGTTTTCTGCACTGCTCATCGGCGTCGGCGACTGTGCTGATCCTGCTGCTGTTTTCTGCTCTGCTCGTAGGCGTCGGCGACTGCGCTGGTCCTGCTGCTGTTTTCTGCACTGCTCATCGGCGTCGGCGACTGCGCTGATCCTGCTGCTGTTTTCTGCTCTGCTCGTCGGCGACTGCGCTGGTCCTGCTGCTGTTTTCTGCACTGCTCATCGGCGTCGGCGACTGCGTTGATCCTGCTGCTGTTTTCTGCTCTACTCGTTGGCGTCTGCGACTGCGCATGTCCTGCTGCTGTTTTTTGCTCTGCTCGTCGTGCTCGGCGACTGCACTGATCCTGCTGCTGTTTTCTGCTCTGCTCATCGGCGTCAGCGACTGGGCTGATCCTGCTGCTGTTTTCTGCTCTGCTCGTCTGTGTCAGCAAATGCGCTGATCCTGCTGCTGTTTCCTGCTCTGCTCGTCGCCGTCGGCGACTTCGCTGGTCCTGCTGTTGTTTTCTGCTCTGATCGCCGGCGTCGGTGTCTGCGCTGGTCCTGCTGCTGTTTTCTGCTCTGCTCGTCGGCGACTGCGCTAGTCCTGCTGTTGTTTTTGCCTCTGCTCGTCGGCGTCTGCTCTGCTCATCGGCGTCTGTGACTGCGCTGGTCCTGCTGCTGTTTTCTGCTCTGCTCGTTGCCGACTGTGCTGGTCCTGCTGCTGTTTTCTGCACTGCTCATCGGCGTCGGCGAATGCGCTGATCCTGCTGCAGTTTTCTGCTCTGCTCGTAGGAGTTGGTGACTGCGCTGGTCCTGCTGCTGTTTTCTGCACTGCTCATCGGCGTTGGCGACTGCGCTGATCCTGCTGCTGTTTTCTGCTCTGCTCGTCGGCGTCTGCGACTGCGCTGGTCCTGCTGCTGTTTTCTGCTCTGCTCGTCGGCGACTGTGCTGATCCTGCTGCTGTTTTCTGCTCGGCTCGTAGGTGTCGGCGACTGCGCTGGTCCTGCTGCTGTTTTCTGCACTGCTCATCGGCGTCGGCGACTGCGCTGATCCTGCTGCTGTTTTCTGCTTTGTTCGTAGGCGTCGCCGACTGCGCTGATCCTGCTGCTGTTTTCTGCTCTGCTCGTCGGCGACTGCGCTGATCCTGCTGCTGTTTTCTGCTCTGCTCATAGGCGTTGGCGACTGCGCTGGTCCTGCTGCTGTTTTCTGCACTGCTCATCAGCGTCGGCGACTGCGCTGATCCTGCTGCTGTTTTCTGCTCTGCTCGTCGGCGTCTACGACTGCTCTGGTCCTGCTGCTGTTTTCTGCTCTGCTCGTCGGCGACTGCGCTGATCCTGCTGCTGTTTTCTGTTCTGCTCGTAGGTGTCGGCGACTGCGGTGGTCCTGCTGCTGCTGCTGTGTTCTGCTCTGCTCGTTGTCGTCTGCGACTGCGCATCTCCTGCCGCTTTTTTCTGCTCTGCTCGTCGGCGTCAGCGACTGCGCTGATCCTGCTGCTGTTTTCTGCTCTGCTCGTCGGCGACTGCGCTGATCCTGCTGCTGTTTTCTGCTCTGCTCGTCGGCGTCTACGACTGCGCTGGTCCTGCTGCTGTTTTCTGCTCTGCTCGTCGGCGACTGCGCTGATACTGCTGCTGTTTTCTGTTCTGCTCGTAGGTGTCGGCAACTGCGCTGGTCCTGCTGCTTTTTTCTGCACTGCTCATCGGCGTCGGTGACTGTGCTGATCCTGCTGCTGTTTTCTGCTCTGCTCGTTGGCGTCTGCGACTGCGCATCTCCTGCCGCTTTTTTCTGCTCTGCTCGTCTGCGTCAGCGACTGCGCTGATCCTGCTGCTGTTTTCTGCTCTGCTCGTCGGCGTCTGCGACTGCGCATGTCCTGCTGCTGTTTTTTGCTCTGCTCGTCGGCGTCGGCGACTGCGCTGATCCTGCTGCTGTTTTCTGCTCTGCTCATCGGCGTCAGCGACTGGGCTGATCCTGCTGCTGTTTTCTGCACTGCTCTTCTGTGTCAGTGAATGCGGTGATCCTGCTGCTGTTTCCTGCTCTGCTCGTCGCCGTCGGCGACTTCGCTGGTCCTGCTGTTGTTTTCTGCTCTGATCGCCGGCGTCGGTGTCTGCGCTGGTCCTGCTTCTGTTTTCTGCTCTGCTCGTCGGCGACTGCGCTGGTCCTGCTGTTGTTTTCGCCTCTGCTCGTCGGCGTCTGCTCTGCTCATCGGCGTCTGTGACTGCGCTGGTCTTGCTGCTGTTTTCTGCTCTGCTCGTTGGCAACTGCGCTGGTCCTGCTGCTGTTTTCTGCACTGCTCATCGGCGTCGGCGACTGCGCTGATCCTGCTGCTGTTTTCTGCTTTGCTCGTATGTGTCGGCGACTGCGCTGGTCCTGCTGCTGTTTTCTGCACTGCTCATCGGCGTCGGTGACTGCGCTGATCCTGCTGCTGTTTTCTGCTCTGCTCGTTGGCGTCTGCGACTGCGCATCTCCTGCCGCTTTTTTCTGCTCTGCTCGTCGGCGTCAGCGACTGCGCTGATCCTGCTGCTGTTTTCTGCTCTGCTCGTCGGCGTCTGCGACTGCGCATCTCCTGCTGCTGCTTATTGCTCTGCTCGTTGGCGTCGACGACTGCGCTGATCCTGCTGCTGTTTTCTGCTCTGCTCATCGGCGTCAGCGACTGGGCTGATCCTGCTGCTGTTTTCTGCTCTGCTCGTCTGCATCAGCGAATGCCCTGATCCTGCTGCTGTTTCCTGCTCTGCTCATCGCCGTCGGTGACTTCGCTGGTCCTGCTGTTGTTTTCTGCTCTGATCGCCGGCGTCGGCGACTGCGCTGGTCCTGCTGCTGTTTTCTTCTCTGCTCGTCGGCGTCTGCTCTGCTAGTCGGAGTCTGCGCTGGTCCTGCTGCTGTTTTCTGCTCTGCTCGTTGGCGACTGCGCTTGTCCTGCTGTTGTTTTTGCCTCTGCTCGTCGGCGTCCTCTCTGCTCATCGGCGTCTGCGACTGCGCTGGTCCTGCTGCTGTTTTCTGCTCTGCTCTTTGGCGTCTGCGACTGCGCATCTCCTGCTGCTTTTTTCTGCTCTGATCGTCGGCGTCAGCGACTGCGCTGACCCTGCTGCTGTTTTCTGCTCTGATCGTCTGCGACTGCGCATCTCCTGCTGCTGTTTTCTGCTCTGCTCGTCTGCGTCTGTGACTGCGCTGATCCTGCGGCTGTTTTCTGCTCTGCTCATCGGCGTAGGCTACTGCGCTGATCCTGCTGCTGTTTTCTGCTCTGCTCGTCTGCGTTAGCGAATGCACTGATCCTGCTTCTGTTTCCTGCTCTGCTCGTCCCCGTCTTCGACTGCGCTGGTCCTGCTGTTGTTTTCTGCTCTGCTCGTCGGCGTCTGCTCTGCTCGTCGGCGTCTGCGACTGTGCTGGTCCTGCTGCTGTTTTCTGCTCTGCTCGTCGGCGACTGCGTTGGTCCTGCTGGTGTTTTCTGCACTGCTCATCGGCGTCGGCAACTGCGCTGGCCCTGCTGTTGTTTTCGCCTCTGCTCGTCGGCGTCTGCGACTGCGCTGGTCCTGCTGCTGTTTTCTGCACTGCTCATCGGCGTCGGCGACTGTGCTGATCCTGCTGCTGTTTTCTGCTCTGCTCGTAGGCGTCGGCGACTGCGCTGGTCCTGCTGCTGTTTTCTGCACTGCTCATCGGCGTCAGCGACTGCGCTGATCCTGCTGCTGTTTTCTGCTCTGCTCGTCGGCGACTGCGCTGGTGCTGCTGCTGTTTTCTGCACTGCTCATTGGCGTCGGCGACTGCGTTGATCCTGCTGCTGTTTTCTGCTCTGATCGTCTGCGACTGCGCATCTCCTGCTGCTGTTTTTTGCTCTGCTCGTCGGCGTCAGCGACTGCGCATCTCCTGCTGCTGTTTTTTGCTCTGCTCGTTGGCGACTGCACTGGTCCTGCTGCTGTTTTCTGCTCTGCTCATCGGCGTCGGCTACTGTGTTGATCCTGCTGCTGTTTTCTGCATTGCTTGTCTGCGTCAGCGAATGCGATGATCCTGCTGCTGTTTTCTGCTCTGCTCGTCGGCGTCTGCGACTGCGCATCTCCTGCTGTTGTTTTTTGCTCTGCTCGTCGGCGACTGCGCTGGTCCTGCTGCTGTTTTCTGCTCTGCTCATCGGCGTTGGCTACTGCGCTGATCCTGCTGCTGTATTCTGGTCTGCTTGTCTGCGTCAGCGAATGCGCTGATCCTGTTTCTGTATCCTTCTCTGCTCGTTGCCATCGGCTACTGCGCTGGTCTTGCTGTTGTTTTCTGCTGTGATCGTCGGGGTCGGCAACTCCGCTGGTCCTGCTGCTGTTTTCTTCTCTGCTCGTCAGTGTCTGCTCTGCTCGTCGGCGTCTGCGACTGCGCTGGTCCTGCTGCTGTTTGCTGCTCTGCTCATCGGGCGGCTGCACTGGTCCTGCTGGTGTTTTCTGAACTGCTCATCGGCGTCGGCGACTGCACTGGTCCTGCTGTTGTTTTCGCCTCTGCTCGTCGGTGTCTGCGACTGCGCTGGTCCTGCTGCTGTTTTCTGCTCTGCTCGTCGGCGACTGTGCTGATCCTGCTGCTGTTTTCTGCTCTGCTCATAGGCGTCGGCAACTGTGCTGGTCCTGCTGCTGTTTTCTGCACTGCTCATCGGCGTCTGCAACTGCGCTGGTCCTGCTGCTGTTTTCTGCTCTGCTCGTCGGCGACTGCGCTGGTCCTGCTGATGTTTTCTGCACTGCTCATCGGCGTCGGCGACTACGTTGATCCTGCTGCTGTTTTCTGCTCTGCTCATTAGCGTCTGCGACTGCGCATCTCCTGCTGCTTTTTTCTGCTCTGCTCGTCGGCGTCAGCGACTGCGCTGACCCTGCTGCTGTTTTCTGCTCTGATCGTCTGCGACTGCACATCTCCTGCTGCTGTTTTTTGCTCTGCTCGTCGGCGTCAGCGACTGCGCTGATCCTGCTGCTGTTTTCTGCTCTGCTCATCGGCGTCTGCGCATCTCTTGCTGCTGTTTTTAGCTCTGCTCGTCGGCGACTGCGCTGGTCCTGCTGCTGTTTTCTGCTCTGCTCATCGCCGTCGGCTACTGCGCTGATCCTGCTGCTGTTTTCTGCTTTGCTTGTCTGCGTCAGCGAATGCGCTGATCCTGCTGCTGATTCCTGCTCTGCTCGTCGCCGTCGGCGACTGCACTGGTCCTGCTGTTGTTCTCTGCTCTGATCGTCGCCGTCGGCGACTGCGTTGGTCCTGCTGCTGTATTCTTCTCTGCTCGTCGGCGTCTGCTCTGCTCGTCGGCGTCTGCGACTGCGCTGGTCCTGCTGCTGTTTTCTGCGCTGCTCATCGGCGACTGCGCTGGTACTGCTGGTGTTTTCTGCACTGCTCATTGGCATCGGCGACTGCGCTGGTCCTGCTGTTGTTGTCGCCTCTGCTCGTCGGCGTCTGCGACTGCGCTGATCCTGCTGCTGTTTTCTGCTCTGCTTGTCTGCATCAGCGAATGCGCTGATCCTGCTGCTGTTTCCTGCTCTGCTCGTCGCCGTCGGCGACTGCACTGGTCCTGCTGTTGTTTTCTGCTCTGATCGTCGCCGTCGGCGACTGCGCATCTCCTGCTGTTGTTTTCGCCTCTGCTCGTCGGCGACTGCGCTGGTCCTGCTGTTGTTTTCGCCTCTGCTCGTTGGCGTCTGCAACTGCGCTGGTCCTGCTGCTGTTTTCTGCTCTGCTCGTCGGCGACTGTGCTGATCCTGCTGCTGTTTTCTGCTCTGCTCGTAGGCGTCGGCGACTGCGCTGGTCCTGCTGCTGTTTTCTGCACTGCTCATTGGCGTCTGCGACTGCGCTGGTCCTGCTGCTGTTTTCTGCTCTGCTCGTCGGCGACTGCGCTGGTCCTGTTGCTGTTTTCTGCACTGCTCATCGTCGTCGGCGACTACGTTGATCCTGCTGCTGTTTTCTGCTCTGCTCATTGGCGTCTGCGACTGCGCATCTCCTGCTGCTTTTCTCTGCTCTGCTCTTCAGCGTCAGCGACTGCACTGACCCTGCTGCTGTTTTCTGCTCTGATCGTCTGCGACTGCGCATCTCCTGCTGCTGTTTTTTGCTCTGCTCGTCGGCGTCAGCGACTGCGCTGATCCTGCTGCTGTTTTCTGCTCTGCTCATCGGCGTCTGCGACTGCGCATCTCCTGCTGCTGTTTTTTGCTCTGCTCTTTGGCGACTGCACTGGTCCTGCTGCTGTTTTCTGCTCTGCTCATCGGCGTCGGCTACTGCGCTGATCTTGCTGCTGTTTTCTGCTCTGCTTGTCTGCGTCAGCGAATGCGATGATCCTGCTGCTGTTTTCTGCCCTTCTCGTCGGCGTCTGCGACTGCGCATCTCCTGCTGTTGTTCTTTGCTCTGCTCGTCGGCGACTGCGCTGGTCCTGCTGTTGTTTTCTGCACTACTCATCGGCGTCGGCGACTGTGCTGGTCCTGCTGTTGTTTTCGCCTCTGCTCGTCGGCGTCTGCGACTGCGCTGGTCCTGCTGCTGTTTTCTGCTCTGCTCGTCGGCGACTCTGCTGATCCTGCTGCTGTTTTCTGCTCTGCTCGTAGGCGTCGGCGACTGCGCTGGTCCTGCTGCTGTTTTCTGCACTGCTCATCGGCGTCTGCGACTGTGCTGGTCCTGCTGCTGTTTTCTGCTCTGCTCGTCGGCGACTGCGCTGGTCCTGCTGCTGTTTCCTGCACTGCTCATCGTCGTCAGCGACTACGTTGATCCTGCTGCTGTTTTCTGCTCTGCTCATTGGCGTCTGCGACTGCGCATCTCCTGCTGCTTTTTTCTGCTCTGCTCGTCGGCGTCAGTGACTGCGCTGACCCTGCTGCTGTTTTTTGCTCTGCTCGTCGGCGTCAGCGACTGCGCTTATCCTGCTGCTGTTTTCTGCTCTGCTCATCGGCGTCTGCGACTGCGCATGTCCTGCTGCTGTTTTTTGCCCTGCTCGTTGGCGACTGCACTGGTCCTGCTGCTGTTTTCTGCTCTGTTCATCGGCGTCGGCTACTGCGTTGATCCTGCTGCTGTTTTCTGCTCTGCTTGTCTGCGTCAGCGAATGCGATGATCCTGCTGATGTTTTCTGGTCTGCTCGTCGGCGTCTGCGACTGCGCATCTCCTGCTGTTGTTTTTTGCCCGGCTCGTCGGCGACTGCGCTGGTCCTGCTGCTGTTTTCTGCTCTGCTCATTGGCGTTGGCTACTGCGCTGATCCTGCTGCTGTTTTCTGCTCTGCTTGTCTGCGTCAGCGAATGCGCTGATCCTGCTGCTGTTTCCTGCTCTGCTCGTTGCCGTCGGCTACTGCACTGGTCCTGCTGTTGTTTTCTGCTCTGATCGTCGGCAACTGCGCTGGTCCTGCTGCTGTTTTCTTCTCTGCTCCTCGGCGTCTGCTCTGCTCGTCGGCGTCTGCGACTGCGCTGGTCCTGCTGCTGTTTGCTGCTCTGCTCATCGGCGACTGCGCTGGTCCTGCTGGTGTTTTCTGCACTGCTCATCGGCGTCGGCGACTGCGCTGGTCCTGCAGTTGTTTTCGCCTCTGCTCATCGGTGTCTGTGACTGCGCTGGTCCTGCTGCTGTTTTCTGCTCTGCTCGTCGGCGACTGTGCTGATCCTGCTGCTGTTTTCTGCTCTGCTCATAGGTGTCGGCGACTGCGCTTGTCCTGCTGCTGTTTTCTGCACTGCTCATTGGCGTCTGCAACTGCGCTGTTCCTGCTGCTGTTTTCTGCTCTGCTCGTCGGCGACTGCGCTGGTCCTGCTGCTGTTTTCTGCACTGCTCATCGGCGTCGGCGACTACGTTGAACCTGCTGCTGTTTTCTGCTCTGCTCATTGGCGTCTGCGACTGCGCATCTCCTGCTGCTTTTTTCTGCTCTGCTCGTCGGCGTCAGCGACTGCGCTGACCCTGCTGCTGTTTTCTGCTCTGATCGTCTGCGACTGCGCATCTCCTGCTGCTGTTTTTTGCTCTGCTCGTCGGCGTCAGCGACTGCGCTGATCCTGCTGCTGTTTTCTGCTCTGCTCATTAACGTCTGCACATCTCCTGCTGCTGTTTTTTGCTCTGCTCGTCTGCGATTTTGCTGGTCCTGCTGCTGTTTTCTGCTCTGCTCATTGCCGTCGGATACTGCGCTGATCCTGCTGCTGTTTTCTGCCCTGCTTGTCTGCGTCAGCGAATGCGCTGATCCTGCTGCTGTTTCCTGCTCTGCTCGTCGCCGTCGGCGACTGCACTGGTCCTGCTGTTGTCTTCTGCTCTGATCATCGCCGTCGGCGACTGCGCTGGTCCTGCTGCTGTTTTCTTCTCTGCTCGTCGGCGTCTGCTCTGCTCGTCGGCGCCTGCGACTGCGCTGGTCCTGCTGCTGTTTTCTGCGCTGCTCATCGGCGACTGCGCTGGTCCTGCTGGTGTTTTCTGCACTGCTCATCGGCGTCGGCGACTGCGCTGGTCCTGCTATTGTTGTCGCCTCTGCTCGTCGCCGTCTGCGACTGCGCTGATCCTGCTGCTGTTTTCTGCTCTGCTTGTCTGCGTCAGCGAATGGGCTGATCCTGCTGCTGTTTCCTGCTCTGCTCGTCGCCGTCGGCGACTGCACTGGTCCTGCTGTTGTTTTCTGCTCTGATCGTCGCCGTCGGCGACTGCACTGGTCCTGCTGCTGTTTTCTTCTCTGCTCGTCAGCGTCTGCTCTGCTCGTCGGCGTCTGCGACTGCGCTGGTCCTGCTGCTGTTTTCTGCGCTGCTCATCGGCGACTGTGCTGGTCCTGCTGGTGTTTTCTGCACTGCTCATTGGCGTCGGCGACTGCGCTGGTCCTGCTGCTTTTTCTGCTCTGCTCGTCGGCGTCGGAGACTGTGCTGATCCTGCTGCTGTTTTCTGCCCTGCTCGTAGGCGTCGGCGACTGCGCTGGTCCTGCTGCTGTTTTCTGCACTGCTCATCGGCGTCGGTGACTGCGTTGATCCTGCTGCTGTTTTCTGCTCTGTTCGTTGGCGTCTGCGACTTCTCATCTCCTGCCGCTTTTTTCTGCTCTGCTCGTCGGCGTCGGCGACTGCGCTGATCCTGCTCCTGTTTTCTGCTCTGCTCATCGGCGTCAGCGACTGGGCTGATCCTGCTGCTGTTTTCTGCTCTGCTCGTCTGCGTCACGGAATGCGCTGATCCTGCTGCTGTTTCCTGCTCTGCTTGTCGCCGTCGGCAACTTCGCTGGTCCTGCTGTTGTTTTCTGCTCTGATCGCCGGCGACTGCGCTGGTCCTGCTGCTGTTTTCTTCTCTGCTCGTCGGCGTCTGCTCTTCTCATCGGCGTCTGCGCTGGTCCTGCTGCTGTTTTCTGCTCTGCTCGTCGGCGACTGCGCTGGTCCTGCTGTTGTTTTCGCCTCTGCTCGTCGGCCTCTGCTCTGCTCATCGGCGTCTGCGACTGCGCTGGTCCTGCTGCTGTTTTATGCTCTGCTCATTGGCGTCTGCGACTGCGCATCTCCTGCTGCTTTTTTCTGCTCTGCTCGTCGGCGTCAGCGACTGCGCTGACCCTGCTGATGTTTTCTGCTCTGATCATCTGCGACTGCGCATCTCCTGCTGCTGTTTTTTGCTCTGCTCGTCGGCGTCAGCGACTGCGCTGATCCTGCTGCTTTTTTCTGCTCTGCTCGTCGGCGTCTGCTCTGCTCGTTGGCGTCTGCGCTGGTCCTGCTGCTGTTTTCTGCTCTGCTCGTCGGCGACTGCGCTGGTCCTGCTGTTGTTTTCGCCTCTGCTCGTCGGCGTCTGTTCTGCTCATCGGCGTCTGCGACTGCGATGGTCCTGCTGCTGTTTTCTGCTCTGCTCATTGGCGTCTGCGACTGCGCATCTCCTGCTGCTGTTTTCTGCTCTGATCGTCTGCGACTGCGCATCTCCTGCTGCTGTTTTTTGCTCTGCTCGTCGGCGTCAGCGACTGCGCTGATGCTGCTGCTGTTTTCTGCTCTGCTCATCGGCGTCTGTGACTGCGCATCTCCTGCTGCTGTTTTCTGCACTGCTCATCGGCATTGGCGACTGCGCTGTCCTGCTGTTGTTTTCGCCTCTGCTCGTCGGCGTCTGCGACTTCGCTGGTCCTGCTGCTTTTTTCTGCTCTGCTCGTCGGCGTCAGCGACTGCGCTGGTCCTGCTACTGTTTTCTGCTCTGCTCGCCGGCGACTGTGCTGATCCTGCTGCTGTTTTTTGCTCTGCTCGTCTGCGACTTCGCTGTTCCTGCTGCTGTTTTCTGCTCTGCTCATCGGCGTCGGCTACTGCGCTGATCCTGCTGCTGTTTTCTGCTCTGCTTGTCTGCGTCAGCGAATGCGCTGATCCTGCTGCTGTTTCCTGCTCTGCTCGTCGCCGTCGGCGACTGCGCTGGTCCTGCTGTTGTTTTCTGCTCTGATCGTCGGCGTCGGCGACTGCGCATCTCCTGCTGCTGTTTTCTGCACTGCTCATCGGCATTGGCGACTGCGCTGTCCTGCTGTTGTTTTCGCCTCTGCTCGTCGGCGTCTGCGACTTCGCTGGTCCTGCTGCTTTTTTCTGCTCTGCTCGTCGGCGTCAGCGACTGCGCTGGTCCTGCTACTGTTTTCTGCTCTGCTCGCCGGCGACTGTGCTGATCCTGCTGCTGTTTTTTGCTCTGCTCGTCTGCGACTTCGCTGTTCCTGCTGCTGTTTTCTGCTCTGCTCATCGGCGTCGGCTACTGCGCTGATCCTGCTGCTGTTTTCTGCTCTGCTTGTCTGCGTCAGCGAATGCGCTGATCCTGCTGCTGTTTCCTGCTCTGCTCGTCGCCGTCGGCGACTGCGCTGGTCCTGCTGTTGTTTTCTGCTCTGATCGTCGGCGTCGGCGACTGCGCTGTTCCTGCTGCTGTTTTCTTCTCTGCTCGTCGGCGTCTGCTCTGCTCGTCGGCGTCTGCGACTGCGCTGGTCCTGCTGCTGTTTTCTGCTCTGCTCGTCGGCGACTGCGCAGGTCCTGCTGCTGTTTTCTGCTCTGCTCATCGGCGTCTGCGACTTCGCTGGTCCTGCTGCTGTTTTCTGCTCTGCTCGTCGGCGACTGCGCTGGTCCTGCTGCTGTTTTCTGCTCTGCTCGTCGGCGACTGCGCATGTCCTGCTGCTGTTTTCTGCTCTGCTCATTGGCCTCTGCGACTGCGCATCTCCTGCTCCTTTTTTCTGCTCTGCTCGTTGGCGTCAGCGACTGCGCTGATCCTGCTGCTGTTTTGTGCTCTGATCGTCTGCGACTGCGCATCTCCTGCTGCTGTTTTTTGCTCTGCTCGTCGGCGTCAGCGACTGCGATGATCCTGCTGCTGTTTTCTGCTCTGCTCGTCGGCGTCTGCGGCTGCGCATCTCCTGCTGCTGTTTTTTATTCTGCTCGTCGGCGACTGCGCTGGTCCTGCTGCTGTTTTCTGCTCTGCTCATCGGCATCGGCTACTGCGCTGATCCTGCTGCTGTTTTCTGCTCTGCTTGTCTGCATCAGCGAATGCGCTGATCCTGCTTCTGTTTCCTGCTCTGCTCGTTGCCGTCGGCTACTGCGCTGGTCCTGCTGTTGTTTTCTGCTCTGATCTTCAGCGTCGGCGACTGCGCTGGTCCTGCTGCTGTTTTCTTCTCTGCTCGTCGGCTTCTGCTCTGCTCGTCGGCGTCTGCGACTGCGCTGGTTCTGCTGCTGTTTTCTGCTCTGCTCATCGGCGACTGCGCTGGTCCTGCTGGTGTTTTCTGCACTGCTCGTCGGCGTCAGCGACTGCAATGATCCTGCTGCTGTTTTCTGCTCTGCTCGTCGGCGTCTGCGACTGCGCATCTCCTGCTGCTGTTTTTTGCTCTGCTCGTCGGCGACTGCACTGGTCCTGCTGCTGTTTTCTGCTCTGATCATCGGCGTCGGCTACTGCGCTGATCCTGCTACTGTTTTCTGCTCTGCTTGTCTTCGTCAGCGAATGCGCTGATCCTGCAGCTGTTTCCTGCTCTGCTCGTCGCCGTCGGTGACTGCGCTGGTCCTGCTGTTGTTTTCTGCTCTGATCGTCGGCGTTGGCGACTGCGCAGGTCCTGCTGCTGTTTTCTTCTCTGCTCGTCGGCGTCTGCTCTGCTCGTCGGCGTCTGCGACTGCGCTGGTCCTGCTGCTGTTTTCTGCTCTGCTCATCGGCGACTGCGCTGGTCCTGCTGGTGTTTTCTGCAATGCTCATCGGCGTTGGCGACTGCGCTGGTCCTGCTGTTGTTTTCGCCTCTGCTCGTCGGCTTCTGCGACTTCGCTGGACCTGCTGCTGTTTTCTGCTCTGCTCATTGGCGCAGCGACTGCGCATCTCCTGCTGCTTTTTCTGCTCTGCTCGTCGGCGTCAGCGACTGCGCTGACCCTGCTGCTGTTTTCTGCTCTGATCGTCTGCAACTGCGCATGTCCTGCTGCTGTTTTTTGCTCTGCTCGTCGGCGTCAGCGTCAGCGACTGCGCTGATCCTGCTGCTGTTTTTTGCTCTGCCGTTCGGCGACTGCGCTGGTCCTGCTGCTGTTTTCTGCTCTGCTCATCGCCGTCGGCGACTGCGCTGGTCCTGCTGCTGTTTTCTTCTCTCCTCGTTGGCGTCTGCTCTGCTCGTCGGCGTCTGCAACTGCGCTGTCCTGCTGCTGTTTTCTGCTCTGCTCATCGGCGACTGCGCAGGTCCTGCTGCTTTGTCCTGCTCTGCTCATCGGCGTCGGCGACTGCGCTGGTCCTGCTGTTGTTTTTGCCTCTGGTCGTCGGCGTCTGTGACTTCGCTGGTCCTGCTGCTGTTTTCTGCTCTGCTCGTCGGCGACTGCGCTGGTCCTGCTGCTGTTTTCTGCACTGCTCATCGGCGTCGGCGACTGTGCTGATCCTGCTGCTGTTTTCTGCTCTGCTCGTAGGCGTCTGCGACTGCGCTGGTCCTGCTGCTGTTTTCTGCTCTGCTCGTCGGCGACTGCGCTGGTCCTGCTGCTATTTTCTGCACTGTCCATCGGCGTCGGCGACTGCGTTGATCCTGCTGCTTTTTTCTGCTCTGCTCATTGGCGTCTGCGACTGCGCATCTCCTGCTGCTTTTTTCTGCTCTGCTTGTCGGCGTCAGCGACTGCGCCGATCCTGCTGCTGTTTTCTGCTCTGATCGTCTGCGACTGCGCATCTCCTGCTGCTGTTTTTTGCTCTGCTCGTCGGCGTCAGCGACTGCGATGATCCTGCTGCTGTTTTCTGCTCTGCTCGTCGGCGTCTGCGACTGCGCATCTACTGCTGCTCTTTTTTGCTCTGCTCGTCTGCGACTGCGCTGGTCCTGCTGCTGTTTTCCGCTCTGCTCATCGGCGTCGGCTACTGCGCTGATCCTGCTGCTGTTTTCTGCTCTGCTTGTCTGCGTCAGCGAATGCGCTGATCCTGCTGCTGTTTCCTGCTCTGCTCATTGCCGTCGGCTATTGCGCTGGTCCTGCTGTTGTTTTCTGCTCTGATCGTCGGCGTCGGCGACTGCGCTGGTCCTGCTGCAGTTTTCTTGTCTGCTCGTCGGCGTCTGCTCTGCTCGTCGGCGTCTGCGACTGCGCTGGTCCTGCTGCTGTTTTCTGCTCTGCTCATCGGCGACTGCACTGGTCCTGCTGGTGTTTTCTGCACTGCTCATCGGCGTCGGCGACTGCGCTGGTCCTGCTGTTTTTTTTGCCTCTGCTCATCGGCGTCTGCGACTGCTCTGGTCCTTCTGCTGTTTTCTGCTCTGCTCGTCGGCGACTGTGCTGATCCTGCTGCTGTTTTCTGCTCTGCTCGTAGGCGTCGGCGACTGCGCTGGTCCTGCTGCTGTTTTCTGCACTGCTCATCGGCGTCTGCAACTGCGCTGGTCCTGCTGCTGTTTTCTGCTCTGCTCATCGGCGTCGGCGACTACGTTGATCCTGCTGCTGTTTTCTGCTCTGCTCATTGGCGTCTGCGACTGCGCATCTCCTGCTGCTTTTTTCTGCTCTGCTCGTCGGCGTCAGCGACTGCGCTGACCCTGCTGCTGTTTTCTGCTCTGATCATCTGCGACTGCGCATCTCCTGCTGCTGTTTTTTGCTCTGCTCGTCGGCGTCAGCGACTGCGCTGATCCTGCTGCTGTTTTCTGCTCTGGTTGTCGGCGTCTGCGACTGCGCATCTCCTGCTTCTGTTTTTTGCTCTGCTCGTCGGCGACTGCGCTGGTCCTGCTGCTGTTTTCTGCTCTGCTCATCGGCATCAGCTACTGCGCTGATCCTGCTGCTGTTTACTGCTCTGCTTGTCTGCGTCAGCGAATGCACTGATCCTGCTGTTGTCGTCTGCTCTGATCGTCGCCGTCGGCGACTGCACTGGTCCTGCTGCTGTTTTCTTCTCTGCTCGTCGGCGTCTGCTCTGCTCGTCGGCGTCTGCGACTGCGCTGGTCCTGCTGCTGTTTTCTGCTCTGCTCATCGGCTACTGCGCTGGTCCTGCTGGCGTTTTCTGCACTGCTCATCGGCGACTGCGCTGGTCCTGCTGTTGTTTTCGCCTCTGCTCGTCGGCGTCTGCGACTGCGCTGGTCCTGCTGCTGTTTTCTTCTCTGCTCGTCGGCGACTGCGCTGGTCCTGCTGCTGTTTTCTGCACTGCTCATCGGCGTCGGCGACTGCACTGATCCTGCTGCTGTTTTCTGCTCTGCTCGTAGTCGTCGGCGACTGCGCTGGTCCTGCTGCTGTTTTCTGCACTGCTCATCGGCGTCGGCGACTGCGCTGATCCTTCTGCTGATTTCTGCTCTGCTTGTAGGCGTCGCCGACTGCGCTGGTCCTGCTGTTGTTTTCGCCTCTGCTCGTCTGCGTCTGCTCTGCTCGTAGGCGTCTGCGACTGCTCTGGTCCTGCTGTTGTTTTCGCCTCTGCTCGTCTGCGTCTGCTCTGCTCGTTGGCGTCTGTGACTGCGCTGGTCCTGCTGCTGTTTTCTGCTTTGCTCGTTGGCGTCGCCGACTGCGCTGGTCCTGCTGCTGTTTTCTGCTCTGCTCGTCGGCGACTTCGCTGGTCCTGCTGCTGTTTTCTGCTCTGTTCGTCGGCGTCCGCGAATGCGCTGGTCCTGCTGCTGTTTTCTTCTCTGCTGATCGGCGTCAGCGACTGGGCTGATCCTGCTGCTGTTTTCTGCTCTGCTCGTCGGCGTCTGCGACTACTCTGGTCCTGCTGCTGTTTTCTGCTCTGCTTGTCGGTGACTGCGCTGGTCCTGCTGCTGTTTTCTGCTCTGCTCGTCGGCGTCTGCGCTGGTCCTGCTGCTGTTTTCTGCTCTGCTCATCGGCGTCGGCTACTGCGCGGATCCTGCTGCTGTTTTCTGCTCTGCTTGTCTGCGTCAGCGAATGCGCTGATCCTGCTGCTGTTTCCTGCTCTGCTCGTCGCCGTCGGTTACTGCGCTGGTCCTGCTGTTGTTTTCTGCTCTGATCGTTGGCGTCGGCGACTGTGCTGGTCCTGCTGCTGTTTTCTTCTCTGCTCGTCGGCATCTGCTCTGCTCGTCGGCGTCTGCGACTGCGCTGGTCCTGCTGCTGTTTTCTGCTCTGCTCGTCGGCGACTGCGCTGGTCCTGCTGCTGTTTTCTGCACTGCACATCGGCGTCGGTGACTGTGCTGATCCTGCTGCTGTTTTCTGCTCTGCTCGTAGGCGTCGGCGACTGCGCTGGTCCTGCTGCTGTTTTCTGCAATGCTCATCGGCGTCGGCGACTACGTTGATCCTGCTGCTGTTTTCTGCTCTGCTCATTGGCGTCTGTGACTGCGCATCTCCTGCTGCTTTTTTCTGCTCTGCTTGTCGGCGTCAGCGACTGCGCTGACCCTGCTGCTGTTTTCTGCTATGATCGTAGGCGTCGATGACTGCGCTGGTCCTGCTGCTGTTTTCTGCACTGCTCATCGGCGTCTGTGTTGATCCTGCTGCTGTTTTCTGCTCTGCTCGTTGGCTTCTGCGACTGCACATCTCCTGCTGCTTTTTTCTGCTCTGCTCGTCGGAGTCTGCGACTGCGCATCTCCTGCTCTTGTTATTTGCTCTGCTCGTCGGCGATTGCGCTTGTCCTGCTGCTGTTTTCTGCTCTGCTCATCGGGGTCGGCTACTGCGCTGATCCTGGTGCTGTTTTCTGCTCTGCTCGTCTGCGTCAGCGAATGCGCTGATCCTGCTGCTGTTTTCTGCTCTGCTCGTCTGCGTCAGCGAATCCGCTGATCCTGCTGCTGTTTCCTGCTCTGCTAGTCGCCGTCGGCGACTTCGCTGGTCCTGCTGTTGTTTTCTGCTCTGATCGTCGGCGTCGGCGACTGCGCTGGTCCTGCTGCTGTTTTCTGCTCTGCTCGTCGGCTACTGCGCTGGTCCTGCTGCTGTTTTCTGCTCTGCTCGTCGGCAACTGCGCTGGTCCTGCTGCTGTTTTCTGCTCTGCTCGTTGGCGACTGCGCTGGTCCTGCTGTTGCTTTTGCCTCTTCTCGTCGGCGTCTGCTCTGCTCATCGCCGTCGGCGACTGCGCTGGTCCTGCTGTTGTTTTCTGCTCTGATCGTCGGCATCGGCGACTGCGCTGGTCCTGCTGCTGTTTTCTGCTCTGCTCGTCGGCTACTGCGCTGGTCCTGCTGCTGTTTTCTGCTCTGCTCGTCGGCAACTGCGCTGGTCCTGCTGCTGTTTTCTGCTCTGCTCGTTGGCGACTGCGCTGGTCCTGCTGTTGCTTTCGCCTCTTCTCGTCGGCGTCTGCTCTGCTCATCGCCGTCGGCGACTGCGCTGGTCCTGCTGTTGTTTTATGCTCTGATCGTCGGCATCGGCGACTGCGCTGGTCCTGCTGTTGCTTTCGCCTCTGCTCGTCGGCGTCTGCTCTGCTCATCGGCGTCTGCGACTGCGCTGGTCCTGCTGCTGTTTTCTGCTCTGCTCATTGGCATCTGCGACTGCGCATCGCCTGCTGCTTTTTTCTGCTCTGCTCGTCGGCGTCAGCGACTGCGCTGAGCCTGCTGCTGTTTTCTGCTCTGATCGTCTGCGACTGCGCATCTCCTGCTGCTGTTTTTTGCTCTGCTCGTCGGCGATTGCGCTTGTCCTGCTGCTGTTTTCTGCACTGCTCATCGGCGTCGGCGACTGCGCTGGTCCTGCTGCTGTTTTCTGCACTGCTCGTAGGCGTCGGCGACTGCGCTGATCCTGCTGCTGTTTTCTGCTCTGCTCGTCGGCGACTGCGCTGATCCTGCTGCTGTTTTCTGCTCTGCTCGTCGGCGACTGCGTTGATTCTGCTGCTGTTTTCTGCTCTGCTCGTTGGTGTCTGCGACTGCGCATCTCCTGCCGCTTTTTTCTGCTCTGCTCGTCGGCGTCAGCGACTGCGCTGATCCTGCTGCTGTTTTTTGCTCTGCTCGTCGGCGTCTGCTCTGCTCGTCGGCATCTGCGACTGCGCTGGTCCTGCTGCTGTTTTCTGCTCTGCTTGTCGGCAACTGCGCTGGTCCTGCTGGTGTTTTCTGCACTGCACATCGGCGTCGGCGACTGCGCTGGTCCTGGTGTTGTTTTCGCCTCTGCTCGTCGGCGTCTGCGACTGCGCTGGTCATGCTGCTGTTTTCTGCTCAGCTCGTCGGCGACTACGCTGGTCCTGCTGCTGTTTTCTGCACTGCTCATTGGCGTCGGCGACTGTGCTGATCCTGCTGCTGTTTTCTGCTCTGCTCGTAGGCGTCGGCGACTGCGCATCTCCTGCTGCTGTTTTTTGCTCTGCTCGTCGGCGTTGGCGACTGCGCTGATCCTGCTGCTGTTTTCTGCTCTGCTGATCGGCGTCAGCGACTGGGCTGATCCTGCTGCTGTTTTCTGCTCTGCTCGTCTGCGTCAGCGAATGCGCTGATCCTGCTGCTGTTTCCTGCTCTGCTCGTCGCCGTCGGCGACTTCGCTGGTCCTGCTGTTGTTTTCTGCTCCGATTGCCGGCGTCGGCGACTGCGCTGGTCCTGCTGCTGTTTTCTGCTCTGCTCGTCGGCGTCTGCGCTGGTCCTGCTGCTGTTTTCTGCTCTGCTCATCGGCGTCGGCTACTGCGCGGATCCTGCTGCTCTTTTCTGCTCTGCTTGTCTGCGTCAGCGAATGCGCTGATCCTGCTGCTGTTTCCTGCTCTGCTCGTCGCCGTCGGTTACTGCGCTGGTCCTGCTGTTGTTTTCTGCTCTGATCGTCGGCGTCGGCGACTGTGCTGTTCCTGCTGCTGTTTTCTTCTCTGCTCGTCGGCATCTGCTCTGCTCGTCGGCGTCTGCGACTGCGCTGGTCCTGCTGCTGTTTTCTGCTCTGCTCGTCGGCGACTGCGCTGGTCCTGCTGCTGTTTTCTGCACTGCACATCGGCGTCGGTGACTGTGCTGATCCTGCTGCTGTTTTCTGCTCTGCTCGTAGGCGTCGGCGACTGCGCTGGTCCTGCTGCTGTTTTCTGCAATGCTCATCGGCGTCGGCGACTACGTTGATCCTGCTGCTGTTTTCTGCTCTGCTCATTGGCGTCTGCGACTGCGCATCTCCTGCTGCTTTTTTCTGCTCTGCTTGTCGGCGTCAGCGACTGCGCTGACCCTGCTGCTGTTTTCTGCTATGATCGTAGGCGTCGACGACTGCGCTGGTCCTGCTGCTGTTTTCTGCACTGCTCATCGGCGTCTGTGTTGATCCTGCTGCTGTTTTCTGCTCTGCTCGTTGGCTTCTGCGACTGCACATCTCCTGCTGCTTTTTTCTGCTCTGCTCGTCGGAGTCTGCGACTGCGCATCTCCTGCTCTTGTTATTTGCTCTGCTCGTCGGCGATTGCGCTTGTCCTGCTGCTGTTTTCTGCTCTGCTCATCGGGGTCGGCTACTGCGCTGATCCTGGTGCTGTTTTCTGCTCTGCTCGTCTGCGTCAGCGAATGCGCTGATCCTGCTGCTGTTTTCTGCTCTGCTCGTCTGCGTCAGCGAATCCGCTGATCCTGCTGCTGTTTCCTGCTCTGCTAGTCGCCGTCGGCGACTTCGCTGGTCCTGCTGTTGTTTTCTGCTCTGATCGTCGGCATCGGCGACTGCGCTGGTCCTGCTGCTGTTTTCTGCTCTGCTCATCGGCGTCGGCTACTGCGCGGATCCTGCTGCTCTTTTCTGCTCTGCTTGTCTGCGTCAGCGAATGCGCTGATCCTGCTGCTGTTTCCTGCTCTGCTCGTCGCCGTCGGTTACTGCGCTGGTCCTGCTGTTGTTTTCTGCTCTGATCGTCGGCGTCGGCGACTGTGCTGGTCCTGCTGCTGTTTTCTTCTCTGCTCGTCGGCATCTGCTCTGCTCGTCGGCGTCTGCGACTGCGCTGGTCCTGCTGCTGTTTTCTGCTCTGCTCGTCGGCGACTGCGCTGGTCCTGCTGCTGTTTTCTGCACTGCACATCGGCGTCGGTGACTGTGCTGATCCTGCTGCTGTTTTCTGCTCTGCTCGTAGGCGTCGGCGACTGCGCTGGTCCTGCTGCTGTTTTCTGCAATGCTCATCGGCGTCGGCGACTACGTTGATCCTGCTGCTGTTTTCTGCTCTGCTCATTGGCGTCTGCGACTGCGCATCTCCTGCTGCTTTTTTCTGCTCTGCTTGTCGGCGTCAGCGACTGCGCTGACCCTGCTGCTGTTTTCTGCTATGATCGTAGGCGTCGACGACTGCGCTGGTCCTGCTGCTGTTTTCTGCACTGCTCATCGGCGTCTGTGTTGATCCTGCTGCTGTTTTCTGCTCTGCTCGTTGGCTTCTGCGACTGCACATCTCCTGCTGCTTTTTTCTGCTCTGCTCGTCGGAGTCTGCGACTGCGCATCTCCTGCTCTTGTTATTTGCTCTGCTCGTCGGCGATTGCGCTTGTCCTGCTGCTGTTTTCTGCTCTGCTCATCGGGGTCGGCTACTGCGCTGATCCTGGTGCTGTTTTCTGCTCTGCTCGTCTGCGTCAGCGAATGCGCTGATCCTGCTGCTGTTTTCTGCTCTGCTCGTCTGCGTCAGCGAATCCGCTGATCCTGCTGCTGTTTCCTGCTCTGCTAGTCGCCGTCGGCGACTTCGCTGGTCCTGCTGTTGTTTTCTGCTCTGATCGTCGGCATCGGCGACTGCGCTGGTCCTGCTGCTGTTTTCTGCTCTGCTCGTCGGCTACTGCGCTGGTCCTGCTGCTGTTTTCTGCTCTGCTCGTCGGCAACTGCGCTGGTCCTGCTGCTGTTTTCTGCTCTGCTCGTTGGCGACTGCGCTGGTCCTGCTGTTGCTTTCGCCTCTTCTCGTCGGCGTCTGCTCTGCTCATCGCCATCGGCGACTGCGCTGGTCCTGCTGTTGTTTTCTGCTCTGATCGTCGGCATCGGCGACTGCGCTGGTCCTGCTGCTGTTTTCTGCTCTGCTCATCGGCGACTGCGCTGGTCCTGCTGGTGTTTTCTGCACTGCTCATCAGTGTCGGCGACTGCGCTGGTCCTGCTGTTGTTTTCTGCTCTGATCGTCGGCATCGGCGACTGCGCTGGTCCTGCTGCTGTTTTCTGCTCTGCTCATCGGCGACTGCGCTGGTCCTGCTGGTGTTTTCTGCACTGCTCATCAGTGGCGGCGACTGCGCTGGTCCTGCTGTTGTTTTCGCCTCTGCTCATCGGCGTCTGCGACTGCCCTGGTCCTGCTGCTGTTTTCTGCTCTGCTCGTCGGCGACTGCGCTGGTCCTGCTGCTGTTTTCTGCACTGCTCATTGGCGTCGGCGACTGTGCTGATCCTGCTGCTGTTTTCTGCTCTGCTCGTAGGCGTCTGTGACTGCGCTGGTCCTGCTGCTTTTTTCTTCACTGCTCATCGGCGACTGCGACTGCGCTGGTCCTGCTGCTGTTTTCTGCTCTGCTCGTCGGCGACTGCGCAGGTCCTGCTGCTGTTTTCTGCACTGCTCATCGGCGTCGGCGACTGCGTTGATCCTACTGCTGTTTTCTGCTCTGCTCATTGGCGTCTGCGACTGCGCATCTCCTGCTGCTGTTTTCTGCTCTGATCGTCTGCGACTGCGCATCTCCTACTTATGTTTTTTGCTCTGCTCGTCGGCGTCAGCGACTGCGCTGATCCTGCTGCTGTTTTCTGCTCTGCTCGTCGGCGTCTGCGACTGCGCATCTCCTGCTGCTGTTTTTTGCTCTGCTCGTCGGCGACTGCGCTGGTCCTGCTGCTGTTTTCTGCTCTGCTCATCGGCGTCGGCTACTACGCTGATCCTGCTGTTGTTTCCTGCTCTGCTCGTCACCGTCGGCGACTGCGCTGGTCCTTCTGTTGTTTTCTGCTCTGATCATCGGCGCCGGCGACTGCGCTGGTCCTGCTGCTGTTTTCTTCTCTGCTCGTCGGCGTCTGCTCTGCTCGACTTCGTCTGTGACTGCACTGGTCCTGCTGCTGTTTCCTGCTCTGCTCATCGGCCACTGCGCTGGTCCTGCTGGTGTTTTCTGCACTGTTCATCGGCGTCGGCGACTGCGCTGGTCCTGCTGCTGTTTTCTGCTCTGCTCGTCGGCG
Source organism: Nothobranchius furzeri (assembly GCF_043380555.1). Lineage (NCBI taxonomy): Eukaryota > Metazoa > Chordata > Actinopteri > Cyprinodontiformes > Nothobranchiidae > Nothobranchius > Nothobranchius furzeri. The sequence goes on from NC_091748.1 coordinate 30,173,119, forward strand.
ACTGCGCTGGTCCTGCTGCTGTTTTCTGCACTGCTCATCGGCGTCGGCGACTGTGCTGATCCTGCTGCTGTTTTCTGCTCTGCTCGTAGGCGTCGGCGACTACGCTGGTCCTGCTGCTGTTTTCTGCACTGCTCATCGGCGTCTGTGACTGCGCTGGTCCTGCTGCTGTTTTCTGCTCTGCTCGTCGGCGACTGCTCTGGTCCTGCTGCTGTTTTCTGCACTGCTCATCGGCGTCGGCGACTGCGTTGATCCTGCTGCTGTTTTCTGCTCTGCCCATTGGCGTCTGAGACTGCGCATCTCCTGCTGCTTTTTTCTGCTCTGCTCGTCGGCGTCAGCGACTGCGCTGACCCTGCTGCTGTTTTCTGCTCTGATCGTCTGCGACTGCACATTTCCTGCCGCTGTTTTTTGCTCTGCTCGTCGGCGTCAGCGACTGCGCTGATCCTGCTGCTGTTTTCTGCTCTGCTCGTCGGCGTCTGCGTCTGCGCATCTCCTGCTGCTGTTTTTTGCTCTGCTCGTCGGCGACTGCGCTGGTCCTGCTGCTGTTTTCTGCTCTGCTCATCGGCATCGGCTACTGCGCGGATCCTGCTGCTGTTTTCTGCTCTGCTTGTCTGCGTCAGCGAATGCGCTGATCCTGCTGCTGTTTCCTGCTATGCTCGTCGCCGTCGGCTACTGCGCTGGTCCTGCTGTTGTTTTCTGCTCTGATCGTCGGCGTCGGCGACTGTGCTGGTCCTGCTGCTGTTTTCTTCTCTGCTCGTCGGCGTCTGCTCTGCTCGTCGGCGTCTGCGACTGCGCTGGTCCTGCTGCTGTTTTCTGCTCTGCTCATCGGCGACTGCGCTGGTCCTGCTGGTGTTTTCTGCACTGCTCATCGTCGTCAGCGACTGCGCTGGTCCTGCTGTTGTTTTCGCCTCTGCTCGTCGGCGTCTGCGACTCCGCTGGTCCTGCTGCTGTTTCATGTTCTGCTCGTCGGCGACTGTGCTGGTCCTGCTGCTGTTTTCTGCACTGCTCATCGGCGTCGGTGACTGTGCTGATCCTGCTGCTGTTTTCTGCTCTGCTCGTAGGCGTCGGCGACTGCGCTGGTCCTGCTGCTGTGTTCTGCAATGCTCATCGGCGTCGGCGACTACGTTGATCCTGCTACTGTTTTCTGCTCTGCTCATTGGCTTCTGCGACTGCGCATCTCCTGCTGCTTTTTTTTGCTCTGCTCGTCAGCGTCAGCGACTGCGCTGACCCTGCTGCTGTTTTCTGCTCTGATCGTAGGCGTCGACGACTGCGCTGGTCCTGCTGCTGTTTTCTGCACTGCTCATCGGCGTCGGCGACTGCGCTAATCCTGCTGCTTTTTTCTGCTCTGCTCGTCGGCCACTGCGCTGATCCTGCTGCTGTTTTCTGCTCTGCTCGTCGGCGACTGTGTTGATCCTGCTGCTGTTTTCTGCTCTGCCCGTTGGCTTCTGCGACTGCGCATCTCCTGCCGCTTTTTTCTGCTCTGCTCGTCGGCGTCAGCGACTGCGCTGACCCTGCTGCTGTTTTCTGCTCCCCTCGTCGGCGTCTGTGACTGCGCATCTCCTGCTCTTGTTATTTGCTCTGCTCGTCGGCGATTGCGCTTGTCCTGCTGCTGTTTTCTGCTCTGCTCATCGGGGTCGGCTACTGCGCTGATCCTGCTGCTGTTTTCTGCTCTGCTCGTCTGTGTCAGCGAATGCGCTGATCCTGCTGCTGTTTTCTGCTCTGCTCATCTGCGTCAGCGAATGCGGTGATCCTGCTGCTGTTTCCTGCTCTGCTAGTCGCCGTCGGCGACTTTGCTGGTCCTGCTGTTGTTTTCTGCTCTGATCGCCGGCGTCGGCGACTGCGCTGGTCCTGCTGCTGTTTTCTGCTCTGCTCGTCGGCGACTGCGCTGGTCCTGCTGCTGTTTTCTGCTCTCCTCGTCGGCGACTGCGCTGGTCCTGCTGCTGTTTTCTGCTCTGCTCGTTGGCGACTGCGCTGGTCCTGCTGTTGCTTTTGCCTCTTCTCGTCGGCGTCTGCTCTGCTCATCGGCGTCTGCGACTGCGCTGGTCCTGCTGCTGTTTTCTGCTCTGCTCATTGGCGTCTGCGACTGCACATCTCCTGCTGCTTTTTTCTGCTCTGCTCGTCGGCGTCAGCGACTGCGCTGACCCTGCTGCTGTTTTCTGCTCTGATCATCTGCGACTGCGCATCTCCTGCTGCTGTTTTTTGCTCTGCTCGTCAGCGTCAGCGACTGCGCTGATCCTGCTGGTGTTTTCTGCTCTCCTCGTCTGCGTCTGTGACTGCGCATCTCCTGCTGCTGTTTTTTGCTCTGCTCATCGGCAATTGCGCTTGTCCTGCTGCTGTTTTTTTTGCTCTGCTCATCGGGGTCGGCTACTACGCTGATCCTGCTGCTGTTTCCTGCTCTGCTCGTCCCCGTCGGCGACTGCACTGGTCCTGCTGTTGTTTTCTGCTCTGATCGTCGGCGTCGGCGACTGCGCTGGTCCTGCTGCTGTTTTCTTCTCTGCTCGTCGGCGTCTGCTCTGCTCGTCGGCGTCTGCGACTGCGCTGGTCCTGCTGCTGTTTTCTACTCTGCTCATCGGCGACTGCGCTGGTCCTGCTGGTGTTTTCTGCACTGCACATCGGCCTCGGCGACTGCGCTGGTCCTGCTGTTGTTTTCGCCTCTGCTCGTCGGCGTCTGCGACTGCGCTGGTCCTGCTGCTGTTTTCTGCTCTGCTTGTCGGCGACTACGCTGGTCCTGCTGCTGTTTTCTGCACTGCTCATCGGCGTCGGCGACTGTGCTGATCCTGCTGCTGTTTTCTGCTCTGCTCGTAGGCGTCGGCGACTGCGCTGGTCCTGCTGCTGTTTTCTGCACTGCTCATCGGCGTCGGCGACTGCGCTGATCATGCTGCTGTTTTCTGCTCTGCTCGTCGGCGACTGCGCTGGACCTGCTGCTGTTTTCTGCACTGCTCATCGGCGTTGGCGACTGCGTTGATCCTGCTGCTGTTTTCTGCTCTGCTCGTTGACGTCTGCGACTGTGCATCTCCTGCTGCTTTTTTCTGCAATGCTCATCGGCGTCGGCGACTACGTTGATCCTGCAGCTGTTTTCTGCCCTGCTCGTAGGCGTCGACGACTGCGCTGGTCCTGCTGCTGTTTTCTGCTCTGATCGTCTGCGACTGCGCATCTCCTGCTGCTGTTTTCTGCTCTGCTCATTGGCGTCTGCGACTGTGCATCTCCTGCTGCTTTTTTCTGCTCTGCTCGTCGGCGTCAGCGACTGCGCTGACCCTGCTGCTGTTTTCTGCTCTGATCGTCTGCGACTGCGCATCTCCTGCTGCTGTTTTCTGCACTGCTCATCGGCGTCAGCGACTGTGCTGATCCTGCAGCTGTTTTCTGCCCTGCTCGTAGGCATCGACGACAGCGCTGGTCCTGCTGCTGTTTTCTGCTCTGCTCATCGGCGTCAGCGACTGCGCTGATCCTGCTGCTGTTTTCTGCTCTGCTCGTCGGCGACTGCGCTGATCCTGCTGCTGTTTTCTGTTCTGCTCGTTGGCGACTGCGTGGATCCTGCTGCTGTTTTCTGTTCTGCTCGTTGGCGTCTGCGACTGCGCATCTCCTGCCTCTTTTTTCTGCTCTGCTCGTCCGCGTCAGCGACTGTGCTGATCCTGCTGCTGTTTTCTGCTCTGCTCGTCGGCGTCTGCGACTGCACATCTCCTGCTGCAGTTTTTTGCTCTGCTCGTTGGCGTCGGCGACTGCGCTGATCCTGCTGCTGTTTTCTGCTCTCATCATCGGCATCAGCGACTGGGCTTATCCTGCTGCTGTTTTCTGCTCTGCTCGTCTGCGTCAGCGAATGCGCTGATTCTGCTGCTGTTTCCTGCTCTGCTCGTCGCCGTCGGCGACTGCGCTGGTCCTGCTGCTGTTTTCTGCTCTGCTCATTGGCATCTGCGACTGCGCATCGCCTGCTGCTTTTTTCTGCTTTGCTCGTCGGCGTCAGCGACTGCGCTGAGCCTGCTGCTGTTTTCTGCTCTGATCGTCTGCGACTGCGCATCTCCTGCTGCTGTTTTTTGCTCTGCTCGTCGGCGATTGCGCTTGTCCTGCTGCTGTTTTCTGCACTGCTCATCGGCGTCGGCGACTGCGCTGGTCCTGCTGTTGTTTTCGCCTCTGCTCGTCGGCGTCTGCGACTCCGCTGGTCCTGCTGCTGTTTTCTGTTCTGCTCGTTGGAGACTGCGCTGGTCCTGCTGCTGTTTTCTGCACTGCTCGTAGGCGTCGGCGACTGCGCTGATCCTGCTGCTGTTTTCTGCTCTGCTCGTCGGCGACTGCGCTGATCCTGCTGCTGTTTTCTGCTCTGCTCGTCGGCGACTGCGTTGATTCTGCTGCTGTTTTCTGCTCTGCTCGTTGGTGTCTGCGACTGCGCATCTCCTGCCGCTTTTTTCTGCTCTGCTCGTCGGCAACTGCGCTGGTCCTGCTGGTGTTTTCTGCACTGCACATCGGCGTCGGCGACTGCGCTGGTCCTGGTGTTGTTTTCGCCTCTGCTCGTCGGCGTCTGCGACTGCGCTGGTCATGCTGCTGTTTTCTGCTCTGCTCGTCGGCGACTACGCTGGTCCTGCTGCTGTTTTCTGCACTGCTCATTGGCGTCGGCGACTGTGCTGATCCTGCTGCTGTTTTCTGCTCTGCTCGTAGGCGTCGGCGACTGCGCATCTCCTGCTGCTGTTTTTTGCTCTGCTCGTCGGCGTTGGCGACTGCGCTGGTCCTGCTGCTGTTTTCTGCACTGCTCATTGGCGTCGGCGACTGGGCTGATCCTGCTGCTGTTTTCTGCTCTGCTCGTCTGCGTCAGCGAATGCGCTGATCCTGCTGCTGTTTCCTGCTCTGCTCGTCGCCGTCGGCGACTTCGCTGGTCCTGCTGTTGTTTTCTGCTCCGATTGCCGGCGTCGGCGACTGCGCTGGTCCTGCTGCTGTTTTCTGCTCTGCTCGTCGGCGTCTGCGCTGGTCCTGCTGCTGTTTTCTGCTCTGCTCATCGGCGTCGGCTACTGCGCGGATCCTGCTGCTGTTTTCTGCTCTGCTTGTCTGCGCCAGCGAATGCGCTGATCCTGCTGCTGTTTCCTGCTCTGCTCGTCGCCGTCGGTTACTGCGCTGGTCCTGCTGTTGTTTTCTGCTCTGATCGTCGGCGTCGGCGACTGTGCTGGTCCTGCTGCTGTTTTCTTCTCTGCTCGTCGGCATCTGCTCTGCTCGTCGGCGTCTGCGACTGTGCTGATCCTGCAGCTGTTTTCTGCCCTGCTCGTAGGCATCGACGACTGCGCTGGTCCTGCTGCTGTTTTCTGCTCTGCTCATCGGCGTCAGCGACTGAGCTGATCCTGCTGCTGTTTTCTGCTCTGCTCGTCGGCGACTGCGCTGATCCTGCTGCTGTTTTCTGTTCTGCTCGTTGGCGACTGCGTGGATCCTGCTGCTGTTTTCTGTTCTGCTCGTTGGCGTCTGCGACTGCGCATCTCCTGCCTCTTTTTTCTGCTCTGCTCGTCCGCGTCAGCGACTGTGCTGATCCTGCTGCTGTTTTCTGCTCTGCTCGTCGGCGTCTGCGACTGCACATCTCCTGCTGCAGTTTTTTGCTCTGCTCGTCGGCGTCGGCGACTGCGCTGATCCTGCTGCTGTTTTCTGCTCTCATCATCGGCATCAGCGACTGGGCTTATCCTGCTGCTGTTTTCTGCTCTGCTCGTCTGCGTCAGCGAATGCACTGATTCTGCTGCTGTTTCCTGCTCTGCTCGTCGCCGTCGGCGACTGCGCTGGTCCTGCTGCTGTTTTCTGCTCTGATCGCCGGCGTCGGCGACTGCGCTGGTCCTGCTGCTGTTTTCTGCTCTGCTCGTCGGCGACTGCGCTGTTCCTGCTGCTGTTTTCTGCTCTGGTCGTCGGCGCCTGCGCTGGTCCTGCTGCTGTTTTCTGCTCTGCTCGTTGGCGACTGCGCTGGTCCTGCTGTTGCTTTCGCCTCTGCTCATCGGCGTCTGCTCTGCTCATCGGCGTCTGCAACTGCGCTGGTCCTGCTGCTGTTTTCTGCTCTGCTCATTGGCATCTGCGACTGCGCATCGCCTGCTGCTTTTTTCTGCTCTGCTCGTCGGCGTCAGCGACTGCGCTGAGCCTGCTGCTGTTTTCTGCTCTGATCGTCTGCGACTGCGCATCTCCTGCTGCTGTTTTTTGCTCTGCTCGTCGGCGATTGCGCTTGTCCTGCTGCTGTTTTCTGCACTGCTCATCGGCGTCGGCGACTCCGCTGGTCCTGCTGCTGTTTTCTGTTCTGCTCGTTGGAGACTGCGCTGGTCCTGCTGCTGTTTTCTGCACTGCTCGTAGGCGTCGGCGACTGCGCTGATCCTGCTGCTGTTTTCTGCTCTGCTCGTCGGCGACTGCGCTGATCCTGCTGCTGTTTTCTGCTCTGCTCGTCGGCGACTGCGTTGATTCTGCTGCTGTTTTCTGCTCTGCTCGTTGGTGTCTGCGACTGCGCATCTCCTGCCGCTTTTTTCTGCTCTGCTCGTCGGCAACTGCGCTGGTCCTGCTGGTGTTTTCTGCACTGCACATCGGCGTCGGCGACTGCGCTGGTCCTGGTGTTGTTTTCGCCTCTGCTCGTCGGCGTCTGCGACTGCGCTGGTCATGCTGCTGTTTTCTGCTTTGCTCGTCGGCGACTACGCTGGTCCTGCTGCTGTTTTCTGCACTGCTCATTGGCGTCGGCGACTGTGCTGATCCTGCTGCTGTTTTCTGCTCTGCTCGTAGGCGTCGGCGACTGCGCATCTCCTGCTGCTGTTTTTTGCTCTGCTCGTCGGCGTTGGCGACTGCGCTGGTCCTGCTGCTGTTTTCTGCACTGCTCATTGGCGTCGGCGACTGGGCTGATCCTGCTGCTGTTTTCTGCTCTGCTCGTCTGCGTCAGCGAATGCGCTGATCCTGCTGCTGTTTCCTGCTCTGCTCGTCGCCGTCGGCGACTTCGCTGGTCCTGCTGTTGTTTTCTGCTCCGATTGCCGGCGTCGGCGACTGCGCTGGTCCTGCTGCTGTTTTCTGCTCTGCTCGTCGGTGTCTGCGCTGGTCCTGCTGCTGTTTTCTGCTCTGCTCATCGGCGTCAGCTACTGCGCGGATCCTGCTGCTGTTTTCTGCTCTGCTTGTCTGCGTCAGCGAATGCGCTGATCCTGCTGCTGTTTCCTGCTCTGCTCGTCGCCGTCGGTTACTGCGCTGGTCCTGCTGTTGTTTTCTGCTCTGATCGTCGGCGTCGGCGACTGTGCTGGTCCTGCTGCTGTTTTCTTCTCTGCTCGTCGGCATCTGCTCTGCTCGTCGGCGTCTGCGACTGCGCTGGTCCTGCTGCTGTTTTCTGCTCTGCTCGTCGGCGACTGCGCTGGTCCTGCTGCTGTTTTCTGCACTGCACATCGGCGTCGGTGACTGTGCTGATCCTGCTGCTGTTTTCTGCTCTGCTCGTAGGTGTCGGCGACTGCGCTGGTCCCGCTGCTGTTTTCTGCAATGCTCATCGGCGTCGGCGACTACGTTGATCCTGCTGCTGTTTTCTGCTCTGCTCATTGGCGTCTGCGACTGCGCATCTCCTGCTGCTTTTTTCTGCTCTGCTTGTCGGCGTCAGCGACTGCGCTGACCCTGCTGCTGTTTTCTGCTATGATCGTAGGCGTCGACAACTGCGCTGGTCCTGCTGCTGTTTTCTGCTCTGCTCATCGGGGTCGGCTACTGCGCTGATCCTGGTGCTGTTTTCTGCTCTGCTCGTCTGCGTCAGCGAATGCGCTGATCCTGCTGCTGTTTTCTGCTCTGCTCGTCTGCGTCAGCGAATCCGCTGATCCTGCTGCTGTTTCCTGCTCTGCTAGTCGCCGTCGGCGACTTCGCTGGTCCTGCTGTTGTTTTCTGCTCTGATCGTCGGTGTCGGCGACTGCGCTGGTCCTGCTGCTGTTTTCTGCTCTGCTCGTCGGCTACTGCGCTGGTCCTGCTGCTGTTTTCTGCTCTGCTCGTCGGCAACTGCGCTGGTCCTGCTGCTGTTTTCTGCTCTGCTCGTTGGTGTCTGCGACTGCGCATCTCCTGCCGCTTTTTTCTGCTCTGCTCGTCGGCAACTGCGCTGGTCCTGCTGGTGTTTTCTGCACTGCACATCGGCGTCGGCGACTGCGCTGGTCCTGGTGTTGTTTTCGCCTCTGCTCGTCGGCGTCTGCGACTGCGCTGGTCATGCTGCTGTTTTCTGCTTTGCTCGTCGGCGACTACGCTGGTCCTGCTGCTGTTTTCTGCACTGCTCATTGGCGTCGGCGACTGTGCTGATCCTGCTGCTGTTTTCTGCTCTGCTCGTAGGCGTCGGCGACTGCGCATCTCCTGCTGCTGTTTTTTGCTCTGCTCGTCGGCGTTGGCGACTGCGCTGGTCCTGCTGCTGTTTTCTGCACTGCTCATTGGCGTCGGCGACTGGGCTGATCCTGCTGCTGTTTTCTGCTCTGCTCGTCTGCGTCAGCGAATGCGCTGATCCTGCTGCTGTTTCCTGCTCTGCTCGTCGCCGTCGGCGACTTCGCTGGTCCTGCTGTTGTTTTCTGCTCCGATTGCCGGCGTCGGCGACTGCGCTGGTCCTGCTGCTGTTTTCTGCTCTGCTCGTCGGTGTCTGCGCTGGTCCTGCTGCTGTTTTCTGCTCTGCTCATCGGCGTCGGCTACTGCGCGGATCCTGCTGCTGTTTTCTGCTCTGCTTGTCTGCGTCAGCGAATGCGCTGATCCTGCTGCTGTTTCCTGCTCTGCTCGTCGCCGTCGGTTACTGCGCTGGTCCTGCTGTTGTTTTCTGCTCTGATCGTCGGCGTCGGCGACTGTGCTGGTCCTGCTGCTGTTTTCTTCTCTGCTCGTCGGCATCTGCTCTGCTCGTCGGCGTCTGCGACTGCGCTGGTCCTGCTGCTGTTTTCTGCTCTGCTCGTCGGTGACTGCGCTGGTCCTGCTGCTGTTTTCTGCACTGCACATCGGCGTCGGTGACTGTGCTGATCCTGCTGCTGTTTTCTGCTCTGCTCGTAGGTGTCGGCGACTGCGCTGGTCCTGCTGCTGTTTTCTGCAATGCTCATCGGCGTCGGCGACTACGTTGATCCTGCTGCTGTTTTCTGCTCTGCTCATTGGCGTCTGCGACTGCGCATCTCCTGCTGCTTTTTTCTGCTCTGCTTGTCGGCGTCAGCGACTGCGCTGACCCTGCTGCTGTTTTCTGCTATGATCGTAGGCGTCGACAACTGCGCTGGTCCTGCTGCTGTTTTCTGCTCTGCTCATCGGGGTCGGCTACTGCGCTGATCCTGGTGCTGTTTTCTGCTCTGCTCGTCTGCGTCAGCGAATGCGCTGATCCTGCTGCTGTTTTCTGCTCTGCTCGTCTGCGTCAGCGAATCCGCTGATCCTGCTGCTGTTTCCTGCTCTGCTAGTCGCCGTCGGCGACTTCGCTGGTCCTGCTGTTGTTTTCTGCTCTGATCGTCGGTGTCGGCGACTGCGCTGGTCCTGCTGCTGTTTTCTGCTCTGCTCGTCGGCTACTGCGCTGGTCCTGCTGCTGTTTTCTGCTCTGCTCGTCGGCAACTGCGCTGGTCCTGCTGCTGTTTTCTGCTCTGCTCGTGGGCGACTGCGCTGGTCCTGCTGTTGCTTTCGCCTCTTCTCGTCGGCGTCTGCTCTGCTCATCGGCGTCTGCGACTGCGCTGGTCCTGCTGCTGTTTTCTGCTCTGCTCATCGGCGTCGGCTACTGCGCGGATCCTGCTGCTGTTTTCTGCTCTGCTTGTCTGCGTCAGCGAATGCGCTGATCCTGCTGCTGTTTCCTGCTCTGCTCGTCGCCGTCGGTTACTGCGCTGGTCCTGCTGTTGTTTTCTGCTCTGATCGTCGGCGTCGGCGACTGTGCTGGTCCTGCTGCTGTTTTCTTCTCTGCTCGTCGGCATCTGCTCTGCTCGTCGGCGTCTGCGACTGCGCTGGTCCTGCTGCTGTTTTCTGCTCTGCTCGTTGGCGACTGCGCTGGTCCTGCTGCTGTTTTCTGCACTGCACATCGGCGTCGGTGACTGTGCTGATCCTGCTGCTGTTTTCTGCTCTGCTCGTAGGCGTCGGCGACTGCGCTGGTCCTGCTGCTGTTTTCTGCAATGCTCATCGGCGTCGGCGACTACGTTGATCCTGCTGCTGTTTTCTGCTCTGCTCATTGGCGTCTGCGACTGCGCATCTCCTGCTGCTTTTTTCTGCTCTGCTTGTCGGCGTCAGCGACTGCGCTGACCCTGCTGCTGTTTTCTGCTATGATCATAGGCGTCGACGACTGCGCTGGTCCTGCTGCTGTTTTCTGCACTGCTCATCGGCGTCTGTGTTGATCCTGCTGCTGTTTTCTGCTCTGCTCGTTGGCTTCTGCGACTGCGCATCTCCTGCTGCTTTTTTCTGCTCTGCTCGTCGGAGTCTGCGACTGCGCATCTCCTGCTCTTGTTATTTGCTCTGCTCGTCGGCGATTGCGCTTGTCCTGCTGCTGTTTTCTGCTCTGCTCAACGGGGTCGGCTACTGCGCTGATCCTGGTGCTGTTTTCTGCTCTGCTCGTCTGCGTCAGCGAATGCGCTGATCCTGCTGCTGTTTTCTGCTCTGCTCGTCTGCGTCAGCGAATCCGCTGATCCTGCTGCTGTTTCCTGCTCTGCTAGTCGCCGTCGGCGACTTCGCTGGTCCTGCTGTTGTTTTCTGCTCTGATCGTCGGCGTCGGCGACTGCGCTGGTCCTGCTGCTGTTTTCTGCTCTGCTCGTCGGCTACTGCGCTGGTCCTGCTGCTGTTTTCTGCTCTGCTCGTCGGCAACTGCGCTGGTCCTGCTGCTGTTTTCTGCTCTGCTCGTTGGCGACTGCGCTGGTCCTGCTGTTGCTTTCGCCTCTTCTCGTCGCGTCTGCTCTGCTCATCTGCGTCTGCTACTGCGCTGGTCCTGCTGCTGTTTTCTGCTCTGCTCATTGGCGACTACGCATCTCCTGCTGCTTTTTTCTGCTCTGCTCGTCGGCGTCAGCGACTGCGCTGACCCTGCTGCTGTTTTCTGCTCTGATCGTCTGCGACTGCGCATCTCCTGCTGCTGTTTTTTGCTCTGCTCGTCGGCGTCAGCGACTGCGCTGATCCTGCTGCTGTTTTCTGCTCTCCTCGTCGGCGTCTGTGACTGCGCATCTCCTGCTGCTGTTTTTTGCTCTGCTCGTCGGCGATTGTGCTTGTCCTGCTACTGTTTTCTGCTCTGCTCAACGGTGTCGGCTACTGCGCTGATCCTGCTGCTGTTTTCTGCTCTGCTCGTCTGCGTCAGCGAATGCGCTGATCCTGCTGCTGTTTCCTGCTCTGCACGTCCCCGTCGGCGACTGCACTGGTCCTGCTGTTGTTTTCTGCTCTGATCGTCGGCGTCGGCGACTGCGCTGGTCCTGCTGCTGTTTTCTTCTTTGCTCGTCGGCGTCTGCTCTGCTCGTCGGCGTCTGCGACTGCGCTGGTCCTGCTGCTGTTTTCTACTCTGCTCATCGGCGACTGCGCTGGTCCTGCTGGTGTTTTCTGCACTGCACATCGGCCTCGGCGACTGCGCTGGTCCTGCTGTTGTTTTCGCCTCTGCTCGTCGGCGTCTGCGACTGCGCTGGTCCTGCTGCTGTTTTCTGCTCTGCTCGTCGGCGACTGCGCTGGTCCTGCTGCTGTTTTCTGCACTGCTCATCGGCGTCGGCGACTCTGCTGATCCTGCTGCTGTTTTCTGCTCTGCTCGTAGGCGTCGGCGACAGCGCTGGTCCTGCTGCTGTTTTCTGCACTGCTCATCGGCGTCGGCGACTGCGCTGATCCTGCTGAAGGTTCTCTGCTCTGCTCGTCGGCGACTGCGCTGGACCTGCTGCTGTTTTCTGCACTGCTCATCGGCGTCGGCGACTGCGTTGATCCTGCTGCTGTTTTCTGTTCTGCTCGTTGGCGTCTGCTACTGCGCATCTCCTGCTGCTGCTTTCTGCACTGCTCATCGGCGTCAGCGACTGTGCTGATCCTGCTGCTGTTTTCTGCCCTGCTCGTAGGCGTCGACGACTGCACTGGTCCTGCTGCTGTTTTCTGCACTGCTCATCGGCGTCAGCGACTGCGCTGATCCTGCTGCTGTTTTCTGCTCTGCTCGTCGGCGACTGCGCTGATCCTGCTGCTGTTTTCTGCTCTGCTCGTCGGCGACTGCGTTGATCCTGCTGCTGTTTTCTGTTCTGCTCGTTGGCGTCTGCGACTGCGCATCTCCTGCCACTTTTTTCTGCTCTGCTCGTCGGCGTTGGCGACTGCGCTGATCCTGGTGCTGTTTTCTGCTCTCATCATCGGCGTCAGCGACTGGGCTTATCCTGCTGCTGTTTTCTGCTCTGCTCGTCTGCGTCAGCGACTTCGCTGGTCCTGCTGTTGTTTTCTGCTCTGATCGTCGGCGACTGCACAGGTCCTGCTGCTGTTTTCTGCTCTGCTCGTCGGCGACTGCGCTGGTCCTTCTGCTGTTTTCTGCTCTGCTCGTCAGCGTCTGCTCTGCTCATCGGCGTCTGCGACTGCGCTGGTCCTGCTGCTGTTTTCTGCTCTGCTCATTGGCGTCTGCGACTGCGCATCTCCTGCTGCTGTTTTTTGCTCTGCTCGTCGGCGTCAGCGACTGCGCTGATCCTGCTGCTGTTTTCTGCTCTCCTCGTCGGCGTCTGTGACTGCGCATCTCCTGCTGCTGTTTTTTGCTCTGCTCGTCGGCGATTGTGCTTGTCCTGCTACTGTTTTCTGCTCTGCTCAACGGTGTCGGCTACTGCGCTGATCCTGCTGCTGTTTTCTGCTCTGCTCGTCTGCGTCAGCGAATGCGCTGATCCTGCTGCTGTTTCCTGCTCTGCACGTCCCCGTCGGCGACTGCACTGGTCCTGCTGTTGTTTTCTGCTCTGATCGTCGGCGTCGGCGACTGCGCTGGTCCTGCTGCTGTTTTCTTCTTTGCTCGTTGGCGTCTGCTCTGCTCGTCGGCGTCTGCGACTGCGCTGGTCCTGCTGCTGTTTTCTACTCTGCTCATCGGCGACTGCGCTGGTCCTGCTGGTGTTTTCTGCACTGCACATCGGCCTCGGCGACTGCGCTGGTCCTGCTGTTGTTTTCGCCTCTGCTCGTCGGCGTCTGCGACTGCGCTGGTCCTGCTGCTGTTTTCTGCTCTGCTCGTCGGCGACTGCGCTGGTCCTGCTGCTGTTTTCTCCACTGCTCATCGGCGTCGGCGACTCTGCTGATCCTGCTGCTGTTTTCTGCTCTGCTCGTAGGCGTCGGCGACAGCGCTGGTCCTGCTGCTGTTTTCTGCACTGCTCATCGGCGTCGGCGACTGCGCTGATCCTGCTGAAGGTTCTCTGCTCTGCTCGTCGGCGACTGCGCTGGACCTGCTGCTGTTTTCTGCACTGCTCATCGGCGTCGGCGACTGCGTTGATCCTGCTGCTGTTTTCTCTTCTGCTCGTTGGCGTCTGCTACTGCGCATCTCCTGCTGCTGCTTTCTGCACTGCTCATCGGCGTCAGCGACTGTGCTGATCCTGCTGCTGTTTTCTGCCCTGCTCGTAGGCGTCGACGACTGCACTGGTCCTGCTGCTGTTTTCTGCACTGCTCATCGGCGTCAGCGACTGCGCTGATCCTGCTGCTGTTTTCTGCTCTGCTCGTCGGCGACTGCGCTGATCCTGCTGCTGTTTTCTGCTCTGCTCGTCGGCGACTGCGTTGATCCTGCTGCTGTTTTCTGTTCTGCTCGTTGGCGTCTGCGACTGCGCATCTCCTGCCACTTTTTTCTGCTCTGCTCGTCGGCGTTGGCGACTGCGCTGATCCTGGTGCTGTTTTCTGCTCTCATCATCGGCGTCAGCGACTGGGCTTATCCTGCTGCTGTTTTCTGCTCTGCTCGTCTGCGTCAGCGAATGCGCTGATCCTGCTGCTGTTTCCTGCTCTGCTCGTCGCCGTCGGCGACTTCGCTGGTCCTGCTGTTGTTTTCTGCTCTGATCGTCGGCGACTGCACAGGTCCTGCTGCTGTTTTCTGCTCTGCTCGTCGGCGACTGCGCTGGTCCTGCTGCTGTTTTCTGCTCTGCTCGTCGGCGTCTGCTCTGCTCATCGGCGTCTGCGACTGCGCTGGTCCTGCTGCTGTTTTCTGCTCTGCTCATTGGCGTCTGCGACTGCGCATCTCCTGCTACTTTTTTCTGCTCTGCTCGTCGGCGTCAGCGACTGCGCTGACCCTGCTGCTGTTTTCTGCTCTGATCGTCTGCGACTGTGCATCTCCTGCTGCTGTTTTTTGCTCTGCTCGTCGGCGATTGCGCTTGTCCTGCTGCTTTTTTCTGCACTGCTCATCGGCGTCGGCGACTGCGCTGGTCCTGCTGTTGTTTTCGCCTCTGCTCGTCGGCGTCTGCGACTCCGCTGGTCCTGCTGCTGTTTTCTGTTCTGCTCGTCGGCGACTGCGCTGGTCCTGCTGCTGTTTTATGCACTGCTCATCAGCGTCGGTGACTGTGCTGATCCTGCTGCTGTTTTCTGCTCTGCTCGTAGGCGTCGGCGACTGCGCATCTCCTGCTAGTGTTTTTTGCTCTGCTCGTCTTCGTCTGCTCTGCTCGTCGGCATCTGCGACTGCGCTGGTCCTGCTGCTGTTTTCTGCTCTGCTCGTCGGCAACTGCGCTGGTCCTGCTGGTGTTTTCTGCACTGCACATCGGCGTCGGCGACTGCGTTGGTCCTGGTGTTGTTTTCGCCTCTGCTCGTCGGCGTCTGCGACTGCGCTGGTCCTGCTGCTGTTTTCTGCTCTGCTCGTCGGCGACTACGCTGGTCCTGCTGCTGTTTTCTGCACTGCTCATCAGCGTCGGTGACTGTGCTGATCCTGCTGCTGTTTTCTGCTCTGCTCGTAGGCGTCGGCGACTGCGCATCTCCTGCTGCTGTTTTTTGCTCTGCTTGTCCGCGTTGGCGACTGCGCTGATCCTGCTGCTGTTTTCTGCTCTGCTCATCGGCGTCAGCGACTGAGCTGATCCTGCTGCTGTTTTCTGCTCTGCTCGTCTGCGTCAGCGAATGCGCTGATCCTGCTGCTGTTTCCTGCTCTGCTCGTCGCCGTCGGCGACTTCGCTGGTCCTGCTGTTGTTTTCTGCTCTGCTCGTCGGCGACTGCGCTGGTCCTGCTGCTGTTTTCTGCTCTGCTCGCCGGCGACTGCGCTGGTCCTGCTGCTGTTTTCTCCTCTGCTCGTCAGCGACTGCGCTGGTCCTGCAGTTGCTTTCGCCTCTGCTCGTCGGCGTCTGCTCTGCTCATCGGCGTCTGCGACTGCGCTGGTCCTGCTGCTGTTTTCTGCTCTGCTCATTGGCGTCTGCGACTGTTCATCTCCTGCTGCTGTTTTTTGCTCTGCTCGTCGGCGACTGCGCTGGTCCTGCTGCTGTTTTCTGCTCTGCTCGTCGGCGACTGCGCTGGTCCTGCTGCTGTTTTCTCCACTGCTCATCGGCGTCGGCGACTCTGCTGATCCTGCTGCTGTTTTCTGCTCTGCTCGTAGGCGTCGGCGACAGCGCTGGTCCTGCTGCTGTTTTCTGCACTGCTCATCGGCGTCGGCGACTGCGCTGATCCTGCTGAAGGTTCTCTGCTCTGCTCGTCGGCGACTGCGCTGGACCTGCTGCTGTTTTCTGCACTGCTCATCGGCGTCGGCGACTGCGTTGATCCTGCTGCTGTTTTCTCTTCTGCTCGTTGGCGTCTGCTACTGCGCATCTCCTGCTGCTGCTTTCTGCACTGCTCATCGGCGTCAGCGACTGTGCTGATCCTGCTGCTGTTTTCTGCCCTGCTCGTAGGCGTCGACGACTGCACTGGTCCTGCTGCTGTTTTCTGCACTGCTCATCGGCGTCAGCGACTGCGCTGATCCTGCTGCTGTTTTCTGCTCTGCTCGTCGGCGACTGCGCTGATCCTGCTGCTGTTTTCTGCTCTGCTCGTCGGCGACTGCGTTGATCCTGCTGCTGTTTTCTGTTCTGCTCGTTGGCGTCTGCGACTGCGCATCTCCTGCCACTTTTTTCTGCTCTGCTCGTCGGCGTTGGCGACTGCGCTGATCCTGGTGCTGTTTTCTGCTCTCATCATCGGCGTCAGCGACTGGGCTTATCCTGCTGCTGTTTTCTGCTCTGCTCGTCTGCGTCAGCGAATGCGCTGATCCTGCTGCTGTTTCCTGCTCTGCTCGTCGCCGTCGGCGACTTCGCTGGTCCTGCTGTTGTTTTCTGCTCTGATCGTCGGCGACTGCACAGGTCCTGCTGCTGTTTTCTGCTCTGCTCGTCGGCGACTGCGCTGGTCCTGCTGCTGTTTTCTGCTCTGCTCGTCGGCGTCTGCTCTGCTCATCGGCGTCTGCGACTGCGCTGGTCCTGCTGCTGTTTTCTGCTCTGCTCATTGGCGTCTGCGACTGCGCATCTCCTGCTACTTTTTTCTGCTCTGCTCGTCGGCGTCAGCGACTGCGCTGACCCTGCTGCTGTTTTCTGCTCTGATCGTCTGCGACTGTGCATCTCCTGCTGCTGTTTTTTGCTCTGCTCGTCGGCGATTGCGCTTGTCCTGCTGCTTTTTTCTGCACTGCTCATCGGCGTCGGCGACTGCGCTGGTCCTGCTGTTGTTTTCGCCTCTGCTCGTCGGCGTCTGCGACTCCGCTGGTCCTGCTGCTGTTTTCTGTTCTGCTCGTCGGCGACTGCGCTGGTCCTGCTGCTGTTTTATGCACTGCTCATCAGCGTCGGTGACTGTGCTGATCCTGCTGCTGTTTTCTGCTCTGCTCGTAGGCGTCGGCGACTGCGCATCTCCTGCTAGTGTTTTTTGCTCTGCTCGTCTTCGTCTGCTCTGCTCGTCGGCATCTGCGACTGCGCTGGTCCTGCTGCTGTTTTCTGCTCTGCTCGTCGGCAACTGCGCTGGTCCTGCTGGTGTTTTCTGCACTGCACATCGGCGTCGGCGACTGCGTTGGTCCTGGTGTTGTTTTCGCCTCTGCTCGTCGGCGTCTGCGACTGCGCTGGTCCTGCTGCTGTTTTCTGCTCTGCTCGTCGGCGACTACGCTGGTCCTGCTGCTGTTTTCTGCACTGCTCATCAGCGTCGGTGACTGTGCTGATCCTGCTGCTGTTTTCTGCTCTGCTCGTAGGCGTCGGCGACTGCGCATCTCCTGCTGCTGTTTTTTGCTCTGCTTGTCCGCGTTGGCGACTGCGCTGATCCTGCTGCTGTTTTCTGCTCTGCTCATCGGCGTCAGCGACTGAGCTGATCCTGCTGCTGTTTTCTGCTCTGCTCGTCTGCGTCAGCGAATGCGCTGATCCTGCTGCTGTTTCCTGCTCTGCTCGTCGCCGTCGGCGACTTCGCTGGTCCTGCTGTTGTTTTCTGCTCTGCTCGTCGGCGACTGCGCTGGTCCTGCTGCTGTTTTCTGCTCTGCTCGCCGGCGACTGCGCTGGTCCTGCTGCTGTTTTCTCCTCTGCTCGTCAGCGACTGCGCTGGTCCTGCAGTTGCTTTCGCCTCTGCTCGTCGGCGTCTGCTCTGCTCATCGGCGTCTGCGACTGCGCTGGTCCTGCTGCTGTTTTCTGCTCTGCTCATTGGCGTCTGCGACTGTTCATCTCCTGCTGCTGTTTTTTGCTCTGCTCGTCGTCGTCAGCGACTGCGCTGATCCTGCTGCTGTTTTCTGCTCTCCTCGTCGGCATCTGTGACTGCGCATCTCCTGCTGCTGTTTTTTGCTCTGCTCGTCGGCGATTGCGCTTGTCCTGCTGCTGTTTTCTGCTCTGCTCATTGGCGTCGGCTACTGCGCTGATCCTGCTGCTGTTTTCTGCTCTGCTCAACTGCGTCAGCGAATGCAATGATCCTGCTGCTGTTTCCTGCTCTGCTCGTCCCCGTCGGCGACTGTGCTGGTCCTGCTGTTGTTTTCTGCTCAGATCATCGGCGTCGGTGACTGCGCTGGTCCTGCTCCTGTTTTCTTCCCTGCTTGTCGGCGTCTGTTTTGCTCGTCGGCGTCTGCGACTGCGCTGGTCCTGCTGCTGTTTTCTGCTCTGCTCGTCGGCGACTGCGCTGGGCCTGCTGGTGTTTTCTGCACTGCACATCGGCGTCGGCGACTGCGCTGGTCCTGCTGTTGTTTTCGCCTCTGCTCCTTGGCGTCTGCGACTGCGCATCTCCTGCTGTTTTTTTCTGCTCTGCTCGTTGGCGTCAACGAGGGCACTGATCCTGCAGCTGTTTTCTGCTCTGCTCGTCGGCGTCTGCGACTGCGCATCTCCTGCTGCTGTTTTTTGCTCTGCTCGTCGGCGACTGCGCTGGTCCTGCTGCAGTTTTCTGCTCTGCTCATCGGCGTCGGCTACTGCGCTGATCCTGCTGCTGTTTTCTGCTCTGCTTGTCTGCATCAGCGAATGCACTGATCCTGCTGCTGTTTCCTGCTCTGCTCGTCGCCATCGGCGTCTGCGCTGGTCCTGCTGTTGTTTTCTGCTCTGATCGTCAGCGTCTGCTCTGCTCGTCGGCGTCTGCGACTGCGCTGGTCCTGCTGCTGTTTTTTGCTCTGCTCGTCGGCGACTGCGCTGGTCCTGCTGCTGTTTTCTGCACTGCTCATTGGCGTCGGCGACTGTGCTGATCCTGCTGCTGTTTTCTGCTCTGCTCGTAGGCGTCGGCGACTGCGCTGATCCTGCTGCTGTTTTCTGCACTGCTCATCGGCGTCTGCGACTGCGCTGGTCCTGCTGCTGTTTTCTGCTCTGCTCGTCGGCGACTGCGCATCTCCTGCTGCTTTTTTCTGCTCTGCTCGTCGGCGTCAGCGACTGCGCTGACCCTGCTGCTGTTTTCTGCTCTGATCGTCTGAGACTGCGCATCTCCTGCTTCTGTTTTTTGCTCTGCTCGTCGGCGTCAGCGACTGCGCTGATCCTGCTGCTGTTTTCTGCTCTGCTCGTCGGCGTCTGCGACTGCGCATCTCCTGCTGCTGTTTTTTGCTCTGCTCTTCGGCGACTGCGCTGGTCCTGCTGCTGTTTTCTGCTCTGCTCATCGGTGTCGGCTACTGCGCTGATCCTGCTGTTGTTTCCTGCTCTGCTCGTCGCCGTCGGCGACTGCGCTGGTCCTGCTGTTGTTTTCTGCTCTGATCGTCGGCGCCGGCGACTGCGCTGGTCCTGCTGCTGTTTTCTTCTCTGCTCGTCGGCGTCTGCTCTGCTCGTCGGCATCTGCGACTGCGCTGGTCCTGCTGCTGTTTTCTGCTCTGCTCATCGGTGACTGCGCTGGTCCTGCTTGTGTTTTCTGCACTGCTCATCTGCGTCGGCGACTGCGCTGGTCCTGCTGTTGTTTTCTGCTCTGATCGTCGGCGTCGGCGACTGCGCTGGTCCTGCTGCTGTTTTCTTCTCTGCTCGTCGGCGTCTGCTCTGCTCATCGACGTCGGCGACTGCGCTGGTCCTGCTGTTGTTTTCGCCTCTGCTCGTCGGCGTCTGAGACTGCGCTGGTCCTGCTGCTGTTTTCTGCTCTGCTCGTCGGCGACTGCGCTTGTCCTGCTGCTGTTTTCTGCACTGCTCATCAGCGTCGGCGACTGTGCTGATCCTGCTGCTGTTTTCTGCTCTGCTCGTAGGCATCGGGGACTGCGCTGGTCCTGCTGCTGTTTTCTACACTGCTCATCTGCGTCGGCGACTGCGCTGGTCCTGCTGTTGTTTTCTGCTCTGATCGTCGGCGTCGGCGACTGCGCTGGTTCTGCTGCTGTTTTCTTCTCTGCTCGTCAGCGTCTGCTCTGCTCGTCGGCGTCTGCGACTGCGCTGGTCCTGCTGCTGTTTTCTGCTCTGCTCATCGGCGACTGCGCTGGTCCTGCTGGTGTTTTCTGCACTGCTCATCGGCTTCGGCGACTGCGCTGGTCCTGATGTTGTTTTCACCTCTGCTCATCGGCGTCTGCGACTGCGCTGGTCCTGCTGCTGTTTTCTGCTCTGATCGTCGGCGTCGGCGACTGCGCTGGTTCTGCTGCTGTTTTCTTCTCTGCTCGTCAGCGTCTGCTCTGCTCGTCGGCGTCTGCGACTGCTCTGGTCCTGCTGCTGTTTTCTGCTCTGCTCATCGGCGACTGCGCTGGTCCTGCTGGGGTTTTCTGCACTGCTCATCGGCTTCGGCGACTGCGCTGGTCCTGCTGTTGTTTTCACCTCTGCTCATCGGCGTCTGCGACTGCGCTGGTCCTGCTGCTGTTTTCTGCTCTGCTCGTCGGCGTCTGCGACTGCGCTGGTCCTGCTGCTGTTTTCTGCTCTGCTCATCGGCGACTGCGCTGGTCCTGCTGGTGTTTTCTGCACTGCTCATCGGCTTCGGCGACTGCGCTGGTCCTGCTGTTGTTTTCACCTCTGCTCATCGGCGTCTGCGACTGCGCTGGTCCTGCTGCTGTTTTCTGCTCTGCTCGTCGGCGTCTGTGACTGCGCATCTCCTGCTGCTGTCTTTTGCTCTGCTCGTCGGCGACTGCGCTTGTCCTGCTGCTGTTTTCTGCTCTGCTCATCGGCGTCGGCTACTGCGCTGATCCTGCTGCTGTTTTCTGCTGTGCACGTTGAAGTCTGCGACTGCGCATCTCCTGCAGCTTTTTTCTGCTCTGCTCGTTGGCGTCAGCGACTGCGCTGATCCTGCAGCTGTTTTCTGCTCTGCTCGTTGCCGTCTGCGACTGTGCTGGTCCTGTTGCTGTTTTCTGCTCTGCTCGTCGGCGACTGCGCTGGTCCTGCTGTTGTTTTCTGCACTGCTCATTGGCGTCGGCGACTGCGTTGATCCTGCTGTTGTTTTCTGCTATGCTCATTTGCGTCTGCGACTGCGCATCTCCTTTCTGCTTTTTTCTGCTCTGCTCGTCGGCGTCAGCGACTGCGCTGACCCTGCTGCTGTTTTCTGCTCTGATCGTCTGCGACTGCGCATCTCCTGCTGCTGTTTTTTGCTCTGCTCGTCGGCATCAGCGACTGTGCTGATCCTGCTGCTGTTTTCTGCTCTGCTCATCGGAGTCTGTGACTGCGCATCTCCTGCTGCTGTTTTTTGCTCTGCTCGTCGGCGACTGCGCTGGTCCTGCTGCTGTTTTCTGCTCTGCTCATCGGCGTCGGCTACTGCGCTGATCCTGCTGCTGTTTTCTGCTCTGCTTGTCTGCATCAGCGAATGCACTGATCCTGCTTCTGTTTCCTGCTCTGCTCGTCGCCATCGGCGACTGCGATGGTCCTGCTGTTGTTTTCTGCTCTGATCGTCAGGGTCGGCGACTGCGCTGGTCCTGCTGCTGTTTTATTCTCTGCTCGTCGGCGTCTGCTCTGCTCGTTGGCGTCTGCGCTGGTCCTGCTGCTGTTTTTTGCTCTGCTCGTCGGCGACTGCGCTGGTCCTGCTGCTGTTTTCTGCACTGCTCATTGGCGTCGGATACTGTGCTGATCCTGCTGCTGTTTTCTGCTCTGCTCGTAGGCGTCGGCGACTGCGCTGATCCTGCTGCTGTTTTCTGCACTGCTCATCGGCGTCTGCGACTGCGCTGGTCCTGCTGCTGTTTTCTGCTCTGCTCGTCAGCGACTGCGCATCTCCTGCTGCTTTTTTCTGCTCTGCTCGTCGGCGTCAGCGACTGCGCTGACCCTGCTGCTGTTTTCTGCTCTGATCGTCTGCGACTGCGCATCTCCTGCTTCTGTTTTTTGCTCTGCTCGTCGGCGTCAGCGACTGCGCTGATCCTGCTGCTGTTTTCTGCTCTGCTCGTCGGCGTCTGTGACTGCGCATCTCCTGCTGCTGTTTTTTGCTCTGCTCTTTGGCGACTGCGCTGGTCCTGCTGCTGTTTTCTGCTCTGCTCATCGGTGTCGGCTACTGCGCTGATCCTGCTGTTGTTTCCTGCTCTGCTCGTCGCCGTCGGCGACTGCGCTGGTCCTGCTGTTGTTTTCTGCTCTGCTCGTCGGCGTCTGCGACTGCGCTGGTCCTGCTGCTGTTTTCTGCTCTGCTCATCGGTGACTGCGCTGGTCCTGCTTGTGTTTTCTGCACTGCTCATCTGCGTCGGCGACTGCGCTGGTCCTGCTGTTGTTTTCTGCTCTGCTCGTCGGCGTCTGCGACTGCGCTGGTCCTGCTGCTGTTTTCTGCTCTGCTCATCGGCGACTGCGCTGGTCCTGCTGGTGTTTTCTGCATTGCTCATCGACGTCGGCGACTGCGCTGGTCCTGCTGTTGTTTTCTGCTCTGCTCGTCAGCGTCTGAGACTGTGCTGGTCCTGCTGCTGTTTTCTGCTCTGCTCGTCGGCGACTGTGCTTGTCCTGCTGCTGTTTTCTGCACTGCTCATCAGCGTCGGCGACTGTGCTGATCCTGCTGCTGTTTTCTGCTCTGCTCGTAGGCATCGGCGACTGCGCTGGTCCTGCTGCTGTTTTCTACACTGCTCATCGGCGTCGGCGACTGCGCTGGTCCTGCTGTTGTTTTCTGCTCTGATCGTCGGCGTCGGCGATTGCGCTGGTTCTGCTGCTGTTTTCTTCTCTGCTCGTCAGCGTCTGCTCTGCTCGTCGGCGTCTGCGACTGCGCTGGTCCTGCTGCTGTTTTCTGCTCTGCTCATCGGCGACTGCGCTGGTCCTGCTGGTGTTTTCTGCACTGCTCATCGGCTTCGGCGACTGCGCTGGTCCTGCTGTTGTTTTCACCTCTGCTCATCGGCGTCTGCGACTGCGCTGGTCCTGCTGCTGTTTTCTGCTCTGCTCGTCGGCGTCTGCGACTGCGCTGGTCCTGCTGCTGTTTTCTGCTCTGCTCATCGGCGACTGCGCTGGTCCTGCTGGTGTTTTCTGCACTGCTCATCGGCTTCGGCGACTGCGCTGGTCCTGCTGTTGTTTTCACATCTGCTCATCGGCGTCTGCGACTGCGCTGGTCCTGCTGCTGTTTTCTGCTCTGCTCGTCGGCATCTGTGACTGCGCATCTCCTGCTGCTGTCTTTTGCTCTGCTCGTCGGCGACTGCGCTTGTCCTGCTGCTGTTTTCTGCTCTGCTCATCGGCGTCGGCTACTGCGCTGATCCTGCTGCTGTTTTCTGCTGTGCTCGTTGAAGTCTGCGACTGCGCATCTCCTGCAGCTTTTTTCTGCTCTGCTCGTTGGCGTCAGCGACTGCGCTGATCCTGCAGCTGTTTTCTGCTCTGCTCGTTGCCGTCTGCGACTGTGCTGGTCCTGTTGCTGTTTTCTGCTCTGCTCGTCGGCGACTGCGCTGGTCCTGCTGTTGTTTTCTGCACTGCTCATTGGCGTCGGCGACTGCGTTGATCCTGCTGTTGTTTTCTGCTATGCTCATTTGCGTCTGCGACTGCGCATCTCCTTTCTGCTTTTTTCTGCTCTGCTCGTCGGCGTCAGCGACTGCGCTGACCCTGCTGCTGTTTTCTGCTCTGATCGTCTGCGACTGCGCATCTCCTGCTGCTGTTTTTTGCTCTGCTCGTCGGCGTCAGCGACTGTGCTGATCCTGCTGCTGTTTTCTGCTCTGCTCATCGGAGTCTGCGACTGCGCATCTCCTGCTGCTGTTTTTTGCTCTGCTCGTCGGCGACTGCGCTGGTCCTGCTGCTGTTTTCTGCTCTGCTCATCGGCGTCGGCTAATGCGCTGATCCTGCTGCTGTTTTCTGCTCTGCTTGTCTGCATCAGCGAATGCACTGATCCTGCTTCTGTTTCCTGCTCTGCTCGTCGCCATCGGCGACTGCGATGGTCCTGCTGTTGTTTTCTGCTCTGATCGTCAGGGTCGGCGACTGCGCTGGTCCTGCTGCTGTTTTATTCTCTGCTCGTCGGCGTCTGCTCTGCTCGTTGGCGTCTGCGCTGGTCCTGCTGCTGTTTTTTGCTCTGCTCGTCGGCGACTGCGCTGGTCCTGCTGCTGTTTTCTGCACTGCTCATTGGCGTCGGATACTGTGCTGATCCTGCTGCTGTTTTCTGCTCTGCTCATCGGTGTCGGCTACTGCGCTGATCCTGCTGCTGTTTTCTGCTCTGCTCATCGGTGACTGCGCTGGTCCTGCTTGTGTTTTCTGCACTGCTCATCTGCGTCGGCGACTGCGCTGGTCCTGCTGTTGTTTTCTGCTCTGATCGTCGGCGTCGGCAACTGCGCTGGTCCTGCTGCTGTTTTCTTCTCTGCTCGTCGGCGTCTGCTCTGCTCGTCGGCGTCTGCGACTGCGCTGGTCCTGCTGCTGTTTTCTGCTCTGCTCATCGGCGACTGCGCTGGTCCTGCTGGTGTTTTCTGCATTGCTCATCGACGTCGGCGACTGCGCTGGTCCTGCTGTTGTTTTCTGCACTGCTCGTCGGCGTCTGAGACTGTGCTGGTCCTGCTGCTGTTTTCTGCTCTGCTCGTCGGCGACTGTGCTTGTCCTGCTGCTGTTTTCTGCACTGCTCATCAGCGTCGGCGACTGTGCTGATCCTGCTGCTGTTTTCTGCTCTGCTCGTAGGCATCGGCGACTGCGCTGGTCCTGCTGCTGTTTTCTACACTGCTCATCGGCGTCGGCGACTGCGCTGGTCCTGCTGTTGTTTTCTGCTCTGATCGTCGGCGTCGGCGATTGCGCTGTTTCTGCTGCTGTTTTCTTCTCTGCTCGTCAGCGTCTGCTCTGCTCGTCGGCGTCTGCGACTGCGCTGGTCCTGCTGCTGTTTTCTGCTCTGCTCATCGGCGACTGCGCTGGTCCTGCTGGTGTTTTCTGCACTGCTCATCGGCTTCGGCGACTGCGCTGGTCCTGCTGTTGTTTTCACCTCTGCTCATCGGCGTCTGCGACTGTGCTGGTCCTGCTGCTGTTTTCTGCTCTGCCCGCCGGCGTCTGTGACTGCGCATCTCCTGCTGCTGTTTTTTGCTCTGCTCATCGGCGACTGCGCTTGTCCTGCTGCTGTTTTCTGCTCTGCTCATCGGCGTCGGCTACTGCGCTGATCCTGCTGCTGTTTTCTGCTCTGCTCGTTGGCGTCTGCGACTGCGCATCTCCTGCAGCTGTTTTCTGCTCTGCTCATCGCCGTCTGCGACTGTGCTGGTCCTGTTGCTGTTTTCTGCTCTGCTCGTCGGCGACTGCGCTGGTCCTGCTGCTGTTTTCTGCACTGCTCATTGGCGTCGGCGACTGCGTTGATCCTGCTGTTGTTTTCTGCTCTGCTCATTTGCGTCTGCGACTGCGCATCTCCTTTCTGCTTTTTTCTGCTCTGCTCGTCGGCGTCAGCGACTGCGCTGACCCTGCTGCTGTTTTCTGCTCTGATCGTCTGCAACTGCGCATCTCCTGCTGCTGTTTTTTGCTCTGCTCCTCGGCGTCAGCGACTGCGCTGTTCCTGCTGCTGTTTTCTGCTCTGCTCGTCGGAGTCTGCGACTGCGCATCTCCTGCTGCTGTTTTTTGCTCTGCTCGTCGGCGACTGCGCTGGTCCTGCTGCTGTTTTCTGCTCTGCTCATCGGCGTCGGCTACTGCGCTGATCCTGCTGCTGTTTTCTGCTCTGCTTGTCTGCATCAGCGAATGCACTGATCCTGCTGCTGTTTCCTGCTCTGCTCGTCGCCATCGGCGACTGCGCTGGTCCTGCTGTTGTTTTCTGATCTGATCGTCAGCGTCGGCGACTGCGCTGGTCCTGCTGCAGTTTTATTCTCTGCTCGTCGGCGTCTGCTCTGCTCGTCGGCGTCTGCGACTGCGCTGGTCCTGCTGTTGTTTTTTGCTCTGCTCGTCGGCGACTGCGCTGGTCCTGCTGCTGTTTTCTGCACTGCTCATTGGCGTCGGCGACTGTGCTGATCCTGCTGCTGTTTTCTGCTCTGCTCGTAGGCGTCGGCGACTGCGCTGATCCTGCTGTTGTTTGTTGCACTGCTCATCGGCGTCTGCGACTGCGCTGGTCGTGCTGCTGTTTTCTGCTCTGCTCGTCGGCGACTGCGCATCTCCTGCTGCTTTTTTCTGCTCTGCTCGTCGGCGTCAGCGACTGCGCTGACCCTGCTGCTGTTTTCTGCTCTGATCGTCTGCGACTGCGCATCTCCTGCTTCTGTTTTTTGCTCTGCTCGTCGGCGTCAGCGACTGCGCTGATCCTGCTGCTGTTTTCTGCTCTGCTCGTCGGCGTCTGCGACTGCGCATCTCCTGCTGCTGTTTTTTGCTCTGCTCTTCGGCGACTGCGCTGGTCCTGCTGCTGTTTTCTGCTCTGCTCATCGGTGTCGGCTACTGCGCTGATCCTGCTGTTGTTTCCTGCTCTGCTCGTCGCCGTCGGCGACTGCGCTGGTCCTGCTGTTGTTTTCTGCTCTGATCGTCGGCGCCGGCGACTGCGCTGGTCCTGCAGCTGTTTTCTTCTCTGCTCGTCGGCGTCTGCTCTGCTCGTCGGCGTCTGCGACTGCGCTGGTACTGCTGCTGTTTTCTGCTCTGCTCATCGGTGACTGCGCTGGTCCTGCTTGTGTTTTCTGCACTGCTCATCTGCGTCGGCGACTGCGCTGGTCCTGCTGTTGTTTTCTGCTCTGATCGTCGGCGTCGGCGACTGCGCTGGTCCTGCTGCTGTTTTCTTCTCTGCTCGTCGGCGTCTGCTCTGCTCGTCGGCGTCTGCGACTGCGCTGGTCCTGCTGCTGTTTTCTGCTCTGCTCATCGGCGACTGCGCTGGTCCTGCTGGTGTTTTCTGCATTGCTCATCGACGTCGGCGACTGCGCTGGTCCTGCTGTTGTTTTCGCCTCTGCTCGTCGGCGTCTGAGACTGCGCTGGTCCTGCTGCTGTTTTCTGCTCTGCTCGTCGGCGACTGCGCTTGTCCTGCTGCTGTTTTCTGCACTGCTCATCAGCGTCGGCAACTGTGCTGATCCTGCTGCTGTTTTCTGCTCTGCTCGTAGGCATCGGCGACTGCGCTGGTCCTGCTGCTGTTTTCTACACTGCTCATCGGCGTCAGCGAATGCGCTGATCCTGCTGCTGTTTCCTGCTCTGCTCGTCGCCGTCGGCGACTATGCTGGTCCTGCTGTTGTTTTCTGCTCTGATCGTCGACGACTGCGCTGGTTCTGCTGCTGTTTTCTTCTCTGCTCGTCGGCGTCTGCTCTGTTCGTCGGCGTCTGCGACTGCGCTGGTCCTGCTGCTGTTTTCTGCTCTGCTCATCGGCGACTGCGCTGGTCCTGCTGGTGTTTTCTGCACTGCTCATCGGCATCGGCGACTGCGCTGGTCCTGCTGTTGTTTTCGCCTCTGCTCATCGGCGTCTGCGACTGCGCTGGTCCTGCTGCTGTTTTCTGCTCTGCTCGTCGGCGTCTGCGACTGCGCTGGTCCTCTGCTGTTTTCTCTACTGCTCATTGGAGTCGGTGACTGTGCTGATCCTGCTGCTGTTTTCTGCTCTGCTCGTAGGCGTCGGCGACTGCGCTGGTCCTGCTGCTGTTTTCTTCACTGCTCATCGGCGACTGCGCTGGTCCTGCTGCTGTTTTCTGCTCTGCTCGTCGGCGACTGCGCAGGTCCTGCTGCTGTTTTCTGCACTGCTCATCGGCGTCGGCGACTGCGTTGATCCTGCTGCTGTTTTCTGCTCTGCTCATTGGCGTCTGCGACTGCACATCTCCTGCTGCTTTTTTCTGCTCTGCTCGTCGGCGTCAGCGACTGCACTGACCCTGCTGCTGTTTTCTGCTCTGATCGTCTGCGACTGCGCATCTCCTGCTTCTGTTTTTTGCTCTGCTTGTCGGCGTCAGCGACTGCGCTGATCCTGCTGCTGTTTTCTGCTCTGCTCATCGGCGTCTGCGACTGCGCATCTCCTGCTGCTGTTTTCTGCTCTGCTCATCGGAGTCGGCTACTGCGCGGATCCTGCTGCTTTTTTCTGCTCTGCTTGTCTGCGTCAGCGAATGCGCTGATCCAACTGCTGTTTCCTGCTCTGCTCGTCGCCGTCGGCTACTGCGCTGGTCCTGCTGTTGTTTTCTGCTCTGATCGTCGGCTTCGGCGACTGTGCTTGTCCTGCTTCTGTTTACTGCTCTGCTCGTCGGCGTCAGCGACTGCGCTGATCCTGCAGCTGTTTTCTGCTCTGCTCGTCGCCGTCTGTGACTGTGCTGGTCCTGTTGCTGTTTTCTGCTCTGCTCGTCGGCGACTGCCCTGGTCCTGCTGCTGTTTTCTGCACTGCTCATTGGAGTCGGCGACTGTGCTGATCCTGCTGCTGTTTTCTGCTCTGCTCGTAGGCGTCGGCGACTGCGCTGGTCCTGCTGCTGTTTTCTGCTCTGCTCGTCGGCGACTGCGCAGGTCCTGCTGCTGTTTTCTGCACTGCTCATCGGCGTCGTCGACTGCGTTGATCCTGCTGCTATTTTCTGCTCTGCTCATTGGCGTCTGCGACTGCACATCTCCTGCTGCTTTTTTCTGCTCTGCTCGTCGGCGTCAGCGACTGCACTGACCCTGCTGCTGTTTTCTGCTCTGATCGTCTGCGACTGCGCATCTCCTGCTTCTGTTTTTTGCTCTGCTCGTCGGCGTCAGCGACTGCGCTGATCCTGCTGCTGTTTTCTGCTCTGCTCGTCGGCGTCTGCGACTGCGCATCTCCTCCTGCTGTTTTCTGCTCTGCTCATCGGAGTCGGCTACTGCGCGGATCCTGCTGCTGTTTTCTGCTCTGCTCGTAGGCGTCGGCGACTGCGCTGGTCCTGCTGCTGTTTTCTTCACTGCTCATCGGCGACTGCGCTGGTCCTGCTGCTGTTTTCTGCTCTGCTCGTCGGCGACTGCGCAGGTCCTGCTGCTGTTTTCTGCACTGCTCATCGGCGTCGGCGACTGCGTTGATCCTGCTGCTGTTTTCTGCTCTGCTCATTGGCGTCTGCGACTGCACATCTCCTGCTGCTTTTTTCTGCTCTGCTCGTCGGCGTCAGCGACTGCACTGACCCTGCTGCTGTTTTCTGCTCTGATCGTCTGCGACTGCGCATCTCCTGCTTCTGTTTTTTGCTCTGCTTGTCGGCGTCAGCGACTGCGCTGATCCTGCTGCTGTTTTCTGCTCTGCTCATCGGCGTCTGCGACTGCGCATCTCCTGCTGCTGTTTTCTGCTCTGCTCATCGGAGTCGGCTACTGCGCGGATCCTGCTGCTTTTTTCTGCTCTGCTTGTCTGCGTCAGCGAATGCGCTGATCCAACTGCTGTTTCCTGCTCTGCTCGTCGCCGTCGGCTACTGCGCTGGTCCTGCTGTTGTTTTCTGCTCTGATCGTCGGCTTCGGCGACTGTGCTTGTCCTGCTTCTGTTTACTGCTCTGCTCGTCGGCGTCAGCGACTGCGCTGATCCTGCAGCTGTTTTCTGCTCTGCTCGTCGCCGTCTGTGACTGTGCTGGTCCTGTTGCTGTTTTCTGCTCTGCTCGTCGGCGACTGCCCTGGTCCTGCTGCTGTTTTCTGCACTGCTCATTGGAGTCGGCGACTGTGCTGATCCTGCTGCTGTTTTCTGCTCTGCTCGTAGGCGTCGGCGACTGCGCTGGTCCTGCTGCTGTTTTCTGCTCTGCTCGTCGGCGACTGCGCAGGTCCTGCTGCTGTTTTCTGCACTGCTCATCGGCGTCGTCGACTGCGTTGATCCTGCTGCTATTTTCTGCTCTGCTCATTGGCGTCTGCGACTGCACATCTCCTGCTGCTTTTTTCTGCTCTGCTCGTCGGCGTCAGCGACTGCACTGACCCTGCTGCTGTTTTCTGCTCTGATCGTCTGCGACTGCGCATCTCCTGCTTCTGTTTTTTGCTCTGCTCGTCGGCGTCAGCGACTGCGCTGATCCTGCTGCTGTTTTCTGCTCTGCTCGTCGGCGTCTGCGACTGCGCATCTCCTCCTGCTGTTTTCTGCTCTGCTCATCGGAGTCGGCTACTGCGCGGATCCTGCTGCTGTTTTCTGCTCTGCTCGTTGGCGTCTGCGACTGCGCATCTCCTGCTGCTTTTTTCTGCTCTGCTCGTCGGCGTCAGCGACTGCGCTGATCCTGCAGCTGTTTTCTGCTCTGCTCGTCGCCGTCTGTGACTGTGCTGGTCCTGTTGCTGTTTTCTGCTCTGCTCGTCGGGGACTGCGCTTGTCCTGCTGCTGTTTTCTGCACTGCTCATTGGCGTCGGCGACTGCGTTGATCCTGCTGCTGTTTTCTGCTCTGCTCATTTGCGTCTGCGACTGCGCATCTCCTGCTGCTTTTTTCTGCTCTGCTCGTCGGCGTCAGCGACTGCGCTGACCCTGCTGCTGTTTTCTGATCTGATCGTCTGCGACTGCGCATCTCCTGCTGCTGTTTTTTGCTCTGCTCGTCGGCGTCAGCGACTGCTCTGATCCTGCTGCTGTTTTCTGCTCTGCTCGTCGGCGTCGGCTACTGCGCTGATCCTGCTGCTGTTTTCTGCTCTGCTTGTCTGCATCAGCAAATGCGCTGATCCTGCTGCTGTTTCCTGCTCTGCTCGACGCCGTCGGCGCCTGCGCTGGTCCTGTTGTTGTTTTCTGCTCTGATCGTCGACCTTGGCGACTGCGCTGGTCCTGCTGCTGTTTTCTTCTCTGCTCGTCGGCGTCTGCTCTGCTCGTCGGCGTCTGCGACTGCGATGGTCCTGCTGCTGTTTTCTGCTCTGCTCATCGGCGACTGCGCTGGTTCTGCTGGTGTTTTCTGCACTGCTCATCGGCGTCTGCGACTGCGCTGGTCCTGCTGCTGTTTTCTGCACTGCTCATTGGCGTCGGCGACTGTGCTGATCCTGCTGCTGTTTTCTGCTCTGCTCGTAGGCATCGGCGACTGCGCTGGTCCTGCTGCTGTTTTCTTCACTGCTCATCGGCGACTGTGACTGCACATCTCCTGCTGCTTTTTTCTGCTCTGCTCGTCGGCGTCAGCGACTGCACTGACCCTGCTGCTGTTTTCTGCTCTGATCGTCTGCGACTGCGCATCTCCTGCTTCTGTTTTTTGCTCTGCTCGTCGGCGTCAGCGACTGCGCTGATCCTGCTGCTGTTTTCTGCTCTGCTCATCGGCGTCGGCTACTGCGCGGATCCTGCTGCTGTTTTCTGCTCTGCTTGTCTGCGTCAGCGAATGCGCTGATCCTGCTGCTGTTTCCTGCTCTGCTCGTCGCCGTCGGCTACTGCGCTGGTCCTGCTGTTGTTTTCTGCTCTGATCGTCGGCGTCGGCGACTGTGCTGGTCCTGCTGCTGTTTTCTGCTCTGCTCGTTGGCGTCTGCGACTGCGCATCTCCTGCTGCTTTTTTCTGCTCTGCTCGTCGGCGTCAGTAACTGCTCTGACCCTGCTGCTGTTTTCTGCTCTGATCGTCTGCGACTGCGCATCTCCTGCTGCTGTTTTTTGCTCTGCTCGTCGGCGTCAGCGACTGCTCTGATCCTGCTGCTGTTTTCTGCTCTGCTCGTCGGATTCTGCGACTGCGCATCTCCTGCTGCTGTTTTTTGCTCTGCTCGTCGGCGACTGCGCTGGTCCTGCTGCTGTTTTCTGCTCTGCTCATCGGCGTCGGCTACTGCGCTGATACTGCTGCTGTTTTCTGCTCTGCTTGTCTGCGTCAGCGAATGCGCTGATCCTGCTGCTGTTTCCTGCTCTGCTCGTCGCCGTCGGCGCCTGCGCTGGTCCTGCTGTTGTTTTCTGCTCTGATCGTCGGCGTTGGCGACTGCGCTGGTCCTGCTGCTGTTTAATTCTCTGCTCGTCGGCGTCTGCTCTGCTCGTCGGCCACTGCGACTGCGCTGGTCCTGCTGGTGTTTTCTGCACTGCTCATCGGCGTCGGCGACTGCGCTGGTCCTGCTGTTGTTTTCGCCTCTGCTCGTCGGCGTCTGCGACTGCGCTGGTCCTGCTGCTGTTTTCTGCTCTGCTCGAAGGCTTCGGCGACTACGCTGGTCCTGCTGCTGTTTTCTGCACTGCTCATCGGCGTCTGCGACTGCGCTGGTCCTGCTGCTGTTTTCTGCTCTGCTCGTCGGTGACTGCGCAGGTCCTGCTGCTGTTTTCTGCACTGATCATCGGCGTCGGCGACTGCGCTGATCCTGCTGCTGTTTTCTGCTCTGCTCATTGGCGTCTGCGACTGCGCATCTCCTGCTGCTTTTTTCTGCTTTGCTCGTCGGCGTCAGCGACTGCGCTGACCCTGCTTCTGTTTTCTGCTCTGATCGTCTGCGACTGCGCATCTCCTGCTTCAGTTTTTTGCTCTGCTCGTCGGCGTCAGCGACTGCGCTGATCCTGCCGATGTTTTCTGCTCTGCTCGTTGGCGTCTGCGACTGCGCATCTCCTGCTGCTGTTTTTTGCTCTGCTCGTCGGCGTCGGCAACTGCGCTGATCCTGCTGCTGTTTCTTGCTCTGCTCATCGGCGTCAGCGACTCTGCTGATCCTGCTGCTGTTTTCTGCTCTGCTCGTCTGCGTCAGCGAATGCGCTGATCCTGCTGCTGTTTCCCGCTCTGCTCGTCGCCGTCAGCGACTTCGCTGGTCCTGCTGTTGTTTTCTGCTCTGATCGCTGGCGTCGGCGACTGCGCTGGTCCTGCTGCTTTCTTCTCTGCTCGTCGGCGTCTGCGCTGGTCCTGTTGCTGTTTTCTGCTCTGCTCGTCGGCGACTGCGCTGGTCCTGCTCTTGTTTTCGCCTCTGCTCGTCGGTGTCTGCTCTGCTCATTGGCGTCTGCGACTGCGCTGGTCCTGTGCTGTTTTCTGATCTGCTCATTGGCATCTGCGACTGTGCTTCTCCTGCTGCTTTTTTCTGCTCTGCTTGTCGGCGTCAGCGACTGCGCTGACCCTGCTGCTGTTTTCTGCTCTGATCGTCTGCGACTGTGCATCTCCTGCTGCTGTTTTTTGCTCTGCTCGTCGGCGTCAGCGACTGCGGTGATCCTGCTGCTGTTTTCTGCTCTGCTCGTCGGCGTCTGTGACTGCGCATCTCCTGCTGCTGTTTTTTGCTCTGCTCGTCGGTGACTGTGCTTGTCCTGCTGCTGTTTTCTGCTCTGCTCATCGGCGTCGGCTACTGCGCTGATCCTGCTGCTGTTTTCTGCTCTGCTCGTTGGCGTCTGCGACTGCGCATCTCCTGCTGCTTTTTTCTGCTCTGCTCGTCGGCGTCAGCGACTGCGCTGATCCTGCAGCTGTTTTCCGCTTTGCTCGTCGCCGTCTGCGACTGTGCTGGTCCTGTTGCTGTTTTCTGCTCTGCTCGTCGGCGTCTGTGACTGTGCATCTCCTGCTGCTGTTTTTTGCTCTGCTCGTCGGCGACTGCGCTTGTCCTGCTGCTGTTTTCTGCTCTGCTCATCGGCGTCGGCTACTGCACTGATCCTGCTGCTGTTTTCTGCTCTGCTCATTGGCGTCTGCGACTGCGCATCTCCTGCTGCTTTTTTCTGCTCTGCTCGTCGGCGTCAGCGACTGCACTGATCCTGCAGCTGTTTTCTGCTCTGCTCGTCGCTGTCTACGATTGCGCTGGTCCTGTTGCTGTTTTCTGCTCTGCTCGTCGGCGACTGCGCTGGTCCTGCTGCTGTTTTCTGCAATGCTCATCGGCGTCGGCGACTGCGTTGATCCTGCTGCTTTTTTCTGCTCTGCTCGTCGGTGTCAGCGACTGCGCTGACCCTGCTGCTGTATTCTGCTCTGATCGCCTGCAACTGCTCATCTCCTGCTGCTGTTTTTTGCTCTGCTCGTCGGCGTCAGCGACTGTGCTGATCCTGCTGCTGTTTTTTGCTCTGCTCGTCGGCGACTGCGCTGGTCCTGCTGCTGTTTTCTGCTCTGCTCATCGGCGTCTGCTACTGCGCTGATCCTGCTGCTGTTTTCTGCTCTGCTTGTCTGCGTCAGCGAATGCGCTGATCCTGCTGCTGTTTCCTGCTCTGCTCGTCGCCGTCGGCGACTGCGCTGGTCCTGCTGTTGTTTTATGCTCTGATCGTTGGCGTCGGCGACTGCGCTGGTCCTGCTGCTGTTTTCTTCTCTGCTCGTCGGCGTCTGCTCTGCTCGTCGGCGTCTGCGACTGCGCTCGTCCTGCTGCTGTTTTCTGCTCTGCTCATCGGTGACTGCGCTGGTCCTGCTGGTGTTTTCTGCACTGCTCATCGGCGTCGGCGACTGCGCTGGTCCTGCTGTCGTTTTCGCCTCTGCTCGTCGGCGTCTGCAACTGCGCTGGTCCCGCTGCTGTTTTCTGCTCTGCTCGTCGGCGACTGCGCTGGTCCTGCTGCTGTTTTCTGCACTGCTCATTGGCGTCGGCGACTGTGCTGATCCTGCTGCTGTTTTCTGCTCTGCTCGTAGGCGTCGGTGACTGCGCTGGTCCTGCTGCTGTTTTCTGCACTGCTCATCGGCGTGTGCGACTGCGCTGGTCCTGCTGCTGTTTTCTGCTCTGCTCGTCGGCGACTGCGCAGGTCCTGCTGCTGTTTTCTGCACTGCTCATCGGCGTCGGCGACTGCGTTGATCCTGCTGCTGTTTTCTGCTCTGCTCATTGGCGTCTGCGACTGCGCATCTCCTGCTGCTTTTTTCTGCTCTGCTCGTCGGCGTCAGCGACTGAGCTGACCCTGCTGCTGTTTTCTGCTCTGATCGTCTGCGACTGCGCATCTCCTGCTTCTGTTTTTTGCTCTGCTCGTCGGCGTCGGCGACTGCGCTGGTACTGCTGCTGTTTTGTGCTCTGCTCATCGGCGTCGGCTACTGCGCTGATCCTGCTGTTGTTTCCTGCTCTGCTCGTCGCCGTCGGCGACTGCGCTCGTCCTGCTGTTGTTTTCTGCTCTGATCGTCGGCGCCGGCGACTGCGCTGGTCCTGCTGCTGTTTTAATCTCTGCTCGTCGGCGTCTGCGACTGCGCTGATCCTGCTGCTGTTTTCTGCTCTGCTCGTCGGCGTCTGTGACTGCACATCTCCTGCTGCTGTTTTTTGCTCTGCTCGTCGGCCACTGCGCTTGTCCTGCTGCTGTTTTCTGCTCTGCTCATCGGCGTCGGCTACTGCGCTGATCCTGCTGCTGTTTTCTGCTCTGCTCATTGGCGTCTGCGACTGCGCATCTCCTGCTGCTGTTTTCTGCACTGCTCATTGGCGTCGGCGACTGCGTTGATCCTGCTGTTGTTTTCTGCTCTGCTCATTTGCGTCTGCGACTGCGCATCTCCTGCTGCTTTTTTCTGCTCTGCTCGTCGGCGTCAGTGACAGCGCTGACCCTGCTGCTGTTTTCTGCTCTGATTGTCTGCGACTGCGCATCTTCTGCTGCTGTTTTTTTGCTCTGCTCGTCGGCGTCGGCGACTGCGCTGATCCTGCTGCTGTTTTCTCCTCTGCTCGTCGGAGTCTGCGACTGTGCATCTCCTGCTGCTGTTTTTTGCTCTGCTCGTCGGCGACTGCGCTGGTCTTGCTGCTGTTTTCTGCTCTGCACATCGGCGTCGGCAACTGCGCTTATCCTGCTGCTGTTTCCTGCTCTGCTTGTCTGCGCCAGCGAATGCACTGATCCTGCTGCTGTCTCCTGCTCTGCTCGTCGCCATCGGCGACTGCGCTGGTCCTGCTGTTGTTTTCTGCTCTGATCGTCAGCGTCGGCGACTGCGCTGGTCCTGCTGCTGTTTTATTCTCTGCTCGTCGGCGTCTGCTCTGCTCGTCGGCGTCTGCGACTGCGCTGGTCCTGCTGCTGTTTTTTGCTCTGCTCGTCGGCGACTGCGCTGGTCCTGCTGCTGTTTTCTGCACTGCTCATTGGCGTCGGCAACTGTGCTGATCCTGCTGCTGTTTTCTGCTCTGCTCGTAGGCGTCGGCGACTGCGCTGATCCTGCTGCTGTTTTCTGCACTGCTCATCGGCGTCTGCGACTGCGCTGGTCCTGCTGCTGTTTTCTGCTCTGCTCGTCAGCGACTGCGCATCTCCTGCTGCTTTTTTCTGCTCTGCTTGTCGGCGTCAGCGACTGCACTGATCCTGCTGCTGTTTTCTGCTCTGCTCGTCGGCGTCTGCGACTGCGCATCTCCTGCTGCTGTTTTTTGCTCTGCTCTTCGGCGACTGCGCTGGTCCTGCTGCAGTTTTCTGCTCTGCTCATCGGTGTCGGCTACTGCGCTGATCCTGCTGTTGTTTCCTGCTCTGCTCGTCACCGTCGGCGACTGCGCTGGTCCTGCTGTTGTTTTCTGCTCTGATCCTCGGCGCCGGCGACTGCGCTTGTCCTGCTGCTGTTTTCTTCTCTGCTCGTCGGCGTCTGCGACTGCGCTGGTCCTGCTGCTGTTTTCTGCTCTGCTAATCGGTGACTGCGCTGGTCCTGCTTGTGTTTACTGCACTGCTCATCTGCGTCGGCGACTGCGCTGGTCCTGCTGTTGTTTTCTGCTCTGATCGTCGGCGTCGGCGACTGCGCTGGTCCTGCTGCTGTTTTCTTCTCTGCTTGTCGGCGTCTGCTCTGCTCGTCGGCGTCTGCGACTGCGCGGGTCCTGCTGCTGTTTTCTGCTCTGATCATCGGCGACTGCGCTGGTCCTGCTGTTGTTTTCGCCTCTGCTCGTCGGCGTCTGAGACTGCGCTGGTCCTGCTGCTGTTTTCTGCTCTGCTCGTCGGCGACTGCGCTTGTCCTGCTGCTGTTTTCTGCACTGCTCATCAGCGTCGGCGACTGTGCTGATCCTGCTGCTGTTTTCTGCTCTGCTCGTAGGCATCGGCGACTGCGCTGGTCCTGCTGCTGTTTTCTACACTGCTCATCGGCGTCAGCGAATGCGCTGATCCTGCTGCTGTTTCCTGCTCTGCTCGTCGCCGTCGGCGACTGCGCTGGTCCTGCTGTTGTTTTCTGCTCTGATCGTTTTCGTCGTCGACTGCGCTGGTTCTGCTGCTATTTTCATTTCTGCTCGTCGGCGTCTGCTCTGCTCGTCGGCGTCTGCGACTGCGCTTGTCCTGCTGCTGTTTTCTGCTCTGCTCATCGGCGACTGCGCCTGTCCTGCTGGTGTTTTCTGCACTGCTCATCGGCTTCGGCGACTGCGCTGGTCCTGCTGTTGTTTTCGCCTCTGCTCATCGGCATCTGCGACTGCGCTGGTCCTGCTGCTGTTTTCTGCTCTGCTCGTCGGCGACTGCGCTGGTCCTGCTGCTGTTTTCTGCACTGCTCATTGGCGTCGGCGACTGTGCTGATCCTGCTGCTGTTTTCTGCTCTGCTCGTAGGCGTCGGCGACTGCTCTGGTCCTGCTGCTGTTTTCTTCACTGCTCATCGGCGACTGCGACTGCGCTGGTCCTGCTGCTGTTTTCTGCTCTGCTCGTCGGCGACTGCGCAGGTCCTGCTGCTGTTTTCTGCACTGCTCATCGGCGTCGGCGACTGCGTTGATCCTGCTGCTGTTTTCTGCTCTGCTCATTTGCGTCTGCAACTGCGCATCTCCTGCTTCTTTTTTTTGCTCTGCTCGTCGGCGTCAGCGACTGCACTGACCCTGCTGCTGTTTTCTGCTCTGATCGTCTGCGACTGCACATCTCCTGCTTCTGTTTTTTGCTCTGCTCGTCGGCGTCAGCGACTGCGCTGATCCTGCTGCTGTTTTCTGCTCTGCTCGTCGGCGTCTGCGACTGCGCATCTCCTTCTGCTGTTTTCTGCTCTGCTCATCGGAGTCGGCTACTGCGCGGATCCTGCTGCTGTTTTCTGCTCTGCTTGTCTGCGTCAGCGAATGCGCTGATCCTGCTGCTGTTTCCTGCTCTGCTCGTCGCCGTCGGCTACTGCGCTGGTCCTGCTGTTGTTTTCTGCTCTGATCGTCGGCTTCGGCGACTGTGCTTGTCCTGCTGCTGTTTTCTGCTCTGCTCGTTGGCGTCTGCGACTTCGCATCTCCTGCTGCTTTTTTCTTGTCTGCTCGTCGGCGTCAGCGACTGCGCTGATCCTGCAGCTGTTTTATGCTCTGCTCGTCGCCGTCTGTGACTGTGCTGGTCCTGTTGCTGTTTCCTGCTCTGCTCGTCGGCGACTGCGCTGGTCCTGCTGCTGTTTTCTGCACTGCTCATTGGCGTCGGCGACTGCGTTGATCATGCTGCTGTTTTCTGCTCTGCTCATTTGCGTCTGCGACTGCGCATCTCCTGCTGCTTTTTTCTGCTCTGCTCGTCGGCGTCAGCGACTTCGCTGACCCTGCTGCTGTTTTCTGCTCTGATCGTCTGCGACTGCGCATCTCCTGCTGCTGTTTTTTGCTCTGCTCGTCGGGGTCAGCGACTGCTCTGATCCTGCTGCTGTTTTCTGCTCTGCTCGTCGGAGTCTGCGACTGCGCATCTCCTGCTGCTGTTTTTTACTCTGCTCGTCGGCGACTGCGCTGATCCTGCTGCTGTTTCCTGCTCTGCTCGTCGCCGTCGGCGCCTGCGCTGGTCCTGCTGTTGTTTTCTGCTCTGATCGTTGACCTTGGCGACTGCGCTGGTCCTGCTGCTGTTTTCTTCTCTGCTCGTCGGCGTCTGCTCTGCTTGTCGGCGTCTGCACCTGCATGGTCCTGCTTGTGTTTTCTGCACTGCTCATCGGCGTCTGCGACTGCGCTGGTCCTGCTGCTGTTTTCTGCTCTGCTCATCGGCGACTGCGCTGGTCCTGCTGGTGTTTTCTGCACTGCTCATCGGCATTGGCGACTGCGTTGATCCTGCTGCTGTTTTCTGCTCTGCTCATTGGCGTCTGCGACTGCGCATCTCCTGCTGCTGTTTCCTGCTCTGCTCGTCGCCGTCGGCTACTGCGCTGGTCCTGCTGTTGTTTTCTGCTCTGATCGTCGGCTTCGGCGACTGTGCTTGTCCTGCTGCTGTTTTCTGCTCTGCTCGTTGGCGTCTGCTACTTCGCATCTCCTGCTGCTTTTTTCTGCTCTGCTCGTCGGCGTCAGCGACTGCGCTGATCCTGCAGCTGTTTTCTGCTCTGCTCGTCGCCGTCTGTGACTGTGCTGGTCCTGTTGCTGTTTTCTGCTCTGCTCGTCGGCGACTGCGCTGGTCCTGCTGCTGTTTTCTGCACTGCTCATTGGCGTCGGCGACTGCGTTGATCCTGCTGCTGTTTTCTGCTCTGCTCATTTGCGTCTGCGACTGCGCATTTCCTGCTGCTGTTTTTTTGCTCTGCTCGTCGGCGTCGGCGACTGCGCTGATCCTGCTGCTTTTTTCTGCTCTGCTCGTCGGGGTCAGCGACTGCGCTGACCCTGCTGCTGTTTTCTGCTCTGATCGTCTGCTACTGCGCATCTCCTGCTGCTGTTTTTTGCTCTGCACATCGGCGTCGGCTACTGCGCTTATCCTGCTGCTGTTTCCTGCTCTGCTTGTCTGCGTCAGCGAATGCACTGATCCTGCTGCTGTCTCCTGCTCTGCTCGTCGCCATCGGCGACTACGCTGGTCCTGCTGTTGTTTTCTGCTCTGATCGTCAGCGTCGGCGACTGCGCTGGTCCTGCTGCTGTTTTATTCTCTGCTCGTCGGCGTCTGCTCTGCTCGTCGGCGTCTGCGACTGCGCTGGTCCTGCTGCTGTTTTTTGCTCTGCTGGTCGGCGACTGCGCTGGTCCTGCTGCTGTTTTCTGCACTGCTCATTGGCGTCGGCGACTGTGCTGATCCTGCTGCTGTTTTCTGCTCTGCTCGTAGGCGTTGGCGACTGATCTGATCCTGCTGCTGTTTTCTGCACTGCTTATCGGCGTCTGCGACTGCGCTGGTCCTGCTGCTGTTTTCTGCTCTGCTCGTCAGCGACTGCGCATCTCCTGCTGCTTTTTTCTGCTCTGCTCGTCGGCGTCAGCGACTGCACTGATCCTGCTGCTGTTTTCTGCTCTGCTCATCGGCGTCTGCGACTGCACATCTCCTGCTGCTGTTTTTTGCTCTGCTCTTCGGCGACTGCGCTGGTCCTGCTGCTGTTTTCTGCTCTGCTCATCGGTGTCGGCTACTGCGCTGATCCTGCTGTTGTTTCCTGCTCTGCTCGTCGCCGTCGGCGACTGCGCTGGTCCTGCTGTTGTTTTCTGCTCTGATCGTCGGCGCCGGCGACTGCGCTCTTCCTGCTGCTGTTTTCTTCTCTGCTCGTCGGCGTCTGCGACAGCGCTGGTCCTGCTGCTGTTTTCTGCTCTGCTCATCGTTGACTGCGCTGGTCCTGCTTGTGTTTTCTGCACTGCTCATCTGCGTCGGCGACTGCGCTGGTCCTGCTGTTGTTTTCTGCTCTGATCGTCGGCGTCGGCGACTGCGCTGGTCCTGCTGCTGTTTTCTTCTCTGCTTGTCGGCGTCTGCTCTGCTCGTCGGCGTCTGCGACTGCGCTGGTCCTGCTGCTGTTTTCTGCTCTGCTCATCGGCGACTGCGCTGGTCCTGCTGTTGTTTTCGCCTCTGTTCGTCAGCGTCTGAGACTGCGCTGGTCCTGCTGCTGTTTTCTGCTCTGCTCGTCGGCGACTGCGCTTGTCCTGCTGCTGTTTTCTGCACTGCTCATCAGCGTCGGCGACTGTGCTGATCCTGCTGCTGTTTTCTGCTCTGCTCGTAGGCATCGGCGACTGCGCTGGTCCTGCTGCTGTATTCTACACTGCTCATCGGCGTCAGCGAATGCGCTGATCCTGCTGCTGTTTCCTGCTCTGCTCGTCGCCGTCGGCGACTGCGCTGGTCCTGCTGTTGTTTTCTGCTCTGATCGTCGGCGTCGGCGACTGCGCTGGTTCTGCTGCTGTTTTCTTCTCTGCTCGTCGGCGTCTGCTCTGCTCGTCGGCGTCTGCGACTGCGCTGGTCCTGCTGCTGTTTTCTGCTCTGCTCATCGGCGACTGCGCTTGTCCTGCTGGTGTTTTCTGCACTGCTCATCAGCTTCGGCGACTGCGCTGGTCCTGCTGTTGTTTTCGCCTCTGCTCATCGGCGTCTGCGACTGCGCTGGTCCTGCTGCTGTTTTCTGCTCTGCTCATTGGCGTCGGCGACTGTGCTGATCCTGCAGCTGTTTTCTGCTCTGCTCGTCGCCGTCTGTGACTGCGCTGGTCCTGCTGCTGTTTTCTGCACTGCTCGTCGGCGTCGGCGACTGTGCTGATCCTGCTGCTGTTTTCTGCTCTGCTCGTAGGCGTCGGCGACTGCGCTGGTCCTGCTGCTGTTTTCTTCACTGCTCATCGGCGACTGCGACTGCGCTGGTCCTGCTGCTGTTTTCTGCTCTGCTCGTCGGCGACTGCGCAGGTCCTGCTGCTGTTTTCTACACTGCTTATCGGCGTCGGCGACTGCGTTGATCCTGCTGCTGTTTTCTGCTCTGCTCATTTGCGTCTGCAACTGCGCATCTCCTGCTTCTTTTTTCTGCTCTGCTCGTCGGCGTCAGCGACTGCACTGACCCTGCTGCTGTTTTCTGCTCTGATCGTCTGCGACTGCGCATCTCCTGCTTCTGTTTTTTGCTCTGCTCGTCGGCGTCAGCGACTGCGCTGATCCTGCTGCTGTTTTCTCCTCTGCTCGTCGGCGTCTGCGACTGCGCATCTCCTTCTGCTGTTTTCTGCTCTGCTCATCGGAGTCGGCTACTGCGCGGATCCTGCTGCTGTTTTCTGCTCTGCTTGTCTGCGTCAGCGAATGCGCTGATCCTGCTGCTGTTTCCTGCTCTGCTCGTCGCCGTCGGCTACTGTGCTGGTCCTGCTGTTGTTTTCTGCTCTGATCGTCGGCTTCGGCGACTGTGCTTGTCCTGCTGCTGTTTTCTGCTCTGCTCGTTGGAGTCTGCGACTTCGCATCTCCTGCTGCTTTTTTCTTGTCTGCTCGTCGGCGTCAGCGACTGCGCTGATCCTGCAGCTGTTTTCTGCTCTGCTCGTCGCCGTCTGTGACTGTGCTGGTCCTGTTGCTGTTTCCTGCTCTGCTCGTCGGCGACTGCGCTGGTCCTGCTGCTGTTTTCTGCACTGCTCATTGGCGTCGGCGACTGCGTTGATCATGCTGCTGTTTTCTGCTCTGCTCATTTGCGTCTGCGACTGCGCATCTCCTGCTGCTTTTTTCTGCTCTGCTCGTCGGCGTCAGCGACTTCGCTGACCCTGCTGCTGTTTTCTGCTCTGATCGTCTGCGACTGCGCATCTCCTGCTGCTGTTTTTTGCTCTGCTCGTCGGGGTCAGCGACTGCTCTGATCCTGCTGCTGTTTTCTGCTCTGCTCGTCGGAGTCTGCGACTGCGCATCTCCTGCTGCTGTTTTTTACTCTGCTCGTCGGCGACTGCGCTGATCCTGCTGCTGTTTCCTGCTCTGCTCGTCGCCGTCGGCGCCTGCGCTGGTCCTGCTGTTGTTTTCTGCTCTGATCGTTGACCTTGGCGACTGCGCTGGTCCTGCTGCTGTTTTCTTCTCTGCTCGTCGGCGTCTGCTCTGCTTGTCGGCGTCTGCGCCTGCATGGTCCTGCTGCTGTTTTCTGCTCTGCTCATCGGTGACTGCGCTGGTCCTGCTTGTGTTTTCTGCACTGCTCATCGGCGTCTGCGACTGCGCTGGTCCTGCTGCTGTTTTCTGCTCTGCTCATCGGCGACTGCGCTGGTCCTGCTGGTGTTTTCTGCACTGCTCATCGGCATTGGCGACTGCGTTGATCCTGCTGCTGTTTTCTGCTCTGCTCATTGGCGTCTGCGACTGCGCATCTCCTGCTGCTGTTTCCTGCTCTGCTCGTCGCCGTCGGCTACTGCGCTGGTCCTGCTGTTGTTTTCTGCTCTGATCGTCGGCTTCGGCGACTGTGCTTGTCCTGCTGCTGTTTTCTGCTCTGCTCGTTGGCGTCTGCTACTTCGCATCTCCTGCTGCTTT
The DNA here is from genome assembly GCF_043380555.1 of Nothobranchius furzeri. Lineage (NCBI taxonomy): Eukaryota > Metazoa > Chordata > Actinopteri > Cyprinodontiformes > Nothobranchiidae > Nothobranchius > Nothobranchius furzeri. Next base: position 30,215,179 of record NC_091748.1, read on the forward strand.
TTTCTGCTCTGCTCGTCTTCGTCAGCGACTGCGCTGATCCTGCAGCTGTTTTCTGCTCTGCTCGTCGCCGTCTGTGACTGTGCTGGTCCTGTTGCTGTTTTCTGCTCTGCTCGTCGGCGACTGCGCTGGTCCTGCTGCTGTTTTCTGCACTGCTCATTGGCGTCGGCGACTGCGTTGATCCTGCTGCTGTTTTCTGCTCTGCTCATTTGCGTCTGCGACTGCGCATCTCCTGCTGCTGTTTTTTTGCTCTGCTCGTCGGCGTCGGCGACTGCGCTGGTCCTGCTGTTGTTTTCTGCTCTGATCGTCAGCGTCGGCGACTGCGCTGGTCCTGCTGCTGTTTTATTCTCTGCTCGTCGGCGTCTGCTCTGCTCGTCGGCGTCTGCGACTGCGCTGGTCCTGCTGCTGTTTTTTGCTCTGCTCGTCGGCGACTGCGCTGGTCCTGCTGCTGTTTTCTGCACTGCTCATTGGCGTCGGCGACTGTGCTGATCCTGCTGCTGTTTTCTGCTCTGCTCGTAGGCGTTGGCGACTGCGCTGATCCTGCTGCTGTTTTCTGCACTGCTTATCGGCGTCTGCGACTGCGCTGGTCCTGCTGCTGTTTTCTGCTCTGCTCGTCAGCGACTGCGCATCTCCTGCTGCTTTTTTCTGCTCTGCTCGTCGGCGTCAGCGACTGCACTGATCCTGCTGCTGTTTTCTGCTCTGCTCATCGGCGTCTGCGACTGCGCATCTCCTGCTGCTGTTTTTTGCTCTGCTCTTCGGCGACTGCGCTGGTCCTGCTGCTGTTTTCTGCTCTGCTCATCGGTGTCGGCTACTGCGCTGATCCTGCTGTTGTTTCCTGCTCTGCTCGTCGCCGTCGGCGACTGCGCTGGTCCTGCTGTTGTTTTCTGCTCTGATCGTCGGCGCCGGCGACTGCGCTTGTCCTGCTGCTGTTTTCTTCTCTGCTCGTCGGCGTCTGCGACAGCGCTGGTCCTGCTGCTGTTTTCTGCTCTGCTCATCGTTGACTGCGCTGGTCCTGCTTGTGTTTTCTGCACTGCTCATCTGCGTCGGCGACTGCGCTGGTCCTGCTGTTGTTTTCTGCTCTGATCGTCGGCGTCGGCGACTGCGCTGGTCCTGCTGCTGTTTTCTTCTCTGCTTGTCGGCGTCTGCTCTGCTCGTCGGCGTCTGCGACTGCGCTGGTCCTGCTGCTGTTTTCTGCTCTGCTCATCGGCGACTGCGCTGGTCCTGCTGTTGTTTTCGCCTCTGTTCGTCAGCGTCTGAGACTGCGCTGGTCCTGCTGCTGTTTTCTGCTCTGCTCGTCGGCGACTGCGCTTGTCCTGCTGCTGTTTTCTGCACTGCTCATCAGCGTCGGCGACTGTGCTGATCCTGCTGCTGTTTTCTGCTCTGCTCGTAGGCATCGGCGACTGCGCTGGTCCTGCTGCTGTATTCTACACTGCTCATCGGCGTCAGCGAATGCGCTGATCCTGCTGCTGTTTCCTGCACTGCTCGTCGCCGTCGGCGACTGCGCTGGTCCTGCTGTTGTTTTCTGCTCTGATCGTCGGCGTCGGCGACTGCGCTGGTTCTGCTGCTGTTTTCTTCTCTGCTCGTCGGCGTCTGCTCTGCTCGTCGGCGTCTGCGACTGCGCTGGTCCTGCTGCTGTTTTCTGCTCTGCTCATCGGCGACTGCGCTTGTCCTGCTGGTGTTTTCTGCACTGCTCATCAGCTTCGGCGACTGCGCTGGTCCTGCTGTTGTTTTCGCCTCTGCTCATCGGCGTCTGCGACTGCGCTGGTCCTGCTGCTGTTTTCTGCTCTGCTCATTGGCGTCGGCGACTGTGCTGATCCTGCAGCTGTTTTCTGCTCTGCTCGTCGCCGTCTGTGACTGCGCTGGTCCTGCTGCTGTTTTCTGCACTGCTCGTCGGCGTCGGCGACTGTGCTGATCCTGCTGCTGTTTTCTGCTCTGCTCGTAGGCGTCGGCGACTGCGCTGGTCCTGCTGCTGTTTTCTTCACTGCTCATCGGCGACTGCGACTGCGCTGGTCCTGCTGCTGTTTTCTGCTCTGCTCGTCGGCGACTGCGCAGGTCCTGCTGCTGTTTTCTACACTGCTTATCGGCGTCGGCGACTGCGTTGATCCTGCTGCTGTTTTCTGCTCTGCTCATTTGCGTCTGCAACTGCGCATCTCCTGCTTCTTTTTTCTGCTCTGCTCGTCGGCGTCAGCGACTGCACTGACCCTGCTGCTGTTTTCTGCTCTGATCGTCTGCGACTGCGCATCTCCTGCTTCTGTTTTTTGCTCTGCTCGTCGGCGTCAGCGACTGCGCTGATCCTGCTGCTGTTTTCTCCTCTGCTCATCGGCGTCTGCGACTGCGCATCTCCTTCTGCTGTTTTCTGCTCTGCTCATCGGAGTCGGCTACTGCGCGGATCCTGCTGCTGTTTTCTGCTCTGCTTGTCTGCGTCAGCGAATGCGCTGATCCTGCTGCTGTTTCCTGCTCTGCTCGTCGCCGTCGGCTACTGCGCTGGTCCTGCTGTTGTTTTCTGCTCTGATCGTCGGCTTCGGCGACTGTGCTTGTCCTGCTGCTGTTTTCTGCTCTGCTCGTTGGAGTCTGCGACTTCGCATCTCCTGCTGCTTTTTTCTTGTCTGCTCGTCGGCGTCAGCGACTGCGCTGATCCTGCAGCTGTTTTCTGCTCTGCTCGTCACCGTCTGTGACTGTGCTGGTCCTGTTGCTGTTTCCTGCTCTGCTCGTCGGCGACTGCGCTGGTCCTGCTGCTGTTTTCTGCACTGCTCATTGGCGTCGGCGACTGCGTTGATCATGCTGCTGTTTTCTGCTCTGCTCATTTGCGTCTGCGACTGCGCATCTCCTGCTGCTTTTTTCTGCTCTGCTCGTCGGCGTCAGCGACTTCGCTGACCCTGCTGCTGTTTTCTGCTCTGATCGTCTGCGACTGCGCATCTCCTGCTGCTGTTTTTTGCTCTGCTCGTCGGGGTCAGCGACTGCTCTGATCCTGCTGCTGTTTTCTGCTCTGCTCGTCGGAGTCTGCGACTGCGCATCTCCTGCTGCTGTTTTTTACTCTGCTCGTCGGCGACTGCGCTGATCCTGCTGCTGTTTCCTGCTCTGCTCGTCGCCGTCGGCGCCTGCGCTGGTCCTGCTGTTGTTTTCTGCTCTGATCGTTGACCTTGGCGACTGCGCTGGTCCTGCTGCTGTTTTCTTCTCTGCTCGTCGGCGTCTGCTCTGCTTGTCGGCGTCTGCGCCTGCATGGTCCTGCTGCTGTTTTCTGCTCTGCTCATCGGTGACTGCGCTGGTCCTGCTTGTGTTTTCTGCACTGCTCATCGGCGTCTGCGACTGCGCTGGTCCTGCTGCTGTTTTCTGCTCTGCTCATCGGCGACTGCGCTGGTCCTGCTGGTGTTTTCTGCACTGCTCATCGGCATTGGCGACTGCGTTGATCCTGCTGCTGTTTTCTGCTCTGCTCATTGGCGTCTGCGACTGCGCATCTCCTGCTGCTGTTTCCTGCTCTGCTCGTCGCCGTCGGCTACTGCGCTGGTCCTGCTGTTGTTTTCTGCTCTGATCGTCGGCTTCGGCGACTGTGCTTGTCCTGCTGCTGTTTTCTGCTCTGCTCGTTGGCGTCTGCTACTTCGCATCTCCTGCTGCTTTTTTCTGCTCTGCTCGTCTTCGTCAGCGACTGCGCTGATCCTGCAGCTGTTTTCTGCTCTGCTCGTCGCCGTCTGTGACTGTGCTGGTCCTGTTGCTGTTTTCTGCTCTGCTCGTCGGCGACTGCGCTGGTCCTGCTGCTGTTTTCTGCACTGCTCATTGGCGTCGGCGACTGCGTTGATCCTGCTGCTGTTTTCTGCTCTGCTCATTTGCGTCTGCGACTGCGCATCTCCTGCTGCTGTTTTTTTGCTCTGCTCGTCGGCGTCGGCGACTGCGCTGATCCTGCTGCTTTTTTCTGCTCTGCTCGTCGGGGTCAGCGACTGCGCTGACCCTGCTGCTGTTTTCTGCTCTGATCGTCTGCTACTGCGCATCTCCTGCTGCTGTTTTTTGCTCTGCACATCGGCGTCGGCTACTGCACTTATCCTGCTGCTGTTTCCTGCTCTGCTTGTCTGCGTCAGCGAATGCACTGATCCTGCTGCTGTCTCCTGCTCTGATCGTCGCCATCGGCGACTGCGCTGGTCCTGCTGTTGTTTTCTGCTCTGATCGTCAGCGTCGGCGACTGCGCTGGTCCTGCTGCTGTTTTATTCTCTGCTCGTCGGCGTCTGCTCTGCTCGTCGGCGTCTGCGACTGCGCTGGTCCTGCTGCTGTTTTTTGCTCTGCTCGTCGGCGACTGCGCTGGTCCTGCTGCTGTTTTCTGCACTGCTCATTGGCGTCGGCGACTGTGCTGATCCTGCTGCTGTTTTCTGCTCTGCTCGTAGGCGTTGGCGACTGCGCTGATCCTGCTGCTGTTTTCTGCACTGCTTATCGGCGTCTGCGACTGCGCTGGTCCTGCTGCTGTTTTCTGCTCTGCTCGTCAGCGACTGCGCATCTCCTGCTGCTTTTTTCTGCTCTGCTCGTCGGCGTCAGCGACTGCACTGATCCTGCTGCTGTTTTCTGCTCTGCTCATCGGCGTCTGCGACTGCGCATCTCCTGCTGCTGTTTTTTGCTCTGCTCTTCGGCGACTGCGCTGGTCCTGCTGCTGTTTTCTGCTCTGCTCATCGGTGTCGGCTACTGCGCTGATCCTGCTGTTGTTTCCTGCTCTGCTCGTCGCCGTCGGCGACTGCGCTGGTCCTGCTGTTGTTTTCTGCTCTGATCGTCGCGCCGGCGACTGCGCTTGTCCTGCTGCTGTTTTCTTCTCTGCTCGTCGGCGTCTGCGACAGCGCTGGTCCTGCTGCTGTTTTCTGCTCTGCTCATCGTTGACTGCGCTGGTCCTGCTTGTGTTTTCTGCACTGCTCATCTGCGTCGGCGACTGCGCTGGTCCTGCTGTTGTTTTCTGCTCTGATCGTCGGCGTCGGCGACTGCGCTGGTCCTGCTGCTGTTTTCTTCTCTGCTTGTCGGCGTCTGCTCTGCTCGTCGGCGTCTGCGACTGCGCTGGTCCTGCTGCTGTTTTCTGCTCTGCTCATCGGCGACTGCGCTGGTCCTGCTGTTGTTTTCGCCTCTGCTCGTCGGCGTCTGAGACTGCGCTGGTCCTGCTGCTGTTTTCTGCTCTGCTCGTCGGCGACTGCGCTTGTCCTGCTGCTGTTTTCTGCACTGCTCATCAGCGTCGGCGACTGTGCTGATCCTGCTGCTGTTTTCTGCTCTGCTCGTAGGCATCGGCGACTGCGCTGGTCCTGCTGCTGTATTCTACACTGCTCATCGGCGTCAGCGAATGCGCTGATCCTGCTCCTGTTTCCTGCTCCGCTCGTCGCCGTCGGCGACTGCGCTGGTCCTGCTTTTGTTTTCTGCTCTGATCGTCGGCGTCGGCGACTGCGCTGGTTCTGCTGCTGTTTTCTTCTCTGCTCGTCGGCGTCTGCTCTGCTCGTCGGCGTCTGCGACTGCGCTGGTCCTGCTGCTGTTTTCTGCTCTGCTCATCGGCGACTGCGCTTGTCCTGCTGGTGTTTTCTGCACTGCTCATCAGCTTCGGCGACTGCTCTGGTCCTGCTGTTGTTTTCGCCTCTGCTCATCGGCGTCTGCGACTGCGCTGGTCCTGCTGCTGTTTTCTGCTCTGCTCATTGGCGTCGGCGACTGTGCTGATCCTGCAGCTGTTTTCTGCTCTGCTCGTCGCCGTCTGTGACTGCGCTGGTCCTGCTGCTGTTTTCTGCACTGCTCGTCGGCGTCGGCGACTGTGCTGATCCTGCTGCTGTTTTCTGCTCTGCTCGTAGGCCTCGGCGACTGCGCTGGTCCTGCTGCTGTTTTCTTCTCTGCTCATCGGCGACTGCGCTGGTCCTGCTGCTGTTTTCTGCTCTGCTCGTCGGCGACTGCGCAGGTCCTGCTGCTGTTTTCTGCACTGCTCATCGGCGTCGGCGACTGCGTTGATCCTGCTGCTGTTTTCTGCTCTGCTCATTTGCGTCTGCAACTGCGCATCTCCTGCTTCTTTTTTCTGCTCTGCTCGTCGGCGTCAGCGACTGCACTGACCCTGCTGCTGTTTTCTGCTCTGATCGTCTGCGACTGCGCATCTCCTGCTTCTGTTTTTTGCTCTGCTCGTCGGCGTCAGCGACTGCGCTGATCCTTCTGCTGTTTTCTGCTCTGCTCATCGGAGTCGGCTACTGCGCGGATCCTGCTGCTGTTTTCTGCTCTGCTTGTCTGCGTCAGCGAATGCGGTGATCCTGCTGCTGTTTCCTGCTCTGCTCGTCGCCGTCGGCTACTGCGCTGGTCCTGCTGTTGTTTTCTGCTCTGATCGTCGGCTTCGGCGACTGTGCTTGTCCTGCTGCTGTTTTCTGCTCTGCTCGTTGGCGTCTGCGACTTCGCATCTCCTGCTGCTTTTTTCTTGTCTGCTCGTCGGCGTCAGCGACTGCGCTGATCCTGCAGCTGTTTTCTGCTCTGCTCGTCGCCGTCTGTGACTGTGCTGGTCCTGTTGCTGTTTTCTGCTCTGCTCGTCGGCGACTGCGCTGGTCCTGCTGCTGTTTTCTGCACTGCTCATTGGCGTCGGCGACTGCGTTGATCCTGCTGCTGTTTTCTGCTCTGCTCATTTGCGTCTGCGACTGCGCATCTCCTGCTGCTTTTTTCTGCTCTGCTCGTCGGCGTCAGCGACTTCGCTGACCCTGCTGCTGTTTTCTGCTCTGATCGTCTGCGACTGTGCATCTCCTGCTGCTGTTTTTTGCTCTGCTCGTCGGGGTCAGCGACTGCTCTGATCCTGCTGCTGTTTTCTGCTCTGCTCGTCGGAGTCTGCGACTGCGCATCTCCTGCTGCTGTTTTTTACTCTGCTCGTCGGCGACTGCGCTGATCCTGCTGCTGTTTCCTGCTCTGCTCGTCGCCGTCGGCGCCTGCGCTGGTCCTGCTGCTGTTTTCTTCTCTGCTCCTCGGCGTCTGCTCTGCTTGTCGGCGTCTGCGACTGCGATGGTCCTTCTGCTGTTTTCTGCTCTGCTCATCGGTGACTGCGCTGGTCCTGCTGGTGTTTTCTGCACTGCTCATCGGCGTCTGCGACTGTGCTGGTCCTGCTGCTGTTTTCTGCTCTGCTCATCGGCGACTGCGCTGGTCCTGCTGGTGTTTTCTGCACTGCTCATCGGCATTGGCGACTGCGTTGATCCTGCTGCTGTTTTCTGCTCTGCTCATTGGCGTCTGCGACTGCGCATCTCCTGCTGCTGTTTCCTGCTCTGCTCGTCGCAGTCGGCTACTGCGCTGGTCCTGCTGTTGTTTTCTGCTCTGATCGTCGGCTTCGGCGACTGTGCTTGTCCTGCTGCTGTTTTCTGCTCTGCTCGTTGGCGTCTGTGACTGTGCTGGTCCTGTTGCTGTTTTCTGCTCTGCTCGTCGGCGACTGCGCTGGTCCTGCTGCTGTTTTCTGCACTGCTCATTGGCGTCGGCGACTGCGTTGATCCTGCTGCTGTTTTCTGCTCTGCTCATTTGCGTTTGCGACTGCGCATCTCCTGCTGCTTTTTTCTGCTCTGCTCGTCGGCGTCAGCGACTGCGCTGACCCTGCTGCTGTTTTCTGCTCTGATCGTCTGCTACTGCGCATCTCCTGCTGCTGTTTTTTGCTCTGCTCGTCGGCGTCAGCGACTGCTCTGATCCTGCTGCTGTTTTCTGCTCTGCTCATTGGAGTCTGCGACTGCACATCTCCTGCTGCTGTTTTTTACTCTGCTCGTCGGCGACTGCGCTGGTCCTGCTGCTGTTTTCTGCTCTGCTCATCGGCGTCGGCTACTGCGCTGATCCTGCTGCTGTTTTCTGCTCTGCTTGTCTGCGTCAGCAAATGCGCTGATCCTGCTGCTGTTTCCTGCTCTGCACGTCGCCGTCGGCACCTGGGCTGGTCCTGCTGTTGTTTTCAGCTCTGATCGTCGACCTTGGCGACTGCGCTGGTCCTGCTGCTGTTTTCTTCTCTGCTCGTCGGCGTCTGCTCTGCTTGTCGGCGTCTGCGACTGCGATGGTCCTGCTGCTGTTTTCTGCTCTGCTCATCGGTGACTGCGCTGGTCCAGCTGGTGTTTTCTGCACTGCTCATCGGCATCTGCGACTGCGCTGGTCCTGCTGCTGTTTTCTGCACTGCTCATTGGCGTTGGCGACTGTGCTGATCCTGCTGCTTTTTTCTGCTCTGCTCGTAGGCGTCGGCGACTGCGCTGGTCCTGCTGCTGTTTTCTTCACTGCTCATCGGCGACTGCGACTGCGCTGGTCCTGCTGCTGTTTTCTGCTCTGCTCGTCGGCGACTGCGCAGGTCCTGCTGCTGTTTTCTGCACTGCTCATCGGCATCGCGACTGCGTTGATCCTGCTGCTGTTTTCTGCTCTGCTCATTTGCGTCTGCGCATCTCCTGCTGCTTTTTTCTTCTCTGCTCGTCGGCGTCAGCGACTGCACTGACCCTGCTGCTGTTTTCTGCTCTGATCGTCTGCGACTGCGCATCTCCTGCTTCTGTTTTTTGCTCTGCTCGTCAGCGTCAGCGACTGCGCTGATCCTGCTGCTGTTTTCTGCTCTGCTCATCGGCGTCAGCGAATGCGCTGATCCTGCTGCTGTTTCCTGCTCTGCTCGTCGCCGTCGGCTACTGCGCTGGTCCTGCTGTTGTTTTCTGCTCTGATCGTCGGCGTTGGCGACTGCGCTGGTCATGCTGCTGTTTAATTCTCTGCTCGTCGGCGTCTGCTCTGCTCGTCGGCGTCTGCGACTGCGCTGGTCCTGCTGCTGTTTTCTGCTCTGCTCATCGGTGACTGCGCTGGTCCTGCTGGTGTTTTCTGCACTGCTCATCGGCGTCGGCGACTGAGCTGGTCCTGCTGTTGTTTTCGCCTCTGCTCGTCGGCGTCTGCGACTGCGCTGGTCCTGCTGCTGTTTTCTGCTCTGCTCGTTGTCAACTGTGCTGGTCCTGCTGCTGTTTTCTGCACTGCTCATTGGCATCGGCGACTGTGCTGATCCTGCTGCTGTTTTCTGCTCTGCTCGAAGGCGTCGGCGACTGCGCTGGTCCTGCTGCTGTTTTCTGCACTGCTCATCGGTGTCTGCGACTGCGCTGGTCCTGCTGCTGTTTTCTGCTCTGCTCGTCGGCGACTTCGCAGGTCCTGCTGCTGTTTTCTGCACTGCTCATCGGCGTCGGCGACTGCGCATCTCCTGCTGCTTTTTTCTGCTTTGCTCGTCGGCGTCAGCGACTGCGCTGGTCCTGCTGCTGTTTAATTCTCTGCTCGTCGGCGTCTGCTCTGCTCGTCGGCGTCTGCGACTGCACTGGTCCTGCTGCTGTTTTCTGCTCTGCTCATCGGCGACTGCGCTGGTCCTGTTGGTGTTTTCTGCACTGCTCAACGGCGTCGGCGACTGCGCTGGTCCTGCTGTGGTTTTCGCCTCTGCTCGTCGGCGTCTGCGACTGCGCTGGTCCTGCTGCTGTTTTCTGCTCTGCTCGTCGTCAGCTGCGCTGGTCCTGCTGCTGTTTTCTGCACTGCTCATTGGCGTAGGCGACTGTGCTGATCCTGCTGCTGTTTTCTGCTCTGCTCGAAGGCGTCGGCGACTGCGCTGGTGCTGCTGCTGTTTTCTGCACTGCTCATCGGCGTCTGCGACTGCGCTGGTCCTGCTGCTGTTTTCTGCTCTGCTCGTCGGCGACTGCGCAGGTCCTGCTGCTGTTTTCTGCTCTGCTCATTGGCGTCTGCGACTGCGCATCTCCTGCTGCTTTTTTCTGCTTTGCTCGTCGGCATCAGCGACTGCGCTGACCCTGCTGCTGTTTTCTGCTCTGATCGTCTGCGACTGCGCATCTCCTGCTGCTGTTTTTTGCTCTGCTCGTCGGGGTCAGCGACTGCTCTGATCCTGCTGCTGTTTTCTGCTCTGCTCGTCGGAGTCTGCGACTGCGCATCTCCTGCTGCTGTTTTTTACTCTGCTCGTCGGCGACTGCGCTGATCCTGCTGCTGTTTCCTGCTCTGCTCGTCGCCGTCGGCGCCTGCGCTGGTCCTGCTGTTGTTTTCTGCTCTGATCGTCGACCTTGGCGACTGCGCTGGTCCTGCTGCTGTTTTCTTCTCTGCTCGTCGGCGTCTGCTCTGCTTGTCGGCGTCTGCGACTGCGATGGTCCTTCTGCTGTTTTCTGCTCTGCTCATCGGTGACTGCGCTGGTCCTGCTGGTGTTTTCTGCACTGCTCATCGGCGTCTGCGACTGTGCTGGTCCTGCTGCTGTTTTCTGCTCTGCTCATCGGCGACTGCGCTGGTCCTGCTGGTGTTTTCTGCACTGCTCATTGGCATTGGCGACTGCGTTGATCCTGCTGCTGTTTTCTGCTCTGCTCATTGGCGTCTGAGACTGCGCATCTCCTGCTGCTGTTTCCTGCTCTGCTCATCGCAGTCGGCTACTGCGCTGGTCCTGCTGTTGTTTTCTGGGCTGATCGTCGGCTTCGGCGACTGTGCTTGTCCTGCTGCTGTTTTCTGCTCTGCTCGTTGGCGTCTGCGACTTCGCATCTCCTGCTGCTTTTTTCTGCTCTGCTCGTCGGCGTCAGCGACTGCGCTGATCCTGCAGCTGTTTTCTGCTCTGCTCGTCACCGTCTGTGACTGTGCTGGTCCTGTTGCTGTTTTCTGCTCTGCTCGTCGGCGACTGCGCTGGTCCTGCTGCTGTTTTCTGCACTGCTCATTGGCGTCGGCGACTGCGTTGATCCTGCTGCTGTTTTCTGCTCTGCTCATTTGCGTCTGCGACTGCGCATCTCCTGCTGCTTTTTTCTGCTCTGCTCGTCGGCGTCAGCGACTGCGCTGACCCTGCTGCTGTTTTCTGCTCTGATCGTCTGCTACTGCGCATCTCCTGCTGCTGTTTTTTGCTCTGCTCGTCGGCGTCAGCGACTGCTCTGATCCTGCTGCTGTTTTCTGCTCTGCTCATCGGAGTCTGCGACTGCACATCTCCTGCTGCTGTTTTTTACTCTGCTCGTCGGCGACTGCGCTGGTCCTGCTGCTGTTTTCTGCTCTGCTCATCGGCGTCGGCTACTGCGCTGATCCTGCTGCTGTTTTCTGCTCTGCTTGTCTGCGTCAGCAAATGCGCTGATCCTGCTGCTGTTTCCTGCTCTGCTCGTCGCCGTCGGCGCCTGGGCTGGTCCTGCTGTTGTTTTCTGCTCTGATCGTCGACCTTGGCGACTGCGCTGGTCCTGCTGCTGTTTTCTTCTCTGCTCGTCGGCGTCTGCTCTGCTTGTCGGTGTCTGCGACTGCGATGGTCCTGCTGCTGTTTTCTGCTCTGCTCATCGGTGACTGCGCTGGTCCAGCTGGTGTTTTCTGCACTGCTCATCGGCGTCTGCGACTGCGCTGGTCCTGCTGCTGTTTTCTGCACTGCTCATTGGCGTTGGCGACTGTGCTGATCCTGCTGCTTTTTTCTGCTCTGCTCGTAGGCGTCGGCGACTGCGCTGGTCCTGCTGCTGTTTTCTTCACTGCTCATCGGCGACTGCGACTGCGCTGGTCCTGCTGCTGTTTTCTGCTCTGCTCGTCGGCGACTGCGCAGGTCCTGCTGCTGTTTTCTGCACTGCTCATCGGCATCGGCGACTGCGTTGATCCTGCTGCTGTTTTCTGCTCTGCTCATTGGCATCTGCGCATCTCCTGCTGCTTTTTTCTTCTCTGCTCGTCGGCGTCAGCGACTGCACTGACCCTGCTGCTGTTTTCTGCTCTGATCGTCTGCGACTGCGCATCTCCTGCTTCTGTTTTTTGCTCTGCTCGTCAGCGTCAGCGACTGCGCTGATCCTGCTGCTGTTTTCTGCTCTGCTCATCGGCGTCGGCTACTGCGCGGATCCTGCTGCTGTTTTCTGCTCTGCTTGTCTGCGTCAGCGAATGCGCTGATCCTGCTGCTGTTTCCTGCTCTGCTCGTCGCCGTCGGCTACTGCGCTGGTCCTGCTGTTGTTTTCTGCTCTGATCGTCGGCGTTGGCGACTGCGCTGGTCATGCTGCTGTTTAATTCTCTGCTCGTCGGCGTCTGCTCTGCTCGTCGGCGTCTGCGACTGCGCTGGTCCTGCTGCTGTTTTCTGCTCTGCTCATCGGTGACTTTCGCTGGTCCTGCTGGTGTTTTCTGCACTGCTCATCGGCGTCGGCGACTGCGCTGGTCCTGCTGTTGTTTTCGCCTCTGCTCGTCGGCGTCTGCGACTGCGCTGGTCCTGCTGCTGTTTTCTGCACTGCTCATTGGCATCGGCGACTGTGCTGATCCTGCTGCTGTTTTCTGCTCTGCTCGAAGGCGTCGGCGACTGCGCTGGTCCTGCTGCTGTTTTCTGCACTGCTCATCGGTGTCTGCGACTGCGCTGGTCCTGCTGCTGTTTTCTGCTCTGCTCGTCAGCGACTTCGCAGGTCCTGCTGCTGTTTTCTGCACTGCTCATCGGCGTCGGCGACTGCGCTGATCCTGCTGCTGTTTTCTGCTCTGCTCATTGGCGTCTGCTACTGCGCATCTCCTGCTGCTTTTTTCTGCTTTGCTTGTCGGCGTCAGCGACTGCGCTGGTCCTGCTGCTGTTTAATTCTCTGCTCGTCGGCGTCTGCTCTGCTCGTCGGCGTCTGTGACTGCGCTGGTCCTGCTGCTGTTTTCTGCTCTGCTCATCGGCGACTGCGCTGGTCCTGCTGGTGTTTTCTGCACTGCTCAACGGCGTCGGCGACTGCGCTGGTCCTGCTGTGGTTTTCGCCTCTGCTCGTCGGCGTCTGCGACTGCGCTGGTCCTGCTGCTGTTTTCTGCTCTGCTCGTCGTCAGCTGCACTGGTCCTGCTGCTGTTTTCTGCACTGCTCATTGGCGTAGGCGACTGTGCTGATCCTGCTGCTGTTTTCTGCTCTGCTCGAAGGCGTCTGCGACTGCGCTGGTGCTGCTGCTGTTTTCTGCACTGCTCATCGGCGTCTGCGACTGCGCTGGTCCTGCTGCTGTTTTCTGCTCTGCTCGTCGGCGACTGCGCAGGTCCTGCTGCTGTTTTCTGCACTGCTCATCGGTGTCGGCGACTGCGCTGATCCTGCTGCTGTTTTCTGCTCTGCTCATTGGCGTCTGCGACTGCGCATCTCCTGCTGCTTTTTTCTGCTTTGCTCGTCGGCATCAGCGACTGCGCTGACCCTGCTGCTGTTTTCTGCTCTGATCGTCTGCGACTGCGCATCTCCTGCTGCTTTTTTCTGCTCTGCTCGTCGGCGTCAGCGACTGCGCTGATCCTGCTGCTGTTTTCTGCTCTGCTCGTCGGCGTCTGCGACTGCACATTTCCTGCTGCTGTTTTTTGCTCTGCTCGTCGGCGACTGCGCTGGTCCTGCTGCTGTTTTCTGCTCTGCTCATCGGCGTCGGCTACTGCGCTGATCCTGCTGTTGTTTCCTGCTCTGCTCGTCGCCGTCGGCGACTGCGCTGGTCCTGCTGTTGTTTTCTGCTCTGATCGTCGGCGCCGGTGACTGCGCTGGTCCTGCTGCTGTTTTCTTCTCTGCTCGTCGGCGTCTGCTCTGCTCGTCGGCGTCTGCGACTGCGCTGGTCCTGCTGCTGTTTTCTGCTCTGCTCATCGGTGACTGCGCTGGTCCTGCTTGTGTTTCTGCACTGCTCATCTGCGTCGGCGACTGCGCTGGTCCTGCTGTTGTTTTCTGCTCTGATCGTCGGCGTCGGCGACTGCGCTGGTCCTGCTGCTGTTTTCTTCTCTGCTCGTCGGCGTCTGCTCTGCTCGTCGGCGTCTGCGCTGGTCCTGCTGGTGTTTTCTGCATTGCTCATCGGCGTCGGCGACTGCGCTGGTCCTGCTGTTGTTTTCGCCTCTGCTCGTCGGCGTCTGAGACTGCGCTGGTCCTGCTGCTGTTTTCTGCTCTGCTCGTCGGCGACTGCGCTGGTCCTGCTGCTGTTTTCTGCACTGCTCATCGGCGTCGGCGACTGTGCTGATCCTTCTGCTGTTTTCTGCTCTGCTCGTAGGCGTAGGCGACTGCGCTGGTCCTGCTGCTGTTTTCTGCACTGCTCATCGGCGTCGGCGACTGCGCTGCTCCTGCTGTTGTTTTCTGCTCTGATCGTCGGCGTCGGCGACTGCACTGGTTCTGCTGCTGTTTTCTTCTCTGCTCGTCGGCGTCTGCTCTGCTCGTCGGCGTCTGCGACTGCGCTGGTCCTGCTGCTGTTTTCTGCTCTGCTCATCGGCGACTGCACTGGTCCTGCTGGTGTTTTCTGCACTGCTCATCGGCGTCAGCGACTGCGCTGGTCCTGCTGGTGTTTTCTGCTCTGCTCGTAGGCGTTTGTGACTGCGCATCTCCTGCTGCTTTTTTCTTCACTGCTCATCGGCGACTGCGACTGCGCTGGTCCTGCTGCTGTTTTCTGCTCTGCTCGTCCGCGACTGCGCAGGTCCTGCTGCTGTTTTCTGCACTGCTCATCGGCGACTGCGACTGCGCTGGTCCTGCTGCTGTTTTCTGCTCTGCTCGTTGGCGACTGCGTTGATCCTGCTGCTGTTTTCTGCTCTGCTCATTGGCGTCTGTGACTGCGCATCTCCTGCTGCTGTTTTCTGCTCTGATCGTCTGCGACTGCGCATCTCCTGCTTATGTTTTTTGCTCAGCTCGTCGGCGTCAGCGACTGCGCTGATCCTGCTGCTGCTTTCTGCTCTGCTCGTCGGCGTCTGCGACTGCGCATCTCCTGCTGCTGTTTTTTGCTCTGCTCGTCGGCGACTGCGCTGGTCCTGCTGCTGTTTTCTGCTCTGCTCATCGGCGTCGGCTACTACGCTGATCCTGCTGTTGTTTCCTGCTCTGCTCGTCGCCGTCGGCGACTGCGCTGGTCCTTCTGTTTTTTTCTGCTCTGATCTTCGGCGCCGGCGACTGCGCTGGTCCTGCTGCTGTTTCCTGCTCTGCTCATCGGCCACTGCGCTGGTCCTGCTGGTGTTTTCTGCACTGCTCATCGGCGTCGGCGACTGCGCTGGTCCTGCTGTTGTTTTCGCCTCTGCTCGTCGGCGTCTGCGACTGCGCTGGTCCTGCTGCTGTTTTCTGCTCTGCTCGTCGTCAACTGCGCTGGTCCTGCTGCTGTTTTCTGCACTGCTCATTGGCATCGGCGACTGTGCTGATCCTGCTGCTGTTTTCTGCTCTGCTCGAAGGCGTCGGCGACTGCGCTGGTCCTGCTGCTGTTTTCTGCACTGCTCATCGGCGTCTGCGACTGCACTGGTCCTGCTGCTGTTTTCTGCTCTGCTCGTCGGCGACTGCGCAGGTCCTGCTGCTGTTTTCTGCACTGCTCATTGGCGTCGGCGACTGCGCTGATCCTGCTGCTGTTTTCTGCTCTGCTCATTGGCGTCTGCGACTGCTCATCTCCTGCTGCTTTTTTCTGCTTTGCTCGTCGGCGTCAGCGACTGCGCTGGTCCTGCTGCTGTTTAATTCTCTGCTCGTCGGCGTCTGCTCAGCTCGTCGGCGTCTGCGACTGCGCTGGTCCTGCTGCTGTTTTCTGCTCTGCTCATCAGCGACTGCGCTGGTCCTGCTGGTGTTTTCTGCACTGCTCATCGGCGTCGGCGACTGCGCTGGTCCTGCTGTTGTTTTCGCCTCTGCTCGTCGGCGTCTGCGACTGCGCTGGTCCTGCTGCTGTTTTCTGCTCTGCTCGTCGTCAGCTGCGCTGGTCCTGCTGCTGTTTTCTGCACTGCTCCTCGGCGTCGGCGACTGCGCTGATCCTGCTGCTGTTTTCTGCTTTGCTCGTCGGCGTCAGCGACTGCGCTGACCCTGCTGCTGTTTTCTGCTCTGATCGTCTGCGACTGCGCATCTCCTGCTTCAGTTTTTTGCTCTGCTCGTCGGCGTCAGCGACTGCGCTGATCCTGCTGCTGTTTTCTGCTCTGCTTGTCGGCGTCTGCGACTGCACATCTCCTGCTGCTGTTTTTTGCTGTGCTCGTCGGCGACTGCGCTGGTCCTGCTGCTGTTTTCTGCTCTGCTCATCGGCGTCGGCTACTGCGCTGATCCTGCTGTTGTTTCCTGCTCTGCTCGTCGCCGTCGGCGACTGCGCTGGTCCTGCTGTTGTTTTCTGCTCTGATCGTCGGCGCCGGCGACTGCGCTGGTCCTGCTGCTGTTTTCTTCTCTGCTCGTCGGCGTCTGCTCTGCTCGTCGCCGTCGGCGACTGCGCTGGTCCTGCTGTTGTTTTCTGCTCTGATCGTCGGCGCCGGCGACTGCGCTGGTCCTGCTGCTGTTTTCTTCTCTGCTCGTCGGCGTCTGCGACTGCGCTGGTCCTGCTGCTGTTTTCTGCTCTGCTCATCGGTGACTGCTCTGGTCCTGCTTGTGTTTCTGCACTGCTCATCTGCGTCGGCGACTGCGCTGGTCCTGCTGTTGTTTTCTGCTCTGATCGTCGGCGTCGGCGACTGCGCTGGTCCTGCTGCTGTTTTCTTCTCTGCTCGTCGGCGTCTGCTCTGCTCGTCGGCGTCTGCGCTGGTCCTGCTGGTGTTTTCTGCATTGCTCATCGGCGTCGGCGACTGCGCTTGTCCTGCTGTTGTTTTCGCCTCTGCTCGTCGGCGTCTCAGACTGCGCTGGTCCTGCTGCTGTTTTCTGCTCTGCTCGTCGGCGACTGCGCTGGTCCTGCTGCTGTTTTCTGCACTGCTCATCGGCGTCGGCGACTGTGCTGATCCTGCTGCTGTTTTCTGCTCTGCTCGTAGGCGTAGGCGACTGCGCTGGTCCTGCTGCTGTTTTCTGCACTGCTCATCGGCGTCGGCGACTGCGCTGCTCCTGCTGTTGTTTTCTTCTCTGATCGTCGGCGTCGGCGACTGCACTGGTTCTGCTGCTGTTTTCTTCTCTGCTCGTCGGCGTCTGCTCTGCTCGTCGGCGTCTGCGACTGCGCTGGTCCTGCTGCTGTTTTCTGCTCTGCTCATCGGCGACTGCACTGGTCCTGCTGGTGTTTTCTGCACTGCGCATTGGCGTCGGCGACTGCGCTGGTCCTGCTGGTATTTTCTGCTCTGCTCGTAGGCGTCTGTGACTGCGCTGGTCCTGCTGCTTTTTTCTTCACTGCTCATCGGCGACTGCTACTGCGCTGATCCTGCTGTTGTTTCCTGCTCTGCTCGTCGCCGTCGGCGACTGCGCTGGTCCTGATGCTGTTTTCTGCTCTGCTCATCGGTGACTGCGCTGGTCCTGCTTGTGTTTTCTGCACTGCTCATCTGCGTCGGCAACTGCGCTGGTCCTGCTGTTGTTTTCTTCTCTGCTCGTCGGCGTCTGCTCTGCTCGTCGGCGTCGGCGACTGCGCTGGTCCTGCTGTTGTTTTAGCCTCTGCTCGTCGGCGTCTTAGACTGCGCTGGTCCTGCTGCTGTTTTCTGCTCTGCTCGTCGGCGACTGCGCTGGTCCTGCTGCTGTTTTCTGCACTGCTCATCGGCGTCGGCGACTGTGCTGATCCTGCTGCTGTTTTCTGCTCTGCTCGTAGCCGTCGGCGACTGCGCTGGTCCTGCTGCTGTTTTCTGCACTGCTCATCGGCGTCAGCGAATGCGCTGATCCTGCTGCTGTTTCCTGCTCTGCTCATTGCCGTCGGCGACTGCGCTGGTCCTGCTGTTGTTTTCTGCTCTGATCGTCGGCGTCGGCGACTTCGCTGGTTCTGCTGCTGTTTTCTTCTCTGCTCGTCGGCGTCTGCGACTGCGCTGGTCCTGATGCTGTTTTCTGCTCTGCTCATCAGTGACTGCGCTGGTCCTGCTTGTGTTTTCTGCACTGCTCATCTGCGTCGGCAACTGCGCTGGTCCTGCTGTTGTTTTCTTCTCTGCTCGTCGGCGTCTGCTCTGCTCGTCGGCGTCTGCGACTGCGCTGGTCCTGCTGCTGTTTTCTGCTCTGCTCATCGGCGACTGCGCCTGTCCTGCTGGTGTTTTCTGCACTGCTCATCGGCGTCGGCGACTGCGCTGGTCCTGCTGTTGTTTTCGCCTCTGCTCATCGGCGTCGGCTACTACGCTGATCCTGCTGTTGTTTCCTGCTCTGCTCGTCGCCGTCGGCGACTGCGCTGGTCCTTCTGTTTTTTTCTGCTCTGATCGTCGGCGCCGACGAATGCGCTGGTCCTGCTGCTGTTTCCTGCTCTGCTCATCGGCCACTTCGCTGGTCCTGCTGCTGTTTTCTGCACTGCTCATCGGCGTCGGCGACTGCGCTGATCCTGCTGCTGTTTTCTGCTCTGCTCATTGGCGTCTGCGACTGCGCATCTCCTGCTGCTTTTTTCTGCTTTGCTCGTCGGCGTCAGCGACTGCGCTGACACTGCTGCTGTTTTCTGCTCTGATCGTATGCGATTGCGCATCTCCTGCTTCTGTTTTTTGCTCTGCTCGTCGGCGTCAGCGACTGCGCTGATCCTGCTGCTGTTTTCTGCTCTGCTCGTCGGCGTCTGCGCTGGTCCTGCTGCTGTTTTCTGCTCTGCTCATTGGCGTCGGCTACTGCGCTGATCCTGCTGTTGTTTCCTGCTCTGCTCGTCGGCGTCTGCTCTGCTCGTCGGCGTCTGCGACTGCGCTGATCCTGCTGCTGTTTCCTGCTCTGCTCATCGCCGTCGGCGACTGCGCTGGTCCTGCTGTTGTTTTCTGCTCTGATCGTCGGCGTCGGCGACTTCGCTGGTTCTGCTGCTGTTTTCTTCTCTGCTCGTCGGCGTCTGCTCTGCTCGTCGGCGTCTGCGACTGCGCTGGGCCTGCTGCTGTTTTCTGCTCTGCTCATCGGCGACTGCGCTGGTCCTGCTGGTGTTTTCTGCACTGCTCATCGGCGTCGGCGACTGCGCTGGTCCTGCTGTTGTTTTCGCCTCTGCTCATCGGCGTCTGCGACTGCGCTGGTCCTGCTGCTGTTTTCTGCTCTGCTCTTCGGCGACTGCGCTGTTCCTGCTGCTGTTTTCTGCACTGCTCATTGGCGTCGGCGACTGTGCTGATCCTGCTGCTGTTTTCTGCTCTGCTCGTAGGCGTCTGTGACTGCGCTGGTCCTGCTGCTTTTTTCTTCACTGCTCATCGGCGACTGCGACTGCGCTGGTCCTGCTGCTGTTTTCTGCTCTGCTCGTCGGCGACTGTGCAGGTCCTGCTGCTGTTTTCTGCACTGCTCATCGGCGTCGGCGACTGCGTTGTTCCTGCTGCTGTTTTCTGCTCTGCTCATTGGCGTCTGCGACTGCGCATCTCCTTCTGCTGTTTTCTGCTCTGATCGTCTGCGACTGCGCATCTCCTGCTTATGTTTTTTGCTCTGCTCGTCGGTGTCAGCGACTGCGCTGAACCTGCTGCTGTTTTCTGCTCTGCTCGTCGGCGTCTGCGACTGCGCATCTCCTGCTGCTGTTTTTTGCTCTGCTCGTCGGCGACTGCGCTGGTCCTGCTGCTGTTTTCTGCTCTGCTCATCGGCGTCGGCGACTGCGCTGGTCCGGCTGCTGTTTTCTTCTCTGTTCGTCGGCGTCTGCTCTGCTCGACGGCGTCTGTGACTGCACTGGTCCAGCTGCTGTTTCCTGCTCTGTTCATCGGCCACTGCGCTGGACCTGCTGGTGTTTTCTGCACTGCTCATCTGCGTCGGCGACTGTGCTGGTCCTGCTGTTGTTTTCTGCTCTGATCGTCGGCGTCGGCGACTGCGCTGGTCCTGCTGCTGTTTTCTTCTCTGCTCATCGGCGTCTGCTCTGCTCGTCAGCGTCTGCGACTGCGCTGGTCCTGCTGCTGTTTTCTGCTCTGCTCATCGACGTATGCGCTGGTCCTGCTGCTGTTTTCTGCACTGCTCATCGGCATCGGCGACTGTGCTGATCCTGCTGCTGTTTTCTGCTCTGCTCGTAGGCTTCGGCGACTGCGCTGGTCCTGCTGCTTTTTTCTGCACTGCTCATCGGCGTCTGCGACTGCGCTGGTCCTACTGCTGTTTTCTGCTCTGCTCGTCGGCGACTGCTCTGGTCCTGCTGCTGTTTTCTGCACTGCTCATCGGCGTCGGCGACTGCGTTGATCCTGCTGCTGTTTTCTGCTCTGCTCATTGGCATCTGAGACTGCGCATCTCCTGCTGCTTTTTTCTGCTCTGCTCGTCGGCGTCAGCGACTGCGCTGACCCTGCTGCTGTTTTCTGCTCTGATTGTCTGCGACTGCACATTTCCTGCCGCTGTTCTTTGCTCTGCTCGTCGGCGTCAGCGACTGCGCTGATCCTGCTGCTGTTTTCTGCTCTGCTCGTCGGCGTCTGCGACTGTTCATCTCCTGCTGCTGTTTTTTGCTCTGCTCGTCGGCGACTGCGCTGGTCCTGCTGCTGTTTTCTGCTCTGCTCATCGGCGTCGGCTACTGCGCGGATCCTGCTGCTGTTTTCTGCTCTGCTTGTCTGCGTCAGCGAATGCGCTGATCCTGCTGCTGTTTCCTGCTCTGCTCGTCGCCGTCGGCTACTGCGCTGGTCCTGCTGTTGTTTTCTGCTCTGATCGTCGGCGTTGGCGACTGTGCTGGTCCTGCTGCTGTTTTCTTCTCTGCTCATCGGCGTCTGCTCTGCTCGTCGGCGTCTGCGACTGCGCTGGTCCTGCTGCTGTTTTCTGCTCTGCTCATCGGCGACTGCGCTGGTCCTGCTGGTGTTTTCTGCACAGCTCATCGGCGTCGGCGACTGCGCTGGTCCTGCTGTTGTTTTCGCCTCTACTCGTCGGCGTCTGCGACTCCGCTGGTCCTGCTGCTGTTTTCTGTTCTGCTCGTCGGCGACTGCGCTGGTCCTGCTGCTTTTTTCTGCTCTGCTCGTCGGCGTCAGCGACTGCGCTGACCCTGCTGCTGTTTTCTGCTCTGATCGTAGGCGTCGATGACTGCGCTGGTCCTGCTGCTGTTTTCTGCACTGCTCATCGGCGTTTGCGACTGCGCTGATCCTGCTGCTGTTTTCTGCTCTGCTCGTCGGCGACTGCGCTGATCCTGCTGCTGTTTTCTGCTCTTCTCGTCGGCGACTGAGTTGATCCTGCTGCTGTTTTCTTCTCTGCTCGTCGGCGTCTGCTCTGCTCGTCGGCGTCTGCGACTGCGCTGGTCCTGCTGGTGTTTTCTGCACTGTTCATCAGCGTCGGCGACTGCGCTGGTCCTGCTGCTGTTTTCTGCTCTGCTCGTCGTCGACTGCGCTGGTCCTGCTGCTGTTTTTTGCACTGCTCATCGGCGTCGGCGACTGTGCTGATCCTGCTGCTGTTTTCTGCTCTGCTCGTAGGCGTCGGCGACTGCGCTGGTCCTGCTGCTGTTTTCTGCACTGCTCATCGGCGTCTGCGACTGCGCTGGTCCTGCTGCTGTTTTCTGCTCTGCTCGTCGGCGACTGCTCTGGTCCTGCTGCTGTTTTCTGCACTGCTCATCGGCGTCGGCGACTGCGTTGATCCTGCTGCTGTTTTCTGCTCTGCTCATTGGCGTCTGAGACTGCGCATCTCCTGCTGCTTTTTTCTGCTCTGCTCACCGGCGTCAGCGACTGCGCTGACCCTGCTGCTGTTTTCTGCTCTGATCGTCTGCAACTACACATTTCCTGCCGCTCTTTTTTGCTCTGCTCGTCGGCGTCATCGACTGCGCTGATCCTGCTGCTGTTTTCTGCTCTGCTCGTCGGCGTCTGCGACTGCGCATCTCCTGCTGCTGTTTTTTGCTCTGCTCGTCGGCGACTGCGCTGGTCCTGCTGCTGTTTTCTGCTCTGCTCATCGGCGTCGGCTACTGCCCGGATCCTGCTGCTGTTTTCTGCTCTGCTTGTCTGCGTCAGCGAATGTGCTGATCCTGCTGCTGTTTCCTGCTCTGCTCGTCGCCGTCGGCTACTGCGCTGGTCCTGCTGTTGTTTTCTGCTCTGATCGTCGGCGTCGGCGACTGTGCTGGTCCTGCTGCTGTTTTCTTCTCTGCTCGTCGGCGTCTGCTCTGCTCGTCGGCGTCTGTGACTGCGCTGGTCCTGCTGCTGTTTTCTGCTCTGCTCATCGGCGACTGCGCTGGTCCTGCTGGTGCTTTCTGCACTGCTCATCGGCGTCGGTGACTGCGCTGGTCCTGCTGTTGTTTTCGCCTCTGCTCGTCGGCGTCTGCGACTCCGCTGGTCCTGCTTGCTGTTTTCTGTTCTGCTCGTCGGCGACTGCGCTGGTCCTGCTGCTGTTTTCTGCACTGCTCATCGGCGTCGGTGACTGTGCTGATCCTGCTGATGTTTTCTGCTCTGCTTGTAGGCGTCGGCGACTGCACTGGTCCTGCTGCTGTTTTCTGCAATGCTCATCGGCGTCGGCGACTACGTTGATCCTGCTGCTGTTTTCTGCTCTGCTTATTGGCGTCTGCGACTGCGCATCTCCTGCTGCTTTTTTCTGCTCTGCTCGTCGGCGTCAGCGACTACGCTGACCCTGCTGCTGTTTTCTGCTCTGATCGTAGGCGTCGATGACTGCGCTGGTCCTGCTGCTGTTTTCTGCACTGCTCATCGGCGTCGGCGACTGCGCTGATCCTGCTGCTGTTTTCTGCTCTGCTCGTCGGCGACTGCGCTGATCCTGCTGCTGTTTTCTGTTCTGCTCGTCGGCGACTGCGTTGGTCCTGCTGCTGTTTTCTGCTCTGCTCATCGGCGTCGGCTACTACGCTGAGCCTGCTGTTGTTTCCTGCTCTGCTCGTCGCCGTCGGCGACTGCGCTGGTCCTTCTGTTGTTTTCTGCTCTGATCGTCGGCGCAGGCGACTGCGCTGGTCCTGCTGCTGTTTTCTTCTCTGCTCGTCGGCGTCTGCTCTGCTCGACGGCGTCTGTGACTGCACTGGTCCTGCTGCTGTTTCCTGCTCTGTTCATCGGCCACTGCGCTGGACCTGCTGGTGTTTTCTGCACTGCTCATCTGCGTCGGCGACTGTGCTGGTCCTGCTGTTGTTTTCTGCTCTGATCGTAGGCGTCGGCGACTGCGCTGGTTCTGCTGCTGTTTTCTTCTCTGCTCATCGGCGTCTGCTCTGCTCGTCGGCGTCTGCGACTGCGCTGGTCCTGCTGCTGTTTTCTGCTCTGCTCATTGGCGTCTGAGACTGCGCATCTCCTGCTGCTTTTTTCTGCTCTGCTCACCGGCGTCAGCGACTGCGCTGACCCTGCTGCTGTTTTCTGCTCTGATCGTCTGCAACTACACATTTCCTGCCGCTCTTTTTTGCTCTGCTCGTCGGCATCAGCGACTGCGCTGATCCTGCTGCTGTTTTCTGCTCTGCTCGTCGGCGTCTGCGACTGCGCATCTCCTGCTGCTGTTTTTTGCTCTGCTCGTCGGCGACTGCGCTGGTCCTGCTGCTGTTTTCTGCTCTGCTCATCGGCGTCGGCTACTGCCCGGATCCTGCTGCTGTTTTCTGCTCTGCTTGTCTGCGTCAGCGAATGTGCTGATCCTGCTGCTGTTTCCTGCTCTGCTCGTCGCCGTCGGCTACTGCGCTGGTCCTGCTGTTGTTTTCTGCTCTGATCGTCGGCGTCGGCACTGGCTGGTCCTGCTGCTGTTTTCTTCTCTGCTCGTCGGCGTCTGCTCTGCTCGTCGGCGTCTGCGACTGCGCTGGTCCTGCTGCTGTTTTCTGCTCTGCTCATCGGCGACTGCGCTGGTCCTGCTGGTGCTTTCTGCACTGCTCATCGGCGTCGGTGACTGCGCTGGTCCTGCTGTTGTTTTCGCCTCTGCTCGTCGGCGTCTGCGACTCCGCTGGTCCTGCTTGCTGTTTTCTGTTCTGCTCGTCGGCGACTGCGCTGGTCCTGCTGCTGTTTTCTGCACTGCTCATCGGCGTCGGTGACTGTGCTGATCCTGCTGATGTTTTCTGCTCTGCTTGTAGGCGTCGGCGACTGCACTGGTCCTGCTGCTGTTTTCTGCAATGCTCATCGGCGTCGGCGACTACGTTGATCCTGCTGCTGTTTTCTGCTCTGCTTATTGGCGTCTGCGACTGCGCATCTCCTGCTGCTTTTTTCTGCTCTGCTCGTCGGCGTCAGCGACTACGCTGACCCTGCTGCTGTTTACTGCTCTGATCGTAGGCGTCGATGACTGCGCTGGTCCTGCTGCTGTTTTCTGCACTGCTCATCGGCGTCGGCGACTGCGCTGATCCTGCTGCTGTTTTCTGCTCTGCTCGTCGGCGACTGCGCTGATCCTGCTGCTGTTTTCTGTTCTGCTCGTCGGCGACTGCGTTGGTCCTGCTGCTGTTTTCTGCTCTGCTCATCGGCGTCGGCTACTACGCTGAGCCTGCTGTTGTTTCCTGCTCTGCTCGTCGCCGTCGGCGACTGCGCTGGTCCTTCTGTTGTTTTCTGCTCTGATCGTCGGCGCAGGCGACTGCGCTGGTCCTGCTGCTGTTTTCTTCTCTGCTCGTCGGCGTCTGCTCTGCTCGACGGCGTCTGTGACTGCACTGGTCCTGCTGCTGTTTCCTGCTCTGTTCATCGGCCACTGCGCTGGACCTGCTGGTGTTTTCTGCACTGCTCATCTGCGTCGGCGACTGTGCTGGTCCTGCTGTTGTTTTCTGCTCTGATCGTAGGCGTCGGCGACTGCGCTGGTTCTGCTGCTGTTTTCTTCTCTGCTCATCGGCGTCTGCTCTGCTCGTCGGCGTCTGCGACTGCGCTGGTCCTGCTGCTGTTTTCTGCTCTGCTCATCGACGTATGCGCTGGTCCTGCTGGTGTTTTCTGCACTGTTCATCAGCGTCGGCGACTGCGCTGGTCCTGCTGCTGTTTTCTGCTCTGCTCGTCGGCGACTGCGCTGGTCCTGCTGCTGTTTTCTGCACTGCTCATCGGCGTCGGCGACTGTGCTGATCCTGCTGCTGTTTTCTGCTCTGCTCGTAGGCGTCGGCGACTGCGCTGGTCCTGCTGCTGTTTTCTGCACTGCTCATCGGCGTCTGCGACTGCGCTGGTCCTGCTGCTGTTTTCTGCTCTGCTCGTCGGCGACTGCTCTGGTCCTGCTGCTGTTTTCTGCACTGCTCATCGGCGTCGGCGACTGCGTTGATCCTGCTGCTGTTTTCTGCTCTGATCGTCGCCGTCGGCGACTGCGCTGGTCCTTCTGTTGTTTTCTGCTCTGATCGTCGGCGCAGGCGACTGCGCTGGTCCTGCTGCTGTTTTCTTCTCTGCTCGTCGGCGTCTGCTCTGCTCGACGGCGTCTGTGACTGCACTGGTCCTGCTGCTGTTTCCTGCTCTGTTCATCGGCCACTGCGCTGGACCTGCTGGTGTTTTCTGCACTGCTCATCTGCGTCGGCGACTGTGCTGGTCCTGCTGTTGTTTTCTGCTCTGATCGTAGGCGTCGGCGACTGCGCTGGTTCTGCTGCTGTTTTCTTCTCTGCTCATCGGCGTCTGCTCTGCTCGTCGGCGTCTGCGACTGCGCTGGTCCTGCTGCTGTTTTCTGCTCTGCTCATCGACGTATGCGCTGCTCCTGCTGGTGTTTTCTGCACTGTTCATCAGCGTCGGCGACTGCGCTGGTCCTGCTGCTGTTTTCTGCTCTGCTCGTCGGCGACTGCGCTGGTCCTGCTGCTGTTTTCTGCACTGCTCATCGGCGTCGGCGACTGTGCTGATCCTGCTGCTGTTTTCTGCTCTGCTCGTAGGCGTCGGCGACTGCGCTGGTCCTGCTGCTGTTTTCTGCACTGCTCATCGGCGTCTGCGACTGCGCTGGTCCTGCTGCTGTTTTCTGCTCTGCTCGTCGGCGACTGCTCTGGTCCTGCTGCTGTTTTCTGCACTGCTCATCGGCGTCGGCGACTGCGTTGATCCTGCTGCTGTTTTCTGCTCTGCTCATTGGCGTCTGAGACTGCGCATCTCCTGCTGCTTTTTTCTGCTCTGCTCGTCGGCGTCAGCGACTGCGCTGACCCTGCTGCTGTTTTCTGCTCTGCTCGTAGGCGTCGGCGACTGCGCTGGTCCTGCTGCTGTTTTCTGCACTGCTCATCGGCGTCTGCGACTGCGCTGGTCCTGCTGCTGTTTTCTGCTCTGATTGTCTGCGACTGCACATTTCCTGCCGCTGTTTTTTGCTCTGCTCGTCGGCGTCAGCGACTGCGCTGATCCTGCTGCTGTTTTCTGCTCTGCTCGTCGGCGTCTGCGACTGCTCATCTCCTGCTGCTGTTTTTTGCTCTGCTCGTCGGCGACTGCGCTGGTCCTGCTGCTGTTTTCTGCTCTGCTCATCGGCGTCGGCTACTGTGCGGATCCTGCTGCTGTTTTCTGCTCTGCTTGTCTGCGTCAGCGAATGCGCTGATCCTGCTGCTGTTTCCTGCTCTGCTCGTCGCCGTCGGCTACTGCACTGGTCCTGCTGTTGTTTTCTGCTCTGATCGTCGGCGTTGGCGACTGTGCTGGTCCTGCTGCTGTTTTCTTCTCTGCTCGTCGGCGTCTACTCTGCTCGTCGGCGTCTGCGCTGGTCCTGCTAATGTTTTCTGCTCTGCTCGTCGGCGACTGCGCTGGTCCTGCTGTTGTTTTCGCCTCTGCTCGTCGGCGTCTGCTCTGCTCGTCGGCGTCTGCGCTGGTCCTGCTGCTGTTTTCTGCTCTGCTCGTTGGCGACTGCGCTGGTCCTGCTGCTGTTTTCTGCACTGCTCATCGGTGTCGGCGACTGCGCTGATCCTGCTACTGTTTTCTGCTCTGCTCGTAGGCGTCGGCGACTGCGCTGGTCCTGCTGCTGTTTTCTGCTCTGCTTATTGGCGTCTGCGACTGCGCATCTCCTGCTGCTTTTTTCTGCTGTGCTCATCGGCGTCAGCGACTGCGCTGACCCTGCTGCTGTTTTCTGCTCTGATCGTCTGCGACTGCGCATCTCCTGCTGCTGTTTTCTGCACTGCTCATCGGCGTCAGCGACTGTGCTGATCCTGCTGCTGTTTTCTGCTCTGCTCGTCTGCGTCAGCGAATGCGCTGATCCTGCTGCTGTTTTCTGCTCTCCTCGTCGCCGTCGGCGCCTGCGCTGTTCCTGCTGTTGTTTTCTTCTCTGCTCGTCAGCGTCTGCTCTGCTCGTCGGCGTCTGCAACTGCAATGATCCTGCGGCTGTTTTCGGCACTGCTCATCGGCGACTGCGCAGGTCCTGCTGCTGTTTTCTGCTCTGCTCGTCTGCGACTGCGCTGGTCCTGCAGCTGTTTTCTGCTCTGCTGGTCGGCGACTGAGCTGGTCCTGCTGCTGTTTTCTGCTCTGCTCGTCGGCAACTGCGCTTGTCCTGCTGCTGTTTTTTGCACTGCTCATCGGCGTCGGCGACTGCGCTTGTCCTGCTGTTGTTTTCGCCTCTGCTCGTTGGCGTCTGCGACTGCGCTGGTCCTGCTGCTGTTTTCTGCTCTGCTCGTCGGCGTCGGCGACTGCGTTGATCCTGCTGCAGTTTTCTGCTCTGCTCGTTGGCGTCTGCGACTGCTCATCTCCTGCTGCTTTTTTCTGCTCTGCTCGTCGGCGTCAGCGATTGCGCTGATCCTGCTGCTGCTTTCTGCTCTGCTCGTCAGTGTCAGCGACTACACTGATCCTGCTGATGTTTTCTGCTCTGCTCGTCGGTGTCAACGACTGCGCTGGTCCTGCTGCTGTTTTCTGCACTGCTCATCGGCGTCGGCGACTGCGCTGATCCTGCTGTTGTTGTCTGCTCTGCTCGTAGGTGTCGCCGACTGCGCTGGTCCTGCTGTTGTTTTTGCCTCTGCTCGTCTGCGTCTGCTCTGCTCATTGGCATTTGCGACTGCGCTGGTCCTGCTGTTGTTTTCGCCTCTGCTCGTCTGCGTCTGCTCTGCCCGTCGGCGTCTGTGACTGTGCTTGTCCTGCTGCGCTTTTCTGCTCTGGTCGTCGGCGACTGCGCTGGTCCTGCTGCTGTTTTCTGCACTGCTCATCGGCGTCGGCGACTGCGTTGATCCTGCTGCTGTTTTCTGCTCTTCTCATTGGCGCAGCAACTGCGCATCTCCTGCTGCTTTTTTCTGCTCTGCTCGTCAGCGTCAGCGACTGCGCTGACCCTGCTGCTGTTTTCTGCTCTGACCGTCTGCGACTGCGCATCTCCTGCTGCTATTTTTTGCTCTGCTCGTCGGCATCGGCGACTGCGTTGATCCTAGTGATGTTTTCTGCTCTGCTCGTCGGCGTCAGCGACTGCGCTGACCCTGCTGCTGTTTTCTGCTCTGATCGTCTGCGACTGCGCATCACCTGCTGCTGTTTTTTGCTCTGCTCGTCGGCATCAGCGACTGTGCTGATCCTTCTGCTGTTTTTTGCTCTTCTCGTCGGCGACTGCGCTGGTCCTGTTGCTGTTTTCTGCTCTGCTCTTCGGCGTCGGCTACTGCGCTGATCCTGCTGCTGTTTTCTGCTCTGCTTGTCTGCGTCAGCTAATGCGCTGATCCTGCTGCTGTTTCCTGCTCTGCTCGTCGCCGTCGGCGACTGCACTGGTCCTGCTGTTGTTTTCTGCTCTGATCGTCGGCGTTGGCGACTGCGCTGGTCCTGCTGCTGTTTTCTGCTCTGCTCATCGGCGACGGCGACTGCGCTGGTCCTGCTGTTGTTTTCGCCTCTGCTCGTCGGCGTCTGCGACTTCGCTGGTCCTGCTGATGTTTTCTGCTCTGCTCGTCGGCGACTGCGCTGGTCCTGCTGCTGTTTTCTGCACTGCTCATCGGCGTCGGCGACTGTGCTGATCCTGCTGCTGTTTTCTGCTCTGCTTGTAGGTGTCGGCGACTGCACTGGTCCTGCTGCGGTTTTCTGCACTGCTCGTCGGCGACTGCGCTGGTCCAGCTGCTGTTTTCTGCACTGCTCATCGGCGTCGGCGACTGCGTTGATCCTGCTGCTGTTTTCTGCTCTGCTCATTGGCGTCTGCGACTGCGCATCTCCTGCTGCTTTTTTCTGCTCTGCTCGTCGGCGTCAGCGACTGCGCTGATCCTGCTGTTGTTTTCTGCTCTTATCGTCTGCGACTGCGCATCTACTGCTGCTGTTTTTTGCTCTGCTCGTCGGCGTCAGCGACTGCGATGATCCTGCTGCTGTTTTCTGCTCTGCTCGTCGGCGTTTGCGCATCTCCTGCTGCTGTTTTTTGCTCTGCTCGTCGGCGACTGCGCTGGTCCTGCTGCTGTTTTCTGCTCTGCTCATCGGCGTCGGCTACTGCGCTGATCCTGCTGCTGTTTTCTGCTCTGCTTGTCTGCGTCAGCGAATGCGCTGATCCTGCTGCTGTTTCCTGCTCTGCTCGTCGCCGTCGGCTACTGCGCTGGTCCTGCTGTTGTTTTCTGCTCTGATCGTCTGCGTCGGCGACTGCGCTGGTCCTGCTGCTGTTTTTTTTTCTGCTCGTCGGCGTCTGCTCTGCTCGTCAGCGTCTGCGACTGCGCTGGTCCTGCTGCTGTTTTCTTCTCTGCTCATCGGCGATTGCGCTGGTCCTTCTGGTGTTTTCTGCACTGCTCATCGGCGTCGGCGACTGCGCTGGTCCTGCTGTTGTTTTCGCCTCTGCTCGTCGGCGTCTGCTACTGCGCTTGTCCTGCTGCTGTTCTCTGCTCTCCTCGTCGGCGACTGCGCTGGTCCTGCTGCTGTTTTCTGCACTGCTCATCGGCGTCGGCGTCTGTGCTGATCCTGCTGCTGTTTTCTGCTCTGCTCGTAGGTGTCGGCGACTGCGCTGGTCCTGTTGCTGTTTTCTGCACTGCTCATCGGCGTCGGCGACTGCGTTGATCCTGCTGCTGTTGTCTGCTCTGCTCATTGGCGTCTGCGACTGCGCATCTCCTGCTGTTTTTTTCTGTTCTGCTCGTCGGCGTCAGCGACTGCGCTGACCCTGCTGCTGTTTTCTGCTCTGATCGTCTGCGACTGCGCCTCTCCTGCTGCTGTTTTTTGCTCTGCTCGTCGGCGACTGCGCTGGTCCTGCTGCTGTTTTCTCTTCTACTCATCGGCATCGGCTACTGCGCTGAGCCTTCTGCTGTTTTCTGCTCTGCTTGTCTGCGTCAGCGAATGCGCTGATCCTGCTGCTGTGTCCTGCTCTGCTCGTCGCCGTCAGCGACTGCGCTGGTCCTGCTGTTGTTTTCTGCTCTGATCGTCGGCGTCGGCGACTGCGCTGGTCCTGCTGCTGTTTTCTGCTCTGCTCATCGGCGACTGTGCTGGTCCTGCTGGTGTTTTCTGCTCTGCTCATTGGCGTCTGCGACTGCGCATCTCCTGCTGCTTTTTTCTGCTCTGCTCGTCGGCGTCAGCGACTGCGCTTACCCTGCTGCTGTTTTCTGCTCTGATCGTCTGCGACTGCGCATCTCCTGCTGCTGTTTTTTGCTCTGCTCGTCGGCGTCAGCGACTGCGCTGATCCTGCTGCTGTTTTCTGCTCTGCTCGTCGGCGTCTGCGACTGCGCATCTCCTGCTGCTGTTTTTTGCTCTGCTCGTCGGCGACTGCGCTGGTCCTGCTGCTGTTTTCTGCTCTGCTCGTCGCCGTCGGTGACTGCGCTTGTCCTGCTGTTGTTTTCTGCTGTGATTGTCGGCGTCGGCGACTGCGCTGGTCCTGCTGCTGTTTTTTGCTCTGCTCGTCGGCGTCGGCAACTGCACTGACCCTGCTGCTGTTTTCTGCTCTGCTTGTCGGCGTCGGCTACTGCGCTGATCCTGCTGCTATTTTCTGCTCTGCTCATCGGCGTCAGCGACTGGGATGATACTGCTGCTGTTTTCTGCTCTGCTCATCTGCGTCAGCAAATGCGCTGATCCTGCTGCTGTTTTCTGCTCTGCTCATTGCCGTCGGTGCCTGCGCTGGTCCTGCTGTTGTTTTTTTCTCTGCTCGTCAGCGTCTGCTCTGCTCGTCGGCGTCTGCGACTGTGCTGGTCCTGCTGCTGTTTTCTGCTCTGCTCGTCGGTGACTGCGCTGGTCCTGCTAGTGTTTTCTGCACTGCTCATCGGCGTCGGTGACTGCGCTGATCGTGCGGCTGTTTTCTGCACTGCTCGTCGGCGACTGCGCAGGTCCTGCTGCTGTTTTCTGCTCTGCTCGTCGGCGACTGCGCTGGTCCTGCTGCTGTTTTCTGCTCTGCTCGTCGGCGACTGCGCTGGTCCTGCTGCTGTTTTCTGCACTGCTCATCGGCGTCGGCGACTGCGCTGGTCCTGCTGTTGTTTTTGCCTCTGCTTGTCGGCGTCTGCGACTGCGCTGGTCCTGCTGCTGTTTTCTGCTCTGCTCATCGGCGTCAGTGACTGCGTTGATCCTGCTGCTGTTTTCTGCTCTGCTCGTTGGCGTCTGCGACTGCTCATCTCCTGCTGCTTTTTTCTGCTCTGCTCGTCGGCGTCAGCGACTGCGCTGATCCTGCTGCTGTTTTCTGCTCTGCTCGTCGGTGTCAGCGACTACGCTGATCCTGCTGCTGTTTTTTGCTCTGCTCGTCGACGACTGCGCTGGTCCTGCTGCTGTTTTCTGCACTGCTCATCGGCGTCGGCGACTGCGCTGATCCTGCTGCTGTTTTCTGCTCTGCTCGTAGGCGTCGGCGACTGCGCTGGACCTGCTGCTGTTTTCTGCTCTGCTCATCGGCGTCGGCTACTGCGCTGATCCTGCTGCTGTTTTCTGCTCTGCTTGTCTGTGTCAGCGAATGCGCTGATCCTGCTGCTGTTTCCTGCTCTGCTCGTTGCCGTCGGCGACTGCGCTGGTCCTGCTGTTGTTTTCTGCTCTGATCGTCGGCGTCGGCGACTGCGCTGGTCCTGCTGCTGTTTTCTTCTCTGCTCGTCGGCGTCTGCTCTGCTCGTCGGCGTCTCTGACTGCGCTGGTCCTGCTGCTGTTTTCTGCTCTGCTCATCGGCGACTGCGCTGATCCTGCTGCTGTTTCCTGCTCTGCTCGTTGCCGTCGGCGACTGCGCTGGTCCTGCTGTTGTTTTCTGCTCTGATCGTCGGCGTTGGCGACTGCGCTGGTCCT
Source organism: Nothobranchius furzeri (assembly GCF_043380555.1). Classification (NCBI taxonomy): domain Eukaryota; kingdom Metazoa; phylum Chordata; class Actinopteri; order Cyprinodontiformes; family Nothobranchiidae; genus Nothobranchius; species Nothobranchius furzeri. Next base: position 30,246,644 of record NC_091748.1, read on the forward strand.
GCTGCTGTTTTCTTCTCTGCTCCTCGGCGTCTGCTCTGCTCGTCGGCGTCTGCGACTGCGCTGGTCCTGCTGCTGTTTTCTGCTCTGCTCATCGGCGACTGTGCTGGTCCTGCTGGTGTTTTCTGCACTGCTCATCGGCGTCGGCGACTGTGCTGATCCTGCTGCTGTTTTCTGCTCTGCTCGTAGGCGTCGGTGACTGTGCTGGTCCTGCTGCTGTTTTCTGCACTGCTCACCGGCGTCTGCGACTGCGCTGGTCCTACTGCTGTTTTCTGCTCTGCTCGTTGGCGACTGCGCTGGTCCTGCTGCTGCTCTCTGCACTGCTCATCGGCGTCGGCGACTGCGTTGATCCTGCTGCTGTTTTCTGCTCTGCTCATTGGCATCTGCGACTGAGCATCTCCTGCTGCTTTTTTCTGCTCTGCTCGTCGGCGTCAGCGACTGCGCTGACCCTGCTGCTGTTTTCTGCTCTGATTGTCTGCGACTGCGCATCTCCTGCTGCTGTTTTTTGCTCTGCTCGTCTGCATCAGCGACTGCGCTTATCCTGCTGCTGTTTTCTGCTCTGCTCGTAGGCGTCGGCGACACCGCTGGTCCTGCTGCTGTTTTTTGCTCTGCTCGTAGGCGTCTGCGATTGCACATCTCCTGCTGCTGTTTTTTGCTCTGCTCGTCGGCGACTGCGCTGGTCCTGCTGCTGTTTTCTGCTCTGCTCATTGGCGTCGGCTACTGCGCTGATCCTGCTGCTGTTTTCTGCTCTGCTTGTCTGCGTCAGCGAATGCGCTGATCCTGCTGCTGTTTCCTGCTCTGCTCGTCGCCGTCGGCGACTGCGCTGGTCCTGCTGTTGTTTTCTGCTCTGATCGTCGGCGTCGTCGACTGCGCTGGTCCTGCTGCTGTTTTCTTCTCTGCTCGTCGGCGTCTACTCTGCTCACCGGCGTGTGCGACTGCGCTGGACCTGCTGCTGTTTTCTGCTCTGCTCATCGGCGACTGCGCTGGTGCTGCTGGTGTTTTCTGCACTGCTCATCGGCGTCTGCGACTGCGCATCTCCTGCTGCTGTTTTTTGCTCTGCTCGTCGGCGACTGCGCTGGTCCTGCTGCTGTTTTCTGCTCTGCTCGTCGCCGTCCGTGACTGCGCTGGTCCTGCTGTTGTTTTCTGCTCTGATTGTTGGCGTCGGCAACTGCACTGACCCTGCTGCTGTTTTCTGCTCTGCTTGTCGGTGTCGGCTACTGCGCTGATCCTGCTGCTATTTTCTGCTCTGCTCATCGGCGTCAGCGACTGGGATGATCCTGCTGCTGTTTTCTGCTCTGCTCATCTGCGTCAGCGAATGCGCTGATCCTGCTGCTGTTTTCTGCTCTGCTCATCGCCGTCGGCACCTGCGCTGGTCCTGCTGTTGTTTTCTTCTCTGCTCGTCAGCGTCTGCTCTGCTCGTCAGCGTCTGCGACTGGGCTGGTCCTGCTGCTGTTTTCTACTCTGCTCATCGGTGACTGCGCTGGTCCTGCTAGTGTTTTCTGCACTGCTCGTCGGCGACTGCGCCGGTCCTGCTGCTGTTTTCTGCTCTGCTCGTCGACGACTGCGCTGGTCCTGCTGCTGTTTTCTGCTCTGCTCGTCGGCGACTGTGCTGGTCCTGCTGCTGTTTTCTGCACTGCTCATCGGCGTCGGCGACTGCGCTGGTCCTGCTGTTGTTTTCACCTCTGCTTGTCGGCGTCTGCGACTGCGCTGGTCCTGCTGCTGTTTTCTGCTCTGCTCGTCGGCGTCGGTGACTGCGTTGATCCTGCTGCTGTTTTCTGCTCTGCTCGTTGGCGTCCGCGACTGCTCATCTCCTGCTGCTTTTTTCTGCTCTGCTCGTCGGCGTCAGCGACTGCGCTGATCCTGCTGCTGTTTTTTGCTCTGCTCGTCGACGACTGCTCTGGTCCTGCTGCTGTTTTCTGCACTGCTCATCGGCGTCGGCGACTGCGCTGATCCTGCTGCTGTTTTCTGCTCTGCTCTTAGGCGTCGGCGACTGCGCTGGTCCTGCTGCTGTTTTCTGCACTGCTCATCGGTGTCGGCGACTGCGCTGATCCTGCTGCTGTTTTCTGCTCTGCTCGTCGGCGTCTGCAACTGCACATCTCCTGCTGCTGTTTTTTGCTCTGCTCGTCGGCGACTGCGCTGGACCTGCTGCTGTTTTCTGCTCTGCTCATCGGCGTCGGCTACTGCGCTGATCCTGCTGCTGTTTTCTGCTCTGCTTGTCTGCGTCAGCAAATGCGCTGATCCTGCTGCTGTTTCCTGCTCTGCTCGTCGCCGTCGGCGACTGCGCTGGTCCTGCTGTTGTTTCCTGCTCTGATCGTCTGCGTCGACGACTGCGCTGGTCCTGCTGCTGTTTTCTGCACTGCTCATCGGCGTCGGAGACTGCGCTGATCCTGCTGCTGTTTTCTGCTCTGCTCGTAGGCGTCGGCGACTGCGCTGGTCCTGCTGCAGTTTTCTGCACTGCTCATCGGCGTCGGCGAATGCGCTGATCCTGCTGCTGTTTTCTGCTCTGCTCGTCGGCGACTGCGCTGGACCTGCTGCTGTTTTCTGCTCTGCTCATCGGCGTCGGCTACTGCGCTGATCCTGCTGCTGTTTTCTGCTCTGCTTGTCTGCGTCAGCGAATGCGCTGATTCTGCTGCTGTTTCCTGCTCTGCTCGTCGCCGTCGGCGACTGCGCTGGTCCTGCTGTGGTTTTCTGCTCTGATTGTCGGCGTCGGCGACTGCGCTGGTCCTGCTGCTGTTTTCTTCTCTGCTCGTCGGCGTCTGCTCTGCTCGTCGGCGTCTGTGACTGCGCTGGTCCTGCTGCTGTTTTCTGCTCTGCTCATCGGCGACTGCGCTGATCCTGCTGCTGTTTCCTGCTCTGCTCGTCGCCGTCGGCGACTGCGCTGGTCCTGCTGTTGTTTTCTGCTCTGATCGTCGGCGACTGCGCTAGTCCTGCTGCTGTTTTCTTCTCTGCTCGTCGGCGTCTGCTCTGCTCGTCGGCGTCTGCGACTGCGCTGGTCCTGCTGCTGTTTTCTGCTCTGCTCATCGGCGACTGCGCTGGTCCTGCTGGTGTTTTCTGCACTGCTCATCGGCGTCGGCGACTGTGCTGATCCTGCTGCTGTTTTCTGCTCTGCTTGTAGGCGTCGGCGACTGTGCTGGTCCTGCTGCTGTTTTCTGCACTGCTCACCGGCGTCTGCGACTGCGCTGGTCCTACTGCTGTTTTCTGATCTGCTCGTTGGCGACTGCGCTGGTCCTGCTGCTGTTTTCTGCACTGCTCATCGGCGACTGCGTTGATCCTGCTGCTGTTTTCTGCTCTGCTCATTGGCGTCTGCGACTTAGCATCTCCTGCTGCTTTTTTCTGCTCTGCTCGTCGGCGTCAGCGACTGCGCTGACCCTGCTGCTGTTTTCTGCTCTGATCGTCTGCGACTGCGCATCTCCTGCTGCTGTTTTTTGCTCTGCTCGACGGCATCAGCGACTGCGATTATCCTGCTGCTGTTTTCTGCTCTGCTCGTAGGCGTCGGCGACTGCGCTGGTCCTGCTGCTGTTTTCTGCACTGCTCATCGGCGTCGGCGACTGCGCTGATCCTGCTGCTGTTTTCTGCTCTGCTCGTCGGCGTCTGCGACTGCACATCTCCTGCTGCTGTTTTTTGCTCTGCTCATCGGCGACTGCGCTGGACCTGCTGCTGTTTTCTGCTCTGCTCATCGGCGTCGGCTACTGCGCTGATCCTGCTGCTGTTTTCTGCTCTGCTTGTCTGTGTCAGCGAATGCGCTAATTCTGCTGCTGTTTCCTGCTCTGCTCGTCGCCGTCGGCGACTGCGCTGGTCCTGCTGTTGTTTTCTGCTCTGATTGTCAGCGTCGGCGACTGCGCTGGTCCTGCTGCTGTTTTCTTCTCTGCTCGTCGGCGTCTGCTCTGCTCTTCGGCGTCTGTGACTGTGCTGGTCCTGCTGCTGTTTTCTGCTCTGCTCATCGGCGACTGCGCTGATCCTGCTGCTGTTTCCTGCTCTGCTCGTCGCCGTCGGCGACTGCGCTGGTCCTGCTGTTGTTTTCTGCTCTGATCGTCGGCGTCGGCGACTGCGCTAGTCCTGCTGCTGTTTTCTTCTCTGCTCGTCGGCGTCTGCTCTGCTCGTCGGCGTCTGCTACTGCACTGGTCCTGCTGCTGTTTTCTGCTCTGCTCATCGGCTACTGCGCTGGTCCTGCTGGTGTTTTCTGCACTGCTCATCGGCGTCGGCGACTGTGCTGATCCTGCTGCTGTTTTCTGCTCTGCTCGTAGGCGTCGGCGACTGTGCTGGTCCTGCTGCTGTTTTCTGCACTGCTTACTGGCGTCCGCGACTGCGCTGGTCCTACTGCTGTTTTCTGCTCTGCTCGTTGGCGACTGCGCTGGTCCTGCTGCTGTTTTCTGCAGTGCTCATCGGCGTCGGCGACTGCGTTGATCCTGCTGCTGTTTTCTGCTCTGCTCATTGGCGTCTGCGACTTAGCATCTCCTGCTGCTTTTTTCTGCTCTACTCGTCGGCGTCAGCGACTGCGCTGACCCTGCTGCTGTTTTCTGCTCTGATCGTCTGCGACTGCGCATCTCCTGCTGCTGTTTTTTGCTCTGCTCATCGGCATCAGCAACTGCGCTTATCCTGCTGCTGTTTTCTGCTCTGCTCGGGGGCGTCGGCGACTGCGCTGGTCCTGCTGCTGTTTTCTGCACTGCTCATCGGCGTCGGCGACTGCGCTGATCCTGCTGCTGTTTTTTGCTCTGCTCGTCGGCGTCTGCGACTGCACATCTCCTGCTGCTTTTTTCTTCTCTGCTCGTCGGCGACTGCGCTGGTCCTGCTGCTGTTTTCTGCTCTGCTCATCGGCGTCGGCTACTGCGCTGATCCTGCTGCTGTTTTCTGCTCTGCTTGTCTGCGTCAGCGAATGTGGTGATCCTGCTGCTGTTTCCTGCTCTGATCGTCGGCGTCGGCGACTGCGCTGGTCCTGCTTCTGTTTTCTTCTCTGCTCGTCGGCGTCTGCTCTGCTCATCGGCGTCTGCGACTGCGCTGGTCCTGCTGCTGTTTTCTGCTCTGCTCATCGGCGACTGTGCTGGTGCTGCTGGTGTTTTCTGCACTGCTCATCGGCGTCTGCGACTGCGCATCTCCTGCTGCTGTTCTTTGCTCTGCTCGTCGGCGACTGCGCTGGTCCTGCTGCTGTTTCTGCTCTGCTCGTTGCCGTCGGTGACTGCGCTGGTCCTGCTGTTGTTTTCTGCTCTGATTGTCGGCGTCCGCGACTGCGCTGGTCCTGCTGCTGTTTTTTGCTCGGCTCGTCGGTGTCTGCAACTGCACTGACCCTGCTGCTGTTTTCTGCACTGCTTGTCGGCGTCGGCTACTGCGCTGATCCTGCTGCTATTTTCTGCTCTGCTCATTGGCGTCAGCGACTGGGATGATCCTGCTGCTGTTTTCTGCTCTGCTCATCTGCGTCAGCGAATGCGCTGATCCTGCTGCTGTTTTCTGCTCTGCTCATCGACGTCGGCGCCTTCGCTGGTCCTGCTGTTGTTTTCTTCTCTGCTCGTCAGCGTCTGCTCTGCTCGTCGGCGTCTGCGACTGCGCTGGTCCTGCTGCTGTTTTCTACTCTGCTCGTCTGTGACTGCGCTGGTCCTGCTAGTGTTTTCTGCACTGCTCATCGGCGTCGGTGACTGCGCTGATCCTGCGGCTGTTTTCTGCACTGCTCGTTGGCCACTGCGCAGGTCCTGCTGCTGTTTTCTGCTCTGCTCGTCGGCGACTGCGCTGGTCCTGCTGCTGTTTTCTGCTCTGCTCGTCGGTGACTGCGCTGGTCCTGCTGCTGTTTTCTGCTCTGCTCTTTGGCGTCTGCGACTGCTCATCTCCTGCTGCTTTTTTCTGCTCTGCTCGTCGGCGTCAGCGACTGCGCTGATCCTGCTGCTGTTTTCTGCTCTGCTCGTCGGTGTCAGCGACTACGCTGATCCTGCTGCTGTTTTTTGCTCTGCTCGTCGACGACTGCGCTGGTCCTGCTGCTGTTTTCTGCACTGCTCATCGGCGTCGGCGACTGCGCTGATCCTGCTGCTGTTTTCTGCTCTGCTCGTAGGCGTCGGCGACTGCGCTGGTCCTGCTGCTGTTTTCTGCTCTGCTCGTCTGCGTCTGCGACTGCACATCTCCAGCTGCTGTTTTTTTCTCTGCTCGTCGGCGACTGCGCTGGACCTGCTGCTGTTTTCTGCTCTGCTCATCGGCGTCGGCTACTGCGCTCATCCTGCTGCTGTTTTCTGCTCTGCTTGTCTGCGTCAGCGAATGCGCTGATCCTGCTGCTGTTTCCTGCTCTGCTCGTCGCCGTCGGCGACTGCGCTGGTCCTGCTGTTGTTTTCTGCTCTGATCGTCGGCGTCGGCGACTGCGCTGGTCCTGCTGCTGTTTTCTTCTCTGCTCGTCGGCGTCTGCTCTGCTCGTCGGCGTCTGTGACTGCGCTGGTCCTGCTGCTGTTTTCTGCTCTGCTCATCGGCGACTGCGCTGATCCTGCTGCTGTTTCCTGCTCTGCTCGTCGCCGTCGGCGACTGCGCTGGTCCTGCTGTTGTTTTCTGCTCTGATCGTCGGCGTTGGCGACTGCGCTGGTCCTGCTGCTGTTTTCTGCTCTGCTCATCGGTGACTGCGCTGGTCCTGCTGGTGTTTTCTGCTCTGCTCGTAGGCGTCAGCGACTGTGCTGGTCCTGCTGCTGTTTTCTGCACTGCTCACCGGCGTCTGCGACTGCGCTGGTCCTACTGCTGTTTTCTGCTCTGCTCGTTGGCGACTGCGCTGGTCCTGCTGCTGTTTTCTGCACTGCTCATCGGCGTCGGCGACTGCGTTGATCCTGCTGCTGTTTTCTGCTCTGCTCGTAGGCGTCGGAGACTGCGCTTGTCCTTCTGCTGTTTTCTGCACTGCTCATCGGCGTCGGCGACTGCGCTGATCCTGCTGCTGTTTTTTGCTCTGCTCGTCGGCGTCTGCGACTGCACATCTCCTGCTGCTGTTTTTTGCTCTGCTCGTCGGCGACTGCGCTGGTCCTGTGTCTGTATTCTGCTCTGCTCATCGTTGTCGGCTATTGCGCTGATCCTGCTGCTGTTTTCTGCTCTGCTTGTCTGCGTCAGCGAATACGCTGATCCTGCTGCTGTTTCCTGCTCTGCTCGTCGCCGTCGGCGACTGCTCTGGTCCTGCTGTTGTTTTCTGCTCTGATCGTCGGCGTCGGCGACTGCGCAGGTCCTGCTGCTGTTTTCTTCTCTGCTCGTCGGCGTCTGCGACTGCGCTGGTCCTGCTGGTGTTTTCTGCACTGCTCATCGGCGTCGGAGACTGCGCTGGTCCTGCTGTTGTTTTCGCCTCTGCTCGTCGGCGTCAGCTACTGCGCTTGTCCTGCTGCTGTTTTCTGCTCTGCTCGTCGGCTAGTGCGCTGGTCCTGCTGCTGTTTTCTGCACTGCTCATCGGCGTCGGCGACTGTGCTGATCCTGCTGCTGTTTTCTACTCTGCTCGTAGGCGTCGGCGACTGCGCTGGACCTGCTGCTGTTTTCTGCACTGCTCATCGCCGTCGGCGACTGCGTTGATCCTGCTGCTGTTGTCTGCTCTGCTCATTGGCGTCTGCGACTGCGCATCTCCTGCTGTTTTTTTCTGTTCTGCTCGTCGGCGTCAGGGACTGCGCTGACCCTGCTGCTGTTTTCTGCTCTGATTGTCTGCGACTGCGCATCTCCTGCTGCTGTTTTTTGCTCTGCTCGTCGGCATCAGCGACTGCGCTTATCCTGCTGCCGTTTTCTGCTCTGCTCGTCGGCGACTGCGCTGGTCCTGCTGCTGTTTTCTGCTCTGCTCATCGGCGTCGGCTACTGCGCTGATCCTTCTGCTGTTTTCTGCTCTGCTTGTCTCCGTCAGTGAATGCGCTGATCCTGCTGCTGTGTCCTGCTCTGCTCGTCGCCGTCGGCGACTGCGCTGGTCCTGCTGTTGTTTTCTGCTCTGATCGTCGGCGTCTGCGACTTTGCTGGTCCTGCTGGTGTTTTCTGCTCTGCTCATTGGCATCTGCGACTGCGCATCTCCTGCTGTTTTTTTCTGCTCTGCTCGTAGGCGTCGGCGACTGCGCTGGTCCTGCTGCTGTTTTCTGCACTGCTCATCGGTGTCGGCGACTGCGCTGATCCTGCTGCTGTTTTCTGCTCTGCTCGTCGGCGTCTGCGACTGCACATCTCCTGCTGCTGTTTTCTGCTCTGCTCATCGGCGTCGGCTACTGCGCTCAACCTGCTGCTGTTTTCTGCTCTGCTTGTCTGCGTCAGCGAATGCGCTGATCCTGCTGCTGTTTCCTGCTCTGCTCGTTGCCGTCGGCGACTGCGCTGGTCCTGCTGTTGTTTTTTGCTCTGATCGTCGGCGTTGGCGACTGTGCTGGTCCTGCTGCTGTTTTCTTCTCTGCTCGTCGGCGTCTGCTCTGCTCGTCGGCGTCTGCGACTGCGCTGGTCCTGCTGCTGTTTTCTGCTCTGCTCATCGGCGACTGCGCTGGTCCTGCTGGTGTTTTCTGCTCTGCTCGTAGGCGTCGGCGACTGTGCTGGTCCTGCTGCTGTTTTCTGCACTGCTCACCGGCGTCTGCGACTGCGCTGGTCCTACTGCTGTTTTCTGCTCTGCTCGTTGGCGACTGCGCTGGTCCTGCTGCTGTTTTCTGCACTGCTCATCTGCGTCGGCGACTGCGCTGATCCTGCTGCAGTTTTTTGCTCTGCTCGTCGGCGTCTGCGACTGCACATCTCCTGCTGCTGTTTTCTGCTCTGCTCGTCGGCGACTGCGCTGGTCCTGCTGCTGTTTTCTGCTCTGCTCATCGGCGTCGGCTACTGCGCTGATCCTGCTGCTGTTTTCTGCTCTGCTTGTCTGCGTCAGCGAATGCGGTGATCCTGCTGCTGTTTCCTGCTCTGATCGTCGGCGTCGGCGACTGCGCTGGTCCTGCTTCTGTTTTCTTCTCTGCTCGTCGGCGTCTGCTCTGCTCATCGGCGTCTGCGACTGCGCTGGTCCTGCTGCTGTTTTCTGCTCTGCTCATCGGCGACTGCGCTGGTCCTGCTGTTGTTTTCTGCTCTGATTGTCGGCGTCGGCGACTGCGCTGGTCCTGCTGCTGTTTTTTGCTCGGCTCGTCGGCGTCGGCAACTGCACTGACCCTGCTGCTGTTTTCTGCACTGCTTGTCGGCGTCGGCTACTGCGCTGATCCTGCTGCTATTTTCTGCTCTGCTCATTGGCGTCAGCGACTGGGATGATCCTGCTGCTGTTTTCTGCTCTGCTCATCTGCGTCAGCGAATGCGCTGATCCTGCTGCTGTTTTCTGCTCTGCTCATCGCCGTCGGCGCCTGCGCTGGTCCTGCTCTTGTTTTCTTCTCTGCTCGTCAGCGTCTGCTCTGCTCGTCGGCGTCTGCGACTGCGCTGGTCCTGCTGCTGTTTTCTACTCTGCTCGTCGGTGACTGCGCTGGTCTTGCTAGTGTTTTCTGCACTGCTCATCGGCGTCGGTGACTGCGCTGATCCTGCGGCTGTTTTCTGCACTGCTCGTTGGCGACTGCGCAGGTCCTGCTGCTGTGTTCTGCTCTGCTCGTCGGTGACTGCGCTGGTCCTGCTGCTGTTTTCTGCTCTGCTCGTTGGCGTCTGCGACTGCTCATCTCCTGCTGCTTTTTTCTGCTCTGCTCGTCGGCGTCAGCGACTGCGCTGATCCTGCTGCTGTTTTCTGCCCTGCTCGTCGGTGTCAGCGACTACGCTGATCCTGCTGCTGTTTTTTGCTCTGCTCGTCGACGACTGCGCTGGTCCTGCTGCTGTTTTCTGCACTGCTCATCGGCGTCGGCGACTGCGCTGATCCTGCTGCTGTTTTCTGCTCTGCTCGTAGGCGTCGGCGACTGCGCTGGTCCTGCTGCTGTTTTCTGCACTGCTCATCGGTGTCGGCGACTGCGCTGATCCTGCTGCTGTTTTCTGCTCTGCTCGTCGGCGTCTGCGACTGCACATCTCCTGCTGCTGTTTTCTGCTCTGCTCGTAGGCGTCGGCGACTGCGCTGGTCCTGCTGCTGTTTTCTGCACTGCTCATCGGCGTCGGCGACTGCGCTGATCCTGCTGCTATTTTTTGCTCTTCTCGTTGGCGTCTGCGACTGCACATCTCCTGCTGCTGTTTTTTGCTCTGCTCGTCGGCGACTGCGCTGGTCCTGCTGCTGTATTCTGCTCTGCTCATCGGCGTCGGCTACTGCGCTGATCCTGCTGCTGTTTTCTGCTCTGCTCGTAGGCGTCGGCGACTGCGCTGGTCCTGCTGCTGTTTTCTGCACTGATCATCGGCGTCGGCGACTGCGTTGATCCTGCTGCTGTTGTCTGCTCTATTCATTGGCGTCTGCGACTGCGCATCTCCTGCTGTTTTTTTCTGTTCTGCTCGTCGGCGTCAGCGACTGCGCTGAGCCTGCTGCTGTTTTCTGCTCTGATCGTCTGCGACTGCGCATCTCCTGCTGCTGTTTTTTTCTCTGCTCGTCGGCATCAGCGACTGCGCTTATCCTGCTGCTGTTTTCTGCTCTGCTCGTCGGCGTCTGCGACTGCACATCTCCTGCTGCTGTTTTTTGCTCTGCTCGTCGGCGACTGCGCTGGTCCTGCTGCTGTTTTCTGCTCTGCTCATCGGCGTCGGCTACTGCGCTGATCCTTCTGCTGTTTTCTGCTCTGCTTGTCTCCGTCAGTGAATGCGCTGATCCTGCTGCTGTGTCCTGCGCCGCTCGTCGCCATCGGCGACTGCGCTGGTCCTGCTGTTGTTTTCTGCTCTGATCGTCGGCGTCGGCGACTGTGCCGGTCCTGCTGGTGTTTTCTGCTCTGCTCATTGGCATCTGCGACTGCGCATCTCCTGCTGCTTTTTTCTGCTCTGCTCGTGGGCGTCAGCGACTGCGCTGATCCTGCTGCTGTTTTTTGCTCTGCTCGTCGGCGTCAGCGACTGCGCTGATCCTGCTGCTGTTTTCTGCTCTGCTCGTCGGCGTCTGCGACTGCGCATCTCCTGCTGCTGTTTTTTGCTCTGCTCGTCGGCGACTGCGCTGGTCCTGCTGTTGTTTTCTGCTCTGATTTTCGGTGTCGGCGATTGCGCTGGTCCTGCTGCTGTTTTCTGCTCTGCTCGTCGGCGTCGGCAACTGCACTGACCCTGCTGCTGTTTTCTGCTCTGCTTGTCGGCGTCGGCTACTGGTCTGATCCTGCTGCTATTTTCTGCTCTGCTCATCGGCGTCAGCGACTGGGATGATCCTGCTGCTGTTTTCTGCTCTGCTCATCTGCGTCAGCGAGTGCGCTGATCCTGCTGCTGTTTTCTGCTCTGGTCATCGCCGTCGGCGCCTGCGCTGGTCCTGCTGTTGTTTTCTTCTCTGCTCGTCAGCGTCTGCTCTGCTCGTCGGCGTCTGCAACTGCACTGGTCCTGCTGCTGTATTCTGCTCTGCTCGTCGGTGACTGCCCTGGTCCTGCTAGTGTTTTCTGCACTGCTCATCGGCGTCGGTGACTGTGCTTATCTTGCGGCTGTTTTCTGCACTGCTCATCGGCGACTGCGCAGGTCCTGCTGCTGTTTTCTGCTCTGCTCGTCGGCGACTGCACTGGTCCTGCTGCTGTTTTCTGCTCTGCTCATCTGCGTCAGCGAGTGCGCTGATCCTGCTGCTGTTTTCTGCTCTGGTCATCGCCGTCGGCGCCTGCGCTGGTCCTGCTGTTGTTTTCTTCTCTGCTCGTCAGCGTCTGCTCTGCTCGTCGGCGTCTGCAACTGCACTGGTCCTGCTGCTGTATTCTGCTCTGCTCGTCGGTGACTGCCCTGGTCCTGCTAGTGTTTTCTGCACTGCTCATCGGCGTCGGTGACTGTGCTTATCTTGCGGCTGTTTTCTGCACTGCTCATCGGCGACTGCGCAGGTCCTGCTGCTGTTTTCTGCTCTGCTCGTCGGCGACTGCACTGGTCCTGCTGCTGTTTTCTGCTCTGCTCGTCGGCAACTGCGCTGGCCCTGCCGCTGTTTTCTGCTCTGCTCGTCGGCGACTGCGCTGGTCCTGCTGCTGTTTTCTGCACTGCTCATCGGCGTCGGCGACTGCGCTGGTCCTGCTGTTGTTTTCGCCTCTGCTTGTCGGCGTCTGCGACTGCGCTGGTCCTGCTGCTGTTTTCTTCTCTGCTCGTCGGCGTCGGTGACTGAGTTGATCCTGCTGCTGTTTTCTGCTCTGCTCGTTGGCGTCTGCGACTGCTCATCTCCTGCTGCTGTTTTCTGCTGTGCTCGTCGGTGTCAGCGACTACGCTGATCCTGCTGCTGTTTTTTGCTCTGCTCGTTGACGACTGCGCTGGTCCTGCTGCTGTTTTCTGCACTGCTCATCGGCGTCGGCGACTGTGCTGATCCTTCTTCTGTTTTCTGCTCTGCTCGTAGGCGTCGGCGACTGCGCTGGTCCTGCTGCTGTTTTCTGCACTGCTCATCGGCGTCGGCGACTGCGCAGATCCTGCTGCAGTTTTCTGCTCTGCTCGTCAGCGTCTGCGACTGCACATGTCCTGTTGCTGTTTTTTGCTCTGCTCGTCGGCGACTGCACTGGTCCTGCTGCTGTATTCTGCTCTGCTCGTCGGCGACTGCGCTGGTCCTGCTGCTGTTTTCTGCACTGCTCATCGGCATCGGCGACTGCGCTGGTCCTGCTGTTGTTTTCGCCTCTGCTTGTCGGCGTCTGCGACTGCGCTGGTCCTGCTGCTGTTTTCTGCTCTGCTCGTCGGCGTCGGTGACTGAGTTGATCCTGCTGCTGTTTTCTGCTCTGCTCGTTGGCGTCTGCGACTGCTCATCTCCTGCTGCTGTTTTCTGCTGTGCTCGTCGGTGTCAGTGACTACGCTGATCCTGCTGCTGTTTTTTGCTCTGCTCGTTGACGACTGCGCTGGTCCTGCTGCTGTTTTCTGCACTGCTCATCGGCGTCGGCGACTGTGCTGATCCTTCTTCTGTTTTCTGCTCTGCTCGTAGGCGTCGGCGACTGCGCTGGTCCTGCTGCTGTTTGCTGCACTGCTCATCGGCGTCGGCGACTGCGCAGATCCTGCTGCAGTTTTCTGCTCTGCTCGTCAGCGTCTGCGACTGCACATGTCCTGTTGCTGTTTTTTGCTCTGCTCGTCGGCGACTGCGCTGGTCCTGCTGCTGTTTTCTGCTCTGCTCATCGGCGTCGGCTACTGCGCTGATCCTGCTGCTGTTTTCTGCTCTGCTCATCGGCGACTGTGCTGGTCCTGCTGGTGTTTTCTGCACTGCTCATCGGCGTCGGCGACTGCGCTGGTCGTGCTGTTGTTTTCGCCTCTGCTCGTCGGCGTCTGCGACTGCGCTGGTCCTGCTGCTGTTTTCTGATCTGCTCGTCGGCGTCGGTGACTGCGTTGATCCTGCTGCTGTTTTCTTCTCTGCTCGTTGGCGTCTGCGACTGCTCATCTCCTGCTGCTGTTTTCTGATTTGCTCGTCGGCGTCAGCGACTGCGCTGATCCTGCTGCTTTTTTCTGCTCTGCTCATTGGCGACAGCGACTGCGCTGACCCTGCTGCTGTTTTCTGCTCTGATCGTCTGCGACTGCGCATCTCCTGCTGCTGTTTTTTGCTCTGCTCGTCGGCGTCAGCGACTGCGCTGATCCTGCTGCTGTTTTCTGCTCTGCTCGTCGGCGTCTGCGACTGCGCATCTCCTGCTGCTGTTTTTTGCTCTGCTTGTCGGCGACTGCGCTGGTCCTGCTGCTGTTTAATGCTCTGCTCCTCGCCGTTGGTGACTGCGCTGGTCCTGATGGTGTTTTCTGCTCTGATTGTCGGCGTCGGCGACTGCGCTGGTCCTGCTGCTGTTTTCTGCTCTGCTCTTCGGCGTCGGCAACTGCACTGACCCTGCTGCTGTTTTCTGCTCTGCTTGTCGGCGTCGGCTACTGCGCTGATCCTGCTGCTATTTTCTGCTCTGCTCATCGGCGTCAGCGACTGGGATGATCCTGCAGCTGTTTTCTGCTCTGCTCATCTGCGTCAGTGAATGCGCTGATCCTGCTGCTGTTTTCTGCTCTGCTCATCGCCGTCGGGGCCTGCACTGGTCCTGCTGTTGTTTTCTTCTCTGCTCGTCAGCGTCTGCTCTGCTCGTCGGCGTCTGCGACTGCGCTGGTCCTGCTGCTGTTTTCTGCTCTGCTCGTCGGTGACTGCGCTGGTCTTGCTAGTGTTTTCTGCACTGCTCATCGGCATCGGTGACTGCGCTGATCCTGCGGCTGTTTTCTGCACTGCTCGGAAGCGACTGCGCAGGTCCTGCTGCTGTTTTCTGCTCTGCTCGTCGGTGACTGCGCTGGTCCTGCTGCTGTTTTCTGCTCTGCTCGTCGGCGACTGCGCTGGTCCTGCTGCTGTTTTCTGCACTGCTCATCGGCGTCGGCGACTGCGCTGGTCCTGCTGTTGTTTTCGCCTCTGCTCGTCGGCAACTGCTCTGCTCGTCGGCGTCTGCGACTGCGCTGGTCCTGCTGCTGTTTTCTGCTCTGCTCTTCGGCGTCGGCAACTGCACTGACCCTGCTGCTGTTTTCTGCTCTGCTTGTCGGCGTCGGCTACTGCGCTGATCCTGCTGCTATTTTCTGCTCTGCTCATCGGCGTCAGCGACTGGGATGATCCTGCAGCTGTTTTCTGCTCTGCTCATCTGCGTCAGTGAATGCGCTGATCCTGCTGCTGTTTTCTGCTCTGCTCATCGCCGTCGGGGCCTGCACTGGTCCTGCTGTTGTTTTCTTCTCTGCTCGTCAGCGTCTGCTCTGCTCGTCGGCGTCTGCGACTGCGCTGGTCCTGCTGCTGTTTTCTGCTCTGCTCGTCGGTGACTGCGCTGGTCTTGCTAGTGTTTTCTGCACTGCTCATCGGCATCGGTGACTGCGCTGATCCTGCGGCTGTTTTCTGCACTGCTCGGAAGCGACTGCACAGGTCCTGCTGCTGTTTTCTGCTCTGCTCGTCGGTGACTGCGCTGGTCCTGCTGCTGTTTTCTGCTCTGCTCGTCGGCAACTGCGCTGGTCCTGCTGCTGTTTTCTGCTCTGCTCGTCGGCGACTGCGCTGGTCCTGCTGCTGTTTTCTGCACTGCTCATCGGCGTCGGCGACTGCGCTGGTCCTGCTGTTGTTTTCGCCTCTGCTCGTCGGCAACTGCTCTGCTCGTCGGCGTCTGCGACTGCGCTGGTCCTGCTGCTGTTTTCTGATCTGCTCGTCGGCGTCGGTGACTGCGTTGATCCTGCTGCTGTTTTCTGCTCTGCTCGTTGGCGTCTGCGACTGCTCATCTCCTGCTGCTGTTTTCTGATTTGCTTGTCGGCGTCAGCGACTGCGCTGATCCTGCTGCTGTTTTCTGCTCTGCTCGTCGGTGTCAGTGACTACGCTTATCCTGCTGCTGTTTTTTTGCTCTGCTCGTCGGCGACTGCGCTGGTCCTGCTGCTGTTTTCTGCACTGCTCATCGGCGTCGGCGACTGCACTAATCCTGCAATTGTTTTCTGCTCTGCTCGTAGGCGTCGGTGACTGCGCTGGTCCTGCTGTTGTTTTCTGCTCTGATCGTCGGCGTCGGCGACTGCGCTGGTCCTGCTGCTGTTTTCTTCTCTGCTCGTCGGCGTCTGCTCTGCTCGTCGGCGTCTGCGACTGCGCTGGTCCTGCAGCTGTTTTCTGCTCTGCTCATCGGTGACTCTGCTGGTCCTGATGGTTTTTTTTGCACTGCTCATCGGCGTCTGCGACTGCGCTTGTCCTGCTGCTGTTTTCTGCTCTGCTCCTCGGCAACTGCGCTGGTCCTGCTGCTGTTTTCTGCACTGCTCATCGTCGTCGGCGACTGTGCTGATCCTGCTGCTGTTTTCTGCTCTGCTTGTAGGCGTCGGCGACTGCGCTGGTCCTGCTGCTGTTTTCTGCACTGCTCATCGGCGTCTGCGACTGCGCTGGTCCTGCTGCTGTTTTCTGCTCTGCTCGGCGGCGAACGCGCTGGTCCTGCTGCTTTTTTCTGCACTGCTCATCGGCGTCGGCGACTATGTTGATCCTGCTGCTGTTTTCTGCTCTGCTCATTGGCGTCTGCGACTGCGCATCTCCTGCTGCTTTTTTCTGCTCTGCTCGTCGGCGTCAGCGACTGCGCTGACCCTGCTGCTGTTTTCTAATCTGATCGTCTGCGACTGCGCATCTCCTTCTGCTTTTTTCTGCTCTGCTCTTCGGCGTCAGCGACTGCGCTGACCCTGCTGCTGTTTTCTGCTCTGATCGTCTGCGACTGCGCATCTCCTGCTGCTGTTTTTTGCTCTGCTCGTCGGCGTCAGCGAATGCGCTGATCCTGCTGCTGTTTTCTGCTCTGCTCGTCGGCGTTCGCAACTGCGCATCTCCTGCTGCTTTTTTTTGCTCTGCTCGTCGGCGACTGCGCTGGTCCTGCTGCTGTTTTCTGATCTGCTCATCGGAGTCGGCTATTGCGCTGGTCCTGCTGCTGTTTTCTGCCCTGCTTGTCTGCGTCAGCGAATGTGCTGATCCTGCTGCTGTTTCCTGCTCTGCTCGTCGCCGTCGGCGACTGCGCTGGTCCTGCTGTTGTTTTCTGCTCTGATCGTCGGCGTCGGCGACTGCGCTGGTCCTGCTGCTGTTTTCTTCTCTGCTCGTCGGCGTCTGCTCTGCTCGTCGGCATCTGCGACTGCACTGGTCCTGCAGCTGTTTTCTGCTCTGCTCGTCTGCGTCCGCGACTGCGCATCTCCTGCTGCTTTTTTTTGCTCTGCTCGTCGGCGACTGCGCTGGTCCTGCTGCTGTTTTCTGATCTGCTCATCGGAGTCGGCTATTGCGCTGGTCCTGCTGCTGTTTTCTGCTCTGCTTGTCTGCGTCAGCGAATGCGCTGATCCTGCTGCTGTTTCCTGCTCTGCTCGTCGCCATCGGCGACTGCGCTGGTCCTGCTGTTGTTTTCTGCTCTGATCGTCGGCGTCGGCGACTGCGCTGGTCCTGCTGCTGTTTTCTTCTCTGCTCATCGGCGTCTGCTCTGCTCGTCGGCGTCTGCGACTGTGCTGGTCCTGCAGCTGTTTTCTGCTCTGCTCATTGGTGACTGCGCTGGTCCTGATGGGTTTTTTTGCACTGCTCATCGGCGTCGGCGACTGCGCTGGTCCTGCTGTTGTTTTCGCCTCTGCTCGTCTGCGTCTGCGACTGCGCTTGTCCTGCTGCTGTTTTCTGCTCTGCTCGTCGGCAACTGCGCTGGTCCTGCTGCTGTTTTCTGCACTGCTCATCGGCGTCGGCGACTGTGCTGATCCTGCTGCTGTTTTCTGCTCTGCTCGTAGGCGTCGGCGTCTGCGCTGGTCCTGCTGCTGTTTTCTGCACTGCTCATCGGCGTCTGCGACTGTGCTGGTCCTGCTGCTGTTTTCTGCTCTGCTCGGCGGCGACTGCGCTGGTCCTGCTGCTATTTTCTGCACTGCTCATCGGCATCGGCGACTATGTTGATCCTGCTGCTGTTTTCTGCTCTGCTCATTGGCGTCTGCGACTGCGCATCTCCTGCTGCTTTTTTCTGCTCTGCTCGTCGGCGTCAGCTACTGCGCTGACCCTGCTGCTGTTTTCTGCTCTGATCGTCTGCGACTGCGCATCTCCTTCTGCTTTTTTCTGCTCTGCTCTTCGGCGTCAGCGACTGCGCTGACCCTGCTGCTGTTTTCTGCTCTGATCCTCTGCGAATGCGCATCTCCTGCTGCTGTTTTTTGCTCTGCTCGTCGGCGTCAGCGACTGCGCTGATCCTGCTGCTGTTTTCTGCTCTGCTCGTCGGCGTCTGCGACTGCGCATCTCCTGCTGCTTTTTTTTGCTCTGCTCGTCGGCGACTGCGCTGATCCTGCTGCTGTTTTCTGATCTGCTCATCGGAGTCGGCTATTGCGCTGGTCCTGCTGCTGTTTTCTGCTCTGCTTGACTGCGTCAGCGAATGCGCTGATCCTGCTGCTGTTTCCTGCTCTGCTCGTCGCTGTCGGCGACTGCGCTGGTCCTGCTGTTGTTTTCTGCTCTGATCGTCGGCGTCGGCGACTGCGCTGGTCCTGCTGCTGTTTTCTTCTCTGCTCGTCGGCGTCTGCTCTGCTCGTCGGCGTCTGCGACTGCGCTGGTCCTGCAGCTGTTTTCTGCTCTGCTCATCGGTGACTGCGCTGGTCCTGATGGTTTTTTTTGCACTGCTCATCGGCGTCGGCGACTGCGCTGGTCCTGCTGTTGTTTTCGCCTCTGCTCGTCGGCGTCTGCGACTGCGCTTGTCCTGCTGCTGTTTTCTGCTCTGCTCGTCGGCAACTGCGCTGGTCCTGCTGTTGTTTTCTGCACTGCTCATCGGCGTCGGCGACTGTGCTGATCCTGCTGCTGTTTTCTGCTCTGCTCGTAGGCGTCGGCGACTGCGCTGGTCCTGCTGCTGTTTTCTGCACTGCTCATCGGCGTCTGCGACTGCGCTGGTCCTGCTGCTGTTTTCTGCTCTGCTCGGCGGCGAACGCGCTGGTCCTGCTGCTTTTTTCTGCACTGCTCATCGGCGTCGGCGACTATGTTGATCCTGCTGCTGTTTTCTGCTCTGCTCATTGGCGTCTGCGACTGCGCATCTCCTGCTGCTTTTTTCTGCTCTGCTCGTCGGCGTCAGCGACTGCGCTGACCCTGCTGCTGTTTTCTGCTCTGATCGTCTGCGACTGCGCATCTCCTTCTGCTTTTTTCTGCTCTGCTCTTCGGCGTCAGCGACTGCGCTGACCCTGCTGCTGTTATCTGCTCTGATCGTCTGCGACTGCGCATCTCCTGCTGCTGTTTTTTGCTCTGCTCGTCGGCGTCAGCGACTGCGCTGATCCTGCTGCTGTTTTCTGCTCTGCTCGTCGGCGTCCGCGACTGCGCATCTCCTGCTGCTTTTTTTTGCTCTGCTCGTCGGCGACTGCGCTGGTCCTGTTGCTGTTTTCTGATCTGCTCATCGGAGTCGGCTATTGCGCTGGTCCTGCTGCTGTTTTCTGCCCTGCTTGTCTGCGTCAGCGAATGCGCTGATCCTGCTGCTGTTTCCTGCTCTGCTCGTCGCCGTCGGCGACTGCGCTGGTCCTGCTGTTGTTTTCTGCTCTGATCGTCGGCGTCGGCGACTGCGCTGGTCCTGCTGCTGTTTTCTTCTCTGCTCGTCGGCGTCTGCTCTGCTCGTCGGCATCTGCGACTGCGCAGGTCCTGCAGCTGTTTTCTGCTCTGCTCGTTAGCGTCCGCGACTGCGCATCTCCTGCTGCTTTTTTTTGCTCTGCTCGTTGGCGACTGCGCTGGTCCTGCTGCTGTTTTCTGCTCTGCTCGTTGGCGTCTGCGACTGCTCATCTCCTGCTGCTGTTTTCTGATTTGCTTGTCGGCGTCAGCGACTGCGCTGATCCTGCTGCTGTTTTCTGCTCTGCTCGTCGGTGTCAGTGACTACGCTTATCCTGCTGCTGTTTTTTTGCTCTGCTCGTCGGCGACTGCGCTGATCCTGCTGCTGTTTTCTGCTCTGCTCATCGCCG
The DNA here is from genome assembly GCF_043380555.1 of Nothobranchius furzeri. Taxonomy (NCBI): domain Eukaryota; kingdom Metazoa; phylum Chordata; class Actinopteri; order Cyprinodontiformes; family Nothobranchiidae; genus Nothobranchius; species Nothobranchius furzeri. The sequence goes on from NC_091748.1 coordinate 30,265,940, forward strand.
TCGGGGCCTGCACTGGTCCTGCTGTTGTTTTCTTCTCTGCTCGTCAGCGTCTGCTCTGCTCGTCGGCGTCTGCGACTGCGCTGGTCCTGCTGCTGTTTTCTGCTCTGCTCGTCGGTGACTGCGCTGGTCTTGCTAGTGTTTTCTGCACTGCTCATCGGCATCGGTGACTGCGCTGATCCTGCGGCTGTTTTCTGCACTGCTCGGAAGCGACTGCACAGGTCCTGCTGCTGTTTTCTGCTCTGCTCGTCGGTGACTGCGCTGGTCCTGCTGCTGTTTTCTGCTCTGCTCGTCGGCAACTGCGCTGGTCCTGCTGCTGTTTTCTGCTCTGCTCGTCGGCGACTGCGCTGGTCCTGCTGCTGTTTTCTGCACTGCTCATCGGCGTCGGCGACTGCGCTGGTCCTGCTGTTGTTTTCGCCTCTGCTCGTCGGCAACTGCTCTGCTCGTCGGCGTCTGCGACTGCGCTGGTCCTGCTGCTGTTTTCTGATCTGCTCGTCGGCGTCGGTGACTGCGTTGATCCTGCTGCTGTTTTCTGCTCTGCTCGTTGGCGTCTGCGACTGCTCATCTCCTGCTGCTGTTTTCTGATTTGCTTGTCGGCGTCAGCGACTGCGCTGATCCTGCTGCTGTTTTCTGCTCTGCTCGTCGGTGTCAGTGACTACGCTTATCCTGCTGCTGTTTTTTTGCTCTGCTCGTCGGCGACTGCGCTGGTCCTGCTGCTGTTTTCTGCACTGCTCATCGGCGTCGGCGACTGCACTAATCCTGCAATTGTTTTCTGCTCTGCTCGTAGGCGTCGGTGACTGCGCTGGTCCTGCTGTTGTTTTCTGCTCTGATCGTCGGCGTCGGCGACTGCGCTGGTCCTGCTGCTGTTTTCTTCTCTGCTCGTCGGCGTCTGCTCTGCTCGTCGGCGTCTGCGACTGCGCTGGTCCTGCAGCTGTTTTCTGCTCTGCTCATCGGTGACTCTGCTGGTCCTGATGGTTTTTTTTGCACTGCTCATCGGCGTCTGCGACTGCGCTTGTCCTGCTGCTGTTTTCTGCTCTGCTCCTCGGCAACTGCGCTGGTCCTGCTGCTGTTTTCTGCACTGCTCATCGTCGTCGGCGACTGTGCTGATCCTGCTGCTGTTTTCTGCTCTGCTTGTAGGCGTCGGCGACTGCGCTGGTCCTGCTGCTGTTTTCTGCACTGCTCATCGGCGTCTGCGACTGCGCTGGTCCTGCTGCTGTTTTCTGCTCTGCTCGGCGGCGAACGCGCTGGTCCTGCTGCTTTTTTCTGCACTGCTCATCGGCGTCGGCGACTATGTTGATCCTGCTGCTGTTTTCTGCTCTGCTCATTGGCGTCTGCGACTGCGCATCTCCTGCTGCTTTTTTCTGCTCTGCTCGTCGGCGTCAGCGACTGCGCTGACCCTGCTGCTGTTTTCTAATCTGATCGTCTGCGACTGCGCATCTCCTTCTGCTTTTTTCTGCTCTGCTCTTCGGCGTCAGCGACTGCGCTGACCCTGCTGCTGTTTTCTGCTCTGATCGTCTGCGACTGCGCATCTCCTGCTGCTGTTTTTTGCTCTGCTCGTCGGCGTCAGCGAATGCGCTGATCCTGCTGCTGTTTTCTGCTCTGCTCGTCGGCGTCCGCAACTGCGCATCTCCTGCTGCTTTTTTTTGCTCTGCTCGTCGGCGACTGCGCTGGTCCTGCTGCTGTTTTCTGATCTGCTCATCGGAGTCGGCTATTGCGCTGGTCCTGCTGCTGTTTTCTGCCCTGCTTGTCTGCGTCAGCGAATGTGCTGATCCTGCTGCTGTTTCCTGCTCTGCTCGTCGCCGTCGGCGACTGCGCTGGTCCTGCTGTTGTTTTCTGCTCTGATCGTCGGCGTCGGCGACTGCGCTGGTCCTGCTGCTGTTTTCTTCTCTGCTCGTCGGCGTCTGCTCTGCTCGTCGGCATCTGCGACTGCACTGGTCCTGCAGCTGTTTTCTGCTCTGCTCGTCTGCGTCCGCGACTGCGCATCTCCTGCTGCTTTTTTTTGCTCTGCTCGTCGGCGACTGCGCTGGTCCTGCTGCTGTTTTCTGATCTGCTCATCGGAGTCGGCTATTGCGCTGGTCCTGCTGCTGTTTTCTGCTCTGCTTGTCTGCGTCAGCGAATGCGCTGATCCTGCTGCTGTTTCCTGCTCTGCTCGTCGCCATCGGCGACTGCGCTGGTCCTGCTGTTGTTTTCTGCTCTGATCGTCGGCGTCGGCGACTGCGCTGGTCCTGCTGCTGTTTTCTTCTCTGCTCATCGGCGTCTGCTCTGCTCGTCGGCGTCTGCGACTGTGCTGGTCCTGCAGCTGTTTTCTGCTCTGCTCATTGGTGACTGCGCTGGTCCTGATGGGTTTTTTTGCACTGCTCATCGGCGTCGGCGACTGCGCTGGTCCTGCTGTTGTTTTCGCCTCTGCTCGTCTGCGTCTGCGACTGCGCTTGTCCTGCTGCTGTTTTCTGCTCTGCTCGTCGGCAACTGCGCTGGTCCTGCTGCTGTTTTCTGCACTGCTCATCGGCGTCGGCGACTGTGCTGATCCTGCTGCTGTTTTCTGCTCTGCTCGTAGGCGTCGGCGTCTGCGCTGGTCCTGCTGCTGTTTTCTGCACTGCTCATCGGCGTCTGCGACTGTGCTGGTCCTGCTGCTGTTTTCTGCTCTGCTCGGCGGCGACTGCGCTGGTCCTGCTGCTATTTTCTGCACTGCTCATCGGCATCGGCGACTATGTTGATCCTGCTGCTGTTTTCTGCTCTGCTCATTGGCGTCTGCGACTGCGCATCTCCTGCTGCTTTTTTCTGCTCTGCTCGTCGGCGTCAGCTACTGCGCTGACCCTGCTGCTGTTTTCTGCTCTGATCGTCTGCGACTGCGCATCTCCTTCTGCTTTTTTCTGCTCTGCTCTTCGGCGTCAGCGACTGCGCTGACCCTGCTGCTGTTTTCTGCTCTGATCCTCTGCGACTGCGCATCTCCTGCTGCTGTTTTTTGCTCTGCTCGTCGGCGTCAGCGACTGCGCTGATCCTGCTGCTGTTTTCTGCTCTGCTCGTCGGCGTCTGCGACTGCGCATCTCCTGCTGCTTTTTTTTGCTCTGCTCGTCAGCGACTGCGCTGATCCTGCTGCTGTTTTCTGATCTGCTCATCGGAGTCGGCTATTGCGCTGGTCCTGCTGCTGTTTTCTGCTCTGCTTGACTGCGTCAGCGAATGCGCTGATCCTGCTGCTGTTTCCTGCTCTGCTCGTCGCTGTCGGCGACTGCGCTGGTCCTGCTGTTGTTTTCTGCTCTGATCGTCGGCGTCGGCGACTGCGCTGGTCCTGCTGCTGTTTTCTTCTCTGCTCGTCGGCGTCTGCTCTGCTCGTCGGCGTCTGCGACTGCGCTGGTCCTGCAGCTGTTTTCTGCTCTGCTCATCGGTGACTGCGCTGGTCCTGATGGGTTTTTTTGCACTGCTCATCGGCGTCGGCGACTGCGCTGGTCCTGCTGTTGTTTTCGCCTCTGCTCGTCGGCGTCTGCGACTGCGCTTGTCCTGCTGCTGTTTTCTGCTCTGCTCGTCGGCAACTGCGCTGGTCCTGCTGTTGTTTTCTGCACTGCTCATCGGCGTCGGCGACTGTGCTGATCCTGCTGCTGTTTTCTGCTCTGCTCGTAGGCGTCGGCGACTGCGCTGGTCCTGCTGCTGTTTTCTGCACTGCTCATCGGCGTCTGCGACTGCGCTGGTCCTGCTGCTGTTTTCTGCTCTGCTCGGCGGCGAACGCGCTGGTCCTGCTGCTTTTTTCTGCACTGCTCATCGGCGTCGGCGACTATGTTGATCCTGCTGCTGTTTTCTGCTCTGCTCATTGGCGTCTGCGACTGCGCATCTCCTGCTGCTTTTTTCTGCTCTGCTCGTCGGCGTCAGCGACTGCGCTGACCCTGCTGCTGTTTTCTGCTCTGATCGTCTGCGACTGCGCATCTCCTTCTGCTTTTTTCTGCTCTGCTCTTCGGCGTCAGCGACTGCGCTGACCCTGCTGCTGTTATCTGCTCTGATCGTCTGCGACTGCGCATCTCCTGCTGCTGTTTTTTGCTCTGCTCGTCGGCGTCAGCGACTGCGCTGATCCTGCTGCTGTTTTCTGCTCTGCTCGTCGGCGTCCGCGACTGCGCATCTCCTGCTGCTTTTTTTTGCTCTGCTCGTCGGCGACTGCGCTGGTCCTGTTGCTGTTTTCTGATCTGCTCATCGGAGTCGGCTATTGCGCTGGTCCTGCTGCTGTTTTCTGCCCTGCTTGTCTGCGTCAGCGAATGCGCTGATCCTGCTGCTGTTTCCTGCTCTGCTCGTCGCCGTCGGCGACTGCGCTGGTCCTGCTGTTGTTTTCTGCTCTGATCGTCGGCGTCGGCGACTGCGCTGGTCCTGCTGCTGTTTTCTTCTCTGCTCGTCGGCGTCTGCTCTGCTCGTCGGCATCTGCGACTGCGCAGGTCCTGCAGCTGTTTTCTGCTCTGCTCGTTAGCGTCCGCGACTGCGCATCTCCTGCTGCTTTTTTTTGCTCTGCTCGTTGGCGACTGCGCTGGTCCTGCTGCTGTTTTCTGATCCGCTCATCGGAGTCGGCTATTGCGCTGGTCCTGCTGCTGTTTTCTGCTCTGCTTGTCTGCGTCAGCGAATGCGCTGATCCTGCTGCTGTTTCCTGCTCTGCTCGTCGCCATCGGCGACTGCGCTGGTCCTGCTGCTGTTTTCTTCTCTGCTCGTCGGCGTCTGCTCTGCTCGTCGGCGTCTGCGACTGTGCTGGTCCTGCAGCTGTTTTCTGCTCTGCTCATTGGTGACTGCGCTGGTCCGGATGGGTTTTTTTGCACTGCTCATCGGCGTCGGCGACTGCGCTGGTCCTGCTGTTGTTTTCGCCTCTGCTCGTCGGCGTCTGCGACTGCGCTTGTCCTGCTGCTGTTTTCTGCTCTGCTCGTCGGCAACTGCGCTGGTCCTGCTGCTGTTTTCTTCACTGCTCATCGGCGTCGGCGACTGTGCTGATCCTGCTGCTGTTTTCTGCTCTGCTCGTAGGCGTCGGCGACTGCGCTGGTCCTGCTGCTGTTTTCTGCACTGCTCATCGGCGTCTGCGACTGCACTGGTCCTGCTGCTGTTTTCTGCTCTGCTCGGCGGCGACTGCGCTGGTCCTGCTGCTATTTTCTTCACTGCTCATCGGCGTCGGCGACTATATTGATCCTGCTGCTGTTTTCTGCTCTGCTCATTGGCGTCTGCGACTGCGCATCTCCTGCTGCTTTTTTCTGCTCTGCTCGTCGGCGTCAGCGACTGCGCTGACCCTGCTGCTGTTTTCTGCTCTGATCGTCTGCGACTGCGCATGTCCTTCTGCTTTTTTCTGCTCTGCTCTTCGGCGTCAGCGACTGCGCTGACCCTGCTGCTGTTTTCTGCTCTGATCGTCTGCGACTGCGCATCTCCTGCTGCTGTTTTTTGCTCTGCTCGTCGGCGTCAGCGACTGCGCTGATCCTGCTGCTGTTTTCTGCTCTGCTCGTCGGCGTCTGCGACTGCGCATCTCCTGCTGCTTTTTTTTGCTCTGCTCGTCGGCGACTGCGCTGATCCTGCTGCTGTTTTCTGATCTGCTCATCGGAGTCGGCTATTGCGCTGGTCCTGCTGCTGTTTTCTGCTCTGCTTGTCTGCGTCAGCGAATGCGCTGATCCTGCTGCTGTTTCCTGCTCTGCTCGTCGCTGTCGGCGACTGCGCTGGTCCTGCTGTTGTTTTCTGCTCTGATCGTCGGCGTCGGCGACTGCGCTGGTCCTGCTGCTGTTTTCTTCTCTGCTCGTCGGCGTCTGCTCTGCTCGTCGGCGTCTGCAACTGCGCTGGTCCTGCAGCTGTTTTCTGCTCTGCTCATCGGTGACTGCGCTGGTCCTGATGGGTTTTTTTGCACTGCTCATCGGCGTTGGCGACTGCGCTGGTCCTGCTGTTGTTTTCGCCTCTGCTCGTCGGCGTCTGCGACTGCGCTTGTCCTGCTGCTGTTTTCTGCTCTGCTCGTCGGCAACTGCGCTGGTCCTGCTGCTGTTTTCTGCACTGCTCATTGGCGTCGGCGACTGTGCTGATCCTGCTGCTGTTTTCTGCTCTGCTCGTAGGCGTCGGCGACTGCGCTGGTCCTGCTGCTGTTTTCTGCACTGCTCATCGGCGTCTGCGACTGCGCTGGTCCTGCTGCTGTTTTCTGCTCTGCTCGGCAGCGACTGCGCTGGTCCTGCTGCTGTTTTCTGCACTGCTCATCGGTGTTGGCGACTATGTTGATCCTGCTGCTGTTTTCTGCTCTGCTCATTGGCGTCTGCGACTGCGCATCTCCTGCTGCTTTTTTCTGCTCTGCTCGTCGGCGTCAGCGACTGCGCTGACCCTGCTGCTGTTTTCTGCTCTGATCGTCTGCGACTGCGCATCTCCTTCTGCTGTTTTTTGCTCTGCTCGTCAGCGTCAGCGACTGTGCTTATCCTGCTGCTGTTTTTTGCTCTGCTCATCGGCGACTGCGCTGGTCCTGCTGCTTTTTCCTGCTCTGCTCGTCGCCGTCGGCAACTGCGCTGGTCCTGCTGTTGTTTTCTGCTCTGATCGTCGGCATCGGCGACTGCGCTGGTCCTGCTGCTGTTTTCTTCTCTGCTCGTCAGCGTCTGCTCTGCTGGTCGGCGTCTGCGACTGCGCTGGTCCTGCTGCTGTTTTCTGCTCTGCTCATCGGCGACTGCGCTGGTCCTGCTGGTGTATTCTACACTGCTCATCGGCATTGGCGACTGCGCTGGTCCTGCTGTTGTTTTCGCCTCTGCTCATCGGCGCCTGCGACTGCGCTGGTCCTGCTGCTGTTTTCTGCTCAGCTCGTCGGCGACTGCGCTGGTCCTGCTGCTGTTTTCTGCACTGCTCATCGGCGTCGGCAACTGTGCTGATCCTGGTTCTGTTTTCTGCTCTGCTCAAAGGCGTCGGCGACTGCGCTGGAACTGCTGCTGTTTTCTGCACTGCTCATTGGCGTCGGCGACTGCGCTGATCCTGCTGCTGTTTTTTGCTCTGCTCGTAGGCGTCTGCGATTGCACATCTCCTGCTGCTGTTTTTTGCTCTGCTCGTCGGCGACTGCGCTGGTCCTGCTGCTGTTTTCTGCTCTGCTCATCGGCGTCGGCTACTGCGCTGATCCTGCTGCTGTTTTCTGCTCTGCTTGTCTGCGTCAGCGAATGCGCTGATCCTGCTGCTGTTTCCTGCTCTGCTCGTCGCCGTCGGCGACTGCGCTGGTCCTGCTGTTGTTTTCTGCTCTGATCGTCGGCGTCGGCGACTGCGCTGGTCCTGCTGCTGTTTTCTTCTCTGCTCGTCGGCGTCTGCTCTGCTCACTGGCGTCTGCGACTGCGCTGTTCCTGCTGCTGTTTTCTGCTCTGCTCATCGGCGACTGCGCTGGTGCTGCTGGTGTTTTCTGCACTGCTCATTTGCGTCTGCGACTGCGCATCTCCTGCTGCTGTTTTTTGCTCTGCTCGTCGGCGACTGCGCTGGTCCTGCTGCTGTTTTCTGCTCTGCTCGTCACCGTCGGTGACTGCGCTGGTCCTGTTGTTGTTTTCTGCTCTGATTGTTGGCGTCGGCGACTGCGCTGGTCCTGCTGCTGTTTTTTGCTCTGCTCGTCGGCATCGGCAACTGCACTGACCCTGCTGCTGTTTTCTGCTCTGCTTGTCGGTGTCGGCTACTGCGCTGATCCTGCTGCTGTTTTCTGCTCGGCTCATTGCCGTCGGCGCCTGCGCTGGTCCTGCTGTTGTTTTCTTCTCTGCTCGTCAGCGTCTGCTCTGCTCGTCGGCGTCTGCGACTGCGCTGGTCCTGCTGCTGTTTTCTACTCTGCTCGTCGGTGACTGCGCTGATCCTGCGGCTGTTTTCTGCACTGCTCGTCGGCGACTGCGCAGGTCCTGCTGCTGTTTTCTGCTCTGCTCGTCGGCGCCTGCGCTGGTCCTGCTGCTGTTTTCTGCTCTGCTCGTCGGCGACTGCGCTGGTCCTGCTGCTGTTTTCTGCTCTGCTCGTCGGCGACTGCCCTGGTCCTGCTGCTGTTTTCTGCACTGCTCATAGGAGTCGGCGACTGCGCTGGTCCTGCTGTTGTTTTCGCCTCTGCTTGTCGGCGTCTGCGACTGCGCTGGTCCTGCTGCTGTTTTCTGCTCTGCTCATCGGCGACTGCGCTGATCCTGCCGCTGTTTCCTGCTCTGCTCGTCGCCGTCGGAGACCGCGCTGGTCCTGCTGTTGTTTTCTGCTCTGATCGTCGGCGTCGGCGACTGCGCTAGTCCTGCTGCTGTTTTCTTCTCTGCTCGTCGGCGTCTGCTCTGGTCCTGCTGGTGTTTTCTGCACTGCTCATCGGCGTTGGCGACTGTGCTGATCCTGCTGCTGTTTTCTGCTCTGCTCGTAGGCGTCGGCGACTGTGCTGGTCCTGCTGCTGTTTTCTGCACTGCTCACCGGCGTCTGCGACTGCGCTGGTCCTACTGCTGTTTTCTGCTCTGCTCGTTGGCGACTGCGCTGGTCCTGCTGCTGTTTTCTGCACTGCTCATCGGCGTCTGCGAATGCGTTGATCCTGCTGCTGTTTTCTGCTCTGCTCATTGGCGTCTGCGACTTAGCATCTCCTGCTGCTTTTTTCTGCTCTGCTCGTCGGCGTCAGCGACTGCACTGACCCTGCTGCTGTTTTCTGCTCTGATCGTCTGCGACTGCGCATCTCCTGCTGCTGTTTTTTGCTCTGCTCGTCGGCATCAGCGACTGCGCTTATCCTGCTGCTGTTTTCTGCTCTACTCGTAGGCGTCGGCGACTGCGCTGGTCCTGCTGCTGTTTTCTGCACTGCTCATCGGCGTCGGCGAGTGCGCTGATCCTGCTGCTGTTTTCTGCTCTGCTCGTCGGTGACTGCGCTGGTCCTGCTGCTGTTTTCTGCTCTGCTCATCGGCGTCGGCTTCTGCGCTGATCCTGCTGCTGTTTTGTGCTCTGCTTGTCTGCGTCAGCGAATGCGCTGATCCTGCTGCTGTTTCCTGCTCTGCTCGTCGCCGTCGGCGACTGCGCTGGTCCTGCTGTTGTTTTCTGCTCTGATCGTCGGCGTCGGCGCCTGCGCTGGTCCTGCTGCTGTTTTCTTCTCTGCTCGTCGGCGTCTGCTCTGCTCACCGGCGTCTGCGACTGCGCTGGTCCTGCTGCTGTTTTCTGCTCTGCTCATCGGCGACTGCGCTGGTGCTGCTGGTGTTTTCTGCACTGCTCATCGGCGTCTGCGACTGCGCATCTCCTGCTGCTGTTTTTTGCTCTGCTCGTCGGCGACTGCGCTGGTCCTGCTGCTGTTTTCTGCTCTGCTCGTCGCCGTCGGTGACTGCGCTGGTCCTGCTGTTGTTTTCTGCTCTGATTGTTGGCGTCGGCGACTGCGCTGGTCCTGCTGCTGTTTTTTGCTCTGCTCGTCGGCGTCGGCAACTGCACTGACCCTGCTGCTGTTTTCTGCTCTGCTTGTCGGTGTCGGCTACTGCGCTGATCCTGCTGCTGTTTTCTGCTCGGCTCATTGCCGTCGGCGCCTGCGCTGGTCCTGCTGTTGTTTTCTTCTCTGCTCGTCAGCGTCTGCTCTGCTCGTCGGCGTCTGCGACTGCGCTGGTCCTGCTGCTGTTTTCTACTCTGCTCGTCGGTGTCGGCTACTGCGCTGATCCTGCTGCTATTTTCTGCTCTGCTCATTGGCGTCAGCGACTGGGATGATCCTGCTGCTGTTTTCTGCTCTGCTCATCTGCGTCAGCAAATGCGCTGATCCTGCTGCTGGTTTCTGCTCTGCTCATCGCCGTCGGCGCCTGCGCTGGTCCTGCTGTTGTTTTCTTCTCTGCTCGTCAGCGTCTGCTCTGCTCGTCGGCGTCTGCGACTGCGCTGGTCCTGCTGCTGTTTTCTACTCTGCTCGTTGGTGACGGCGCTGGTCCTGCTAGTGTTTTCTGCACTGCTCATCGGCGTCGGTGACTGCGCTGATCCTGCGGCTGTTTTCTGCACTGCTCGTTGGTGACTGCGCAGGTCCTGCTACTGTTTTCTGCTCTGCTCGTCGGCGACTGCGCTGGTCCTGCTGCTGTTTTCTGCTCTGCTCGTGGGTGACTGCGTTGGTCCTGCTGTTGTTTTCTGCTCTGCTCGTTGGCGTCTGCGACTGCTCATCTCCTGCTGCTTTTTTCTGCTCTGCTCGTCGGCGTCAGCGACTGCGCTGATCCTGCTGCTGTTTTCTGCTCTGCTCGTCGGTGTCAGCGACTACGCTGATCCTGCTGCTGTTTTTTGCTCTGCTCGTCGACGACTGCGCTGGTCCTGCTGCTGTTTTCTGCACTGCTCATCGGCGTCGGCGACTGCGCTGATCCTGCTGCTGTTTTCTGCTCTGCTCGTAGGCGTCGGCGACTGCGCTGGTCCTGCTGCTGTTTTCTGCACTGCTCATCGGTGTCGGCGACTGCACTGATCCTGCTGCTGTTTTCTGCTCTACTCGTCGGTGTCTGCGACTGCACATCTCCTGCTGCTGTTTTTTGCTCTGCTCGTCGGCGACTGCGCTGGACCTGCTGCTGTTTTCTGCTCTGCTCATCGGCGTCGGCTACTGCGCTCATCCTGCTGCTGTTTTCTGCTCTGCTTGTCTGCGTCAGCGAATGCGCTCATCCTGCTGCTGTTTCCTGCTCTGCTTGTCGCCGTCGGCGACTGCGCTGGTCCTGCTGTTGTTTTCTGCTCTGATCGTCGGCGTCGGCGACTGCGCTGGTCCTGCTGCTGTTTTCTTCTCTGCTCATCGGCGTCTGCTCTGCTCGTCGGTGTCTGTGACTGCGCTGGTCCTGCTGCTGTTTTCTGCTCTGCTCATCGGCGACTGTGCCGATCCTGCTGCTGTTTCCTGCTCTGCTCGTCGCCGTCGGCGACTGCGCTGGTCCTGCTGTTGTTTTCTGCTCTGATCGTCGGCGTTGGCGACTGTGCTGGTCCTGCTGCTGTTTTCTTCTCTGCTCGTCGGCGTCTGCTCTCCTCGTCGGCGTCTGCGACTGCGCTGGTCCTGCTGCTGTTTTCTGCTCTGCTCATCGGCGACTGCGCTGGTCCTGCTGGTGTTTTCTGCTCTGCTCGTATGCGTCGGCGACTGTGCTGGTCCTGCTGCTGTTTTCTGCACTGCTCACCGGCGTCTGCGACTGCGCTGGTCCTACTGCTGTTTTCTGCTCTGCTCGTTGGCGACTCCGCTGGTCCTGCTGCTGTTTTCTGCACTGCTCATCGGCGTTGGCGACTGCGTTGATCCTGCTGCTGTTTACTGCTCTGCTCATTGGCGTCTGCGACTGAGCATCTCCTGCTGCTTTTTTCTGCTCTGCTCGTCGGCGTCTGCGCATCTCCTGCTGCTGTTTTTTGCTCTGCTCGTCGGCATCAGCGACTGCGCTTATCCTGCTGCTGTTTTCTGCTCTGCTCGTAGGCGTCGGCGACTGCGCTGGTCCTGCTGCTGTTTTCTGCACTGCTCATCGGCGTCGGCGACTGCGCTGATCCTGCTGCTGTTATTAGCTCTGCTCGTCGGCGTCTGCGACTGCACATCTCCTGCTGCTGTTATTTGCTCTGCTCGTCGGCGACTGCGCTGGTCCTGTGTCTGTATTCTGCTCTGCTCATCGGCGTCGGCTACTGCGCTGATCCTGCTGCTGTTTTCTGCTCTGCTTGTCTGCGTCAGCGAATGCGCTGATCCTGCTGCTGTTTCCTGCTCTGCTCGTCGCCGTCGGCGACTGCGCTGGTCCTGCTGTTGTTTTCTGCTCTGATGGTCGGCGTCGGCGACTGCGCTGGTCCTGCTGCTGTTTTCTTCTCTGCTCGTCGGCGTCTGCTCTGCTCATCGGCGTCTGCGACTGCGCTGGTCCTGCTGGTGTTTTCTGCACTGCTCATCGGCGTCGGAGACTGCGCTGGTCCTGCTGTTGTTTTTGCCTCTGCTCGTCGGCGTCTGCTACTGCGCTTGTCCTGCTGCTGTTTTCTGCTCTGCTCGTCGGCGAGTGCGCTGGTCCTGCTGCTGTTTTCTGCACTGCTCATCGGCGTCGGCGACTGTGCTGATCCTGCTGCTGTTTTCTGCTCTGCTCGTAGGCGTCGGCGACTGCGCTGGTCCTGCTGCTGTTTTCTGCACTGCTCATTGGCGTCTGCGACTGCGCATCTCCTGCTGCTTTTTTCTGCTCTGCTCGTCGGCGTCAGCGACTGCGCTGACCCTGCTGCTGTTTTCTGCTCTGATCGTCTGCGACTGCGCATCTCCTTCTGCTTTTTTCTGCTCTGCTCTTCGGCGTCAGCGACTGCGCTGACCCTGCTGCTATTATCTGCTCTGATCGTCTGCGACTGCGCATCTCCTGCTGCTGTTTTTTGCTCTGCTCGTCGGCGTCAGCGACTGCGCTGATCCTGCTGCTGTTTTCTGCTCTGCTCGTCGGCGTCCGCGACTGCGCATCTCCTGCTGCTTTTTTTTGCTCTGCTCGTCGGCGACTGTGCTGGTCCTGCTGCTGTTTTCTGATCTGCTCATCGGAGTCGGCTATTGCGCTGGTCCTGCTGCTGTTTTCTGCCCTGCTTGTCTGCGTCAGCGAATGCGCTGATCCTGCTGCTGTTTCCTGCTCTGCTCGTCGCCGTCGGCGACTGCGCTGGTCCTGCTGTTGTTTTCTACTCTGATCGTCGGCGTCGGCGACTGCGCTGGTTCTGCTGCTGTTTTCTTCTCTGCTCGTCGGCGTCTGCTCTGCTCGTCGGCATCTGCGACTGCGCTGGTCCTGCAGCTGTTTTCTGCTCTGCTCGTTAGCGTCCGCGACTGCGCATCTCCTGCTGCTTTTTTTTGCTCTGCTCGTCGGCGACTGCGCTGGTCCTGCTGCTGTTTTCTGATCTGCTCATCAGAGTCGGCTATTGCGCTGGTCCTGCTGCTGTTTTCTGCTCTGCTTGTCTGCGTCAGCGAATGCGCTGATCCTGCTGCTGTTTCCTGCTCTGCTCGTCGCCATCGGCGACTGCGCTGGTCCTGCTGTTATTTTCTGCTCTGATCGTCGGCGTCGGCGACTGCGCTGGTCCTGCTGCTGTTTTCTTCTCTGCTCGTCGGCGTCTGCTCTGCTCGTCGGCGTCTGCGACTGTGCTGGTCCTGCAGCTGTTTTCTGCTCTGCTCATTGGTGACTGCGCTGGTCCTGATGGGTTTTTTTGCACTGCTCATCGGCGTCGGCGACTGCGCTGGTCCTGCTGTTGTTTTCGCCTCTGCTCGTCGGCGTCTGCGACTGCGCTTGTCCTGCTGCTGTTTTCTGCTCTGCTCGTCGGCAACTGCGCTGGTCCTGCTGCTGTTTTCTGCACTGCTCATCGGCGTCTGCGACTGCGCTGGTCCTGCTGCTGTTTTCTGCTCTGCTCGGCGGCGACTGCGCTGGTCCTGCTGCTATTTTCTGCACTGCTCATCGGCGTCGGCGACTATGTTGATCCTGCTGCTGTTTTCTGCTCTGCTCATTGGCGTCTGCGACTGCGCATCTCCTGCTGCTTTTTTCTACTCTGCTCGTCGGCGTCAGCGACTGCGCTGACCCTGCTGCTGTTTTCTGCTCTGATCGTCTGCGACTGCGCATGTCCTTCTGCTTTTTTCTGCTCTGCTCTTCGGCGTCAGCGACTGCGCTGACCCTGCTGCTGTTTTCTGCTCTGATCGTCTGCGACTGCGCATCTCCTGCTGCTGTTTTTTGCTCTGCTCGTCGGCGTCAGCGACTGCGCTGATCCTGCTGCTGTTTTCTGCTCTGCTCGTCGGCGTCTGCGACTGCGCATCTCCTGCTGCTTTTTTTTGCTCTGCTCGTCGGCGACTGCGCTGATCCTGCTGCTGTTTTCTGATCTGCTCATCGGAGTCGGCTATTGCGCTGGTCCTGCTGCTGTTTTCTGCTCTGCTTGTCTGCGTCAGCGAATGCGCTGATCCTGCTGCTGTTTCCTGCTCTGCTCGTCGCTGTCGGCGACTGCGCTGGTCCTGCTGTTGTTTTCTGCTCTGATCGTCGGCGTCGGCGACTGCGCTGGTCCTGCTGCTGTTTTCTTCTCTGCTCTTCGGCGTCTGCTCTGCTCGTCGGCGTCTGCGACTGCGCTGGTCCTGCAGCTGTTTTCTGCTCTGCTCATCGGTGACTGCGCTGGTCCTGATGGGTTTTTTTGCACTGCTCATCGGCGTCGGCGACTGCGCTGGTCCTGCTGTTGTTTTCGCCTCTGCTCGTCGGCGTCTGCGACTGCGCTTGTCCTGCTGCTGTTTTCTGCTCTGCTCGTCGGCAACTGCGCTGGTCCTGCTGCTGTTTTCTGCACTGCTCATTGGCGTCGGCGACTGTGCTGATCCTGCTGCTGTTTTCTGCTCTGCTCGTAGGCGTCGGCGACTGCGCTGGTCCTGCTGCTGTTTTCTGCACTGCTCATCGGCGTCTGCGACTGCGCTGGTCCTGCTGCTGTTTTCTGCTCTGCTCGGCGGCGACTGCGCTGGTCCTGCTGCTGTTTTCTGCACTGCTCATCGGTGTTGGCGACTATGTTGATCCTGCTGCTGTTTTCTGCTCTGCTCGTCGGCGTCAGCGACTGCGCTGACCCTGCTGCTGTTTTCTGCTCTGATCGTCTGCGACTGCGCATCTCCTTCTGCTGTTTTTTGCTCTGCTCGTCAGCGTCAGCGACTGTGCTTATCCTGCTGCTGTTTTTTGCTCTGCTCATCGGCGACTGCGCTGGTCCTGCTGCTTTTTCCTGCTCTGCTCGTCGCCGTCGGCAACTGCGCTGGTCCTGCTGTTGTTTTCTGCTCTGATCGTCGGCATCGGCGACTGCGCTGGTCCTGCTGCTGTTTTCTTCTCTGCTCGTCAGCGTCTGCTCTGCTGGTCGGCGTCTGCGACTGCGCTGGTCCTGCTGCTGTTTTCTGCTCTGCTCATCGGCGACTGCGCTGGTCCTGCTGGTGTATTCTACACTGCTCATCGGCATTGGCGACTGCGCTGGTCCTGCTGTTGTTTTCGCCTCTGCTCATCGGCGCCTGCGACTGCGCTGGTCCTGCTGCTGTTTTCTGCTCAGCTCGTCGGCGACTGCGCTGGTCCTGCTGCTGTTTTCTGCACTGCTCATCGGCGTCGGCGACTGTGCTGATCCTGGTTCTGTTTTCTGCTCTGCTCAAAGGCGTCGGCGACTGCGCTGGAACTGCTGCTGTTTTCTGCACTGCTCATTGGCGTCGGCGACTGCGCTGATCCTGCTGCTGTTTTTTGCTCTGCTCGTAGGCGTCTGCGATTGCACATCTCCTGCTGCTGTTTTTTGCTCTGCTCGTCGGCGACTGCGCTGGTCCTGCTGCTGTTTTCTGCTCTGCTCATCGGCGTCGGCTACTGCGCTGATCCTGCTGCTGTTTTCTGCTCTGCTTGTCTGCGTCAGCGAATGCGCTGATCCTGCTGCTGTTTTCTGCTCTGATCGTCGCCGTCGGCGACTGCGCTGGTCCTGCTGCTGTTTTCTTCTCTGCTCGTCGGCGTCTGCTCTGCTCACTGGCGTCTGCGACTGCGCTGGTCCTGCTGCTGTTTTCTGCTCTGCTCATCGGCGACTGCGCTGGTGCTGCTGGTGTTTTCTGCACTGCTCATTGGCGTCTGCGACTGCGCATCTCCTGCTGCTGTTTTTTGCTCTGCTCGTCGGCGACTGCGCTGGTCCTGCTGCTGTTTTCTGCTCTGCTCGTCGCCGTCGGTGACTGCGCTGGTCCTGCTGTTGTTTTTTGCTCTGATTGTTGGCGTCGGCGACTGCGCTGGTCCTGCTGCTGTTTTTTGCTCTGCTCGTCGGCGTTGGCAACTGCACTGACCCTGCTGCTGTTTTCTGCTCTGCTTGTCGGTGTCGGCTACTGCGCTGATCCTGCTGCTGTTTTCTGCTCGGCTCATTGCCGTCGGCGCCTGCGCTGGTCCTGCTGTTGTTTTCTTCTCTGCTCGTCAGCGTCTGCTCTGCTCGTCGGCGTCTGCGACTGCGCTGGTCCTGCTGCTGTTTTCTACTCTGCTCGTCGGTGACTGCGCTGATCCTGCGGCTGTTTTCTGCACTGCTCGTCGGCGACTGCGCAGGTCCTGCTGCTGTTTTCTGCTCTGCTCGTCGGTGACTGCGCTGGTCCTGCTGCTGTTTTCTGCTCTGCTGGTCGGCGACTGCGCTGGTCCTGCTGCTGTTTTCTGCTCTGCTCGTCGGCGACTGCCCTGGTCCTGCTGCTGTTATCTGCACTGCTCATAGGCGTCGGCGACTGCGCTGGTCCTGCTGTTGTTTTCGCCTCTGCTTGTCGGCGTCTGCGACTGCGCTGGTCCTGCTGCTGTTTTCTGCTCTGCTCATCGGCGACTGCGCTGATCCTGCCGCTGTTTCATGCTCTGCTCGTCGCCGTCGGAGACCGCGCTGGTCCTGCTGTTGTTTTCTGCTCTGATCGTCGGCGTCGGCGACTGCGCTAGTCCTGCTGCTGTTTTCTTCTCTGCTCGTCGGCGTCTGCTCTGGTCCTGCTGGTGTTTTCTGCACTGCTCATCGGCGTTGGCGATTGTGCTGATCCTGCTGCTGTTTTCTGCTCTGCTCGTAGGCGTCGGCGACTGTGCTGGTCCTGCTGCTGTTTTCTGCACTGCTCACCGGCGTCTGCGACTGCGCTGGTCCTACTGCTGTTTTCTGCTCTGCTCGTTGGCGACTGCGCTGGTGCTGCTGCTGTTTTCTGCACTGCTCATCGGCGTCGGCGAATGCGTTGATCCTGCTGCTGTTTTCTGCTCTGCTCATTGGCGTCTGCGACTTAGCATCTCCTGCTGCTTTTTTCTGCTCTGCTCGTCGGCGTCAGCGACTGCGCTGACCCTGCTGCTGTTTTCTGCTCTGATCGTCTGCGACTGCGCATCTCCTGCTGCTGTTTGTTGCTCTGCTCGTCGGCATCAGCGACTGCGCTTATCCTGCTGCTGTTTTCTGCTCTACTCGTAGGCGTCGGCGACTGCGCTGGTCCTGCTGCTGTTTTCTGCACTGCTCATCGGCGTCGGCGAGTGCGCTGATCCTGCTGCTGTTTTCTGCTCTGCTCGTCGGTGACTGCGCTGGTCCTGCTGCTGTTTTCTGCTCTGCTCATCGGCGTCGGCTTCTGCGCTGATCCTGCTGCTGTTTTGTGCTCTGCTTGTCTGCGTCAGCGAATGCGCTGATCCTGCTGCTTTTTCCTGCTCTGCTCGTCGCCGTCGGCGACTGCGCTGGTCCTGCTGTTGTTTTCTGCTCTGATCGTCGGCGTCGGCGACTGCGCTGGTCCTGCTGCTGTTTTCTTCTCTGCTCGTCGGCGTCTGCTCTGCTCACCGGCGTCTGCGACTGCGCTGGTCCTGCTGCTGTTTTCTGCTCTGCTCATCGGCGACTGCGCTGGTGCTGCTGGTGTTTTCTGCACTGCTCATCGGCGTCTGCGACTGCGCATCTCCTGCTGCTGTTTTTTGCTCTGCTCGTCGGCGACTGCGCTGGTCCTGCTGCTGTTTTCTGCTCTGCTCGTCGCCGTCGGTGACTGCGCTGGTCCTGCTGTTGTTTTCTGCTCTGATTGTTGGCGTCGGCGACTGCGCTGGCCCTGCTGCTGTTTTTTGCTCTGCTCGTCGGCGTCGGCAACTGCACTGACCCTGCTGCTGTTTTCTGCTCTGCTTGTCGGTGTCGGCTACTGCGCTGATCCTGCTGCTGTTTTCTGCTCGGCTCATTGCCGTCGGCGCCTGCGCTGGTCCTGCTGTTGTTTTCTTCTCTGCTCGTCAGCGTCTGCTCTGCTCGTCGGCGTCTGCGACTGCGCTGGTCCTGCTGCTGTTTTCTACTCTGCTCGTCGGTGACTGCGCTGATCCTGCGGCTGTTTTCTGCACTGCTCGTCGGCGACTGCGCAGGTCCTGCTGCTGTTTTCTGCTCTGCTCGTCGGCGACTGCGCTGGTCCTGCTGCTGTTTTCTGCTCTGCTCGTCGGCGACTGCGCTGCTCCTGCTGCTGTTTTCTGCTCTGCTCGTCGGCGACTGCCCTGGTCCTGCTGCTGTTTTCTGCACTGCTCATAGGCGTCGGCGACTGAACTGGTCCTGCTGTTGTTTTCGCCTCTGCTTGTCGGCGTCTGCGACTGCGCTGGTCCTGCTGCTGTTTTCTGCTCTGCTCATCGGCGACTGCGCTGATCCTGCCGCTGTTTCCTGCTCTGCTCGTCGCCGTCGGAGACTGCGCTGGTCCTGCTGTTGTTTTCTGCTCTGATCGTTGGCGTCGGGGACTGCGCTAGTCCTGCTGCTGTTTTCTTCTCTGCTCGTCGGCGTCTGCTCTGGTCCTGCTGGTGTTTTCTGCACTGCTCATCGGCGTTGGCGACTGTGCTGATCCTGCTGCTGTTTTCTGCTCTGCTCGTAGGCGTCGGCGACTGTGCTGGTCCTGCTGCTGTTTTCTGCACTGCTCACCGGCGTCTGCGACTGCACTGGTCCTACTGCTGTTTTCTGCTCTGCTCGTTGGCGACTGCGCTGGTCCTGCTGCTGTTTTCTGCACTGCTCATCGGCGTCGGCGAATGCGTTGATCCTGCTGCTGTTTTCTGCTCTGCTCATTGGCGTCTGCGACTAAGCATCTCCTGCTGCTTTTTTCTGCTCTGCTCGTCGGCGTCAGCGACTGCGCTGACCCTGCTGCTGTTTTCTGCTCTGATCGTCTGCGACTGCGCATCTCCTGCTGCTGTTTTTTGCTCTGCTCGTCGGCATCAGCGACTGCGCTTATCCTGCTGCTGTTTTCTGCTCTACTCGTAGGCGTCGGCGACTGCGCTGGTCCTGCTGCTGTTTTCTGCACTGCTCATCGGCGTCGGCGAGTGCGCTGATCCTGCTGCTGTTTTCTGCTCTGCTCGTCGGCGACTGCGCTGGTCCTGCTGCTGTTTTCTGCTCTGCTCATCGGCGTCGGCTTCTGCGCTGATCCTGCTGCTGTTTTGTGCTCTGCTTGTCTGCGTCAGCGAATGCGCTGATCCTGCTGCTGTTTCCTGCTCTGCTCGTCGCCATTCGGCGACTGTGCTGCTCCTGCTGTTGTTTTCTGCTCTGATCGTCGGCGTCGGCGACTGCGCTGGTCCTGCTGCTGTTTTCTTCTCTGCTCGTCGGCGTCTGCTCTGCTCATCGGCGTCTGCGACTGCGCTGGTCCTGCTGCTGTTTTCTGCTCTGCTCATCGGCGACTGCGCTGGTGCTGCTGGTGTTTTCTGCACTGCTCATCGGCATCTGCGACTCCGCATCTCCTGCTGCTGTTTTTTGCTCTGCTCGTCGGCGACTGCGCTGGTCCTGCTGCTGTTTTCTGCTCTGCTCGTCGCCGTCGGTGACTGCGCTGGTCCTGCTGTTGTTTTCTGCTCTGATTGTCGGCGTCGGCGACTGCGCTGGTCCTGCTGCTGTTTTTTGCTCGGCTCGTCGGCGTCGGCAACTGCACTGACCCTGCTGCTGTTTTCTGCACTGCTTGTCGTTGTCGGCTACTGCGCTGATCCTGCTGCTATTTTCTGCTCTGCTCATTGGCGTCAGCGACTGGGATGATCCTGCTGCTGTTTTCTGCTCTGCTCATCTGCGTCAGCGAATGCGCTGATCCTGCTGCTGTTTTTTGCTCTGCTCATCGCCGTCGGCGCCTGCGCTGGTCCTGCTGTTGTTTTCTTCTCTGCTCGTCAGCGTCTGCTCTGCTCGTCGGCGTCTGCGACTGCGCTGGTCCTGCTGCTGTTTTCTACTCTGCTCGTCGGTGAATGCGCTGGTCCTGCTGCTGTTTTCTGCTCTGCTCGTCGGCGACTGCGCTGGTCCTGCTGCTGTTTTCTGCTCTGCTCATCGGCGTCGGCTTCTGCGCTGATCCTGCTGCTGTTTTGTGCTCTGCTTGTCTGCATCAGCAAATGCGCTGATCCTGCTGCTGTTTCCTGCTCTGCTCGTCGCCATTCGGCGACTGCGCTGCTCCTGCTGTTGTTTTCTGCTCTGATCGTCGGCGTCGGCGACTGCGCTGGTCCTGCTGCTGTTTTCTTCTCTGCTCGTCGGCGTCTGCTCTGCTCATCGGCGTCTGCGACTGCGCTGGTCCTGCTGCTGTTTTCTGCTCTGCTCATCGGCGACTGCGCTGGTGCTGCTGGTGTTTTCTGCACTGCTCATCGGCGTCTGCGACTCCGCATCTCCTGCTGCTGTTTTTTGCTCTGCTCGGCGGCGACTGCGCTGGTCCTGCTGCTGTTTTCTGCTCTGCTCGTCGCCGTCGGTGACTGCGCTGGTCCTGCTGTTGTTTTCTGCTCTGATTGTCGGCGTCGGCGACTGCGCTGGTCCTGCTGCTGTTTTTTGCTCGGCTCGTCGGCGTCGGCAACTGCACTGACCCTGCTGCTGTTTTCTGCACTGCTTGTCGTTGTCGGCTACTGCGCTGATCCTGCTGCTATTTTCTGCTCTGCTCATTGGCGTCAGCGACTGGGATGATCCTGCTGCTGTTTTCTGCTCTGCTCATCTGCGTCAGCGAATGCCCTGATCCTGCTGCTGTTTTCTGCTCTGCTCATCGCCGTCGGCGCCTGCGCTGGTCCTGCTGTTGTTTTCTTCCCTGCTCGTCAGCGTCTGCTCTGCTCGTCGGCGTCTGCGACTGCGCTGGTCCTGCTGCTGTTTTCTACTCTGCTCGTCGGTGAATGCGCTGGTCCTGCTAGTGTTTTCTGCACTGCTCATCGGCGTCGGTGACTGCGCTGATCCTGCGGCTGTTTTCTGCACTGCTCGTTGGTGACTGCGCAGGTCCTGCTGCTGTTTTCTGCTCTGCTCGTCGGCGACTGCGCTGGTCCTGCTGCTGTTTTCTGCTCTGCTCGTGGGTGACTGCGTTGGTCCTGCTGTTGTTTTCTGCTCTGCTCGTTGGCGTCTGCGACTGCTCATCTCCTGCTGCTTTTTTCTGCTCTGCTCGTCGGCGTCAGCGACTGCGCTGATCCTGCTGCTGTTTTCTGCTCTGCTCGTCGGTGTCAGCGACTACGCTGATCCTGCTGCTGTTTTTTGCTCTGCTCGTCGACGACTGCGCTGGTCCTGCTGCTGTTTTCTGCACTGCTCATCGGCGTCGGCGACTGCGCTGATCCTGCTGCTGTTTTCTGCTCTGCTCGTAGGCGTCGGCGACTGCGCTGGTCCTGCTGCTGTTTTCTGCACTGCTCATCGGTGTCGGCGACTGCACTGATCCTGCTGCTGTTTTCTGCTCTACTCGTCGGTGTCTGCGACTGCACATCTCCTGCTGCTGTTTTTTGCTCTGCTCGTCGGCGACTGCGCTGGACCTGCTGCTGTTTTCTGCTCTGCTCATCGGCGTCGGCTACTGCGCTCATCCTGCTGCTGTTTTCTGCTCTGCTTGTCTGCGTCAGCGAATGCGCTCATCCTGCTGCTGTTTCCTGCTCTGCTTGTCGCCGTCGGCGACTGCGCTGGTCCTGCTGTTGTTTTCTGCTCTGATCGTCGGCGTCGGCGACTGCGCTGGTCCTGCTGCTGTTTTCTTCTCTGCTCATCGGCGTCTGCTCTGCTCGTCGGTGTCTGTGACTGCGCTGGTCCTGCTGCTGTTTTCTGCTCTGCTCATCGGCGACTGTGCCGATCCTGCTGCTGTTTCCTGCTCTGCTCGTCGCCGTCGGCGACTGCGCTGGTCCTGCTGTTGTTTTCTGCTCTGATCGTCGGCGTTGGCGACTGCGCTGATCCTGCTGCTGTTTTCTTCTCTGCTCGTCGGCGTCTGCTCTGCTCGTCGGCGTCTGCGACTGCGCTGGTCCTGCTGCTGTTTTCTGCTCTGCTCATCGGCAACTGCGCTGGTCCTGCTGGTGTTTTCTGCTCTGCTCGTATGCGTTGGCGACTGTGCTGGTCCTGCTGCTGTTTTCTGCACTGCTCACCGGCGTCTGCGACTGCGCTGGTCCTACTGCTGTTTTCTGCTCTGCTCGTTGGCGACTGCGCTGGTCCTGCTGCTGTTTTCTGCACTGCTCATCGGCGTTGGCGACTGCGTTGATCCTGCTGCTGTTTACTGCTCTGCTCATTGGCGTCTGCGACTGAGCATCTCCTGCTGCTTTTTTCTGCTCTGCTCGTCGGCGTCTGCGCATCTCCTGCTGCTGTTTTTTGCTCTGCTCGTCGGCATCAGCGACTGCGCTTATCCTGCTGCTGTTTTCTGCTCTGCTCGTAGGCGTCGGCGACTGCGCTGGTCCTGCTGCTGTTTTCTGCACTGCTCATCGGCGTCGGCGACTGCGCTGATCCTGCTGCTGTTATTAGCTCTGCTCGTCGGCGTCTGCGACTGCACATCTCCTGCTGCTGTTATTTGCTCTGCTCGTCGGCGACTGCGCTGGTCCTGTGTCTGTATTCTGCTCTGCTCATCGGCGTCGGCTACTGCGCTGATCCTGCTGCTGTTTTCTGCTCTGCTTGTCTGCGTCAGCGAATGCGCTGATCCTGCTGCTGTTTCCTGCTCTGCTCGTCGCCGTCGGCGACTGCGCTGGTCCTGCTGTTGTTTTCTGCTGTGATGGTCGGCGTCGGCGACTGCGCTGGTCCTGCTGCTGTTTTCTTCTCTGCTCGTCGGCGTCTGCTCTGCTCATCGGCGTCTGCGACTGCGCTGGTCCTGCTGGTGTTTTCTGCACTGCTCATCGGCGTCGGCGACTGCGTTGATCCTGCTGCTTTTGTCTGCTCTGATCGTCTGTGACTGCGCATCTCCTGCTGTTTTTTTCTGTTCTGCTCGTCTGCGTCAGCGACTGCGCTGACCCTGCTGCTGTTTTCTGCTCTGATCGTCTGCGACTGCGCATCTCCTGCTGCTGTTTTTTTCTCTGCTCGTCGGCATCAGCGACTGCGCTTATCCTGCTGCTGTTTTCTGCTCTGCTCGTCGCCGTCTGCGACTGCGCATCTCCTGCTGCTGTTTTTTGCTCTGCTCGTCGGCGACTGCGCTGGTCCTGCTGCTGTTTTCTGCTCTGCTTGTCTCCGTCAGTGAATGCGCTGATCCTGCTGCTGTGTCCTGCTCTGCTCGTCGCCGTCGGCGACTGCGCTGGTCCTGCTGTCGTTTTCTGCTCTGATCGTCGGCGTCGGCGACTGTGCCGGTCCTGCTGGTGTTTTCTGCTCTGCTCATTGGCATCTGCGACTGTGCATCTCCTGCTGCTTTTTTCTGCTCTGCTCGGCGGCGTCAGCGACTGCGCTGACCCTGCTGCTGTTTTCTGCTCTGATCGTCTGCGACTGCGCATCTCCTGCTGCTGTTTTTTGCTCTGTTCGTCGGCGTCAGCGACTGCGCTGATCCTGCTGCTGTTTTTTGCTCTGCTCTTCGGCGACTGCGCTGGTCCTGCTGCTGTTTCCTGCTCTGCTCGTCGCCGTCGGTGACTGCGCTGGTCCTGCTGTTGTTTTCTGCTCTGATTGTCGGCGTCGGCGACTGCGCTGGTCCTGCTGCTGTTTTCTGCTCTGCTCGTCGGCGTCGGCAACTGCACTGACCCTGCTGCTGTTTTCTGCTCTGCTTGTCGGCGTCGGCTACTGCTCTGATACTGCTGCTATTTTCTGCTCTGCTCATCGGCGTCAGCGACTGGGATGATCCTGCTGCTGTTTTCTGCTCTGCTCATCTGCGTCAGTGAATGTGCTGATCCTGCTGCTGTTTTCTGCTCTGCTCATCGCCGTCGGCGCCTGCGCTGGTCCTGCTGTTGTTTTCTTCTCTGCTCGTCAGCGTCTGCTCTGCTCGTCGGCGTCTGCAACTGCGCTGGTCCTGCTGCTGTTTTCTGCTCTGCTCGTCGGTGACTGCCCTGGTCCTGCTAGTTTTTTCTGCACTGCTCATCGGCGTCGGTGACTGTGCTGATCTTGCGGCTGTTTTCTGCACTGCTCGTCGGCGACTGCGCAGGTCCTGCTGCTGTTTTCTGCTCTGCTCGTCGGCGACTGCACTGGTCCTGCTGCTGTTTTCTGCTCTGCTCGTCGGCGACTGCGCTGGCCCTGCCGCTGTTTTCTGCTCTGCTCGTCGGCGACTGCGCTGGTCGTGCTGCTGTTTTCTACACTGCTCATCGGCGTCGGCGACTGCGCTGGTCCTGCTGTTGTTTTCGCCTCTGCTTGTCGGCGTCTGCGACTGCGCTGGTCCTGCTGCTGTTTTCTGCTCTGCTTGTCGGCGTCGGTGACTGCGTTGATCCTGCTGCTGTTTTCTGCTCTGCTCGTTGGCGTCTGCGACTGCTCATCTCCTGTTGCTTTTTTCTGCTCTGCTCGTCGGCGTCAGCGACTGCGCTGATCCTGCTGCTGTTTTCTGCTGTGCTCGTCGGTGTCAGCGACTACGCTGATCCTGCTGCTGTTTTTTGCTCTGCTCGTTGACGACTGCGCTAGTCCTGCTGCTGTTTTCTGCACTGCTCATCGGTGTCGGCGCCTGCTTGATCCTTCTTCTGTTTTCTGCTCTGCTCGTAGGCGTCGGCGACTGCGCTGGTCCTGCTGCTGTTTTCTGCACTGCTCATCGGCGTCGGCGACTGCGCTGATCCTGCTGCAGTTTTCTGCTCTGCTCGTCAGCGTCTGCGACTGCACATCTCCTGCTGCTGTTTTTTGCTCTGCTCGTCGGCGACTGCGCTGGTCCTGCTGCAGTTTTCTGCTCTGCTCATCGGCGTCGGCTATTGCGCTGATCCTGCTGCTGTTTTCTGCTCTGCTTGTCTGCGTCAGCGAATGCGCTGATCCTGCTGCTGTTTCCTGCTCTGCTCGTCGCCGTTGGCGACTGCGCTGGTCCTGCTGTTGTTTTCTGCTCTGATCGTCGGTGTCGGCGACTGCGCTGGTGCTGCTGCTGTTTTCTGCTCTGCTCGTCGGCGTCTGCTCTGCTCGTCGGCGTCTGTGACTGCGCTGGTCCTGCTGCTGTTTTCTGCTCTGCTCATCGGCGACTGCGCTGATCCTGCTGCTGTTTCCTGCTCTGCTCGTCGCCATCGGCGACTGCGCTGGTCCTGCTGTTGTTTTCTGCTCTGATCGTCGGCGTCGGTGACTGCGCTGGTCCTGCTGCTGTTTTCTTCTCTGCTCGTCGGTGTCTGCTCTGCTCGTCGGCGTCTGCGACTGCGCTGGTCCTGCTGCTGTTTTCTGCTCTGCTCATCGGCGACTGCGCTGGTCCTGCTGGTGTTTTCTGCACTGCTAATCGGCGTCGGCGACTGTGCTGATCCTGCTGCTGTTTTCTGCTCTGCTCGTCTGCGTCGGCGACTGTGCTGGTCCTGCTGATGTTTTCTGCACTGCTCATCGGCGTCTGCGACTGCGCTGGTCCTACTGCTGTTTTCTGCCCTGGTCGTTGGCGACTGCGCTGGTCCTGCTGCTGTTTTCTGCACTGCTCATCGGCGTCGGCGACTGCGTTGATCCTGCTGCTGTTTTCTGCTCTGCTCATTGGCGTCTGCGACTGAGCATCTCCTGCTGCTTTTTTCTGCTCTGCTCGTCGGCGTCAGCGACTACGCTGACCCTGCTGCTGTTTTCTGCTCTGATCGTCTGCAACTGCGCAGCTCCTGCTGCTGTTTTTTGCTCTGCTTGACGGCATCAGCGACTGCGCTTATCCTGCTGCTGTTTTCTGCTCTGCTCGTCAGCGTCTGCGACTGCGCATCTCCCTCTGCTGTTTTTTGCTCTGCTCGTCGGCGACTGCGCTGGTCCTGCTGCTGTTTTCTGCTCTGCTCATCGGCGTCGGCTACTGCGCTGATCCTTCTGCTGTTTTCTGCTCTGCTTGTCTGCGTCAGCGAATGCGCATCTCCTGCTGCTGTTTTTTGCTCTGCTCGTCGGCATCAGCGACTGCGCTTATCCTGCTGCTGTTTTCTGCTCTGCTCGTAGGCGTCGGCGACTGCGCTGGTCCTGCTGCTGTTTTCTGCACTGCTCATCGGCGTCGGCGACTGCGCTGATCCTGCTGCTGTTATTAGCTCTGCTCGTCGGCGTCTGCGACTGCACATCTCCTGCTGCTGTTATTTGCTCTGCTCGTCGGCGACTGCGCTGGTCCTGTGTCTGTATTCTGCTCTGCTCATCGGCGTCGGCTACTGCGCTGATCCTGCTGCTGTTTTCTGCTCTGCTTGTCTGCGTCAGCGAATGCGCTGATCCTGCTGCTGTTTCCTGCTCTGCTCGTCGCCGTCGGCGACTGCGCTGGTCCTGCTGTTGTTTTCTGCTCTGATGGTCGGCGTCGGCGACTGCGCTGGTCCTGCTGCTGTTTTCTTCTCTGCTCGTCGGCGTCTGCTCTGCTCATCGGCGTCTGCGACTGCGCTGGTCCTGCTGGTGTTTTCTGCACTGCTCGTCGGCGTCTGCTACTGCGCTTGTCCTGCTGCTGTTTTCTGCTCTGCTCGTCGGCGAGTGCGCTGGTCCTGCTGCTGTTTTCTGCACTGCTCATCGGCGTCGGCGACTGTGCTGATCCTGCTGCTGTTTTCTGCTCTGCTCGTAGGCGTCGGCGACTGCGCTGGTCCTGCTGCTGTTTTCTGCACTGCTCATCGGCGTCGGCGACTGCGTTGATCCTGCTGCTTTTGTCTGCTCTGCTCACTGGCGTCTGCGACTGTGCATCTCCTGCTGTTTTTTTTCTGTTCTGCTCGTCCGCGTCAGCGACTGCGCTGACCCTGCTGCTGTTTTCTGCTTTGATCGTCTGCGACTGCGCATCTCCTGCTGCTGTTTTTTTCTCTGCTCGTCGGCATCAGCGACTGCGCTTATCCTGCTGCTGTTTTCTGCTCTGCTCGTCGCCGTCTGCGACTGCGCATCTCCTGCTGCTGTTTTTTGCTCTGCTCATCGGCGACTGCGCTGGTCCTGCTGCTGTTTTCTGCTCTGCTCATCGGCGTCGGCTACTGCGCTGATCCTTCTGCTGTTTTCTGCTCTGCTTGTCTCCGTCAGTGAATGCGCTGATCCTGCTGCTGTGTCCTGCTCTGCTCGTCGCCGTCGGCGACTGCGCTGGTCCTGCTGTCGTTTTCTGCTCTGATCGTCGGCGTCGGCGACTGTGCCGGTCCTGCTGGTGTTTTCTAATCTGCTCATTGGCATCTGCGACTGTGCATCTCCTGCTGCTTTTTTCTGCTCTGCTCGTCGGCGTCAGCGACTGCGCTGACCCTGCTGCTGTTTTCTGCTCTGATCGTCTGCGACTGCGCATCTCCTGCTGCTGTTTTTTGCTCTGTTCGTCGGCGTCAGCGACTGCGCTGATCCTGCTGCTGTTTTCTGCTCTGCTCGTCGGCGTCTGCGACTGCGCATCTCCTGCTGCTGTTTTTTGCTCTGCTCATCGGCGACTGCGTTGGTCCTGCTGCTGTTTCCTGCTCTGCTCGTCGCCGTCGGTGACTGCGCTGGTCCTGCTGTTGTTTTCTGCTCTGATTGTCGGCGTCGGCTACTGCTCTGATACTGCTGCTATTTTCTGCTCTGCTCATCGGCGTCAGCGACTGGGATGATCCTGCTGCTGTTTTCTGCTCTGCTCATCTGCGTCAGTGAGTGTGCTGATCCTGCTGCTGTTTTCTGCTCTGCTCATCGCCGTCGGCGACTGCGCTGATCCTTCTTCTGTTTTCTGCTCTGCTCGTCGGTGACTGCCCTGGTCCTGCTAGTTTTTTCTGCACTGCTCATCGGCGTCGGTGACTGTGCTGATCTTGCGGCTGTTTTCTGCACTGCTCGTCGGCGACTGCGCAGGTCCTGCTGCTGTTTTCTGCTCTGCTCGTCGGCGACTGCACTGGACCTGCTGCTGTTTTCTGCTCTGCTCGTCGGCGACTGCGCTGGCCCTGCCGCTGTTTTCTGCTCTGCTCGTCGGCGACTGCGCTGGTCCTGCTGCTGTTTTCTGCACTGCTCATCGGCGTCGGCGACTGCGCTGGTCCTGCTGTTGTTTTCGCCTCTGCTTGTCGGCGTCTGCGACTGCGCTGGTCCTGCTGCTGTTTTCTGCTCTGCTTGTCGGCGTCGGTGACTGCGTTGATCCTGCTGCTGTTTTCTGCTCTGCTCGTTGGCGTCTGCAACTGCTCATCTCCTGCTGCTTTTTTCTGCTCTGCTCGTCGGCGTCAGCGACTGCGCTGATCCTGCTGCTGTTTTCTGCTGTGCTCGTCAGTGTCAGCGACTACGCTGATCCTGCTGCTGTTTTTTGCTCTGCTCGTTGACGACTGCGCTGGTCCTGCTGCTGTTTTCTGCACTGCTCATCGGCGTCGGCGACTGCGCTGATCCTGCTGCAGTTTTCTGCTCTGCTCGTCAGCGTCTGCGACTGCACATCTCCTGCTGCTGTTTTTTGCTCTGCTCGTCGGCGACTGCGCTGGTCCTGCTGCAGTTTTCTGCTCTGCTCATCGGCGTCGGCTATTGCGCTGATCCTGCTGCTGTTTTCTGCTCTGCTTGTCTGCGTCAGCGAATGCGCTGATCCTGCTGCTGTTTCCTGCTCTGCTCGTCGCTGTCGGCGACTGCGCTGGTCCTGCTGTTGTTTTCTGCTCTGATCGTCGGCGTCGGCGACTGCGCTGGTGCTGCTGCTGTTTTCTGCTCTGCTCGTCGGCGTCTGCTCTGCTCGTCGGCGTCTGTGACTGCGCTGGTCCTGCTGCTGTTTTCTGCTCTGCTCATCGGCGACTGCGCTGATCCTGCTGCTGTTTCCTGCTCTGCTCGTCGCCGTCGGCGACTGCGCTGGTCCTGCTGTTGTTTTCTGCTCTGATCGTCGGCGTCGGTGACTGCGCTGGTCCTGCTGCTGTTTTCTTCTCTGTTCGTCGGTGTCTGCTCTGCTCGTCGGCGTCTGCGACTGCGCTGGTCCTGCTGCTGTTTTCTGCTCTGCTCATCGGCGACTGCGCTGGTCCTGCTGGTGTTTTCTGCACTGCTAATCGGCGTCGGCGACTGTGCTGATCCTGCTGCTGTTTTCTGCTCTGCTCGTCTGCGTCGGCGACTGTGCTGGTCCTGCTGCTGTTTTCTGCACTGCTCGTTGGCGACTGCGCTGGTCCTGCTGCTGTTTTCTGCCCTGCTCGTTGGCGACTGCGCTGGTCCTGCTGCTGTTTTCTGCACTGCTCATCGGCGTCGGCGACTGCGTTGATCCTGCTGCTGTTTTCTGCTCTGCTCATTTGCGTCTGCGACTGAGCATCTCCTGCTGCTTTTTTCTGCTCTGCTCGTCGGCGTCAGCGACTACGCTGACCCTGCTGCTGTTTTCTGCTCTGATCGTCTGCAACTGCGCATCTCCTGCTGCTGTTTTTTGCTCTGCTTGTCGGCATCAGCGACTGCGCTTATCCTGCTGCTGTTTTTTGCTCTGCTCGTCGGTGACTGCGCTGGTCCTGCTGCTGTTTTCTGCTCTGCTCATCGGCGTCGGCTACTGCGCTGATCCTTCTGCTGTTGTCTGCTCTGCTTGTCTGCGTCAGCGAATGCGCTGATCCTGCTGCTGTTTCCTGCTCTGCTCGTTGCCGTCGGCGACTGCGCTGGTCCTGATGTTGTTTTCTGCTCTGATCGTCGGCGTCGGCGACTGCGCTGGTCCTGCTGCTGTTTTCTTCTCTGCTCGTCGGGGTCTGCTCTGCTCGTCGGCATCTGCGACTGCGCTGGTCCTGTTGCTGTTTTCTGCTCTGCTCATCGGCGAGTGTGCTGGTCCTGCTGGTGTTTTCTGCACTGCTCATCGGCGTCGGCGACTGCGCTGGTCCTGCTGTTGTTTTCGCCTCTGCTCGTCGGCGTCTGCGACTGCGCTAGTCCTGCTGCTGTTTTCTGCTCTGCTCGTCGGCGACTGCGCTGGTCCTGCTGCTGTTTTCTGCACTGCTCATCGGCGTCGGCGAATGTGCTGATCCTGCTGCAGTTTTCATCTCTGCTCGTAGGCGTCGGCGACTGCGCTGGTCCTGCTGCTGTTTTCTGCACTGCTCATCGGCGTCTGCGACTGCGCTGTGTCCTGCTGCTGTTTTCTGCTCTGCTCGTCGGCGACTGCGCTGGTCCTGCTGCTGTTTTCTGCACTGCTCATAGGCGTCGGCGACTGCGTTGATCCTGCTGCTGTTTTCTGCTCTGCGCATTGGCGTCCGCGTCTGCGCATCTCCTGCTGCTTTTTTCTGCTCTGCTCGTCGGTGACAGCGACTGCGCTGACCCTGCTGCTGTTTTCTGCTCTGATCGTCTGCGACTGCGCATCTCCTGCTGCTGTTTTTTGCTCTGCTCGTCGGCGTCAGCGACTGCGCTGATCCTGCTGCTGTTTTCTGCTCTGCTCGTCGGCGTCTGTGACTGCGCATCTCCTGCTGCTGTTCTCTGCTCTACTCGTCGGCGTCGGCAACTGCACTGACCCTGCTGCTGTTTTCTGCTCTGCTTGTCGGCGTCGGCTACTGCGCTGATCCTGCTGCTATTTTCTGCTCTGCTCATCGGCGTCAGCGACTGGGATGATCCTGCTGCTGTTTTCTGCTCTGCTCATCTGCGTCAGTGAATGCGCTGATCCTGCTGCTGTTTTCTGCTCTGCTCATCGCCGTCGGCGCCTGCACTGGTCCTGCTGTTGTTTTCTTCTCTGCTCGTCAGCGTCTGCTCTGCTCGTCGACGTCTGCGACTGCGCTGGTCCTGCTGCTGTTTTCTGCTCTGCTCGTCGGTGACTGAGCTGGTCCTGCTAGTGTTTTCTGCACTGCTCATCGGCGTCTGTGACTGCGCTGATCCTGCGGCTGTTTTCTGCACTGCTCGTCGGAGACTGCGTAGGTCCTGCTGCTGTTTTCTGCTCTGCTCGTCGGCGACTGCGCTGGTCCTGCTGCTGTTTTCTGCTCTGCTCGTTGGCGGCTGCGCTGGTCCTGCTGCTGTTTTCTGCACTGCTCATCGGCGTCGGCGACTGCGCTGGTCCTGCTGTGGTTTTCTGCTCTGCTCATCTGCGTCAGTGAATGCGCTGATCCTGCTGCTGTTTTCTGCTCTGCTCATCGCCGTCGGCGCCTGCCCTGGTCCTGCTGTTGTTTTCTTCTCTGCTCGTCAGCGTCTGCTCTGCTCCTCGGCGTCTGCGACTGCGCTGGTCCTGCTGCTGTTTTCTGCTCTACTCGTCGGCGACTGCGCTGGTCCTGCTGCTGTTTTCTGCTCTGCTCGTCGGCGACTGCGCTGGTCCTGCTGCTGTATTCTGCACTGCTCATCGGCGTCGGCGACTGCGCTGGTCCTGCTGTTGTTTTCGCCTCAGCTCGTCGGCGTCTGCTCTGCTCGTGGGCATCTGCGACTGCGCTGGTCCTGCTGCTGTTTTCTGCACTGCTCATCGGCGTCGGCGAATGTGCTGATCCTGCTGCTGTTTTCATCTCTGCTCGTAGGCGTCTGCGACTGCGCTGGTCCTGCTGCTGTTTTCTGCACTGCTCATCGGCGTCTGCGACTGCGCTGTGTCCTTCTGCTGATTTCTGCTCTGCTCGTCTGCGACTGCGCTGGTCCTGCTGCTGTTTTCTGCACTGCTCATAGGCGTCCGCAACTCCGTTGATCCTGCTGCTGTTTTCTGCTCTGCTCATTGGCGTCTGCGACCGCGCATCTCCTGCTGCTTTTTTCTGCTCTGCTCGTCGGCGTCAGAGACTGCGCTGACCCTGCTGCTGTTTTCTGCTCTGATCGTCGGCGACTGCGCATCTCCTGCTGCTGTTTTTTGTTCTGCTCGTCGGCGTCAGCGACTGCGCTGATCCTGCTGCTGTTTTCTGCTCTGCTCGTCGGCGTCTGCGACTGCGCATCTCCTGCTGCTGTTTTTTGCTCTGCTCATCGGCGACTGCGCTGGTCCTGCTGCTGTTTCCTGCTCTGCTCGTCGCTGTTGGTGACTGCGCTGGTCCTGCTGTTGTTTTCTGCTCTGATTGTCGGCGTCGGCGACTGCGCTGGTCCTGCTGCTGTTTTCTGCTCTGCTCGTCGGCGTTGGCAACTGCACTGACCGTGCTGCTGTTTTCTGCTCTGCTTGTCCGCGTCGGCTACTGCGCTGATCCTGCTGCTATTTTCTGCTCTGCTCATCGGCATCAGCGACTGGGATGATCCTGCTGCTGTTTTCTGCTCTGCTCATCTGCGTCAGCGAATGCGCTGATCCTGCTGCTGTTTCCCGCTCTGCTCATCGCCGTCGGCGCCTGCACTGGTCCTGCTGTTGTTTTCTTCTCTGCTCGTCAGCGTCTGCTCTGCTCGTCGGCGTCTGCGACTGCGCATCTCCTGCTGCTGTTTTTTGCTCTGCTCGTCGGCGACTGCGCTGGTCCTGCTGCTGTTTCCTGCTCTGCTCGTCGGCGTCAGCGACTGCGCTGATCCTGCTGCTGTTTTCTGCTCTGCTCGTCGGCGTCTGCGACTGCGCATCTCCTGCTGCTGTTTTCTGCTCTACTCGTCGGCGTCGGCAACTGCACTGACCCTGCTGCTGTTTTCTGCTCTGCTTGTCGGCGTCGGCTACTGCGCTGATCCTGCTGCTATTTTCTGCTCTGCTCATCGGCGTCAGCGACTGGGATGATCCTGCTGCTGTTTTCTGCTCTGCTCATCTGCGTCAGTGAATGCGCTGATCCTGCTGCTGTTTTCTGCTCTGCTCATCGCCGTCGGCGCCTGCACTGGTCCTGCTGTTGTTTTCTTCTCTGCTCGTCAGCGTCTGCTCTGCTCGTCGACGTCTGCGACTGCGCTGGTCCTGCTGCTGTTTTCTGCTCTGCTCGTCGGCGTCTGTGACTGCGCTGATCCTGCGGCTGTTTTCTGCACTGCTCGTCGGAGACTGCGTAGGTCCTGCTGCTGTTTTCTGCTCTGCTCGTCGGCGACTGCGCTGGTCCTGCTGCTGTTTTCTGCTCTGCTCGTTGGCGACTGCGCTGGTCCTGCTGCTGTTTTCTGCACTGCTCATCGGCGTCGGCGACTGCGCTGGTCCTGCTGTGGTTTTCTGCTCTGCTCATCTGCGTCAGTGAATGCGCTGATCCTGCTGCTGTTTTCTGCTCTGCTCATCGCCGTCGGCGCCTGCACTGGTCCTGCTGTTGTTTTCTTCTCTGCTCGTCAGCGTCTGCTCTGCTCCTCGGCGTCTGCGACTGCGCTGGTCCTGCTGCTGTTTTCTGCTCTACTCGTCGGCGACTGCGCTGGTCCTGCTGCTGTTTTCTGCTCTGCTCGTCGGCGACTGCGCTGGTCCTGCTGCTGTTTTCTGCACTGCTCATCGGCGTCGGCGACTGCGCTGGTCCTGCTGTTGTTTTCGCCTCTGCTCGTCGGCGTCTGCTCTGCTCGTGGGCATCTGCGACTGCGCTGGTCCTGCTGCTGTTTTCTGCACTGCTCATCGGCATCGGCGAATGTGCTGATCCTGCTGCTGTTTTCATCTCTGCTCGTAGGCGTCTGCGACTGCGCTGGTCCTGCTGCTGTTTTCTGCACTGCTCATCGGCGTCTGCGACTGCGCTGTGTCCTGCTGCTGATTTCTGCTCTGCTCGTCTGCGACTGCGTTGGTCCTGCTGCTGTTTTCTGCACTGCTCATAGGCGTCGGCAACTCCGTTGATCCTGCTGCTGTTTTCTGCTCTGCTCATTGGCGTCTGCGACCGCGCATCTCCTGCTGCTTTTTTCTGCTCTGCTCGTCGGCGTCAGAGACTGCGCTGACCCTGCTGCTGTTTTCTGCTCTGATCGTCGGCGACTGCGCATCTCCTGCTGCTGTTTTTTGCTCTGCTCGTCGGCGTCAGCGACTGCGCTGATCCTGCTGCTGTTTTCTGCTCTGCTCGTCGGCGTCTGCGACTGCGCATCTCCTGCTGCTGTTTTTTGCTCTGCTCGTCGGCGACTGCGCTGGTCCTGCTGCTGTTTCCTGCTCTGCTCGTCGCTGTTGGTGACTGCGCTGGTCCTGCTGTTGTTTTCTGCTCTGATTGTCGGCGTCGGCGACTGCGCTGGTCCTGCTGCTGTTTTCTGCTCTGCTCGTCGGCGTTGGCAACTGCACTGACCGTGCTGCTGTTTTCTGCTCTGCTTGTCCGCGTCGGCTACTGCGCTGATCCTGC
Source organism: Nothobranchius furzeri (assembly GCF_043380555.1). NCBI lineage: Eukaryota > Metazoa > Chordata > Actinopteri > Cyprinodontiformes > Nothobranchiidae > Nothobranchius > Nothobranchius furzeri. The sequence continues at coordinate 30,299,377 of NC_091748.1, forward strand.
TGCTATTTTCTGCTCTGCTCATCGGCATCAGCGACTGGGATGATCCTGCTGCTGTTTTCTGCTCTGCTCATCTGCGTCAGCGAATGCGCTGATCCTGCTGCTGTTTCCCGCTCTGCTCATCGCCGTCGGCGCCTGCACTGGTCCTGCTGTTGTTTTCTTCTCTGCTAGTCAGCGTCTGCTCTGCTCGTCGGCGTCTGCGACTGCGCATCTCCTGCTGCTGTTTTTTGCTCTGCTCGTCGGCAACTGCGCTGGTCCTGCTGCTGTTTCCTGCTCTGCTCGTCGGCGTCAGCGACTGCGCTGATCCTGCTGCTGTTTTCTGCTCTGCTCGTCGGCGTCTGCGACTGCGCATCTCCTGCTGCTGTTTTCTGCTCTACTCGTCGGCGTCGGCAACTGCACTGACCCTGCTGCTGTTTTCTGCTCTGCTTGTCGGCGTCGGCTACTGCGCTGATCCTGCTGCTATTTTCTGCTCTGCTCATCGGCGTCAGCGACTGGGATGATCCTGCTGCTGTTTTCTGCTCTGCTCATCTGCGTCAGTGAATGCGCTGATCCTGCTGCTGTTTTCTGCTCTGCTCATCGCCGTCGGCGCCTGCACTGGTCCTGCTGTTGTTTTCTTCTCTGCTCGTCAGCGTCTGCTCTGCTCGTCGACGTCTGCGACTGCGCTGGTCCTGCTGCTGTTTTCTGCTCTGCTCGTCGGTGACTGCGCTGGTCCTGCTAGTGTTTTCTGCACTGCTCATCGGCGTCGGTGACTGCGCTGATCCTGCGGCTGTTTTCTGCACTGCTCGTCGGAGACTGCGTAGGTCCTGCTGCTGTTTTCTGCTCTGCTCGTCGGCGACTGCGCTGGTCCTGCTGCTGTTTTCTGCTCTGCTCGTCGGCGACTGCGCTGGTCCTGCTGCTGTTTTCTGCACTGCTCATCGGCGTCGGCGACTGCACTGGCCCTGCTGCGGTTTTCTGCTCTGCTCATCTGCGTCAGTGAATGCGCTGATCCTGCTGCTGTTTTCTGCTCTGCTCATCGCCGTCGGCGCCTGCACTGGTCCTGCTGTTGTTTTCTTCTCTGCTCGTCAGCGTCTGCTCTGCTCCTCGGCGTCTGCGACTGCGCTGGTCCTGCTGCTGTTTTCTGCTCTACTCGTCGGCGACTGCGCTGGTCCTGCTGCTGTTTTCTGCTCTGCTCGTCGGCGACTGCGCTGGTCCTGCTGCTGTTTTCTGCACTGCTCATCGGCGTCGGCGACTGCGCTGGTCCTGCTGTTGTTTTCGCCTCTGCTCGTCGGCGTCTGCTCTGCTCGTGGGCATCTGCGACTGCGCTGGTCCTGCTGCTGTTTTCTGCACTGCTCATCGGCGTCGGCGAATGTGCTGATCCTGCTGCTGTTTTCATCTCTGCTCGTAGGCGTCTGCGACTGCGCTGGTCCTGCTGCTGTTTTCTGCACTGCTCATCGGCGTCTGCGACTGCGCTGTGTCCTGCTGCTGATTTCTGCTCTGCTCGTCGGCGACTGCGCTGGTCCTGCTGCTGTTTTCTGCACTGCTCATAGGCGTCGGCAACTGCGTTGATCCTGCTGCTGTTTTCTGCTCTGCTCATTGGCGTCTGCGACCGCGCATCTCCTGCTGCTTTTTTCTGCTCTGCTCGTCGGCGTCAGAGACTGCGCTGACCCTGCTGCTGTTTTCTGCTCTGATCGTCGGCGACTGCGCATCTCCTGCTGCTGTTTTTTGCTCTGCTCGTCGGCGTCAGCGACTGCGCTGATCCTGCTGCTGTTTTCTGCTCTGCTCGTCGGCGTCTGCGACTGCGCATCTCCTGCTGCTGTTTTTTGCTCTGCTCGTCTGCGACTGCGCTGGTCCTACTGCTGTTTCCTGCTCTGCTCGTCGCTGTTGGTGACTGCGCTGGTCCTGCTGTTGTTTTCTGCTCTGATTGTCGGCGTCGGCGACTGCGCTGGTCCTGCTGCTGTTTTCTGCTCTGCTCGTCGGCGTTGGCAACTGCACTGACCGTGCTGCTGTTTTCTGCTCTGCTTGTCCGCGTCGGCTACTGCGCTGATCCTGCTGCTATTTTCTGCTCTGCTCATCGGCATCAGCGACTGGGATGATCCTGCTGCTGTTTTCTGCTCTGCTCATCTGCGTTAGCGAATGCGCTGATCCTGCTGCTGTTTTCCGCTCTGCTCATCGCCGTCGGCGCCTGCACTGGTCCTGCTGTTGTTTTCTTCTCTGCTCGTCAGCGTCTGCTCTGCTCGTCGGCGTCTGCGACTGCGCTGGTCCTGCTGCTGTTTTCTGCTCTGCTCGTCGGTGACTGCGCTGGTCCTGCTAGTGTTTTCTGCAATGCTCATCGGCATCGGTGACTGCGCTGATCCTTCGGCTGTTTTCTGCACTGCTCGTCGGCGACTGCGCAGGTCCTGCTGCTGTTTTCTGCTCTGCTCGTCGGCGACTGCGCTGGTCCTGCTGCTGTTTTCTGCTCTGCTCGTCGGCGACTGCGCTGGTCCTGCTGCTGTTTTCTGCTCTGCTCGTCGGCGACTGCGCTGGTCCTGCTGCTGTTTTCTGCTCTGCTCGTCGGCGTCTGCAACTGCGCATCTCCTGCTGCTGTTTTTTGCTCTGCTCGTCGGCGACTGCGCTGGTCCTGCTGCTGTTTTCTGCTCTGCTCATCGGCGTCGGCTACTGCGCTGATTCTTCTGCTGTTTTCTGCTCTGCTTGTCTCCGTCAGTGAATGCGCTGATCCTGCTGCTGTGTCCTGCTCTGCTCGTCGCCGTCGGCGACTGCGCTGGTCCTGCTGTTGTTTTCTGCTCTGATCGTCGGCGTCGGCGACTGTGCCGGTCCTGCTGGTGTTTTCTGCTCTGCTCATTGGCATCTGCGACTGTGCATCTCCTGCTGCTTTTTTCTGCTCTGCTCGTCGGCGTCAGCGACTGCGCTGACCCTGATGGTGTTTTCTGCTCTGATCGTCTGCGACCGCGCATCTCCTGCTGCTGTTTTTTGCTCTGTTCGTTGGCGTCAGCGACTGCGCTGATCCTGCTGCTGTTTTCTGCTCTGCTCGTCGGCGTCTGCGACTGCGCATCTCCTGCTGCTGTTTTTTGCTCTGCTCGTCGGCGACTGCGCTGGTCCTGCTGCTGTTTCCTGCTCTGCTCGTCGCCGTCGGTGACTGCGCTGGTCCTGCTGTTGTTTTCTGCTCTCATTGTCGGCGTCGGCGACTGCGCTGGTCCTGCTGCTGTTTTCTGCTCTGCTCGTCGGCGTCGGCAACTGCACTGACCCTGCTGCTGTTTTCTGCTCTGCTTGTCGGCGTCGGCTACTGCTCTGATCCTGCTGCTATTTTCTGCTCTGCTCATCGGCGTCAGCGACTGGGATGATCCTGCTGCTGTTTTCTGCTCTGCTCATCTGCGTCAGCGAGTGTGCTGATCCTGCTGCTGTTTTCTGCTCTGCTCATCGCCGTCGGCGCCTGCGCTGGTCCTGCTGTTGTTTTCTTCTCTGCTCGTCAGCCTCTGCTCTGCTCGTCGGCGTCTGCAACTGCGCTGATCCTGCTGCTGTTTTCTGCTCTGCTCGTCGGTGACTGCCTTGGTCCTGCTAGTGTTTTCTGCCCTGCTCATCGGCGTCGGTGACTGTGCTGATCTTGCGGCTGTTTTCTGCACTGCTCGTCGGCGACTGCGCAGGTCCTGCTGCTGTTTTCTGCTCTGCTCGTCGGCGACTGCACTGGTCCTGCTGCTGTTTTCTGCTCTGCTCGTCGGCGACTGCGCTGGCCCTGCCGCTGTTTTCTGCTCTGCTCGTCGGCGACTGCGCTGGTCCTGCATTGTTTTCTGCACTGCTCATCGGCGTCGGCGACTGCGCTGGTCCTGCTGTTGTTTTCGCCTCTGCTTGTCGGCGTCTGCGACTGCGCTGGTCCTGCTGCTGTTTTCTGCTCTGCTCGTCGGCGTCGGTGACTGCGTTGATCCTGCTGCTGTTTTCTGCTCTCCTCGTTGGCGTCTGCGACTGCTCATCTCCTGCTGCTTTTTTCTGCTCTGCTCGTCGGCGTCAGCGACTGCGCTGATCCTGCTGCTGTTTTCTGCTGTGCTCGTCGGTGTCAGCGACTACGCTGATCCTGCTGCTGTTTTTTGCTCTGCTCGTTGACGACTGCGCTGATCCTTCTTCTGTTTTCTGCTCTGCTCGTAGGCGTCGGCGACTGCGCTGGTCCTGCTGCTGTTTTCTGCACTGCTCATAGGCGTCGGCGACTGCGCTGATCCTGCTGCTGTTTTCTGCTCTGCTCGTCGGCGTCTGCGACTGCGCATCTCCTGCTGCTGTTTTTTGCTCTGCTCATCGGCGTCTGCGACTGCGCTGGACCTGCTGCTGTTTTCTGCTCTGCTCGTCGGCGACTGCGCTGGTCCTGCTGTTGTTTTCTGCACTGCTCATCGGCGTCGGCGACTGCGTTGATCCTGCTGCTGTTTTCTGCTCTGCTCATTGGCGTCTGCAACTGCGCATCTCCTGCTGCTTTTTTCTGCTCTGCTCGTCGGCGTCAGCGACTGCGCTGAACCTGCTGCTGTTTTCTGCTCTGATCGTCTGCGACTGCGCATCTCATGCTGCTGTTTTTTGCTCTGCTCGTCGGCGTCAGCGACTGCGCTTATCCTGCTGCTGTTTTCTGCTCTGCTCGTCGGCGTCTGCGACTGCGCATCTCCTGCTGCTGTTTTTTGCTCTGCTCGTCGGCGTCGGCGACTGCGCTGATCCTGCTGATGTTTTCTGCTCTGCTCATTGGCGTCAGCGACTGGGCTGATCCTGCTGCTGTTTTCTGCTCTGCTCGTCTGCATCAGCAAATGCGCTGATCCTGCTGCTGTTTCCTGCTCTGCTCATCGCCGTCGGCGACTTCGCTGGTCCTGCTTTTGTTTTCTGCTCTGATCGCCGGCGTCGGCGACTGCGCTGGTCCTGCTGCTGTTTTCTTCTCTGCTCGTCGGCGTCTGCTCTGCTCGTCGGCGTCTGCGCTGGTCCTGCTGCTGTTTTCTGCTCTGCTCGTCGGCGAATGCGCTGGTCCTGCAGTTGTTTTCGCCTCTGCTCGTCGATGTCTGCTCTGCTCATCGGCGTCAGCGACTGCGCTGGTCATGATGCTGTTTTCTGCTCTGCTAATTGGCGTCTGCGACTGCGCATCTCCTGCTGCTTTTTTCTGCTCTGCTTGTTGGCGTCAGCGACTGCGCTGATCCTGCTGCTGTTTTCTGCTCTGCTCGTCGGCGTCTGCCACTGCACATCTCCTGCTGCTGTTTTTTGCTCTGCTCGTCGGCGACTGCTCTGGTCCTGCTGCTGTTTTCTGCTCTGCTCATCGGCGTCGGCTACTGCGCTGATCCTGCTGCTGTTTTCTGCTCTGCTTGTCTGCGTCAGCGAATGCGCTGGATCCTGCTGCTGTTTCCTGCTCTGCTCGTCGCCGTCTGCGACTGCGCTGGTCCTGCTGCTGTTTTCTGCTCTGCTCGTCGGCGTCGGTGACTGCGTTGATCCTGCTGCTGTTTTCTGCTCTGCTCGTTGGCGTCTGCGACTGCTCATCTCCTGCTGCTTTTTTCTGCTCTGCTCGTCGGCGTCAGCGACTGCGCTGATCCTGCTGCTGTTTTCTGCTGTGCTCGTCGGTGTCAGCGACTACGCTGATCCTGCTGCTGTTTTTTGCTCTGCTCGTTGACGACTGCGCTGATCCTTCTTCTGTTTTCTGCTCTGCTCGTAGGCGTCGGCGACTGCGCTGGTCCTGCTGCTGTTTTCTGCACTGCTCATAGGCGTCGGCGACTGCGCTGATCCTGCTGCTGTTTTCTGCTCTGCTCGTCGGCGTCTGCGACTGCGCATCTCCTGCTGCTGTTTTTTGCTCTGCTCATCGGCGTCTGCGACTGCGCTGGTCCTGCTGCTGTTTTCTGCTCTGCTCGTCGGCGACTGCGCTGGTCCTGCTGTTGTTTTCTGCACTGCTCATCGGCGTCGGCGACTGCGTTGATCCTGCTGCTGTTTTCTGCTCTGCTCATTGGCGTCTGCAACTGCGCATCTCCTGCTGCTTTTTTCTGCTCTGCTCGTCGGCGTCAGCGACTGCGCTGAACCTGCTGCTGTTTTCTGCTCTGATCGTCTGCGACTGCGCATCTCATGCTGCTGTTTTTTGCTCTGCTCGTCGGCGTCAGCGACTGCGCTTATCCTGCTGTTGTTTTCTGCTCTGATTGTCGGCGTCGGCGACTGCGCTGGTCCTGCTGCTGTTTTCTGCTCTGCTCGTCGGCGTTGGCAACTGCACTGACCGTGCTGCTGTTTTCTGCTCTGCTTGTCCGCGTCGGCTACTGCGCTGATCCTGCTGCTATTTTCTGCTCTGCTCATCGGCATCAGCGACTGGGATGATCCTGCTGCTGTTTTCTGCTCTGCTCATCTGCGTCAGCGAATGCGCTGATCCTGCTGCTGTTTCCCGCTCTGCTCATCGCCGTCGGCGCCTGCACTGGTCCTGCTGTTGTTTTCTTCTCTGCTCGTCAGCGTCTGCTCTGCTCGTCGGCGTCTGCGACTGCGCATCTCCTGCTGCTGTTTTTTGCTCTGCTCGTCGGCGACTGCGCTGGTCCTGCTGCTGTTTCCTGCTCTGCTCGTCGGCGTCAGCGACTGCGCTGATCCTGCTGCTGTTTTCTGCTCTGCTCGTCGGCGTCTGCGACTGCGCATCTCCTGCTGCTGTTTTCTGCTCTACTCGTCGGCGTCGGCAACTGCACTGACCCTGCTGCTGTTTTCTGCTCTGCTTGTCGGCGTCGGCTACTGCGCTGATCCTGCTGCTATTTTCTGCTCTGCTCATCGGCGTCAGCGACTGGGATGATCCTGCTGCTGTTTTCTGCTCTGCTCATCTGCGTCAGTGAATGCGCTGATCCTGCTGCTGTTTTCTGCTCTGCTCATCGCCGTCGGCGCCTGCACTGGTCCTGCTGTTGTTTTCTTCTCTGCTCGTCAGCGTCTGCTCTGCTCGTCGACGTCTGCGACTGCGCTGGTCCTGCTGCTGTTTTCTGCTCTGCTCGTCGGCGTCTGTGACTGCGCTGATCCTGCGGCTGTTTTCTGCACTGCTCGTCGGAGACTGCGTAGGTCCTGCTGCTGTTTTCTGCTCTGCTCGTCGGCGACTGCGCTGGTCCTGCTGCTGTTTTCTGCTCTGCTCGTTGGCGACTGCGCTGGTCCTGCTGCTGTTTTCTGCACTGCTCATCGGCGTCGGCGACTGCGCTGGTCCTGCTGGGGTTTTCTGCTCTGCTCATCTGCGTCAGTGAATGCGCTGATCCTGCTGCTGTTTTCTGCTCTGCTCATCGCCGGCGGCGCCTGCACTGGTCCTGCTGTTGTTTTCTTCTCTGCTCGTCAGCGTCTGCTCTGCTCCTCGGCGTCTGCGACTGCGCTGGTCCTGCTGCTGTTTTCTGCTCTACTCGTCGGCGACTGCGCTGGTCCTGCTGCTGTTTTCTGCTCTGCTCGTCGGCGACTGCGCTGGTCCTGCTGCTGTTTTCTGCACTGCTCATCGGCGTCGGCGACTGCGCTGGTCCTGCTGTTGTTTTCGCCTCTGCTCGTCGGCGTCTGCTCTGCTCGTGGGCATCTGCGACTGCGCTGGTCCTGCTGCTGTTTTCTGCACTGCTCATCGGCATCGGCGAATGTGCTGATCCTGTTGCTGTTTTCATCTCTGCTCGTAGGCGTCTGCGACTGCGCTGGTCCTGCTGCTGTTTTCTGCACTGCTCATCGGCGTCTGCGACTGCGCTGTGTCCTGCTGCTGATTTCTGCTCTGCTCGTCTGCGACTGCGTTGGTCCTGCTGCTGTTTTCTGCACTGCTCATAGGCGTCGGCAACTCCGTTGATCCTGCTGCTGTTTTCTGCTCTGCTCATTGGCGTCTGCGACCGCGCATCTCCTGCTGCTTTTTTCTGCTCTGCTCGTCGGCGTCAGAGACTGCGCTGACCCTGCTGCTGTTTTCTGCTCTGATCGTCGGCGACTGCGCATCTCCTGCTGCTGTTTTTTGCTCTGCTCGTCGGCGTCAGCGACTGCGCTGATCCTGCTGCTGTTTTCTGCTCTGCTCGTCGGCGTCTGCGACTGCGCATCTCCTGCTGCTGTTTTTTGCTCTGCTCGTCGGCGACTGCGCTGGTCCTGCTGCTGTTTCCTGCTCTGCTCGTCGCTGTTGGTGATTGCGCTGGTCCTGCTGTTGTTTTCTGCTCTGATTGTCGGCGTCGGCGACTGCGCTGGTCCTGCTGCTGTTTTCTGCTCTGCTCGTCGGCGTTGGCAACTGCACTGACCGTGCTGCTGTTTTCTGCTCTGCTTGTCCGCGTCGGCTACTGCGCTGATCCTGCTGCTATTTTCTGCTCTGCTCATCGGCATCAGCGACTGGGATGATCCTGCTGCTGTTTTCTGCTCTGCTCATCTGCGTCAGCGAATGCGCTGATCCTGCTGCTGTTTCCCGCTCTGCTCATCGCCGTCGGCGCCTGCACTGGTCCTGCTGTTGTTTTCTTCTCTATTAGTCAGCGTCTGCTCTGCTCGTCGGCGTCTGCGACTGCGCATCTCCTGCTGCTGTTTTTTGCTCTGCTCGTCGGCAACTGCGCTGGTCCTGCTGCTGTTTCCTGCTCTGCTCGTCGGCGTCAGCGACTGCGCTGATCCTGCTGCTGTTTTCTGCTCTGCTCGTCGGCGTCTGCGACTGCGCATCTCCTGCTGCTGTTTTCTGCTCTACTCGTCGGCGTCGGCAACTGCACTGACCCTGCTGCTGTTTTCTGCTCTGCTTGTCGGCGTCGGCTACTGCGCTGATCCTGCTGCTATTTTCTGCTCTGCTCATCGGCGTCAGCGACTGGGATGATCCTGCTGCTGTTTTCTGCTCTGCTCATCTGCGTCAGTGAATGCGCTGATCCTGCTGCTGTTTTCTGCTCTGCTCATCGCCGTCGGCGCCTGCACTGGTCCTGCTGTTGTTTTCTTCTCTGCTCGTCAGCGTCTGCTCTGCTCGTCGACGTCTGCGACTGCGCTGGTCCTGCTGCTGTTTTCTGCTCTGCTCGTCGGTGACTGCGCTGGTCCTGCTAGTGTTTTCTGCACTGCTCATCGGCGTCGGTGACTGCGCTGATCCTGCGGCTGTTTTCTGCACTGCTCGTCGGAGACTGCGTAGGTCCTGCTGCTGTTTTCTGCTCTGCTCGTCGGCGACTGCGCTGGTCCTGCTGCTGTTTTCTGCTCTGCTCGTCGGCGACTGCGCTGGTCCTGCTGCTGTTTTCTGCACTGCTCATCGGCGTCGGCGACTGCACTGGTCCTGCTGTGGTTTTCTGCTCTGCTCATCTGCGTCAGTGAATGCGCTGATCCTGCTGCTGTTTTCTGCTCTGCACATCGACGTCGGCGCCTGCACTGGTCCTGCTGTTGTTTTCTTCTCTGCTCGTCAGCGTCTGCTCTGCTCCTCGGCGTCTGCGACTGCGCTGGTCCTGCTGCTGTTTTCTGCTCTACTCGTCGGCGACTGCGCTGGTCCTGCTGCTGTTTTCTGCTCTGCTCGTCGGCGACTGCGCTGGTCCTGCTGCTGTTTTCTGCACTGCTCATCGGCGTCGGCGACTGCGCTGGTCCTGCTGTTGTTTTCGCCTCTGCTCGTCGGCGTCTGCTCTGCTCGTGGGCATCTGCGACTGCGCTGGTCCTGCTGCTGTTTTCTGCACTGCTCATCGGCGTCGGTGAATGTGCTGATCCTGCTGCTGTTTTCATCTCTGCTCGTAGGCGTCTGCGACTGCGCTGGTCCTGCTGCTGTTTTCTGCACTGCTCATCGGCGTCTGCGACTGCGCTGTGTCCTGCTGCTGATTTCTGCTCTGCTCGTCGGCGACTGCGCTGGTCCTGCTGCTGTTTTCTGCACTGCTCATAGGCGTCGGCAACTGCGTTGATCCTGCTGCTGTTTTCTGCTCTGCTCATTGGCGTCTGCGACCGCACATCTCCTGCTGCTTTTTTCTGCTCTGCTCGTCGGCGTCAGAGACTGCGCTGACCCTGCTGCTGTTTTCTGCTCTGATCGTCGGCGACTGCGCATCTCCTGCTGCTGTTTTTTGCTCTGCTCGTCGGCGTCAGCGACTGCGCTGATCCTGCTGCTGTTTTCTGCTCTGCTCGTCGGCGTCTGCGACTGCGCATCTCCTGCTGCTGTTTTTTGCTCTGCTCGTCTGCGACTGCGCTGGTCCTGCTGCTGTTTCCTGCTCTGCTCGTCGCTGTTGGTGACTGCGCTGGTCCTGCTGTTGTTTTCTGCTCTGATTGTCGGCGTCGGCGACTGCGCTGGTCCTGCTGCTGTTTTCTGCTCTGCTCGTCGGCGTTGGCAACTGCACTGACCGTGCTGCTGTTTTCTGCTCTGCTTGTCCGCGTCGGCTACTGCGCTGATCCTGCTGCTATTTTCTGCTCTGCTCATCGGCATCAGCGACTGGGATGATCCTGCTGCTGTTTTCTGCTCTGCTCATCTGCGTTAGCGAATGCGCTGATCCTGCTGCTGTTTTCCGCTCTGCTCATCGCCGTCGGCGCCTGCACTGGTCCTGCTGTTGTTTTCTTCTCTGCTCGTCAGCGTCTGCTCTGCTCGTCGGCGTCTGCGACTGCGCTGGTCCTGCTGCTGTTTTCTGCTCTGCTCGTCGGTGACTGCGCTGGTCCTGCTAGTGTTTTCTGCAATGCTCATCGGCATCGGTGACTGCGCTGATCCTGCGGCTGTTTTCTGCACTGCTCGTCGGCGACTGCGCAGGTCCTGCTGCTGTTTTCTGCTCTGCTCGTCGGCGACTGCGCTGGTCCTGCTGCTGTTTTCTGCTCTGCTCGTCGGCGACTGCTCTGGTCCTGCTGCTGTTTTCTGCTCTGCTCGTCGGCGACTGCGCTGGTCCTGCTGCTGTTTTCTGCTCTGCTCGTCGGCGTCTGCAACTGCGCATCTCCTGCTGCTGTTTTTTGCTCTGCTCGTCGGCGACTGCGCTGGTCCTGCTGCTGTTTTCTGCTCTGCTCATCGGCGTCGGCTACTGCGCTGATTCTTCTGCTGTTTTCTGCTCTGCTTGTCTCCGTCAGTGAATGCGCTGATCCTGCTGCTGTGTCATGCTCTGCTCGTCGCCGTCGGCGACTGCGCTGGTCCTGCTGTTGTTTTCTGCTCTGATCGTCGGCGTCGGCGACTGTGCCGGTCCTGCTGGTGTTTTCTGCTCTGCTCATTGGCATCTGCGACTGTGCATCTCCTGCTGCTTTTTTCTGCTCTGCTCGTCGGCGTCAGCGACTGCGCTGACCCTGATGGTGTTTTCTGCTCTGATCGTCTGCGACCGCGCATCTCCTGCTGCTGTTTTTTGCTCTGTTCGTTGGCGTCAGCGACTGCGCTGATCCTGCTGCTGTTTTCTGCTCTGCTCGTCGGCGTCTGCGACTGCGCATCTCCTGCTGCTGTTTTTTGCTCTGCTCGTCGGCGACTGCGCTGGTCCTGCTGCTGTTTCCTGCTCTGCTCGTCGCCGTCGGTGACTGCGCTGGTCCTGCTGTTGTTTTCTGCTTTCATTGTCGGCGTCGGCGACTGCGCTGGTCCTGCTGCTGTTTTCTGCTCTGCTCGTCGGCGTCGGCAACTGCACTGACCCTGCTGCTGTTTTCTGCTCTGCTTGTCGGCGTCGGCTACTGCTCTGATCCTGCTGCTATTTTCTGCTCTGCTCATCGGCGTCAGCGACTGGGATGATCCTGCTGCTGTTTTCTGCTCTGCTCATCTGCGTCAGCGAGTGTGCTGATCCTGCTGCTGTTTTCTGCTCTGCTCATCGCCGTCGGCGCCTGCGCTGGTCCTGCTGTTGTTTTCTTCTCTGCTCGTCAGCCTCTGCTCTGCTCGTCGGCGTCTGCAACTGCGCTGATCCTGCTGCTGTTTTCTGCTCTGCTCGTCGGTGACTGCCTTGGTCCTGCTAGTGTTTTCTGCCCTGCTCATCGGCGTCGGTGACTGTGCTGATCTTGCGGCTGTTTTCTGCACTGCTCGTCGGCGACTGCGCAGGTCCTGCTGCTGTTTTCTGCTCTGCTCGTCGGCGACTGCACTGGTCCTGCTGCTGTTTTCTGCTCTGCTCGTCGGCGACTGCGCTGGCCCTGCCGCTGTTTTCTGCTCTGCTCGTCGGCGACTGCGCTGGTCCTGCATTGTTTTCTGCACTGCTCATCGGCGTCGGCGACTGCGCTGGTCCTGCTGTTGTTTTCGCCTCTGCTTGTCGGCGTCTGCGACTGCGCTGGTCCTGCTGCTGTTTTCTGCTCTGCTCGTCGGCGTCGGTGACTGCGTTGATCCTGCTGCTGTTTTCTGCTCTGCTCGTTGGCGTCTGCGACTGCTCATCTCCTGCTGCTTTTTTCTGCTCTGCTCGTCGGCGTCAGCGACTGCGCTGATCCTGCTGCTGTTTTCTGCTGTGCTCGTCGGTGTCAGCGACTACGCTGATCCTGCTGCTGTTTTTTGCTCTGCTCGTTGACGACTGCGCTGATCCTTCTTCTGTTTTCTGCTCTGCTCGTAGGCGTCGGCGACTGCGCTGGTCCTGCTGCTGTTTTCTGCACTGCTCATAGGCGTCGGCGACTGCGCTGATCCTGCTGCTGTTTTCTGCTCTGCTCGTCGGCGTCTGCGACTGCGCATCTCCTGCTGCTGTTTTTTGCTCTGCTCATCGGCGTCTGCGACTGCGCTGGACCTGCTGCTGTTTTCTGCTCTGCTCGTCGGCGACTGCGCTGGTCCTGCTGTTCTTTTCTGCACTGCTCATCGGCGTCGGCGACTGCGTTGATCCTGCTGCTGTTTTCTGCTCTGCTCATTGGCGTCTGCAACTGCGCATCTCCTGCTGCTTTTTTCTGCTCTGCTCGTCGGCGTCAGCGACTGCGCTGAACCTGCTGCTGTTTTCTGCTCTGATCGTCTGCGACTGCGCATCTCATGCTGCTGTTTTTTGCTCTGCTCGTCGGCGTCAGCGACTGCGCTTATCCTGCTGCTGTTTTCTGCTCTGCTCGTCGGCGTCTGCGACTGCGCATCTCCTGCTGCTGTTTTTTGCTCTGCTCGTCGGCGTCGGCGACTGCGCTGATCCTGCTGATGTTTTCTGCTCTGCTCATTGGCGTCAGCGACTGGGCTGATCCTGCTGCTGTTTTCTGCTCTGCTCGTCTGCATCAGCGAATGCGCTGATCCTGCTGCTGTTTCCTGCTCTGCTCATCGCCGTCGGCGACTTCGCTGGTCCTGCTTTTGTTTTCTGCTCTGATCGCCGGCGTCGGCGACTGCGCTGGTCCTGCTGCTGTTTTCTTCTCTGCTCGTCGGCGTCTGCTCTGCTCGTCGGCGTCTGCGCTGGTCCTGCTGCTGTTTTCTGCTCTGCTCGTCGGCGACTGCGCTGGTCCTGCAGTTGTTTTCGCCTCTGCTCGTCGATGTCTGCTCTGCTCATCGGCGTCAGCGACTGCGCTGGTCATGATGCTGTTTTCTGCTCTGCTAATTGGCGTCTGCGACTGCGCATCTCCTGCTGCTTTTTTCTGCTCTGCTTGTTGGAGTCAGCGACTGCGCTGATCCTGCTGCTGTTTTCTGCTCTGCTCGTCGGCGTCTGCCACTGCACATCTCCTGCTGCTGTTTTTTGCTCTGCTCGTCGGCGACTGCTCTGGTCCTGCTGCTGTTTTCTGCTCTGCTCATCGGCGTCGGCTACTGCGCTGATCCTGCTGCTGTTTTCTGCTCTGCTTGTCTGCGTCAGCGAATGCGCTGATCCTGCTGCTGTTTCCTGCTCTGCTCGTCGCCGTCTGCGACTGCGCTGGTCCTGCTGCTGTTTTCTGCTCTGCTCGTCGGCGTCGGTGACTGCGTTGATCCTGCTGCTGTTTTCTGCTCTGCTCGTTGGCGTCTGCGACTGCTCATCTCCTGCTGCTTTTTTCTGCTCTGCTCGTCGGCGTCAGCGACTGCGCTGATCCTGCTGCTGTTTTCTGCTGTGCTCGTCGGTGTCAGCGACTACGCTGATCCTGCTGCTGTTTTTTGCTCTGCTCGTTGACGACTGCGCTGATCCTTCTTCTGTTTTCTGCTCTGCTCGTAGGCGTCGGCGACTGCGCTGGTCCTGCTGCTGTTTTCTGCACTGCTCATAGGCGTCGGCGACTGCGCTGATCCTGCTGCTGTTTTCTGCTCTGCTCGTCGGCGTCTGCGACTGCGCATCTCCTGCTGCTGTTTTTTGCTCTGCTCATCGGCGTCTGCGACTGCGCTGGTCCTGCTGCTGTTTTCTGCTCTGCTCGTCGGCGACTGCGCTGGTCCTGCTGTTGTTTTCTGCACTGCTCATCGGCGTCGGCGACTGCGTTGATCCTGCTGCTGTTTTCTGCTCTGCTCATTGGCGTCTGCAACTGCGCATCTCCTGCTGCTTTTTTCTGCTCTGCTCGTCGGCGTCAGCGACTGCGCTGAACCTGCTGCTGTTTTCTGCTCTGATCGTCTGCGACTGCGCATCTCATGCTGCTGTTTTTTGCTCTGCTCGTCGGCGTCAGCGACTGCGCTTATCCTGCTGCTGTTTTCTGCTCTGCTCGTCGGCGTCTGCGACTGCGCATCTCCTGCTGCTGTTTTTTGCTCTGCTCGTCGGCGTCGGCGACTGCGCTGATCCTGCTGATGTTTTCTGCTCTGCTCATTGGCGTCAGCGACTGGGCTGATCCTGCTGCTGTTTTCTGCTCTGCTCGTCTGCATCAGCGAATGCGCTGATCCTGCTGCTGTTTCCTGCTCTGCTCATCGCCGTCGGCGACTTCGCTGGTCCTGCTTTTGTTTTCTGCTCTGATCGCCGGCGTCGGCAACTGCGCTGGTCCTGCTGCTGTTTTCTTCTCTGCTCGTCGGCGTCTGCTCTGCTCGTCGGCGTCTGCGCTGGTCCTGCTGCTGTTTTCTGCTCTGCTCGTCGGCGACTGCGCTGGTCCTGCAGTTGTTTTCGCCTCTGCTCGTCGATGTCTGCTCTGCTCATCGGCGTCAGCGACTGCGCTGGTCATGATGCTGTTTTCTGCTCTGCTAATTGGCGTCTGCGACTGCGCATCTCCTGCTGCTTTTTTCTGCTCTGCTTGTTGGCGTCAGCGACTGCGCTGATCCTGCTGCTGTTTTCTGCTCTGCTCGTCGGCGTCTGCCACTGCACATCTCCTGCTGCTGTTTTTTGCTCTGCTCGTCGGCGACTGCTCTGGTCCTGCTGCTGTTTTCTGCTCTGCTCATCGGCGTCGGCTACTGCGCTGATCCTGCTGCTGTTTTCTGCTCTGCTTGTCTGCGTCAGCGAATGCGCTGATCCTGCTGCTGTTTCCTGCTCTGCTCGTCGCCGTCTGCGACTGCGCTGGTCTAGCTGTTATTTTCTGCTCTGATCGTCGGCGTCGGCGACTGCGCTGGTCCTGCTGCTGTTTTCTTCTCTGCTCGTCGGCGTCTGCTCTGCTCGTCGGCGTCTGCGACTGCGCTGGTCCTGCTGCTGTTTTGTGCTCTGCTCATCGGCGACTGCGCTGGTCCTGCTGGTGTTTTCTGCACTGCTTATCGGCGTCGGCGACTGCGCTGGTCCTGCTGTAGTTTTCGCCTCTGCTCGTCAGCATCTGCGACTGCGCTTGTCCTGCTGCTGTTTTCTGCTCTGCTCCTCGGCGACTGCGCTGGTCCTGCTGCTGTTTTCTGCACTGCTCATCGGCGTCGGCGACTGTGCTGATCCTGCTGCTGTTTTCTGCTCTGCTCGTCGGCGACTGTGCTGGTCCTGCTGCTGTTTTCTGCACTGCTCATCGGCGTCGGCGACTGCGTTGAACCTGCTGCTGTTTTCTGCTCTGCTCGTTGGCGTCTGCGACTGCTCATCTCCTGCTGCTTTTTTCTGCTCTGCTCGTCGGCGTCAGCGACTGCGCTGATCCTGCTGCTGTTTTCTGCTCTGCTCGTCGGCGTCTGCGCATCTCCTGCTGCTGTTTTTTGCTCTGCTCGTCGGCGTCAGCGACTGCGCTTATCCTGCTGCTGTTTTTTGCTCTGCTCGTCGGCGACTGCGCTGGTCCTGCTGGTGTTTTCTGCACTGCTCATCAGCGTCGGCGACTGCGCTGGTCCTGCTGTTGTTTTCGCCTCTGCTCGTCGGCGTCTGCTCTGCTCGTCGGCGTCTGCGACTGCGCTGGTCCTGCTGCTTTTTTCTGCTCTGCTCGTCGGCGTCGGTGACTGCGTTGATCCTGCTGCTGTTTTCTGCTCTGCTCGTCGGCGTCGGCGACTGCGCTGGTCCTGCTGTTGTTTTCTGCTCTGATCGTCGGCGTCGGCGACTGCGCTGGTCCTGCTGCTGTTTTCTTCTCTGCTCGTCGGCGTCTGCTCTGCTCGTCAGTGTCTGCGACTGCGCTGGTCCTGCTGCAGTTTTCTGCTCTGCTCATCGGCGACTGCGCTGGTCCTGCTGGTGTTTTCTGCACTGCTCATCAGCGTCGGCGACTGCGCTGGTCCTGCTGTTGTTTTCGCCTCTGCTCGTCGGCGTCTGCGACTGCGCTGGTCCTGCTGCTGTTTTCTGCTCTGCTCGTAGGCGTCGGCGACTGCGCTGGTCCTGCTGCTGTTTTCTGCACTGCTCATCGGCGTCGGCGACTGCGCTGATCCTGCTGCTGTTTTCTGCTCTGCTCGTCGGCGACTGCGACTGCGCATCTGCTGCTGCTTTTTTCTGCTCTGCTCTTCGGCGTCAGCGACTGCGCTGATCCTGCTGCTGTTTTCTGCTCTTCTCGTCGGCGTCTGAGACTGCGCATCTCCTGCCGCTGTTTTTTGCTCTGTGCGTCGGCGACTGCGCTTATCTTGATGCTGTTTTCTGCTCTGCTCGTCAGCGTCGGCGACTGCGCTGGTCCTGCTGCTGTTTTCTGCTCTGCTCGTCAGCGTCGGCGCTGATCCTGCTGCTGTTTCCTGCTCTGCTCGTCGCCGTCGGCGACTGCGCTGGTCCTGCTGTT
Organism: Nothobranchius furzeri; assembly: GCF_043380555.1. NCBI lineage: Eukaryota > Metazoa > Chordata > Actinopteri > Cyprinodontiformes > Nothobranchiidae > Nothobranchius > Nothobranchius furzeri. The sequence continues at coordinate 30,316,063 of NC_091748.1, forward strand.
GTTTTCTGCTCTGATTGACGGCGTCGGCGACTGCGCTGGTCCTGCTGCTGTTTTCTGCTCTGCTCATCGGCGTCGGCGACTGCACTGACCCTGCTGCTGTTTTCTGCTCTGCTTGTAGGCGTCGGCTACTGTGCTGTTCCTGCTGCTATTTTCTGCTCTGCTCATCGGCGTCAGCGACTGGGATGATCCTGCTGCTGTTTTCTGCTCTGCTCGTCTGCGTCAGCAATTGCGCTGATCCTGCTGCTGTTTTCTGCTCAGCTCGTCGCTGTCGGTGCCTGCGCTGGTCCTGCTGTTGTTTTCTTGTCTGCTCGTCAGCGTCTGCTCTGCTCGTCGGCGTTTGCGACTGCGCTGGTCCTCCTGCTGTTTTATGCTCTGCTCGTCGGTGACTGCACTGGTCTTGCTAGTGTTTTCTGCACTGCTCATCGGCGTCGGCGACTGCGCTGATCCTGCGGCTGTTTTCTGTACTGCTCGTCAGCGACTGCGCAGGTCCTGCTGCTGTTATCTGCTCTGCTCGTCGGCGACTGCGCTGGTCCTGCTGCTGTTTTCTGCTCTGCTCGTCGGCGACTGCGCAGGTCCTGCTACTGTTTTCTGCTCTGCTCGTCGGCGACTGCGCTGGTCCTGCTGCTGTTTTCTTGTCTGCTCGTCGGCGTCTGCGCTGGTCCTGCTTCTGTTTTCTGCTCTGCTCGTCGGCGACTGCGCTGGTCCTGCAGTTGTTTTCGCCTCTGCTTATCGGCATCTGCTCTGCTCATTTTGCATCTGCGACTGCGCTGGTCATGCTGCTGTTTTCTGCTCTGCTCATTGGCGTCTGCGACTGCGCATCTCCTGCTGCTTTTTTCTGCTCTGCTCGTCGGCGTCAGCGACTGCGCTGACCCTGCTGCTGTTTTCTGCTCTGATTGTCTGTGACTGCGCATCTCCTGCTGCTGTTTTTTGCTCTGCTCGTCGGCGTCAGCGACTGCGCTGATCCTGCTGCTGTTTTCTGCTCTGCTCGTCGGCGTCTGCGACTGCGCTGGTCCTGCTGCATTTTTATGCTCTGCTCGTAGGCGTCGGCGACTGCGCTGATCCTGCTGCTGTTTTCTGCTTTGCTCGTAGGCGTCGCCGACTGCGCTGGTCCTGCTGCTGTTTTCTGCACTGCTCATCGGCGTCGGCGACTGTGCTGATCCTGCTGCTGTTTTCTGCTCTGCTCGTAGGCTTCGGCGACTGCGCTGGTCCTGCTGCTGTTTTCTGCACTGCTCATCGGCGTCTGCGACTGCCCTGGTCCTGATGCTGTTTTCTGCTCTGCTCGTCGGCGACTGCGCTGGTCCTGCTGCTGTTTTCTGCACTGCTCATCGGCGTCGGCGACTGCGTTGATCCTGCTGCTGTTTTCAACTCTGCTCATTGGCGTCTGCGACTGCACATCTCCTGCTGCTTTTTTCTGCTCTGCTCGTCGGCGTCAGCGACTGCGCTGACCCTGCTGCTGTTTTCTGCTCTGATCGTCTGCGACTGCGCATCTCCTGCTGCTGTTTTTTGCTCTGCTCGTCGGCGTCAGTGACTGCGCTGATCCTGCTGCTGTTTTCTGCTCTGCTCGTCGGCGTCTGCGACTGCGCATCTCCTGCTGCTGCTTTTTGCTCTGCTCGTCGGCGACTGCGCTGGTCCTGCTGCTGTTTTCTGCTCTGCTCATCGGCGTCGGCTACTGCGCTGATCCTGCTGCTGTTTTCTGCTCTGCTTGTCTGCGTCAGCGAATGCGCTGATCCTTCTGCTGTTTTCTGCTCTGCTCGTCGGCGTCTGAGACTGCGCATCTCCTGCTGCTGTTTTCTGCACTGCTCATCGGCGTCGGCGACTGTGCTGATCCTGCTGCTATTTTCTGCTCTGCTCGTAGGCGTCGGCGACTGCGCTGGTCCTTCTGCTGTTTTCTGCACTGCTAATCGGCGTCGGCGACTGCGCTGATCCTGCTGCTGTTTTCTGCTCTGCTCGTCGGCGACTGCACTGGTCCTGCTGCTGTTTTCTGCACTGCTCATTGGCGTCGGCGACTGCGTTGATCCTGCTGCTGTTTTCTGCTCTGCTCGTTGGCGTCTGGGACTGTGCATCTCCTGCTGCTTTTTTTCTGCTCTGCTCATTGGCGTCAGCAACTGCGCCAATCCTGCTGCTGTTTTCTGCTCTGCTCGTCGGCGTCTGCGACTGCGCATCTCCTGCTGCTGTTTTTTGCTCTGCTCGTCGGCGTCGGCGACTGCGCTGATCCTGCTTTTTTTTCTGCTCTGCTCATCGGCATCAGCGACTGGGCTGATCCTGCTGCTGTTTTCTGCTCTGCTCATCTGCGTCAGCAAATGCGCTGATCCTGCTGCTGTTTCCTGCTCTGCTCGTCGCGGTCGGCGGCTGCGCCGGTCCTGCTGTTGTTTTCTGCTCTGATCGCCGGCGTCGGCGACTACGCTGGTCCTGCTGCTGTTTTCTTCTCTGCTCGTCGGCGTCTGCTCTGCTCATCGGCGTCTGCGCTGGTCCTGCTAGTGTTTTCTGCACTGTTTATCGGCGTCTGCGACTGCGCTGGTCCTGCTGCTGTTTTCTGCTCTGCTCGTCGGCGACTGCGCTGGTCCTGCTGCTGTTTTCTGCACTGCTCATCGGCGTCGGCGACTGCGCTGGTCCTGCTGTTGTTTTCGCCTCTGCTCGTCGGCGTCTGCTCTGCTCATCGGCGTCTGCAACTGCGCTGGTCCTGCTGCTGTTTTCTGCTCTGCTCGTCGGCGACTGCGCTGGTCCTGCTGCTGTTTTCTGCACTGCTCATCAGCGTCGGCGACTGCGCTGATCCTGCTTCTGTTTTCTGCTCTGCTCGTCGGCGACTGCGCTGGTCCTACTGGTGTTTTCTGCTCTGATCGCCGGCGTCCGCGACTACACTGGTCCTGCTGCTGTTTTCTTCTCTGCTCGTCGGCGTCTGCTCTGCTCGTTGGCGTCTGCGCTGGTCCTGCTGGTGTTTTCTGCACTGTTTATCGGCGTCTGCAACTGCGCTGGTCCTGCTGCTGTTTTCTGCTCTGCTCGTCGGCGACTGCCCTGGTCCTACTGGTGTTTTCTGCACTGCTCATCGGCGTCGGTGACTGCGCTGGTCCTGCTTTTGTTTTCGCCTCTGATCGTCGGCGTCTGCTCTGCTCATCGTCGTCTGCGACTGCGCTGGTCCTGCTGCTGTTTTCTGCTCTGCTCGTCGGCGACTGCGCTGGTCCTGTTGCTGTTTTCTGCACTGCTCATCAGCGTCGGCGACTGCGCTGATCCTGCTGCTGTTTTCTGCTCTGCTCATCGGCGTCGGCGACTGCGCTGGTCCTGCTGCTGTTCTCTGCTCTGCTCGTCGGCGACTGCGCTGGTCCTGCTGCTGTTTTCTGCACTGCTCATCAGCGTCGGCGACTGCGCTGGTCCTGCTGCTGTTTTCTGCACAACTCATCAGCGTCAGCGACTGCGCTGATCCTGCTGCTGTTTTCTGCTCTGCTCGTAGGCGTTGCCGACTGCGCTGGTCCTGCTGCTGTTTTCTGCACTGCTCATCGGCGTCTGCGACTGCGTTGATCCTGCTGCTGTTTTCTGCTCTGCTCGTAGGCGTAGGCGTCGGCGACTGCGCTGGTTCTGCTGCTGTTTTCTGCTCTGCTCGTAGGCGTCGCCAACTGCGCTGGTCCTGCTGCTGTTTTCTGCTCTGCTCGTCGGCGACTGCGTTGATCCTGCTGCTGTTTTCTGCTCTGCTCGTCGGCGACTGTGCTGGACCTGCTGCTGTTTTCTGCACGGCTCGTTGGCGTCTGCGACTGCACATCTCCTGCTGCTTTTTTCTGCTCTGCTCGTCGGCGTCAGCGACTGCGCTGATCCTGCAGCTGTTTTCTGCTCTGCTCGTCGGCGTCTCTGACTGCGCATCTCCTTCTGCTGTTTTTTGCTCTGCTCGTCGGCGTCGGCGACTGTGCTGATCCTGCTGCTGTTTTCTGCTCTGCTCGTCTGCGTCAGCGAATGCGCTGATCCTGCTGCTGTTTTCTTCTCTGCTCGTCGGCGTCTGATCTGGTCCTGCTGTTGTTTTCGCCTCTGCTCGTCGGCGTCTGCTCTGCTCATCGGCGTCTGCGACTGCGCTGGTCCTGCTGCTGTTTTCTGCTCTGCTCGTTGGCGACTGCGCTGGTCCTGCTGCTGTTTTCTGCACTGCTCATCGGCGTCGGCGACTGCGCTGATCATGCTGCTGTTTTCTGCTCTGCTCATAGGCGTCGGCGACTGCGCTGGTCCTATTGTTGTTTTCTGCACTGCTCATCGGCGTCGGCGACTGCGTTGATCCTGCTGCTGTTTTCTGCTCTGCTCGTAGGCGTCGGCGACTGCGCTGGTCCTGCTGCTGATTTCTGCACTGCTCATCGGCGTCGGCGACTGCGTTGATCCTACTGCTGTTTTCTGCTCTGCTCGTTGGCGTCCGCGACTGCGCAACTTCTACTGCTTTTTTTTGCTCTACTCGTCGGCGTCAGCGACTGCGCTGATCCTGCTGCTGTTTTCTGCTCTGCTCGTCGGCGTCTGAGACTGCGCATCTCCTGCTGCTGTTTTCTGCACTGCTCATCGGCGTCGGCGACTGTGCTGATCCTGCTGCTATTTTCTGCTCTGCTCGTAGGCGTCGGCGACTGCGCTGGTCCTTCTGCTGTTTTCTGCACTGCTAATCGGCGTCGGCGACTGCGCTGATCCTGCTGCTGTTTTCTGCTCTGCTCGTCGGCGACTGCACTGGTCCTGCTGCTGTTTTCTGCACTGCTCATTGGCGTCGGCGACTGCGTTGATCCTGCTGCTGTTTTCTGCTCTGCTCGTTGGCGTCTGGGACTGTGCATCTCCTGCTGCTTTTTTCTGCTCTGCTCATTGGCGTCAGCAACTGCGCCAATCCTGCTGCTGTTTTCTGCTCTGCTCGTCGGCGTCTGCGACTGCGCATCTCCTGCTGCTGTTTTTTGCTCTGCTCCTCGGCGTCGGCGACTGCGCTGATCCTGCTTTTTTTTCTGCTCTGCTCATCGGCATCAGCGACTGGGCTGATCCTGCTGCTGTTTTCTGCTCTGCTCATCTGCGTCAGCAAATGCGCTGATCCTGCTGCTGTTTCCTGCTCTGCTCGTCGCGGTCGGCGGCTGCGCCGGTCCTGCTGTTGTTTTCTGCTCTGATCGCCGGCGTCGGCGACTACGCTGGTCCTGCTGCTGTTTTCTTCTCTGCTCGTCGGCGTCTGCTCTGCTCATCGGCGTCTGCGCTGGTCCTGCTGGTGTTTTCTGCACTGTTTATCGGCGTCTGCGACTGCGCTGGTCCTGCTGCTGTTTTCTGCTCTGCTCGTCGGCGACTGCGCTGGTCCTGCTGCTGTTTTCTGCACTGCTCATCGGCGTCGGCGACTGCGCTGGTCCTGCTGTTGTTTTCGCCTCTGCTCGTCGGCGTCTGCTCTGCTCATCGGCGTCTGCGACTGCGCTGGTCCTGCTGCTGTTTTCTGCTCTGCTCGTCGGCGACTGCGCTGGTCCTGCTGCTGTTTTCTGCACTGCTCATCAGCGTCGGCGACTGCGCTGATCCTGCTTCTGTTTTCTGCTCTGCTCGTCGGCGACTGCGCTGGTCCTACTGGTGTTTTCTGCTCTGATCGCCGGCGTCCGCGACTACACTGGTCCTGCTGCTGTTTTCTTCTCTGCTCGTCGGCGTCTGCTCTGCTCGTTGTCGTCTGCGCTGGTCCTGCTGGTGTTTTCTGCACTGTTTATCGGCGTCTGCAACTGCGCTGGTCCTGCTGCTGTTTTCTGCTCTGCTCGTCGGCGACTGCCCTGGTCCTACTGGTGTTTTCTGCACTGCTCATCGGCGTCGGTGACTGCGCTGGTCCTGCTTTTGTTTTCGCCTCTGATCGTCGGCGTCTGCTCTGCTCATCGTCGTCTGCGACTGCGCTGGTCCTGCTGCTGTTTTCTGCTCTGCTCGTCGGCGACTGCGCTGGTCCTGTTGCTGTTTTCTGCACTGCTCATCAGCGTCGGCGACTGCGCTGATCCTGCTGCTGTTTTCTGCTCTGCTCATCGGCGTCGGCGACTGCGCTGGTCCTACTGCTGTTCTCTGCTCTGCTCGTCGGCGACTGCGCTGGTCCTGCTGCTGTTTTCTGCACTGCTCATCAGCGTCGGCGACTGCGCTGGTCCTGCTGCTGTTTTCTGCACTGCTCATCAGCGTCAGCGACTGCGCTGATCCTGCTGCTGTTTTCTGCTCAGCTCGTAGGCGTTGCCGACTGCGCTGGTCCTGCTGCTGTTTTCTGCACTGCTCATCGGCGTCTGCGACTGCGTTGATCCTGCTGCTGTTTTCTGCTCTGCTCGTAGGCGTAGGCGTCGGCGACTGCGCTGGTTCTGCTGCTGTTTTCTGCTCTGCTCGTAGGCGTCGCCAACTGCGCTGGTCCTGCTGCTGTTTTCTGCTCTGCTCGTCGGCGACTGCGTTGATCCTGCTGCTGTTTTCTGCGCTGCTCGTCGGCGACTGCGCTGGTCCTGCTGCTGTTTTCTGCACTGCTCATCGGCGTCGGTGACTGCGTTGATCCTGCTGCTGTTTTCTGCTCTGCTCGTAGGCGTCGGCGACTGTGCTGGTCCTGCTGCTGTTTTCTGCACTGCTCATCGGCGTCGGCGGCTGCGCTGGTCCTGCTGCTTTTTTCTGCTCTGCTCGTCGGCGACTGTGCTGGTCCTGCTGCTGTTTTCTGCACTGCTCGAAGGCGTCGGCGACTGCGCTGGTCCTGCTGCTGTTTTCTGCACTGCTCATCGGCGTCGGCGACTGTGCTGATCCTGCTGCTGTTTTCTGCTCTGCTCGTAGGCGTCGGCGACTGCGCTGGTCCTGCTGCTGTTTTCTGAACTGATCATCGGCGTCGGCGACTGCGCTGATCCTGCTTCTGTTTTCTGCTCTGCTCGTCGGCGACTGCGCTGGACCTGCTGCTGTTTTCTGCACTGCTCATCGGCGTTGGCGACAGCGTTGATCCTGCTGCTGTTTTCTGCTCTGCTCGTTGGCGTCTTCGACTGCGCATCTCCTGCCGCTTTTTTCTGCTCTGCTCGTCGGCGTCAGCGACTACGCTGATCCTGCTGCTGTTTTCTGGTCTGCTCGTCGGCGTCTGCTCTGCTCATCGGCGTCTGCGACTGCGCTGGTCCTGCTGATGTTTTCTGCTCTGCGCCTTGGCAACTGCGCTGGCCCTGATTCTGTTTTCTGCACTGCTCATTGGCGTCGGCGACTGCGCTGATCCTGCTGCTGTTTTCTGCTCTGCTCGTAGGCGTCAGCGACTGCGCTGGTCCTGCTGTTGTTTTCTGCACTGCTCATCAGCGTCGGCGACTGCGTTGATCCTGCTGCTGTTTTCTGCTCTGCTCGTAGGCGTCAGCGACTGCGCTGGTCCTGCTGCTGATTTCTGCACTGCTCAGAGGCGTCGGCGACTGCGCTGATCCTGCTGCTGTTATCTGCTCTGCTTGTCGGCGTCGCCAACTGCGCTGGTCTTGCTGCTGTTTTCTGCTCTGCTCGTCGGTGACTGCGCTGGTCCTGCTGCTGTTTTCTGCAATGCTCATCGGCGTCGGTGACTGCGTTGATCCTGCTGCTGTTTTCTGCTCTGCTCGTTGGCGTCTGCGACTGCGCAACTCCTACTGCTTTTTTTTGCTCTACTCGTCGGCGTCAGCAACTGCGCTTATCCTGCTTCTGTTTTCTGCTCTGCTCATCGGCGTCTGCGACTGCGCATCTCCTGCTGCTGTTTTTTGCTCTGCTCATCGGCGTCAGCGACTGCGCTGATCCTGCTGCTGTTTTCTGCTCTGCTCATCTGCGTCAGCAAATGTGCTGATCCTGCTGCTGTTTCATGCTCTGCTCGTCGCTGTCGGCGGCTGCGCTGGTCCTGCTGTTGTTTTCTGCTCTGATCGCCGGCGTTGGCGACTGCGCTGGTCCTGCTGCTGTTTTCTTCTCTGCTCGTCGGCGTCTGCTCTGCTCGTCGGCGTCTGCGCTGGTCCTGTTGTTTTTTTCTGCACTGTTTATCGGCGTCTGCGACTGCGCTGGTCCTGCTGCTGTTTTCTGCTCTGCTCGTCGGCGACTGCGCTGGTCCTGCTGGTGTTTTCTGCACTGCTCATCGACGTCGGCGACTGCGCTCGTCCTGCTGTTGTTTTCGCCTCTGCTCGTCGGCGTCTGCTCTGCTCATCGTCGTCTGCGACTGCGCTGGTCCTGCTGCTGTTTTCTGCTCTGCTTGTCGGCGACTGCGCTGGTCCTGCTGCTGTTTTCTGCACTGCTCATCAGCGTCAGCGACTGCGCTGATCCTGCTGCTGTTTTCTTCTCTGCTCGTAGGCGTCGCCGACTGCGCTGGTCCTGCTGCTGTTTGCTGCACTGCTCATCGGCGTCTGCGACTGCGTTGATCCTGCTGCTGTTTTCTTCTCTGCTCGTAGGCGTAGGCGTCGGCGACTGCACTGGTCCTGCTGCTGTTTTCGGCACTGCTCATCGGCGTCGGCGACTGCGCTGATCCTGCTGCTGTTTTTTGCTCTGCTCGTAGTCGTCGCCGACTGCGCTGGTCCTGCTGCTGTTTTCTGCTCTGCTCGTCGGCGACTGCGTTGATCCTGCTGCTGTTTTCTGCTCTGCTCGTCGGCGACTGCGCTGGTCCTGCTGCTGTTTTCTGCACTGCTCATCGGCGTCGGTGACTGCGATGATCCTGCTGCTGTTTTCTGCTCTGCTCGTAGGCGTCTTCGACTGCGCTGGTCCAGCTGCTGTTTTCTGCTCTGCTCGTAGGCGTCGGCGACTGCGCTGGTCCTGCTGCTGTTTTCTGCACTGCTCATCGGCGTCGGCGACTGCGCTGATCCTGCTGCTGTTTTCTGCTCTGCTCGTCGGCGACTGCGCTGGACCTGCTGCTGTTTACTGCACTGCTCATCGGCGTCGGCGACTGCGTTGATCCTGCTGCTTTTTTCTGCTCTGCTCGTCGGCGTCTGGGACTGCGCTTGTCCTGCTGCTGTTTTCTGCTCTGCTCATCGGCGTCGGCTACTGCGCTGATCCTGCTGCTGTTTTCTGCTCTGCTCGTCTGCGTCAGCGAATGCGCTGATCTTGCTGCTGTTTCCTGCTCTGCTCGTCGCCGTCAGCGACTGCGCTGGTCCTGCTGTTGTTTTCTGCTCTGATCGTCGGCGTCAGCGACTGCGCTTGTCCTGCTGCTGTTTTCTTCTCTGCTCTTCGGCGTCTGCTCTGCTCGTCGGTGTCTGCGCTGGTCCTGCTGGTGTTTTCTGCACTGCTCATCGGAGTCGGCGACTGTGCACATCCTGCTGCTGTTTTCTGCTCTGCTCGTCGGCGTCTGCGACTGTGCTGGTCCTGCTGCTGTTTTCTGCTCTGCTCGTCGGCGACTGCGCTGGTCCTGCTGCTGTTTTCTGCACTGCTTATCGGCATCAGCGACTGTGCTGATCCTGCTTCTGTTTTCTGCTCTGCTCGTAGGTGTCGGCGACTGCGCTGGTCCTGCTGCTGTTTTCTGCACTGCTCATCGGCGTCGGCGACTGCGCTGATCCTGCTGCTGTTTTCTGCTCTGCTCGTCGACGACTGCTCTGGACCTGCTGCTGTTTTCTGCACTGCTCGTTGGCGTCTGCGACTGCACATCTCCTGCTGCTTTTTTCTGCTCTGCTCGTCGGCGTCAGCGACTGCGCTGATCCTGCAGCTGTTTTCTGCTCTGCTCGTCGGCGTCTCTGACTGCGCATCTCCTGCTGCTGTTTTTTGCTCTGCTCGTCGGCGTCGGCGACTGTGCTGATCCTGCTGCTGTTTTCTGCTCTGCTCGTCTGCGTCAGCGAATGCGCTGATCCTGCTGCTGTTTTCTTCTCTGCTCGTCGGTGTCTGATCTGGTCCTGCTGTTGTTTTCGCCTCTGCTCGTCGGCGTCTGCTCTGCTCATCGGCGTCTGCGACTGCGCTGGTCCTGCTGCTGTTTTCTGCTCTGCTCGTTGGCGACTGCGCTCGTCCTGCTGCTGTTTTCTGCACTGCTCGTAGGCGTCGGCGACTGCGCTGGTCCTATTGTTGTTTTCTGCACTGCTCATCGGCGTCGGCGACTGCGTTGATCCTGCTGCTGTTTTCTGCTCTGCTCGTAGGCGTCGGCGACTGCGCTGGTCCTGCTGCTGATTTCTGCACTGCTCATCGGCGTCGGCGACTGCGCTGATCCTGCTGCTGTTTTCTGCTCTGCTCGTAGGCGTCGGCGACTGCGCTTGTCCTATTGTTGTTTTCTGCACTGCTCATTGGCGTCGGCGACTGCGTTGATCCTGCTGCTGTTTTCTGCTCTGCTCGTAGGCGTCGGCGACTGCGCTGGTCCTGCTGCTGATTTCTGCACTGCTCATCGGCGTCGGCGACTGCGTTGATCCTGCTGCTGTTTTCTGCTCTGCTCGTTGGCGTCCGTGACTGCGCAACTTCTACTGCTTTTTTTTGCTCTACTCGTCGGCGTCAGCGACTGCGCTGATCCTGCTGCTGTTTTCTGCTCTGCTCGTCGGCGTCTGAGACTGCGCATCTCCTGCTGCTGTTTTCTGCACTGCTCATCGGCGTCGGCGACTGTGCTGATCCTGCTGCTATTTTCTGCTCTGCTCGTAGGCGTCGGCGACTGCGCTGGTCCTTCTGCTGTTTTCTGCACTGCTAATCGGCGTCGGCGACTGCGCTGATCCTGCTGCTGTTTTCTGCTCTGCTCGTCGGCGACTGCACTGGTCCTGCTGCTGTTTTCTGCACTGCTCATTGGCGTCGGCGACTGCGTTGATCCTGCTGCTGTTTTCTGCTCTGCTCGTTGGCGTCTGGGACTGCGCATCTCCTGCTGCTGTTTTTTGCTCTGCTCGTCGGCGTCGGCGACTGCGCTGATCCTGCTTTTTTTTCTGCTCTGCTCATCGGCGTCAGCGACTGGGCTGATCCTGCTGCTGTTTTCTGCTCTGCTCATCTGCGTCAGCAAATGCGCTGATCCCACTGCTGTTTCCTGCTCTGCTCGTCGCGGTCGGCGGCTGCGCCGGACCTGCTGTTGTTTTCTGCTCTGATCGCCGGCGTCGGCGACTACGCTGGTCCTGCTGCTGTTTTCTTCTCTGCTCGTCGGCGTCTGCTCTGCTCATCGGCGTCTGCGCTGGTCCTGCTGGTGTTTTCTGCACTGTTTATCGGCGTCTGCGACTGCGCTGGTCCTGCTGCATATTTCTGCTCTGCTCGTCGGCGACTGCGCTGGTCCTGCTGCTGTTTTCTGCACTGCTCATCGGCGTCGGCGACTGCGCTGGTCCTGCTGTTGTTTTCGCCTCTGCTCGTCGGCGTCTGCTCTGCTCATCGGCGTCTGCGACTGCGCTGGTCCTGCTGCTGTTTTCTGCTCTGCTCGTCGGCGACTGCGCTGGTCCTGCTGCTGTTTTCTGCACTGTTCATCAGCGTCAGCGACTGCGCTGATCCTGCTGCTGTTTTCTGCTCTGCTCGTCGGCGACTGCGCTGGTCCTACTGGTGTTTTCTGCTCTGATCGCCGGCGTCGGCGACTACGCTGGTCCTGCTGCTGTTTTCTTCTCTGCTCGTCGGCGTCTGCTCTGCTCGTTGGCGTCTGCGCTGGTCCTGCTGGTGTTTTCTGCACTGTTTATCGGGGTCTGCGACTGCGCTGGTCCTGCTGCTGTTTTCTGCTCTGCTCGTCGGCGACTGCGCTGGTCCTACTGGTGTTTTCTGCACTGCTCATCGGCGTCGGCGACTGCGCTGGTCCTGCTTTTGTTTTCGCCTCTGATCGTCGGCGTCTGCTCTGCTCATCTTCGTCTGCGACTGCGCTGGTCCAGCTGCTGCTTTCTGCTCTGCTCGTCGGCGACTGCGCTGGTCCTGTTGCTGTTTTCTGCACTGCTCATCAGCGTCGGCGACTGGGCTGATCCTGCTGCTGTTTTCTGCTCTGCTCATCGGCGTCGGCGACTGCGCTGGTCCTGCTGCTGTTTTCTGCTCTGCTCGTCGGCGACTGCGCTGGTCCTGCTGCTGTTTTCTGCACTGCTCATCAGAGTCGGTGACTGCGCTGGTCCTGCTGCTGTTTTCTGCACTGCTCATCAGCGTCAACGACTGCGCTGATCCTGCTGCTGTTTTCTGCTCAGCTCGTAGGCGTTGCCGACTGCGCTGGTCCTGCTGCTGTTTTCTGCACTGCTCATCGGCGTCTGCGACTGCGTTGATCCTGCTGCTGTTTTCTGCTCTGCTCGTAGGCGTCGGCGACTGCGCTGGTTCTGCTGCTGTTTTCTGCACTGCTCATCGGCGTCTGCTACTGCGCTGATCCTGCTGTTGTTTTCTGCTCTGCTCGTAGGCGTCGCCAACTGCGCTGGTCCTGCTGCTGTTTTCTGCTCTGCTCGTCGGCGACTGCGTTGATCCTGCTGCTGTTTTCTGCTCTGCTCGTCGGCGACTGCGCTGGTCCTGCTGCTGTTTTCTGCACTGGTCATCGGCGTCTGTGACTGAGTTGATCCTGCTGCTGTTTTCTGCTCTGCTCGTAGGCGTCGGCGACTGCGCTGGTCCTGCTGCTGTTTTCTGCACTGCTCATCGGCGTCGGCGGCTGCGCTGGTCCTGCTGCTTTTTTCTGCTCTGCTCGTCGGCGACTGTGCTGGTCCTGCTGCTGTTTTCTGCACTGCTCGAAGGCGTCGGCGACTGCGCTGGTCCTGCTGCTGTTTTTTGCACTGCTCATCGGCGTCGGCGACTGTGCTGATCCTGCTGCTGTTTTCTGCTCTGCTCGTAGGCGTCGGCGACTGCGCTGGTCCTGCTGCTGATTTCTGCACTGCTCATCGGCGTCGGCGACTGCGCTGATCCTGCTGCTGTTTTCTGCTCTGCTCGTTGGCGTCTTCGACTGCGCATCTCCTGCCGCTTTTTTCTGCTCTGCTCGTCGGCGTCAGCGACTACGCTGATCCTGCTGCTGTTTTCTGCTCTGCTCGTCGGCGTCTGCTCTGCTCATCGGCGTCTGCGACTGCGCTGGTCCTGCTGCTGTTTTCTGCTCTGCGCCTTGGCAACTGCGCTGGCCCTGCTGCTGTTTTCCGCACTGCTCATTGGCGTCGGCAACTGCGCTGATCCTGCTGCTGTTTTCTGCTCTGCTCGTAGGCGTCGGCGACTGCGCTGGTCCTGCTTCTGATTTCTGCACTGCTCAGAGGCGTCGGTGACTGCGCTGGTCCTGCTGCTGATTTCTGCACTGCTCATCGGCGTCGGTGACTGCGTTAATCCTGAAGCTATTTTCTGCTCTGCTCTGCTCGTCGGCGACTGCATTGATCCTGCTGCTGTTTTCTGCTCTGCTCGTCGGCGACTGCGCTGGTCCTGCTGCTGTTTTCTGCACTGCTCATCGGCGTCGGTGACTGCGATGATCCTGCTGCTGTTTTCGGCTCTGCTCGTAGGCGTCGGCGACTGCGTTGGTCCTGCTGCTGTTTTCTGCACTGCTCGTAGGCGTCGGCGACTGCGCTGGTCCTGCTGCTGTTTTCTGCACTGCTCATTGGCGTCGGTGACTGTGCTGATCCTGCTGCTGTTTTCTGCTCTGCTCATCGGCGTCGGCGGCTGCACTGGTTCTGCTGCTTTTTTCTAATCTGCTCGTCGGCGACTGTGCTGGTCCCGCTGCTGTTTTCCGCACTGCTCGTAGGCGGCGGCGACTGCGCTGGTCCTGCTGCTGTTTTCTGCACTGCTCGTCGCGGTCAGCGGCTGCGCTGGTCCTGCTGTTGTTTTCTGCTCTGATCGCCGGCGTCGGCGACTGCGCTGGTCCTGCTGCTGTTTTCTTCTCTGCTCGTCGGCGTCTGCTCTGCTCGTCGGCGTATGCGCTGGTCATGCTGGTGTTTTCTGCACTGTTTATCGGCGTCTGCGACTGCGCTGGTCCTGCTGCTGTTTTCTGCTCTGCTCGTCGGCGACTGCGCTGGTCCTGCTGTTGTTTTCGCCTCTGCTCGTCGGCGTCTGCTCTGCTCATCGGCGTCTGTGACAGCGCTGGTCCTGCTGCTGTTTTCTGCTCTGCTCATTGGCGTCTGCGACTGCGCAACTCCTGCTGCTTTTTTCTGCTCTGCTCGTCGGTGTCAGCGACTGCGCTGACCCTGCTGCTGTTTTCTGCTCTGATCGTCTGCGACTGCGCATCTCCTGCTGCTGTTTTTTGCTCTGCTCGTCGGAGTCAGCGACTGCGCTTATCCTGGCACTGTTTTTTGCTCTGCTCGTCGGCGACTGCGCTTGTCCTACTGCTGTTTTCTGCTCTGCTCATCGGCCTCGGCGACTGCGCTGGTCCTGCTGCTGTTTTCTTCTCTGCTCGTCGGCGTCTGCTCTGCTCGTCGGCGTCTGCGCTGGTCCTGCTGGTGTTTTCTGCACTGTTTATCAGCGTCTGCGACTGCACTGGTCCTGCTGCTGTTTTCTGCACTGCTCATCGGCGTCGGCGACTGCGCTGATCCTGCTGTTGTTTTCGCCTCTGCTCGTCGGCGTCTGCTCTGCTCATCGTCGTCTGCGACTGCGCTGGTCCTGCTGCTGTTTTCTGCACTGCTCATCGGCGTCGGCGACTGCGCTGGTCCTGCTGCTGTTTTCTGCTCTGCTCGTCGGCGACTGTGCTGTTCCTGCTGCTGTTTTCTGCACTGCTCATCAGCGTCTGCAACTGCGCTGATCCTGCTGCTGTTTTCTGCTCTGCTCGTAGGCGTAGGCGTCGGCGACTGTGCTGGTCCTGCTGCTGTTTTCTGCACTGCTCATCGGCGTCGGCGACTGTGCTGATCCTGCTGCTGTTTTCTGCTCTGCTCGTAGGCGTCGCCGACTGCGCTGGTCCTGCTGCTGTTTTCTGCTCTGCTCGTCGGCGACTGCGTTGATCCTGCTGCTGTTTTCTGCTCTGCTCTTCGGCGACGGCGCTGGTCCTGCTGCTGTTTTCTGCACTGCTCATCGGCGTCGGTGACTGCGTTGATCCTGCTGCTGTTTTCTGCTCTGCTCGTAGGCGTCGGCGACTGCGCTGGTCCTGCTGCTGTTTTCTGCACAATCATCGGCGTCGGCGGCTGCGCTGGTCCTGCTGCTGTTTTCTGCACTGCTCATCGGCGTCAGTGACTGCGCTGGTCCTGCTGCTGTTTTCTGCACTGCTCTTTGGCGTCGGCGACTGTGCTGATCCTGCTGCTGTTTTCTGCTCTGCTCGTAGGCGTCGGCGACTGCGCTGGTCCTGCTGCTGTTTTCTGCACTGCTCATCGGCGTCGGCGGCTGCGCTGGTCCTGCTGCTGTTTTCTGCACTGCTCATCGGCGTCAGCGACTGCGCTGGTCCTGCTGCTGTTTTCTCCACTGCTCTTTGGCGTCGGCGACTGTGCTGATCCTGCTGCTGTTTTCTGCTCTGCTCGTAGGCGTCGGCGACTGCGCTGGTCCTGCTGCTGTTTTCTGCACTGCTCATCGGCGTCGGCGACTGCGCTGATCCTGCTTCTGTTTTCTGCTCTGCTCGTCGGCGACTGCGCTGGACCTGCTGCTGTTTTCTGCACTGCTCATCGGCGTTGGCGACAGCGTTGATCCTGCTGCTGTTTTCTGCTCTGCTCGTTGGCGTCTTCGACTGCGCATCTCCTGCCGCTTTTTTCTGCTCTGCACGTCGGCGTCAGCGACTGCGCTGGTCCTGCTGCTGTTTTCTGCACTGCTCTTTGGCGTCGGCGACTGTGCTGATCCTGCTGCTGTTTTCTGCTCTGCTCGTAGGCGTCGGCGACTGCGCTGGTCCTGCTGCTGTTTTCTGCACTGCTCATCGGCGTCGGCGACTGCGCTGATCCTGCTTCTGTTTTCTGCTCTGCTCGTCGGCGACTGCGCTGGACCTGCTGCTGTTTTCTGCACTGCTCATCGGCGTTGGCGACAGCGTTGATCCTGCTGCTGTTTTCTGCTCTGCTCGTTGGCGTCTTCGACTGCGCATCTCCTGCCGCTTTTTTCTGCTCTGCACGTCGGCTTCAGTGACTGCGCTGATTCTGCTGCTGTTTTCTGCTCTGCTCGTCGGCGTCTGCGACTGCGCATCTCTTGCTGCTGTTTTTTGCTCTGCTCGTCGGCGCCGGCAACTGCGCTGATCCTGCTGCTGTTTTCTGCTCTGCTCGTCTGCGTCAGCGAATGCGCTGATCCTGCTGCTGTTTCCTGCTCTGCTCGTCGCTGTCGGCGACTTCACGGGTCCTGCTGTTGTTTTCTGCTCTGATCGCCGGCGTCAGCGACTGCGCTGGTCCTGCTGCTGTTTTCTTCTCTGCTCGTCGGCGTCTGCGCTGGTCCTGCTGCTGTTTTCTGCTCTGCTCGTCGGCGACTGCGCTGGTCCTGCTGTTGTTTTCGCCTCTGCTCGTCGGCGTCTGCTCTGCTCATCGGCGTCTGTGACTGCGCTGGTCCTGCTGCTGTTTTCTGCTCTGCTCATTGGCGTCTGCGACTGCGCATCTCCTGCTGCTTTTTTCTGCTCTGCTCGTCGGCGTCAGCGACTGCGCTGACCCTGCTGCTGTTTTCTGCTCTGATCGTCTGCGACTGCGCATCTCCTGCTGCTATTTTTTGCTCTGCTCGTCGGCGTCAGCGACTGCGCTTATCCTGCTGCTGTTTTCTGCTCTGCTCGTCGGCGTCTGCGACTGCACATCTCCTGCTGCTGTTTTTTGCTCTGCTGCTTAGGGACTGCGCTTGTCCTACTTCTGTTTTCTGCTCTGCTCATCGGCGTCGGCTACTGCGCTGATCCTGCTGCTGTTTTCTGCTCTGATTGTCTGCGTCAGCGAATGCGCTGATCCTGCTGCTGTTTCCTGCTCTGATCGTCTGCGTCGGCGACTGCGCTGGTCCTGCTGCTGTTTTCTTCTCTGCTCGTCGGCGTCTGCTCTGCTCGTCGGCGTCTGCGACTGCGCTCGTCCTGCTGCTGTTTTCTGCTCTGCTCGTCTGCGACTGCGCTGGTCCTGCTGCTGTTTTCTGCTCTGCTCGTCGGCGACTGCGCTGGTCCTGCTGCTGTTTTCTGCGCTGCTCATCGGCGTCGGCGACTGTGCTGATCCTGCTGCTGTTTTCTGCTCTGCTCGTAGGCGTCGGCGACTGCGCTGGTCCTGCTGCTGTTTTCTGCTCTGCTCATCGGCGTCGGCGACTGCGCTGATCCTGCTGCTGTTTTCTGCTCTGCTGGTCGTGACTACGACTGCACATCTCCTGCTACTTTTTTCTGCTCTGCTCGTCGGCGTCAGCGACTGCGCTGCTCCTGCAAATGTTTTCTGCTCTGCTCGTCGGCGTCTGCAACTGCGCATCTCCTGCCGCTGTTTTTTGCTCTGCTCGTCGGCGTCGGCGACTGCGCTGATCCTGCTGCTGTTTTCTGCTCTGCTTGTCAGTGTCAGCGAATGTGCTGATCCTGCTGCTGTTTCCTGTTCTGCTCGTCGCCGTTGGCGACTTCGCTGGTCCTGCTGTTGTTTTCTGCTGTGATCGCCGGCGTCGGCGACAGCGCTGGTCCTGCTGTTGTTTTCTTCTCTGCTCGTCGGCGTCTGCTCTGTTCCTGCTGCTGTTTTCTGCACTGCTCATCGGCGTCGGTGACTGCGTTGATCCTGCTGCTGTTTTCTGCTCTGCTCGTAGGTGTCGGCGACTGCGCTGGTCCTGCTGCTGTTTTCTGCACTGCTCATCGGCGTCGGCGGCTGCACTGGTTCTGCTGCTTTTTTCTGCTCTGCTCGTCGGCGACTGTGCTGGTCCTGCTGCTGTTTTCCGCACTGCTCGTAGGCGTCGGCGACTGCGCTGGTCCTGCTGCTGTTTTCTGTACTGCTCGTCGCGGTCGGCAGCTGCGCTGGTCCTGCTGTTGTTTTCTGCTCTGATCGCCGGCGTCGGCGACTGCGCTGGTCCTGCTGCTGTTTTCTTCTCTGCTCGTTGGCGTCTGCTCTGCTCGTCGGCGTATGCGCTGGTCATGCTGGTGTTTTCTGCACTGTCTATCGGCGTCTGCGACTGCGCTGGTCCTGCTGCTGTTTTCTGCTCTGCTCGTCGGCGACTGCGCTGGTCCTGCTGGTGTTTTCTGCACTGCTCATCGGCGTCAGCGACTGCGCTGGTCCTGTTGTTGTTTTCGCCTCTGCTCGTCGGCGTCTGCTCTGCTCATCGTCGTCTGCGACTGCGCTGGTCCTGCTGCTGTTTTCTGCTCTGCTTGTCGGCGTCTGCGACTGCGCTGGTCCTGTTGTTGTTTTCGCCTCTGCTCGTCGGCGTCTGCTCTGCTCATCGTCGTCTGCGACTGTGCTGGTCCTGCTGCTGTTTTCTGCACTGTTTATCGGCGTCTGCGACTGCGCTGGTCCTGCTGCTGTTTTCTGCTCTGCTCGTAGGCGTCGCCGACTGCGCTGGTCCTGCTGCTGTTTTCTTCACTGCTCATCGGCGTCTGCGACTGCGTTGATCCTGCTGCTGTTTTCTGCTCTGCTCGTAGGCATAGGCGTCGGCGACTGCGCTGGTCCTGCTGCTGTTTTCTGCACTGCTCATCGGTGTCGGCGACTGCGCTGATCCTGCTGCTGTTTTCTGCTCTGCTCGTAGGCGTCGCCGACTGCGCTGGTCCTGCTGCTGTTTTCTGCTCTGCTCGTTGGCAACTGCGTTGATCCTGCTGCTGTTTTCTGCTCTGCTCGTCGGCGACTGCGCTGGTCCTGCTGCTGTTTTCTGCACTGCTCATCGGCGTCGGCGGCTGCGCTGGTCCTGCTGCTTTTCTCTGCTCTGCTCGTCGGCGTCTGCTCTGCTCGTCGGCGTCTGCACTGGTCCTGCTGGTGTTTTCTGCACTGTTTATCGGCGTCTGCGACTGCGCTGGTCCTGCTGCTGTTTTCTGCACTGCTCATCGGCGTCGGCGACTGCGCTGGTCCTGCTGTTGTTTTCGCCTCTGCTCGTCGGCGTCTGCTCTGCTCATCGTCGTCTGCGACTGCGCTGGTCCTGCTGCTGTTTTCTGCTTTGCTCGTCGGCGACTGCACTGTTCCTGCTGCTGTTTTCTGCACTGCTCATCAGCGTCTGCGACTGCGCTGATCCTGCTGCTGTTTTCTGCTCTGCTCGTAGGCGTCGCCTACTGCGCTGGTCCTGCTGCTGTTTTCTTCACTGCTCATCGGCGTCTGCGACTGCGTTGATCCTGCTGCTGTTTTCTGCTCTGCTCGTAGGCGTAGGCGTCGGCGACTGCGCTGGTCCTGCTGGTGTTTTCTGCACTGCTCATCGGCGTCGGCGACTGCGCTGATCAGCTGCTGTTTTCTGCTGTGCTCGTCGGCGACTGCGTTGATCCTGCTGCTGTTTTCTGCTCTGCTCGTCGGCGTCTGCGTTGATCCTGCTGCTGTTTTCTGCTCTGCTCGTCGGCGTCGGTGACTGCGTTGATCCTGCTGCTGTTTTCTGCTCTGCTTGTAGGCGTCGGCGACTGCGCTGGTCCTGCTGCTGTTTTCTGCACTGCTCATCGGCGTCGGCGGCTGCGCTGGTCCTGCTGCTGTTTTCTGCACTGCTCGTAGGCGTCGGCGACTGCGCTGGTCCTGCTGCTGTTTTCTGCACTGCTCATTGGCGTCGGTGACTGTGCTGATCCTGTTGCTGTTTTCGGCTCTGCTCGTAGGCGTCGGCGACTACGCTGGTCCTGCTGCTGTTTTCTGCACTGCTCATCGGCGTCGGCGACTGCGCTGATCCTGCTTCTGTTTTCTGCTCTGCTCTTTGGCGACTGCGCTGGACCTGCTGCTGTTTTCTGCACTGCTCATCGGCGTCTTCGACTGCGCATCTCCTGCCGCTTTTTTCAGCTCTGCACGTCGGCGTCAGCGACTGCGCTGATTCTGCTGCTGTTTTCTGCTCTGCTCATCGGCGTCAGCGACTGGGCTGATCCTGCTGCTGTTTTCTGCTCTGCTCATCGGCGTCGGCGGCTGCACTGGTTCTGCTGCTTTTTTCTGCTCTGCTCGTCGGCGACTGTGCTGGTCCCGCTGCTGTTTTCCGCACTGCTCGTAGGCGGCGGCGACTGCGCTGGTCCTGCTGCTGTTTTCTGCACTGCTCGTCGCGGTCGGCGGCTGCGCTGGTCCTGCTGTTGTTTTCTGCTCTGATCGCCGGCGTCGGCGACTGCGCTGGTCCTGCTGCTGTTTTCTTCTCTGCTCGTCGGCGTCTGCTCTGCTCGTCGGCGTATGCGCTGGTCATGCTGGTGTTTTCTGCACTGTTTATCGGCGTCTGCGACTGCGCTGGTCCTGCTGCTGTTTTCTGCTCTGCTCGTCGGCGACTGCGCTGGTCCTGCTGGTGTTTTCTGCACTGCTCATCGGCGTCGGCGACTGCGCTGGTCCTGCTGTTGTTTTCGCCTCTGCTCGTCGGCGTCTGCTCTGCTCATCGTCGTCTGCGACTGCGCTGGTCTTGCTGCTGTTTTCTGCTCTGCTTGTCGGCGACTGCGCTGTTCCTGCTGCTGTTTTCTGCACTGCTCATCAGCGTCTGCGCTGATCCTGCTGCTGTTTTCTGCTCTGCTCGTAGGCGTCGCCGACTGCGCTGGTCCTGCTGCTGTTTTCTTCACTGCTCATCGGCGTCTGTGACTGCGTTGATCCTGCTGCTGTTTTCTGCTCTGCTCATAGGCGTAGGCGTCGGCGACTGCGCTGGTCCTGCTGCTGTTTTCTGCACTGCTCATCGGTGTCGGCGACTGCGCTGATCCTGCTGCTGTTTTCTGCTCTGCTCGTAGGCGTCGCCGACTGCGCTGGTCCTGCTGCTGTTTTCTGCTCTGCTCGTCGGCAACTGCGTTGATCCTGCTGCTGTTTTCTGCTCTGCTCGTCGGTGACTGCGCTGGTCCTGCTGCTGTTTTCTGCACTGCTCATCGGCGTCGGCGGCTGCGCTGGTCCTGCTGCTTTTCTCTGCTCTGATCGTCGGCGTCTGCTCTGCTCGTCGGCGTCTGCACTGGTCCTGCTGGTGTTTTCTGCACTGTTTATCGGCGTCTGCGACTGCGCTGGTCCTGCTGCTGTTTTCTGCACTGCTCATCGGCGTCGGCGACTGCGCTGGTCCTGCTGTTGTTTTCGCCTCTGCTCGTCGGCGTCTGCTCTGCTCATCGTCGTCTGCGACTGCGCTGGTCCTGCTGCTGTTTTCTGCTTTGCTCGTCGGCGACTGCACTGTTCCTGCTGCTGTTTTCTGCACTGCTCATCAGCGTCTGCGACTGCGCTGGTCCTGCTGCTGTTTTCTTCACTGCTCATCGGCGTCTGCGACTGCGTTGATCCTGCTGCTGTTTTCTGCTCTGCTCGTAGGCGTAGGCGTCGGCGACTGCGTTGATCCTGCTGCTGTTTTCTGCTCTGCTTGTAGGCGTCGGCGACTGCGCTGGTCCTGCTGCTGTTTTCTGCACTGCTCATCGGCGTCGGCGGCTGCGCTGGTCCTGCTGCTGTTTTCTGCACTGCTCGTAGGCGTCGGCGACTGCGCTGGTCCTGCTGCTGTTTTCTGCACTGCTCATTGGCGTCGGTGACTGTGCTGATCCTGCTGCTGTTTTCTGCTCTACTCGTAGGCGTCGGCGACTGCGCTGGTCCTGCTGCTGTTTTCTGCACTGCTCATCGGCGTCGGCGACTGCGCTGATCCTGCTTCTGTTTTCTGCTCTGCTCGTCGGCGACTGCGCTGGACCTGCTGCTGTTTTCTGCACTGCTCATCGGCGTCTGCGACTGCGCATCTCTTGCTGCTGTTTTTTGCTCTGCTCATCGGCGCCGGCAACTGCGCTGATCCTGCTGCTGTTTTCTGCTCTGCTCATCGGCGTCAGCGACTGGGCTGATCCTGCTGCTGTTTTCTGCTGTGCTCGTCTGCGTCAGCGAATGCACTGATCCTGCTGCTGTTTCCTGCTCTGCTCTTCGCCGTCGGCGACTTCACGGGTCCTGCTGTTGTTTTCTGCTCTGATCGCCGGCGTCAGCGACTGCGCTGGTCCTGCTGCTGTTTTCTTCTCTGCTCGTCGGCGTCTGCGCTGGTACTGCTGCTGTTTTCGCCTCTGCTCGTCGGCGACTGCGCTGGTCCTGCTGTTTTTTTCGCCTCTGCTTGTCGGCGTCTGCTCTGCTCATCGGCGTCTGTGACTGCGCTGGTCCTGCTTCTGTTTTCTGCTCTGCTCATTGGCGTCTGCGACTGCGCATCTCCTGCTGCTTTTTTCTGCTCTGCTCGTCGGCGTCAGCGACTGCGCTGACCGTGCTGCTGTTTTCTGCTTTGATCGTCTGCGACTGCGCATCTCCTGCTGCTGTTTTCTTCTCTGCTCGTCGGCGTCTGCTCTGCTCATCGGCGTCTGCGCTGGTCCTGCTGGTGTTTTCTGCACTGTTTATCGGCGTCTGCGACTGCGCTGGTCCTGCTGCTGTTTTCTGCTCTGCTCGTCGGCGACTGCGCTGGTCCTGCTGCTGTTTTCTGCACTGCTCATCGGCGTCGGCGACTGCGCTGGTCCTGCTGTTGTTTTCGCCTCTGCTCGTCGGCGTCTGCTCTGCTCATCGGCGTCTGCGACTGCGCTGGTCCTGCTGCTGTTTTCTGCTCTGCTCGTCGGCGACTGCGCTGGTCCTGCTGCTGTTTTCTGCACTGCTCATCAGCGTCGGCGACTGCGCTGATCCTGCTTCTGTTTTCTGCTCTGCTCGTCGGCGACTGCGCTGGTCCTACTGGTGTTTTCTGCTCTGATCGCCGG
This sequence comes from Nothobranchius furzeri, assembly GCF_043380555.1. NCBI lineage: Eukaryota > Metazoa > Chordata > Actinopteri > Cyprinodontiformes > Nothobranchiidae > Nothobranchius > Nothobranchius furzeri. Next base: position 30,338,411 of record NC_091748.1, read on the forward strand.
CGTCCGCGACTACACTGGTCCTGCTGCTGTTTTCTTCTCTGCTCGTCGGCGTCTGCTCTGCTCGTTGTCGTCTGCGCTGGTCCTGCTGGTGTTTTCTGCACTGTTTATCGGCGTCTGCAACTGCGCTGGTCCTGCTGCTGTTTTCTGCTCTGCTCGTCGGCGACTGCCCTGGTCCTACTGGTGTTTTCTGCACTGCTCATCGGCGTCGGTGACTGCGCTGGTCCTGCTTTTGTTTTCGCCTCTGATCGTCGGCGTCTGCTCTGCTCATCGTCGTCTGCGACTGCGCTGGTCCTGCTGCTGTTTTCTGCTCTGCTCGTCGGCGACTGCGCTGGTCCTGTTGCTGTTTTCTGCACTGCTCATCAGCGTCGGCGACTGCGCTGATCCTGCTGCTGTTTTCTGCTCTGCTCATCGGCGTCGGCGACTGCGCTGGTCCTACTGCTGTTCTCTGCTCTGCTCGTCGGCGACTGCGCTGGTCCTGCTGCTGTTTTCTGCACTGCTCATCAGCGTCGGCGACTGCGCTGGTCCTGCTGCTGTTTTCTGCACTGCTCATCAGCGTCAGCGACTGCGCTGATCCTGCTGCTGTTTTCTGCTCAGCTCGTAGGCGTTGCCGACTGCGCTGGTCCTGCTGCTGTTTTCTGCACTGCTCATCGGCGTCTGCGACTGCGTTGATCCTGCTGCTGTTTTCTGCTCTGCTCGTAGGCGTAGGCGTCGGCGACTGCGCTGGTTCTGCTGCTGTTTTCTGCTCTGCTCGTAGGCGTCGCCAACTGCGCTGGTCCTGCTGCTGTTTTCTGCTCTGCTCGTCGGCGACTGCGTTGATCCTGCTGCTGTTTTCTGCTCTGCTCGTCGGCGACTGCGCTGGTCCTGCTGCTGTTTTCTGCACTGCTCATCGGCGTAGGTGACTGCGTTGATCCTGCTGCTGTTTTCTGCTCTGCTCGTAGGCGTCGGCGACTGTGCTGGTCCTGCTGCTGTTTTCTGCACTGCTCATCGGCGTCGGCGGCTGCGCTGGTCCTGCTGCTTTTTTCTGCTCTGCTCGTCGGCGACTGTGCTGGTCCTGCTGCTGTTTTCTGCACTGCTCGAAGGCGTCGGCGACTGCGCTGGTCCTGCTGCTGTTTTCTGCACTGCTCATCGGCGTCGGCGACTGTGCTGATCCTGCTGCTGTTTTCTGCTCTGCTCGTAGGCGTCGGCGACTGCGCTGGTCCTGCTGCTGTTTTCTGAACTGATCATCGGCGTCGGCGACTGCGCTGATCCTGCTTCTGTTTTCTGCTCTGCTCGTCGGCGACTGCGCTGGACCTGCTGCTGTTTTCTGCACTGCTCATCGGCGTTGGCGACAGCGTTGATCCTGCTGCTGTTTTCTGCTCTGCTCGTTGGCGTCTTCGACTGCGCATCTCCTGCCGCTTTTTTCTGCTCTGCTCGTCGGCGTCAGCGACTACGCTGATCCTGCTGCTGTTTTCTGGTCTGCTCATCGGCGTCTGCGACTGCGCTGGTCCTGCTGATGTTTTCTGCTCTGCGCCTTGGCAACTGCGCTGGCCCTGATTCTGTTTTCTGCACTGCTCATTGGCGTCGGCGACTGCGCTGATCCTGCTGCTGTTTTCTGCTCTGCTCGTAGGCGTCAGCGACTGCGCTGGTCCTGCTGTTGTTTTCTGCACTGCTCATCAGCGTCGGCGACTGCGTTGATCCTGCTGCTGTTTTCTGCTCTGCTCGTAGGCGTCAGCGACTGCGCTGGTCCTGCTGCTGATTTCTGCACTGCTCAGAGGCGTCGGCGACTGCGCTGATCCTGCTGCTGTTATCTGCTCTGCTTGTCGGCGTCGCCAACTGCGCTGGTCTTGCTGCTGTTTTCTGCTCTGCTCGTCGGTGACTGCGCTGGTCCTGCTGCTGTTTTCTGCAATGCTCATCGGCGTCGGTGACTGCGTTGATCCTGCTGCTGTTTTCTGCTCTGCTCGTTGGCGTCTGCGACTGCGCAACTCCTACTGCTTTTTTTTGCTCTACTCGTCGGCGTCAGCAACTGCGCTTATCCTGCTTCTGTTTTCTGCTCTGCTCATCGGCGTCTGCGACTGCGCATCTCCTGCTGCTGTTTTTTGCTCTGCTCATCGGCGTCAGCGACTGCGCTGATCCTGCTGCTGTTTTCTGCTCTGCTCATCTGCGTCAGCAAATGTGCTGATCCTGCTGCTGTTTCATGCTCTGCTCGTCGCTGTCGGCGGCTGCGCTGGTCCTGCTGTTGTTTTCTGCTCTGATCGCCGGCGTTGGCGACTGCGCTGGTCCTGCTGCTGTTTTCTTCTCTGCTCGTCGGCGTCTGCTCTGCTCGTCGGCGTCTGCGCTGGTCCTGTTGTTTTTTTCTGCACTGTTTATCGGCGTCTGCGACTGCGCTGGTCCTGCTGCTGTTTTCTGCTCTGCTCGTCGGCGACTGCGCTGGTCCTGCTGGTGTTTTCTGCACTGCTCATCGACGTCGGCGACTGCGCTCGTCCTGCTGTTGTTTTCGCCTCTGCTCGTCGGCGTCTGCTCTGCTCATCGTCATCTGCGACTGCGCTGGTCCTGCTGCTGTTTTCTGCTCTGCTTGTCGGCGACTGCGCTGGTCCTGCTGCTGTTTTCTGCACTGCTCATCAGCGTCAGCGACTGCGCTGATCCTGCTGCTGTTTTCTTCTCTGCTCGTAGGCGTCGCCGACTGCGCTGGTCCTGCTGCTGTTTGCTGCACTGCTCATCGGCGTCTGCGACTGCGTTGATCCTGCTGCTGTTTTCTTCTCTGCTCGTAGGCGTAGGCGTCGGCGACTGCACTGGTCCTGCTGCTGTTTTCGGCACTGCTCATCGGCGTCGGCGACTGCGCTGATCCTGCTGCTGTTTTTTGCTCTGCTCGTAGTCGTCGCCGACTGCGCTGGTCCTGCTGCTGTTTTCTGCTCTGCTCGTCGGCGACTGCGTTGATCCTGCTGCTGTTTTCTGCTCTGCTCGTCGGCGACTGCGCTGGTCCTGCTGCTGTTTTCTGCACTGCTCATCGGCGTCGGTGACTGCGATGATCCTGCTGCTGTTTTCTGCTCTGCTCGTAGGCGTCTTCGACTGCGCTGGTCCAGCTGCTGTTTTCTGCTCTGCTCGTAGGCGTCGGCGACTGCGCTGGTCCTGCTGCTGTTTTCTGCACTGCTCATCGGCGTCGGCGACTGCGCTGATCCTGCTGCTGTTTTCTGCTCTGCTCGTCGGCGACTGCGCTGGACCTGCTGCTGTTTACTGCACTGCTCATCGGCGTCGGCGACTGCGTTGATCCTGCTGCTTTTTTCTGCTCTGCTCGTCGGCGTCTGGGACTGCGCTTGTCCTGCTGCTGTTTTCTGCTCTGCTCATCGGCGTCGGCTACTGCGCTGATCCTGCTGCTGTTTTCTGCTCTGCTCGTCTGCGTCAGCGAATGCGCTGATCTTGCTGCTGTTTCCTGCTCTGCTCGTCGCCGTCAGCGACTGCGCTGGTCCTGCTGTTGTTTTCTGCTCTGATCGTCGGCGTCAGCGACTGCGCTTGTCCTGCTGCTGTTTTCTTCTCTGCTCTTCGGCGTCTGCTCTGCTCGTCGGTGTCTGCGCTGGTCCTGCTGGTGTTTTCTGCACTGCTCATCGGAGTCGGCGACTGTGCACATCCTGCTGCTGTTTTCTGCTCTGCTCGTCGGCGTCTGCGACTGTGCTGGTCCTGCTGCTGTTTTCTGCTCTGCTCGTCGGCGACTGCGCTGGTCCTGCTGCTGTTTTCTGCACTGCTTATCGGCATCAGCGACTGTGCTGATCCTGCTTCTGTTTTCTGCTCTGCTCGTAGGTGTCGGCGACTGCGCTGGTCCTGCTGCTGTTTTCTGCACTGCTCATCGGCGTCGGCGACTGCGCTGATTCTGCTGCTGTTTTCTGCTCTGCTCGTCGACGACTGCTCTGGACCTGCTGCTGTTTTCTGCACTGCTCGTTGGCGTCTGCGACTGCACATCTCCTGCTGCTTTTTTCTGCTCTGCTCGTCGGCGTCAGCGACTGCGCTGATCCTGCAGCTGTTTTCTGCTCTGCTCGTCGGCGTCTCTGACTGCGCATCTCCTGCTGCTGTTTTTTGCTCTGCTCGTCGGCGTCGGCGACTGTGCTGATCCTGCTAGTGTTTTCTGCTCTGCTCGTCTGCGTCAGCGAATGCGCTGATCCTGCTGCTGTTTTCTTCTCTGCTCGTCGGTGTCTGATCTGGTCCTGCTGTTGTTTTCGCCTCTGCTCGTCGGCGTCTGCTCTGCTCATCGGCGTCTGCGACTGCGCTGGTCCTGCTGCTGTTTTCTGCTCTGCTCGTTGGCGACTGCGCTCGTCCTGCTGCTGTTTTCTGCACTGCTCGTAGGCGTCGGCGACTGCGCTGGTCCTATTGTTGTTTTCTGCACTGCTCATCGGCGTCGGCGACTGCGTTGATCCTGCTGCTGTTTTCTGCTCTGCTCGTAGGCGTCGGCGACTGCGCTGGTCCTGCTGCTGATTTCTGCACTGCTCATCGGCGTCGGCGACTGCGCTGATCCTGCTGCTGTTTTCTGCTCTGCTCGTAGGCGTCGGCGACTGCGCTTGTCCTATTGTTGTTTTCTGCACTGCTCATTGGCGTCGGCGACTGCGTTGATCCTGCTGCTGTTTTCTGCTCTGCTCGTAGGCGTCGGCGACTGCGCTGGTCCTGCTGCTGATTTCTGCACTGCTCATCGGCGTCGGCGACTGCGTTGATCCTGCTGCTGTTTTCTGCTCTGCTCGTTGGCGTCCGTGACTGCGCAACTTCTACTGCTTTTTTTTGCTCTACTCGTCGGCGTCAGCGACTGCGCTGATCCTGCTGCTGTTTTCTGCTCTGCTCGTCGGCGTCTGAGACTGCGCATCTCCTGCTGCTGTTTTCTGCACTGCTCATCGGCGTCGGCGACTGTGCTGATCCTGCTGCTATTTTCTGCTCTGCTCTGCTCGTCGGCGACTGCACTGGTCCTGCTGCTGTTTTCTGCACTGCTCATTGGCGTCGGCGACTGCGTTGATCCTGCTGCTGTTTTCTGCTCTGCTCGTTGGCGTCTGGGACTGCGCATCTCCTGCTGCTGTTTTTTGCTCTGCTCGTCGGCGTCGGCGACTGCGCTGATCCTGCTTTTTTTTCTGCTCTGCTCATCGGCGTCAGCGACTGGGCTGATCCTGCTGCTGTTTTCTGCTCTGCTCATCTGCGTCAGCAAATGCGCTGATCCCACTGCTGTTTCCTGCTCTGCTCGTCGCGGTCGGCGGCTGCGCCGGACCTGCTGTTGTTTTCTGCTCTGATCGCCGGCGTCGGCGACTACGCTGGTCCTGCTGCTGTTTTCTTCTCTGCTCGTCGGCGTCTGCTCTGCTCATCGGCGTCTGCGCTGGTCCTGCTGGTGTTTTCTGCACTGTTTATCGGCGTCTGCGACTGCGCTGGTCCTGCTGCATATTTCCGCTCTGCTCGTCGGCGACTGCGCTGGTCCTGCTGCTGTTTTCTGCACTGCTCATCGGCGTCGGCGACTGCGCTGGTCCTGCTGTTGTTTTCGCCTCTGCTCGTCGGCGTCTGCTCTGCTCATCGGCGTCTGCGACTGCGCTGGTCCTGCTGCTGTTTTCTGCTCTGCTCGTCGGCGACTGCGCTGGTCCTGCTGCTGTTTTCTGCACTGTTCATCAGCGTCAGCGACTGCGCTGATCCTGCTGCTGTTTTCTGCTCTGCTCGTCGGCGACTGCGCTGGTCCTACTGGTGTTTTCTGCTCTGATCGCCGGCGTCGGCGACTACGCTGGTCCTGCTGCTGTTTTCTTCTCTGCTCGTCGGCGTCTGCTCTGCTCGTTGGCGTCTGCGCTGGTCCTGCTGGTGTTTTCTGCACTGTTTATCGGCGTCTGCGACTGCGCTGGTCCTGCTGCTGTTTTCTGCTCTGCTCGTCGGCGACTGCGCTGGTCCTACTGGTGTTTTCTGCACTGCTCATCGGCGTCGGCGACTGCGCTGGTCCTGCTTTTGTTTTCGCCTCTGATCGTCGGCGTCTGCTCTGCTCATCTTCGTCTGCGACTGCGCTGGTCCAGCTGCTGCTTTCTGCTCTGCTCGTCGGCGACTGCGCTGGTCCTGTTGCTGTTTTCTGCACTGCTCATCAGCGTCGGCGACTGGGCTGATCCTGCTGCTGTTTTCTGCTCTGCTCATCGGCGTCGGCGACTGCGCTGGTCCTGCTGCTGTTTTCTGCTCTGCTCGTCGGCGACTGCGCTGGTCCTGCTGCTGTTTTCTGCACTGCTCATCAGAGTCGGTGACTGCGCTGGTCCTGCTGCTGTTTTCTGCACTGCTCATCAGCGTCAACGACTGCGCTGATCCTGCTGCTGTTTTCTGCTCAGCTCGTAGGCGTTGCCGACTGCGCTGGTCCTGCTGCTGTTTTCTGCACTGCTCATCGGCGTCTGCGACTGCGTTGATCCTGCTGCTGTTTTCTGCTCTGCTCGTAGGCGTCGGCGACTGCGCTGGTTCTGCTGCTGTTTTCTGCACTGCTCATCGGCGTCTGCGACTGCGCTGATCCTGCTGTTGTTTTCTGCTCTGCTCGTAGGCGTCGCCAACTGCGCTGGTCCTGCTGCTGTTTTCTGCTCTGCTCGTCGGCGACTGCGTTGATCCTGCTGCTGTTTTCTGCTCTGCTCGTCGGCGACTGCGCTGGTCCTGCTGCTGTTTTCTGCACTGGTCATCGGCGTCTGTGACTGAGTTGATCCTGCTGCTGTTTTCTGCTCTGCTCGTAGGCGTCGGCGACTGCGCTGGTCCTGCTGCTGTTTTCTGCACTGCTCATCGGCGTCGGCGGCTGCGCTGGTCCTGCTGCTTTTTTCTGCTCTGCTCGTCGGCGACTGTGCTGGTCCTGCTGCTGTTTTCTGCACTGCTCGAAGGCGTCGGCGACTGCGCTGGTCCTGCTGCTGTTTTTTGCACTGCTCATCGGCGTCGGCGACTGTGCTGATCCTGCTGCTGTTTTCTGCTCTGCTCGTAGGCGTCGGCGACTGCGCTGGTCCTGCTGCTGATTTCTGCACTGCTCATCGGCGTCGGCGACTGCGCTGATCCTGCTGCTGTTTTCTGCTCTGCTCGTTGGCGTCTTCGACTGCGCATCTCCTGCCGCTTTTTTCTGCTCTGCTCGTCGGCGTCAGCGACTACGCTGATCCTGCTGCGTTTTCTGCTCTGCTCGTCGGCGTCTGCTCTGCTCATCGGCGTCTGCGACTGCGCTGGTCCTGCTGCTGTTTTCTGCTCTGCGCCTTGGCAACTGCGCTGGCCCTGCTGCTGTTTTCCGCACTGCTCATTGGCGTCGGCAACTGCGCTGATCCTGCTGCTGTTTTCTGCTCTGCTCGTAGGCGTCGGCGACTGCGCTGGTCCTGCTTCTGATTTCTGCACTGCTCAGAGGCGTCGGTGACTGCGCTGGTCCTGCTGCTGATTTCTGCACTGCTCATCGGCGTCGGTGACTGCGTTAATCCTGAAGCTATTTTCTGCTCTGCTCTGCTCGTCGGCGACTGCATTGATCCTGCTGCTGTTTTCTGCTCTGCTCGTCGGCGACTGCGCTGGTCCTGCTGCTGTTTTCTGCACTGCTCATCGGCGTCGGTGACTGCGGTGATCCTGCTGCTGTTTTCGGCTCTGCTCGTAGGCGTCGGCGACTGCGTTGGTCCTGCTGCTGTTTTCTGCACTGCTCGTAGGCGTCGGCGACTGCGCTGGTCCTGCTGCTGTTTTCTGCACTGCTCATTGGCGTCGGTGACTGTGCTGATCCTGCTGCTGTTTTCGGCTCTGCTCGTAGGCGTCGGCGACTGCGTTGGTCCTGCTGCTGTTTTCTGCACTGCTCATCGGCGTCGGCGACTGCGCTGATCCTGCTGCTGTTTTCTGCTCTGCTCGTCTGCTTCAGCGAATGCGCTGATCCTGCTGCTGTTTTCTGCTCTGCTCATCGCCGTCGGCGCCTGCGCTGGTCCTGCTGTTGTTTGCTTGTCTGCTCGTCAGCGTCTGCTCTGCTCGTCGGCGTCTGCGACCGCGCAGGTCCTGCTGCTGTTTTCTGCTCTGCTCGTCGGCGACTGCGCTGGTCCTGCTGCTGTTTTCTGCTCTGCTCGTGGGTGACTGCGCTGGTCCTGCTAGTGTTTTCTGCACCGCTCATCGGCGTCAGCGACTGCGCTGATCCTGCGGCTGTTTTCTGCACTGCACGTCGGTGACTGCGCAGGTCCTGCTGCTGTTTTCTGCTCTGCTCGTCGGCGACTGCGCTGGTCCTGCTGCTGTTTTCTGCTCTGTTCGTCGGCGACTGCTTTGGTCCTGCTGCTGTTTTCTGCTCTGCTCGTCGGCGACTGCGCTGGTCCTGCTGCTGTTTTCTGCACTGCTCATCGGCGTCGGCGACTGCGCTGGTCCTGCTGTTGTTTTCGCCTCTGCTGGTCGGCGTCTGCTCTGCTCGTCGGCGTCTGCGACTGCGCTGGTCCTGCTGCTGTTTTCTGCTCCGCTCGTCGGCGTCGGTGGCTGCGAGATCCTGCTGCTGTTTTCTGCTCTGCTCGTTGGCTTCTGCGACTGTTCATCTCCTGCTGCTTTTTTCTGCTCTGCTCGTCGGCGTCAGCTACTGCGCTGATCCTGCTGCTGTTTTCTGCTCTGCTCGTCAGTGTCAGCGACTACGCTGATCCTGCTGCTGTTTTTTGCTCTGCTCATTGGCGACTGCGCTGGTCCTGCTGCTGTTTTCTGCACTGCTCATCGGCGTCGGCGACTGTGCTGATCCTGCTGCTGTTTTCTGCTCTGCTCGTAGGCGTCGCCGACTGCGCTGGTCCTACTGTTGTTTTCGCCTCTGCTCGTCTGCATCTACTCTGCTCGTCGGCGTCTGCGACTGCGCTGGTCCTGCTGTTGTTTTCGCCTCTCCTCGTCTGCGTCTGCTCTGCTCGTCGGCGTCTGCGACTGCGCTGGTCCTGCTGCTGTTTTCTGCTCTGCTCGTCGGCGTCGGCGACTGCGCTGGTCCTTTTGCTGTTTTCTGCACTGCTCATCGGCGTCGGCGACTGCGCTGAACCTGCTGCTGTTTTCTGCTTTGCTCGTAGGCGTCGCCGACTGCGCTGGTCCTGCTGCTGTTTTCTGCTCTGCTCGTTGGCGACTGTGCTGGTCCTGCTGCTGTTTTCTGCTCTGCTCGTCGGCGTCTGCGACTGCACTGATCCTGCTACTGTTTTTTGCTCTGCTCGTCGGCGTCGGCGACTGCGCTGATCCTGCTGCTGTTTTCTGCTCTGCTCGTTGGCGACTGCGCTGGTCCTGCTGCTGTTTTCTGCTCTGCTCGTCGGCGTCTGCGACTGCGCTGATCCTGCTGCTGTTTTTTGCTCAGCTCGTCGGCGTCGGCGACTGCGCTGATCCTGCTGCTGTTTTCTTCTCTGCTCGTCGGCGTCGGCGACTGCGCTGATCCTGCTGCTGTTTTCTTCACTGCTCATCGGCGTCTGCGACTGCGTTGATCCTGCTGCTGTTTTCTGCTCTGCTCATCGGCGTCGGTGACTGCGCTGATCCTGCTGCTGTTTTCTGCTCTGCTCGTAGGCGTCGCCGACTGCGCTGGTCCTGCTGCTGTTTTCTGCTCTGCTCGTCGGCGACTGCGATGATCCTGCTGCTGTTTTCTGCTCTGCTCGTCGGCGACTGCGCTGGTCCTGCTGCTGTTTTCTGCACTGCTCATCGGCGTCTGCGGCTGCGCTGGTCCTGCTGCTGTTTTCTGCACTGCTCGTAGGCGTCGGCGACTGCGCTGGTCCTGCTGCTGATTTCTGCACTGCTCATTGGCGTCGGCGACTGTGCTGATCCTGCTGCTGTTTTCTGCTCTGCTCGTAGGCGTTGGCTACTGCGCTGGTCCTGCTGCTGTTTTCTGCACTGCTCATCGGCGTCGGCGACTGCGCTGATCCTGCTTCTGTTTTCTGCTCTGCTCGTCGGCGACTGCGCTGGACCTGCTGCTGTTTTCTGCACTGCTCATCGGCGTTGGCGACAGCGTTGATCCTGCTGCTGTTCTCTGCTCTGCTCGTTGGCGTCTTCGACTGCGCATCTCCTGCCGCTTTTTTCTGCTTTGCACGTCGGCGTCAGCGACTACGCTGATTCTGCTGCTGTTCTCTGCTCTGCTCGTCGGCGTCTGCGACTGCGCATCTCTTGCTGCTGTTTTTTGCTCTGCTCGTCAGCGCCGGCAACTGCCCTGATCCTGCTGCTGTTTTCTGCTCTGCTCATCGGCGTCAGCGACTGGGCTGATCCTGCTTCTGTTTTCTGCTGTGCTCGTCTGCGTCAGCGAATGCGCTGATCCTGCTGCTGTTTCCTGCTCTGCTCGTCGCCGTCGGCGACTTCACGGGTCCTGCTGTTGTTTTCTGCTCTGATCGCCGTCGTCAGCGACTGCGCTGGTCCTGCTGCTGTTTTCTTCTCTGCTCGTCGGCGACTGCGCTGGTCCTGCTGTTGTTTTCGCCTCTGCTCGTCGGCGTCTGCTCTGCTCATTGGCGTCTGCGACTGCGCTGGTCCTGCTGCTGTTTTCTGCTCTGCTCATTGGCGTCTGCGACTGCGCATCTCCTGCTGCTTTTTTCTGCTCTGCTCGTCGGCGTCAGCGACTGCGCTGACCCTGCTGCTGTTTTCTGCTCTGATCGTCTGCGACTGCACATCTCCTGCTGTTGTTTTTTGCTCTGCTCGTCGGCGTCAGCGACTGCGCTTATCCTGCTGCTGTTTTCTGCTCTGCTCGTCGGCGTCTGCGACTGCGCATCTCCTGCTGCTGTTTTTTGCTCTGCTCATCGGCGTCGGCTACTGCGCTGGTCCTGCTGCTGTTTTCTGCACTGCTCGTCGCGGTCGGCGGCTGCGCTGGTCCTGCTGTTGTTTCCTGCTCTGCTCGTCAGTGTCCGCGACTGCGCTGGTGCTCCTGCTGTTTTCTGCTCTGCTCGTCAGCGTTGGCGCTGATCCTGCTGCTGTTTACTGCTCTGCTCGTCGCTGTCGGTGACTGCGCTGGTCCTGCTGTTGTTTTCTGCTCTGATTGTCGGCGTTGGCGACTGCGCTGGTCCTGCTGCTTTTTTCTGCTCTGCTCGATGGCGTCAGCGACTGCGCTGATCCTGCTGCTGTTTTCTGCTCTGCTCGTCAGCGTCGGCGACTGCGCTGGTGCTACTGCTGTTTTCTGCTCTGCTCGTCAGCGTTGGCGCTGATCCTGCTGCTGTTTCCTGCTCTGCTCGTCGCCGTCGGCGACTGCGCTGGTCCTGTGGTTGTTTTCTGCTCTGATTGTCGGCGTTGGCGACTGCGCTGGGCCTGCTGCTGTTTTCTGCTCTGCTCGTCGGCGTTGGCTACTGCGCTGATCCTGCTGCTATTTTCTGCTCTGCTCATCGGCGTCAAAGACTGGGATGATCCTGCTGCTGTTTTCTGCTCTGCTCATCTGCGACAGCGAATGCGCTGATCCTGCTGCTGTTTTCTGCTCTGTTCGTCGCCGACGGCGCCTGCGCTGGTCCTGCTATTGTTTTCTTCTCTGCTCGTCAGCGTCTGCTCTGCTCGTCGGCGTCTGCGACTGCGCTGGTCCTGCTGCTGTTTTCTGCTCTGCTCGTCGGCGACTGCGCTGATCCTGCGGCTGTTTTCTGCACTGCTCGTCGGCGACTGCGCAGGTCCTGCTGCTATTTTCTGCTCTGCTCGTCGGCGATTGCGCTGGTCCTGCTGCTGTTTTCTGCTCTGCTCGTCAGCGACTGCGCTGGTCCTGCTGCTGTTTTCTGCTCTGCTCGTAGGCGACTGCGCTGGTCCTGCTGCTGTTTTCTGCACTGCTCATCGGCGTCGTCGACTGCGCTGGTCCTGCTGTTGTTTTCGCCTCTGCTCGTCGGCGTCAGCGACTGCGTTGATCCTGCTGCTGTTTTCTAATCTGCTCGTTGGCGTCTGCGACTGCTCATCTCCTGCTGCTTTTTTCTGCTCTGCTCGTCGGCGTCAGCGACTGCGCTGATCCTGCTGCTGTTTTCTGCTCTGCTCGTCGGTGTCAGCGACTGCGCTGGTCCTGCTGCTGTTTTCTGCACTGCTCATCGGCGTCGGCGACTGTGCTGATCCTGCTGCTGTTTTCTGCTCTGCTCGTAGGCGTCGGCGACTGCGCTGGTCCTGCTGCTGTTTTCTGCACTGCTCATCGGCGTCGGCGACTGCGCTGATTCTGCTGCTGTTTTCTGCTCTGCTCTTCTGCGTCTGCGACTGCGCTGGTCCTGCTGCTGTTTTCTGCTCTGCTCGTCGGCGACTGCGCTGGTCCTGCTGCTGTTTTCTGCACTGCTCATCGGTGTCGGCGACTGCGTTGATCCTGCTGCTGTTTTCTGCTCTGCTCATTGGCGCAGCGACTGCGCATCTCCTGCTGCTTTTTTCTGCTCTGCTCGTCGGCGTCAGCGACTGCGCTGACACTGCTGCTGTTTTCTGCTCTGATCGTCTGCGACTGTGCATCTCCTGCTGCTGTTTTTTGCTCTGCTCGTCGGCGTCAGCGACTGCACTGATCCTGCTGCTGTTTTCTGCTCTGCTCATCGGCGTCGGCGACTGCGCTGGTCCTGCTGCTGTTTTCTTCTCTGCTCGTCGGTGTCTGCTCTGCTCGTCGGCGTCTGCGACTGCGCTGGTCCTGCTGCTGTTTTCTGCTCTGCTCGTCGGCGACTGCGCTGGTGCTGCTGCTGTTTTCTGCACTGCTCATCGGCGTAGGCGACTGTGCTGATCCTGCTGTTGTTTTCTGCTCTGCTCGTAGGCGTCGGCGACTGCGCTGGTCCTGCTGCGGTTTTCTGCACTGCTCATCGGTGTCTGCGACTGCGCTGGTCCTGCTGCTGTTTTTTGCTCTGCTCATCGGCGACTGCGCTGGTCCTGCTGCTGTTTTCTGCACTGCTCATCGGTGTTGGCGACTGCGTTGATCCTGCTGCTGTTTTCTGCTCTGCTCATTGGCGTCTGCGCATCTCCTGCTGCTTTTTTCTGCTCTGCTCGTCAGCATCAGCGACTGCGCTGACCCTGCTGCTGTTTTCTGCTCTGATCGTCTGCGACTGCGCATCTCCTGCTGCTGTTTTTTGCTCTGCTCGTCGGCGTCAGCGACTGCGCTGATCCTGCTGCTGTTTTCTGCTCTGCTCATCGGCGTCTGCGACTGCACATCTCTGCTGCTGTTTTTTGCTCTGCTCGTCGGCGACTACGCTGGTCCTGCTTCTGTTTTCTGCTCTGCTCATCGGCGTCGGCTACTGCGCTGATCCTGCTGCTGTTTTATGCTCTGCTTGTCTGCGTCAGCGAATGCGCTGATCCTGCTGCTGTTTCCTGCTCTGGTCGTCGCTGTCGGTGACTGCGCTGGTCCTGCTGTTGTTTTCTGCTCTGATCGTCAGCGTCGGCGACTGCGCTGGTTCTGCTGCTGTTTTCTTCTCTGTTCGTCGGCGTCTGCTCTGCTCGTCGGCGTCTGCGACTGCGCTGGTCCTGCTGCTGTTTTCTGCTCTGCTCATCGGCGACTGCGCTGGTCCTGCTGGTGTTTTCTGCACTGCTCATCGGCGTTGGCGACTGCACTGGTCCTGCTGTTGTTTTCGCCTCTGCTCGTCGGCGTCTGCGACTGTGCTTGTCCTGCTGCTGTTTTCTGCTCCTCTCGACGGCGACTGCACTGGTCCTGCTGTTGTTTTCGCCTCTGCTCATCGGCGTCTGCGACTGTGCTGATCCTGCTGCTGTTTTATGATCTGCTCGTAGGCGTCGGCGACTGCGCTAGTCATGCTGCTGTTTTCTGCACTGTTCATCGGCATCTGTGACTGCGCTGGTCCTGCTGCTGTTTTCTGCTCTGATTGTCGGTGACTGCGCTGGTCCTGCTGCTGTTTTCTGCACTGCTCATCGGTGTCAGCGACTGCAATGATCCTGCTGCTGTTTTCTGCTCTGCTCATTGGCGTCTGCGACTGCGCATCTCCTGCTGCTTTTTTCTGCTCTGCTCGTCGGCGTCAGTGACTGCGTTGACCCTGCTGCTGTTTTCTGCTCTGATCGTCTGCGACTGCGCATCTCCTGCTGCTGTTTTTTGCTCTGCTCGTCGGCGTCAGCAACTGCGCTTATCCTGCTGCTTTTTTCTGCTCTGCTCGTCGGCGTCTGCGACTGCGCATCTCCTGCTGCTGTTTTTTGCTCTGCTCGTCGGCGACTGCGCTGGTCCTGCTGCTGTTTTCTGCTCTGCTCATCGGCGTCGACTACTGCGCTGATCCTTCTGCTGTTTTCTGCTCTGCTTGTCTGCGTCAGCGAATGCGCTGATCCTGCTGCTGTTTCCTTCTCTGCTAGTCGCCGTCGGCGACTGCCCTGGTCCTGCTGTTGTTTTCTGCTCTGATCGTCGGCGTCGGCGACTGCGCTGGTACTGCTGCTGTTTTCTTCTCTGCTCTTCGGCGTCTGCTCTGCTTGTCAGCGTCTGCGACTGCGCTGGTCCTGCTGCTGTTTTTTGCTCTGCTCATCGGCGACTGTGCTGGTCCTGCTGGTGTTTTCTGCACTGCTCATCGGCGTCGGCGACTGCGCTGGTATTGCTGTTGTTTTCGCCTCTGCTCGTCGGCGTCTGCGACTGCGCTGGTCCTGCTGCTGTTTTCTGCACTGCTCATCGGCGTCGGCGACTGTGCTGATCCTGCTGCTGTTTTCTGCTCTGCTCGTAGGCGTCGGCGACTGCGCTGGTCCTGCTACTGTTTTCTGCACTGCTCATCGGCGTCTGCGACTGCGCTGGTCCTGCTGCTGTTTTCTGCTCTGCTCGTCGGCGACTGCGCTGGTCCTTTTGCTGTTTTCTGCACTGCTCATCGGCGTCGGCGACTGCGTTGATCCTGCTGCTGTTTTCTGCTCTGCTCGTAGGCGTCGGCGACTGCGCTGGTCCTGCTACTGTTTTCTGCACTGCTCATCGGCGTCTGCGACTGCGCTGGTCCTGCTGCTGTTTTCTGCTCTGCTCGTCGGCGACTGCGCTGGTCCTTTTGCTGTTTTCTGCACTGCTCATCGGCGTCGGCGACTGCGTTGATCCTGCTGCTGTTTTCTGCTCTGCTCATTGGCGTCTGCGACTGCGCATCTCCTGCTGCTTTTTTCTGCTCTGCTCGTCGGCGTCAGCGACTGCGCTGACCCTGCTGCTGTTTTCTGCTCTGATCGTCTGCGACTGCGCATCTCCTGCTGCTGTTTTTTGCTCTGCTCGTCGGCGTCAGCGACTGCACTGATCCTGCTGCTGTTTTTTGCTCTGCTCGTCGGCGACTGCGCTGGTCCTGCTGCTGTTTTCTGCTCTGCTCATCGGCGTCGGCTACTGCGCTGATCCTGCTGCTGTTTTCTGCTCTGATCGTCGGCGTCGGCGACTGCAATGGTCCTACTGCTGTTTTCTTCTCTGCTCGTCGGCGTCTGCTCTGCTGGTCGGCGTCTGCGACTGCGCTGAACCTGCTGCTGTTTTCTGCTCTGCTCATCGGCGACTGCGCTGGTCCTGCTGTTGTTTTCGCCTCTGCTCGTAGGCGTCAACGACTGCGCTGGTCCTGCTGCTGTTTTCTGCTCTGCTCGTAGGCGTCGGCGACTGCGCTGGTCCTGCTGCTGTTTTCTGCACTGTTCATCGGCGTCGGCGACTGCCCTGATCCTGCTGCTGTTTTCTGCTCTGCTCGTCGGCGACTGCGCTGGACCTGCTGCTGTTTTCTACACTGCTCATCGGCGTCGGCGACTGCGTTGATCCTGCTGCTGTTTTCTGCTCTGCTCGTTGGCGTATGCGACTGCGCATCTCCTGCCAATTTTTTCTGCTCTGCTCGTCGGCGTCAGCGACTGTGCTGATCCTGCTGCTGTTTTCTGCTCTGCTCGTCGGCGTCTGCGACTGCGCATCTCCTGCTGCTGTTTTTTGCTCTGCGAGTCGGCGACTGCACTGATCCTGCTGCTGTTTTCTGCTCTGCTCATTGGCGTCAGCGACTGGGCTGATCCTGCTGCTGTTTTCTGCTCTGCTCATCTGCGTCAGCGAATGCGCTGATCCTGCTGCTGTTTTCTGCACTGCTCGTTGGCGTCTGCAACTGTGCATCTCCTGCCGATTTTTTCTGCTCTGCTCGTCGGCGTCAGCGACTGGGCTGGTCCTGCTGTTGTTTTCTGCTCTGATCGCCGGCGTCGGCGACTGCGCTGGTCCTGCTGCTGTTTTCATCTCTGCTCGTCGGCGTCTGCTCTGCTCGTCGGCGTCTGCGCTGGTCCTGCTGCTGTTTTCTGCTCTGCTCGTCGGCGACTGCTCTGGTCCTACAGTTGTTTTCGCCTCTGCTCGTCGGTGTCTGCTCTGCTCATCGGCGTCTGCGACTGCGCTGGTCATGCTGCTGTTTTCTGCTCTGCTCATTGGCGTCTGCGACTGCACATCTCCTGCTGCTTTTTTCTGCTCTGCTCGTTGGCGTCAGCGACTGCGCTGACCCTGCTGCTGATTTCTGCTCTGATCGTCTGCGACTGCGCATCTCCTGCTGCTGTTTTTTGCTCTGCTCGTCGGTGTCAAAAACTGCGCTGATCCTGCTGCTGTTTTCTGCTCTGCTCGTCGGTGTCTGCGACTGCGCTGGTCCTGCTGCTGTTTTCTGCTCTGCTCGTCAGCGACTCCGCTGATCCTGCTGCTGTTTTCTGCTCTGCTCGTAGGCGTCGGCGACTGCGCTGCTCCTCCTGCTGTTTTCTGCACTGCTCATCGGCGTCGGAGACTGCGCTGATCCTGCTGCTGTTTTCTGCTTTGCTCGTAGGCGTCGCCGACTGCGCTGGTCCTGCTGCTGTTTTCTGCTCTGCTCGTCGGCGACTGCGCTGGTCCTGCTGCTGTTTTCTGCACTGCTCATCGGCGTCGGCGACTGCGTTGATCCTGCTGCTGTTTTCTGCTCTGCTCGTTGGCGTCTGAAACTGGGGATCTCCTGATGCTTTTTTCTGCTCTGCTCGTCGGCGTCAGCAACTGCGCTGATCCTGCTGCTGTTTTCTGCTCTGCTCGTTGGTGTCAGCGACTACGCTGATCCTGCTGCTGTTTTCTGCTCTGCTCGTCGGCGTCTGCGACTGCTCTGGTCCTGCTGCTGTTTTTTGCTCTGCTCGTCGGCGTCAGCGACTGCGCTGATCCTGCTGCTGCTTTCTGCTCTGCTCGTCGGCGTCTGCGACTGCGCTGGTCCTGCTGCTGTTTTCTGCTCTGCTCCTCGGCATCAGCGACTGCGCTGATGCTGTTTTCTGCTCTGCTCGTGGAGGTCAGCAACTGCGCTGATCCTGCTGCTGTTTTCTGCTCTGCTCGTCGCCGTCGGTGACTGCGCTCGTCCTGCTGTTGTTTTCTGCTCTGATCGTCGGCATCGGCGACTGCGCTGGTCCTGCTGCTGTTTTCTGCTCTGCTAATCGGCGTCTGCGACTGCGCTGACCCTGCTGCTGATTTCTGCTCTGATCGTCTGCGACTGCGCATCTCCTGCTGCTGTTTTTTGCTCTGCTCGTCAGTGTCAGCGACTGCGCTGATCCTGCTGCTGTTTTCTGCTCTGCTCGTCGGCATCTGCGACTGCGCTGGTCCTGCTGCTGTTTTCTGCTCTGCTCGTCGGCGACTGCGCTGATCCTGCTGCTGTTTTCTGCTCTGCTCGTCGGCGACTGCGCTGATCCTGCTGCTGTTTTCTGCTCTGCTCGTAGGCGTCGGCGACTGCGCTGGTCCTGCTGCTGTTGTCTGCTCTGCTCATCGGCGACTGCGCTGTTCCTGCTGCTGTTTTCTGCTTTGCTCGTAGGCGTCGCCGACTGCGCTGGTCCTGCTGCTGTTTTCTGCTCTGCTCGTCGGCGACTGCGCTGGTCCTGCTGCTGTTTTTTGCCCTGCTCGTCGGCGTCGGTGACTGCGCTGATCCTGCTGTTGTTATCTGCTCTGATCGTCGACGTCGCCGACTGCGCTGGTCCTGCTGTTGTTTTCTGCTCTGCTCATCGGCGTCTGCTACTGCGCTGATCCTGCTGCTATTTTCTGCTCTGCTCATCGGCGTCAGCGACTGGGCTGATCCTGCTGCTGTTTTCTGCTCTGCTTGTCTGCGTCAGCGAATGCGCTGATCCTGCTGCTGTTTTCTGCTCTGCTCGTCGCCGTCAGTGCTGATCCTGCTGCTGTGTCCTGCTCTGCTCGTCGCCGTCGGCGACTGCGCTGGTCCTGCTGTTGTTTTCTTCTCTGCTCGTCGGCGTCTGCTCTGCTCATCGGCGTCAGCGACTGCGCTGGTCCTGCTGCTGTTTTCTGCTCTGCTCGTCGGTGACTGCGCTGGTCCTGCTGCTGTTTTTTGCTCTGCTCGTCGGCGTCGGCTACTGCGCTGATACTGCTGCTGCTTTCTGCTCTGCTCGTCGGAGTCTGCGACTGCACTGGTCCTGCTGCTGTTTTCTGCTCTGCTCGTCGGCATCAGTGACTGCGCTGATGCTGTTTTCTGCTCTGCTCGTCGAGGTCAGCAACTGCGCTGATCATTCTGCTGTTTTCTGCTCTTCTCATCGCCGTCGGCGAATGCGCTCGTCCTGCTGTTGTTTTATGCTCTGATCGTCGGCGTCGGCGACTGCGCTGGTCCTGCTGCTGTTTTCTGCTCTGCTCGTTGGCTACTGCGCTGATCCTGCTGCTGTTTTCTGCTCTTTTCGTCTGCGTCAGCGAATGCGCTGATCCTGCTGCTGTTTCCTGCTCTGCTCGTCGCCGTCGGCGACTGCGCTGGTACTGCTGGTGTTTTCTGCACTGCTCATCGGCGTCAGCGACTGCGCTGTTCCTTCTGTTGTTTTCGCCTCTGCTCGTCGGCGTCTGCGACTGCGCTGGTCCTGCTGCTGTTTTCTGCTCTGCTCGTCGGCGACTGTGCTGATCCTGCTGCTGTTTTCTGCCCTGCTCGTAGGCGTCGGCGACTGTGCTGGTCCTGCTGCTGTTTTCTGCACTGCTCAGTGGCGTCGGCGACTGCGCTGATCCTGCTGCTGTTTTCTGCTCTGCTCGTCGGCGACTGCGCTGGACCTGCTGCTGTTTTCTGCACTGCTCATCGGCGTCGGCTACTGCGTTGATCCTGCTGCTGTTTTCTGCTCTGCTCGTTCGCGTCTGCGACTGCGCATCTCCTGCCGCTTTTTTCTGCTCTGCTCGTCGGCGTCAGCGACTGCGCTGATTCTGCTGCTGTTTTCTGCTCTGCTCGTCGGTGTCTGCGACTGCGCATCTCCCTCTGCTGTTTTTTGCTCTGCTCGTCGGCGTCGGCGACTGCGCTGATCCTGCTGCTGTTTTCTGCTCTGCTCATCGGCGACTGCGCTGGTCCTTCTGCTGTTTTCTGCACTGCTCATCGGCGTTGGCGACTGCGTTGATCCTGCTGCTGTTTTCTGCTCTGCTCATTGAGGTCTGCGACTGCGCATCTCCTGCTGCTTTTTTCTGCTCTGCTCGTCAGCGACTGCGCTGATCCTGCTGCTGTTTTCTGCTCTGGTCGTAGGCGTCGGCGAATGCGCTGGTCCTGCTGCTGTTGTCTGCCTTGCTCATCGGCGACTGCGCTGTTCCTGCTGCTGTTTTCTGCTTTGCTCGTAGGCGTCGCCGACTGCGCTGGTCCTGCTGCTGTTTTCTGCTCTGCTCGTCGGCGACTGTGCTGGTCCTGCTGCTGTTTTCTGCTCTGCTCATCAGCGTCTGCGACTGCGCTGGTCCTGCTGCTGTTTTTTGCTCTGCTCGTCGGCGTCGGTGACTGCGCTGATCCTGCTGTTGTTATCTGCTCTGATCGTCGGCGTCGGCGACTGCGCTGGTCCTGCTGCTATTTTCTGCTCTGCTCATCGGCGTCAGCGACTGGGCTGATCCTGCTGCTGTTTCCTGCTCTGCTCGTCGCCGTCGGCGACTGCGCTGGTCCTGCTGCTGTTTTCTTCTCTGCTCTTCGGCCTCTGCTCTGCTCGTCGGCGTCTGCGACTGCGCTGGGCCTGCTGCTGTTTTCTGCTCTGCTCGTCGGCGACTGCGCTGGTACTGCTGGTGTTTTCTGCACTGCTCATCGGCGTCGGCGACTGCGCTGGTCCTGCTGTTGCTTTCGCCTCTGCTCGTCGGGGTCTGCGACTGCGCTGGTCCTGCTGCTGTTTTCTGCTCTGCTCGTCGGCGACTGTGCTGATCCTGCTGCTGTTTTCTGCCCTGCTCGTAGGCGTCGGCGACTGTGCTGGTCCTGCTGCTGTTTTCTGCACTGCTCATTGGCGTCGGCGACTGCGCTGATCCTGCTGCTGTTTTCTGCTCTGCTCGTTCGCATCTGCGACTGCGCATCTCCTGGTGCTTTTTTCTGCTCTGCACGTCGGCGTCAGCGACTGCGCTGATCCTGCTGCTGTTTTCTGCTCTGCTCGTCGGCGTCTGCGACAGCGCATCTCCCTCTGCTGTTTTTTGCTCTGCTCGTCGGCGTCGGCGACTGCGCTGATCCTGCTGCTGTTTTCTGCTCTGCTCATCGGCGACTGCGCTGGTCCTTCTGCTGTTTTCTGCACTGCTCATCGGCGTTGGCGACTGCGTTGATCCTGCTGCTGTTTTCTGCTCTGCTCATTGAGGTCTGCGACTGCGCATCTCCTGCTCCTTTTTTCTGCCCTGCTCGTCAGCGTCAGCGACTGCGCTGACCCTGCTGCTGTTTTCTGCTCTGATCATCTGCGACTGCGCATCTCCTGCTGCTGTTTTTTTCTCTGCTCGTCGGCGTCAGCGACTGCGCTGATCCTGCTGCTGTTTTCTGCTCTGCACGTCGGCGTCTGCGACTGCACATCTCCTGCTGCTGTTTTTTGCTCTGCTCGTCGGCGACTGCACTGGTCCTGCTGCTGTTTTCTGCTCTGCTCATCGGCGTCGGCTACTGCGCTGATCCTGCTGCTGTTTTCTGCTCTGCTTGTCTGCGTCAGCGAATGCGCTGATCCTGATGCTGTTTCCTGCTCTGCTCGTCGCTGTCGGCGACTGCGCTGGTCCTGCTGCTGTTTTCTTCTCTGCTCGTCGGCGTCTGCTATGCTCGTCGGCGTCTGCGACTGCGCTGGTCCTGCTGCTGTATTCTGCTCTGCTCATCGGCGACTGCGCTGGTCCTGCTGGTGTTTTCTGCACTGCTCATCGGCGTCGGCGACTGCACTGGTCCCGCTGTTGTTTTCGCCTCTGCTCGTCGGCGTCTGCGACTGCGATTGTCCTGCTGCTGTTTTCTGCTCTGCTCGACGGCGACTGCGCTGGTCTTGCTGCTGTTTTCTGCACTGCTCATCGGCGTCGGCGACTGTGCTGATCCTGCTGCTGTTTTCTGCTCTGCTCGTAGGCGTCGGCGACTGCGCTGGTCATGCTGCAGTTTTCTGCTCTGCTCATCGGCGTCGGCGACTGTGCTGATCCTGCTGCTGTTTTCTGCTCTGCTCATCGGCGTCTGTGACTGCGCTGGTCCTGCTGCTGTTTTCTGCTCTGCTCGTCCGCGACTGCACTGGTCCTGCTGCTGTTTTCTGCACTGCTCATGTGCGTCGGCGACTGCGTTGATCCTGCTGCTGTTTTCTGCTCTGCTCATTGGCGTCTGCGACTGCACGTCTCCTGATGCTGTTTTTTGCTCTGCTCGTCGGCGTCAGCGACTGCGCTTATCCTGCTGCTGTTTTATGCTCTGCTCGTCGGCGTCTGCGACTGCGCATCTCCTGCTGCTGTTTTTTGCTCTGCTCGTCGGCGACTGCGCTGGTCCTGCTGCTGTTTTCTGCTCTGCTCATCGGCGTCGGCTACTGCGCTGATCCTTCTGCTGTTTTCTGCTCTGCTTGTCTGCATCAGTGAATGCGCTGATCCTGCTGCTGTTTCCTGCTCTGCTCGTCGCCGTCGGCGACTGTGCTGGTCCTGCTGTTGTTTTCTGCTCTGATCGTCGGCGTCGGCGACTGGGCTGGTCCTGCTGCTGTTTTCTTCTCTGCTCGTCGGCGTCTGCTCTGCTCGTCGGCGTCTGCGACTGCGCTGGTCCTGCTGGTGTTTTCTGCACTGCTCATCGTGTCGGCGACTGCGCTGGTCCTGCTGTTGTTTTCGCCTCTGCTCGTCGGCGTCTGTGACTGCGCATCTGCGCTGGTCCTGCTGCTGTTTTCTGCTCTGCTTGTCGGCGACTGCGCTGGTCCTGCTGTTGTTTTCACCTCTGCTCGTCGGCGTCTGCTCTGCTCATCGGCGTCTGCGACTGCGCTGGTCCTGCTGCTGTTTTCTGCTCTGCTCGTTGGAGACTGCGCTGGTCCTGCTGCTGTTTTCTGCCTGCTCATCGGCGTTGGCGACTGAGCTGATCCTGTTTCTGTTTTCTGCTCTGCTCGTCGGCGACTGCGCTGGACCTGCTGCTGTTTTCTGCACTGCTCATCGGCGTTGGTGACAGCGTTGATCCTGCTGCTGTTTTCTGCTCTGCTCGTTGGCGTCTTCGACTGCGCATCTCCTGCCGCTTTTTTCTTCTCTGCTCGTCGGCGTCAGCGACTGCGCTGATCCTGCTGCTGTTTTCTGCTCTACTCATCGGAGTCTGCGACTGCTCATCTCCTGCTGCTGTTTTTTGCTCTGCTCGTCGGCGTCGGCACCTGCGCTGATCCTGCTGCTGTGTTCTGCTCTGCTCGTCTGCGTCAGCGAATGCGCTGATCCTGTTGCTGTTTCCTGCTCTGCTCGTCGCCGTCTGCGACTTCACTGGTCCTGCTGTTGTTTTCTGCTCTGATCGCCGGCGTCAGCGACTGCGCTGGTCCTGCTGCTGTTTTCTTCTCTGCTCGTCGGCGTCTGCGCTGTTTCTGCTGCTGTTTTCTGCTCTGCTCGTCGGCGACTGCGCTGGTCCTGCTGTTGTTTTCGCCTCTGCTCGTCGGCGTCTGCTCTGATCATCGGCGTCTGCGACTGCGCTGGTCCTGCTGCTGTTTTCTGCTCTGCTCATTGGCGTCTGTGACTGCGCATCTCCTGCTGCTTTTTTTCTGCTCTGCTCGTTGGCGTCAGCGACTGCGCTGACCCTGCTGCTGTTTTCTGCTCTTACCGTCTGCGACCTCGCATCTCCTGCTGCTGTTTTTTGCTCTGCTCGTCGGCATCAGCGACTGCGCTTATCCTGCTGCTGTTTTCTGCTCTGCTCGTCGGCGTCTGCGACTGCGCATCTCCTGCTGCTGTTTTTTGCTCTGCTCGTCGGCGACTGCGCTTGTCCTACTGCTGTTTTATGCTCTGCTCATCGGCGTTGGCTACTGCGCTGATCCTGCTGCTGTTTTCTGCTCTGCTCGTCTGCGTCAGCGAATGCGCTGATCCTGCTGCTGTTTCCTGCTCTGCTCGTCGCCGTCGGCGACTGCGCTGGTCCTGCTGTTGTTTTCTGCTCTGATCGTCGGCGTCAGCGACTGCGCTGCTCCTGCAGCTGTTTTCTGCTCTGCTCGTCGGCGTCTGCAACTGCGCATCTCCTGCTGCTGTTTTTTGCTCTGCTCGTCGGCGACTGCGCTGGTCCTGCTGTTGTTTTTGCCTCTGCTCGTCGGCGTCTGCTCTGCTCATCGGCGTCTGCGACTGCGCTGGTCCTGCTGCTGTTTTCTGCACTGCTCATCGGCGTCGGCGACTGCGCTGATCCTGCTGCTGTTTTCTGCTCTGCTCGTAGGCGTTGGCGACTGCGCTGGTCCTGCTGCTGTTTTCTGCTCTGCTCGTAGGCGTCGGCGACTGCGCTGGTCCTGCTGCTGTTTTCTGCACTGCTCATTGGCGTCGGCGACTGCGCTGATCCTGCTTCTGTTTTCTGCTCTGCTCGTCGGCGACTGCGCTGGACCTGCTGCTGTTTTCTGCACTGCTCATCGGCGTTGGCGACAGCGTTGATCCTGCTGCTGTTTTCTGCTCTGCTCGTTGGCGTCTTCGACTGCGCATCTCCTGCCGCTTTTTTCTGCTCTGCACGTCGGCGTCAGCGACTGCGCTGATTCTGCTGCTGTTTTCTGCTCTGCTCGTCGGCGTCTGCGACTGCGCATCTCTTGCTTCTGTTTTTTGCTCTGCTCGTCGGCGCCGGCAACTGCGCTGATCCTGCTGCTGTTTTCTGCTCTGCTCATCGGCGTCAGCGACTGGGCTGATCCTGCTGCTGTTTTCTGCTGTGCTCGTCTGCGTCAGCAAATGCGCTGATCCTGCTGCTGTTTCCTGCTCTGCTCGTCGCCGTCGGCGACTTCACGGGTCCTGCTGTTGTTTTCTGCTCTGATCCCCGGCGTCAGCGACTGCGCTGGTCCTGCTGCTGTTTTCTTCTCTGCTCGTCGGCGTCTGCGCTGGTCCTGCTGCTGTTTTCTGCTCCGCTCGTCGGCGACTGCGCTGGTCCTGCTGTTGTTTTCGCCTCTGCTCGTCGGCGTCTGCTCTGCTCATCGGCGTATGCGACTGTGCTGGTCCTGCTGCTGTTTTCTGCTCTGCTCATTGGCGTCTGCGACTGCGCATCTCCTGCTGCTTTTTTCTGCTCTGCTCGTCGGCGTCAGCGACTGCGCTGACCCTGCTGCTGTTTTCTGCTCTGATCGTCTGCGACTGCGCATCTCCTGCTGCTGTTTTTTGCTCTGCTCGTCGGCGTCAGCGACTTCGCTTATCCTGCTGCTGTTTTCTGCTCTGCTCGTCGGCGTCTGCGACTGCGCATCTCCTGCTGCTGTTTTTTGCTCTGCTCGTCGGCGACTGCGCTTGTCCTACTGCTGTTTTCTGCTCTGCTCATCGGCGTCGGCTACTGCGCTGATCCTGCTGCTGTTTTCTGCTCTGCTCGTCTGCGTCAGCGAATGCGCTGATCCTGCTGCTGTTTCCTGCTCTGATCGTCGGCGTCGGCGACTGCGCTGGTCCTGCTGCTGTTTTCTTCTCTGCTCGTCGGCGTCTGCTCTGCTCGTCGGCGTCTGCGACTGCGCTCGTCCTGCTGCTGTTTTCTGCTCTGCTCGTCTGCGACTGCGCTGGTCCTGCTGCTGTTTTCTGCTCTGCTCGTCGGCGACTGCGCTGGTCCTGCTGCTGTTTTCTGCGCTGCTCATCGGCGTCGGCGACTGTGCTGATCCTGCTGCTGTTTTCTGCTCTGCTCGTAGGCATCGGCGACTGCGCTGGTCCTGCTGCTGTTTTCTGCACTGCTCATCGGCGTCGGCGACTGCGCTGATCCTGCTGCTGTTTTCTGCTCTGCTCGTCGTGACTGCGACTGCGCATCTCCTGCTTCTTTTTTCTGCTCTGCTCGTCGGCGTCAGTGACTGCGCTGCTCCTGCAAATGTTTTCTGCTCTGCTTGTCGGCGTCTGCAACTGCGCATCTCCTGCCGCTGTTTTTTGCTCTGCTCGTCGGCGTCGGCGACTGCGCTGATCCTGCTGCTGTTTTCTGCTCTGCTTGTCAGCGTCAGCGAATGTGCTGATCCTGCTGCTGTTTCCTGCTCTGCTCGTCGCCGTCGGCGACTTTGCTGGTCCTGCTGTTCTTTTCTGCTGTGATCGCCGGCATCGGCGACAGCGCTGGTCCTGCTGCTGTTTTCTTCTCTGCTCGTCGGCGTCTGCTCTGCTCGTCGGCGTCTGCCCTGGTCCTGCTGCTGTTTTCTGCTCTGCTCGTCGGCGACTGCGCTGGTCCTGCTGTTTTTTTTGCCTCTGCTCGTCGGCGTCTGCTCTGCTCATCGGCATCTGCGACTGCGCTGGTCCTGCTGCTGTTTTCTGCTCTGCTCGTTGGTGACTGCGCTGGTCCTGCTGCTGTTTTCTGCACTGCTCATCGGCGTCAGCGACTGCGCTGATCCTGCTGCTGTTTTCTGCTCTGCTTGTAGGCGTCGCTGACTGCGCTCGTCCTGCTGCTGTTTTCTTCACTGCTCGTCGGCGACTGCGCTGGTCCTGCTGTTGTTTTCTGCAATGCTCTTCGCCGTAGGCGACTGCGCTGGTTCTGCTGCTGTTTTCTTCTCTGCTCGGTGGGGTTTGCTCTGCTCGTCGGCGTCTGAGACTGAGCTGGTCCTGCTGCTGTTTTCTGCTCTGCTGGTCTGCGACTGCGATGGTCCTGCTGCTGTTTTCTGCTCTGCTCGTCGGCGACTGCGCTGGTCTTGCAGCTGTTTTCTGCGCTGCTCATCGGCGTCGGCGACTGTGCTGATCCTGCTGCTGTTTTCTGCTCTGCTCGTAGGCGTCGGCGACTGCGCTAGTCCTGCTGCTGTTTTCTGCACTGCTCATCGGCGTCGGCGACTGCGCTGATCCTGCTGCTGTTTTCTGCTCTGCTCATCGGCGTCTGCGACTGCGCATCTCCTGCTGCTGTTTTTTGCTCTGCTCGTCGGCCTCGGCGACTGCGCTGATCCTGCTGCTGTTTTCTGCTCTGCTCATCGGCGTCAGCGACTAGGCTGATCCTGCTGCTGTTTTCTGCTCTGCTCGTCTGCGTCAGCAAATGTGCTGATCCTGCTGCTGTTTCCTGCTCTGCTCGTCGGCCTCGGCGACTGAGCTGATCCTGCTGCTGTTTTCTGCTCTGCTCATCGACGTCAGCGTCTAGGCTGATCCTGCTGCTGTTTTCTGCTCTGCTCGTCTGCGTCAGCGAATGTGCTGATCCTGCTGCTGTTTTCTTCTCTGCTCGTTGGCGTCTGCGCTGGTCCTGCTGCTGTTTTCTGCTCTGCTTGTCGGCGACTGCGCTGGTCCTGCTGTTGTTTTCGCCTCTGCTCGTCGGCGTCTGCTCTGCTCATCGGCGTCTGCGACTGCGCTGGTCCTGCTGCTGTTTTCTGCTCTGCTCGTTGGAGACTGCGCTGGTCCTGCTGCTGTTTTCTGCCTGCTCATCGGCGTTGGCGACTGAGCTGATCCTGTTTCTGTTTTCTGCTCTGCTCGTCGGCGACTGCGCTGGACCTGCTGCTGTTTTCTGCACTGCTCATCGGCGTTGGCGACAGCGTTGATCCTGCTGCCGTTTTCTGCTCTGCTCGTTGGCGTCTTCGACTGTGAGTCTCCTGCCGCTTTTTTCTTCTCTGCTCGTCGGCGTCAGCGACTGCGCTGATCCTGCTGCTGTTTTCTGCTCTACTGGTCGGAGTCTGCGACTGCGCATCTCCTGCTGCTGTTTTTTGCTCTGCTCGTCGGCGTCGGCAACTGCGCTGATCCTGCTGCTGTGTTCTGCTCTGCTCATCGGCGTCAGCGACTGGGCTGATCCTGCTGCTGTTTTTTGCTGTGCTCGTCTGCGTCAGCAAATGTGCTGATCCTGTTGCTGTTTCCTGCTCTGCTCGTCGCCGTCGGCGACTTCACTGGTCCTGCTGTTGTTTTCTGCTCTGATCACCGGCGTCAGCGACTGCGCCTGTCCTGCTGCTGTTTTCTTCTCTGCTCGTCGGCGTCTGCGCTGTTACTGCTGCTGTTTTCTGCTCTGCTCGTCGGCGACTGCGCTGGTCCTGCTGTTGTTTTCGCCTCTGCTCGTCGGCGTCTGCTCTGCTCATCGGCGTCTGCGACTGCGCTGGTCCTGCTGCTGTTTTCTGCTCTGCTCATTGGCCTCTGCGACTGCGCATCTCCTGCTGCTTTTTTTCTGCTCTGCTCGTCGGCGTCAGCGACTGCGCTGACCCTGCTGCTGTTTTCTGCTCTTATCGTCTGCGACTGCGCATCTCCTGCTGCTGTTTTTTGCTCTGCTCGTTGGCGTCAGCGACTGCGCTTATCCTGCTGCTGTTTTCTGCTCTGCTCGTCGGCGTCTGCGTATGCGCATCTCCTGCTGCTGTTATTTGCTCTTCACGTCGGCGACTGCGCTTGTCCTACTGCTGTTTTCTGCTCTGCTCATCGGCGTCGGCTACTGCGCTGATCCTGCTGCTGTTTTCTGCTCTGTTCGTCTGCGTCAGCGAATGCACTGATCCTCCTGCTGTTTCCTGCTCTGCTCGTCGCCGTCGGCGACTGCGCTGGTCCTGCTTTTGTTGTCTGCTCTGATCGTCGGCGTCGGCGACTGCGCTGGCCCTCTTGCTGTTTTCTGCTCTGCTCATCGGCGTCGGCGACTGTGCTGATCCTGCTGCTGTTTTCTGCTCTGCTCGTAGGCGTCGGCGACTGCGCTGGTCCTGCTGCTGTTTTCTGCACTGCTCATCGGCGTGGGCGACTGCGCTGATCCTGCTGCTGTTTTCTGCTCTGCTCGTCAGCGACTGCGATTGCGCTTCTCCGGCTGCTTTTTTCTGCTCTGCTCGTCGGCGTCAGCGACTGCGCTGCTCCTGCAGCTGTTTTCTGCTCTGCTCGTCGGCGTCTGCAACTGCGCATCTCCTGCTGCTGTTTTTTGCTCTGCTCGTCGGCGACTGCGCTGGTCCTGCTGTTGTTTTTGCCTCTGCTCGTCGGCGTCTGCTCTGCTCATCGGCGTCTGCGACTGCGCTGGTCCTGCTGCTGTTTTCTGCTCTACTTGTTGGCGACTGCGCTGGTCCTGCTGCTGTTTTCTGCACTGCTCATCGGCGTCGACGACTGCGCTGATCCTGCTGCTGTTTCCTGCTGTGATCGCCGGCGTCGGCGACAGCGCTGGTCCTGCTGCTGTTTTCTTCTCTGCTCGTCGGCGTCTAGTCTGCTCGTCGGCGTCTGCGCTGGTCCTGCTGCTGTTTTCTGCTCTGCTCGTCGGCGACTGCGCTGGTCCTGCTGTTGTTTTTGCCTCTGCTCGTCGGCGTCTGCTCTGCTCATCGGCATCTGCGACTGCGCTGGTCCTGCTGCTGTTTTCTGCTCTGCTCGTTGGTGACTGCGCTGGTCCTGCTGCTGTTTTCTGCACTGCTCATCGGCGTCGGCGACTGCGCTGATCCTGCTGCTGTTTTCTGCTCTGCTCGTAGGCGTTGGCGACTGCGCTGGTCCTGCTGCTGTTTTCTGCACTGCTCATCGGCGTCGGCGACTGCGCTGGTCCTGCTGTTGTTTTCTGCACTGCTCATCGGCGTTTGCTCTGCTCGTCGGCGTCTGAGACTGCGCTGGTCCTGCTGCTGTTTTCTGCTCTGCTCGTCTGCGACTGCGATGGTCCTGCTGCTGTTTTCTGCTCTGCTCGTCGGCGACTGCGCTGGTCCTGCTGCTGTTTTCTGCGCTGCTCGTAGGCGTCGGCGACTGCGCTGGTCCTGCTGTTGTTTTCTGCACTGCTCATCGGCGTCTGCGACTGCGCTGATCCTGCTGCTGTTTTCTGCTCTGCTTGTAGGCGTCGCCGACTGCGCTGATCCTGCTGCTGTTTTCTTCCCTGCTTGTCGGCGACTGCGCTGGTCCTGCTGCTGTTTTCTGCTCTGCTCATCGGCGTCGGCGACTGCGCTGATCCTGCTGCTGTTTTCTTCTCTGCTCGTCGGCGACTGCGCTGGTCCTGCTGCTGTTTTCTGCTCTGCTCGTAGGCGTCTGCGACTGCGCTGGTCCTGCTGTTGTTTTCTGCAATGCTCGTCGCCGTCGGCGACTGCGCTTGTCCTGCTGTTGTTTTCTGCTCTGATCGTCGGCGTCGGCGACTGTGCTGGTCCTGCTGCTGTTTTCTTCTCTGCTCGTCGGCGTCTGCTCTGCTCGTCGGCGTCTGCGACTGCGCTGGTCCTGCTGCTGTTTTCTGCTCTGATCGTCTGCGACTGCGCTGGTCCTGCTGGTGTTTTCTGGTCTGCTCGTCGGCGACTGCGCTGGTCCTGCTGCTGTTTTCTGCGCTGCTCATCGGTGTCGGCGACTGTGCTGATCCTGCTGCTGTTTGCTGCTCTGCTCGTAGGCGTCGGCGACTGCGCTGGTCCTGCTGCTGTTTTCTGCACTGCTAATCGGCGTCGGCGACTGCGCTGATCCTGCTGCTGTTTCCTGCTCTGCTCGTCGGCGTCAGCGACTGCGCTGATCCTGCAGCTGTTTTCTGCTCTGCTCGTCGGCGTCAGCGACTTCGCTGGTCCTGCTGTTGTTTTCTGTTCTGATCGCCGGCGTCAGCCACAGCGCTGGTCCTGCTGCTGTTTTCTT
Organism: Nothobranchius furzeri; assembly: GCF_043380555.1. Lineage (NCBI taxonomy): Eukaryota > Metazoa > Chordata > Actinopteri > Cyprinodontiformes > Nothobranchiidae > Nothobranchius > Nothobranchius furzeri. The sequence continues at coordinate 30,367,884 of NC_091748.1, forward strand.
CTCTGCTCGTCGGCGTCTGCGCTGGTCCTGCTGCTGTTTTCTGCTCTGCTCGTCGGCGACTGCGCTGGTTCTGCTGTTGTTTTTGCCTCTGCTCGTCGGCATCTGCACTGCTCATCGGCGTCGGCGACTGCGCTGATCCTGCTGCTGTTTTCTGCTCTCTTCGTAGGCGTTGGCGACTGCGCTGGTCCTGCTGCTGTTTTCTGCACTGCTCATCGGCGTCGGCGACTGCGCTGATCCTGCTGCTGTTTTCTGCTCTGCTTGTAGGCGTCGCCGACTGCGCTGGTCCTGCTGCTGTTTTCTTCTCTGCTCGTCGGCGACTGCGCTGGGCATGCTGCTGTTTTCTGCACTGCTCATTGGCGTCGGCGACTGCGTTGATCCTGCTGCTGTTTTCTGCTCTGCTCGTTGGCGTCTGCGACTGCGCATCTCCTGCTGCTTTTTTTTGCTCTACTCGTCGGCGTCAGCGACTGCGCTGATTATGCTGCTGTTTTCTTCTCTGCTCGTTGGCGTCTGCGACAGCGCATCTCCTGCTGCTGTTTTCTGCTCTGCTCGTCGGCGTCTGCGACTGCGCATCTCCTGCTGCTGTTTTTTGCTCTGATCGTCGGCGTCGGTGACTGCGCTGATCCTGCTGCTTTTTTCTGCTCTGCTCATTGGCGTCAGCGACTGGGCTGATCCTGCTGCTGTTTTCTGCTCTGCTCGTCTGCGTCAGCAAATGCGGTGATCCTGCTGCTGTTTCCTGCTCTGCTTGTCGCGGTCGGCGACTGCAGTGGTCCTGCTGTTACTTTCTGCTCTGATCGCCGGCGTCGGCGACTGCGCTGGTCCTGCTGCTGTTTTCTTCTCTGCTGGTCGGCGTCTGCTCTGCTCGTCGGCGTCTGCGACTGCGCTGGTCCTGCTGCTGTTTTCTGCTCTGCTCGTCGGCGACTGCGCTGGTCCTTCTGGTGTTTTCTGCACTGCTCATCGGCGTCGGCGACTGCGCTGGTCCTGCTGTTGTTTTCGCCTCTGCTCGTCGGCGTCTGCTCTGCTCATCATCGTCTGCGACTGCGCTGTTCCTGCTGCTGTTTTCTGCTCTGCTCGTCGGCGACTGCGCTGGTCCTGCTGTTTTTTTTCGCCTCTGCTCGTCGGCGTCTGCTCTGCTCATCGGCGTCTGCGACTGCGCTGGTCCTGCTGCTGTTTTCTGCTCTGCTCATTGGCGTCTGCGACTGCGCATCTCCTGCTGCTTTTTTCTGCTCTGCTTGTCGGCGTCAACGACTGCGCTGACCCTGCTGCTGTTTTCTGCTCTGATCGTCTGCGACTGCGCATCTCCTGCTGCTGTTTTTGCTCTGCTCATCGGCGTCGGCGACTGCGCTGATCCTGCTGCTGTTTTCTGCTCTGCTCGTAGGCGTTGGCGACTGCGCTGGTCCTGCTGCTGTTTTCTGCACTGCTCATCGGCGTCGGCGACTGCGCTGGTCCTGCTGTTGTTTTCTGCACTGCTCATCGGCGTTTGCTCTGCTCGTCGGCGTCTGAGACTGCGCTGGTCCTGCTGCTGTTTTCTGCTCTGCTCGTCTGCGACTGCGATGGTCCTGCTGCTGTTTTCTGCTCTGCTCGTCGGCGACTGCGCTGGTCCTGCTGCTGTTTTCTGCGCTGCTCGTAGGCGTCGGCGACTGCGCTGGTCCTGCTGTTGTTTTCTGCACTGCTCATCGGCGTCTGCGACTGCGCTGATCCTGCTGCTGTTTTCTGCTCTGCTTGTAGGCGTCGCCGACTGCGCTGATCCTGCTGCTGTTTTCTTCCCTGCTTGTCGGCGACTGCGCTGGTCCTGCTGCTGTTTTCTGCTCTGCTCATCGGCGTCGGCGACTGCGCTGATCCTGCTGCTGTTTTCCGCTCTGCTTGTAGGCGTCGCCGACTGCGCTGATCCTGCTGCTGTTTTCTTCTCTGCTCGTCGGCGACTGCGCTGGTCCTGCTGCTGTTTTCTGCTCTGCTCGTAGGCGTCTGCGACTGCGCTGGTCCTGCTGTTGTTTTCTGCAATGCTCGTCGCCGTCGGCGACTGCGCTGGTCCTGCTGTTGTTTTCTGCTCTGATCGTCGGCGTCGGCGACTGTGCTGGTCCTGCTGCTGTTTTCTTCTCTGCTCGTCGGCGTCTGCTCTGCTCGTCGGCGTCTGCGACTGCGCTGGTCCTGCTGCTGTTTTCTGCTCTGATCGTCTGCGACTGCGCTGGTCCTGCTGGTGTTTTCTGGTCTGCTCGTCGGCGACTGCGCTGGTCCTGCTGCTGTTTTCTGCGCTGCTCATCGGTGTCGGCGACTGTGCTGATCCTGCTGCTGTTTGCTGCTCTGCTCGTAGGCGTCGGCGACTGCGCTGGTCCTGCTGCTGTTTTCTGCACTGCTAATCGGCGTCGGCGACTGCGCTGATCCTGCTGCTGTTTCCTGCTCTGCTCGTCGGCGTCAGCGACTGCACTGATCCTGCAGCTGTTTTCTGCTCTGCTCGTCGGCGTCTGCGACTGCGCATCTCCTGCTGCTGTTTTTTGCTCTGCTCGTCGGCGTCGGCGACTGCGCTGATCCTGCTGCTGTTTTCTGCTCTGCTCATCGGCGTCAGCGACTTCGCTGGTCCTGCTGTTGTTTTCTGTTCTGATCGCCGGCGTCAGCCACAGCGCTGGTCCTGCTGCTGTTTTCTTCTCTGCTCGTCGGCGTCTGCGCTGGTCCTGCTGCTGTTTTCTGCTCTGCTCGTCGGCGACTGCGCTGGTTCTGCAGTTGTTTTTGCCTCTGCTCGTCGGCATCTGCTCTGCTCATCGGCGTCTGCGACTGCGCTGGTCCTGCTGCTGTTTTCTGCTCTGCTCGTTGGCGACTGCGCTGGTCCTGCTGCTGTTTTCTGCACTGCTCATCGGCGTCGGCGACTGCGCTGATCCTGCTGCTGTTTTCTGCTCTCTTCGTAGGCGTTGGCGACTGCGCTGGTCCTGCTGCTGTTTTCTGCACTGCTCATCGGCGTCGGCGACTGCGCTGATCCTGCTGCTGTTTTCTGCTCTGCTTGTAGGCGTCGCCGACTGCGCTGGTCCTGCTGCTGTTTTCTTCTCTGCTCGTCGGCGACTGCGCTGGGCATGCTGCTGTTTTCTGCACTGCTCATTGGCGTCGGCGACTGCGTTGATCCTGCTGCTGTTTTCTGCTCTGCTCGTTGGCGTCTGCGACTGCGCATCTCCTGCTGCTTTTTTTTGCTCTACTCGTCGGCGTCAGCGACTGCGCTGATTATGCTGCTGTTTTCTGCTCTGCTCGTCGGCGTCTGAGACTGCGCATCTCCTGCTGCTGTTTTCTGCACTGCTCATCGGTGTCGGCGACTGTGCTGGTCCTGCTGCTGTTTTCTGCACTGCTCATCGGCGTCGGCGACTGCGTTGATCATGCTGCTGTTTTCTTCTCTGCTCGTTGGCGTCTGCGACAGCGCATCTCCTGCTGCTGTTTTCTGCTCTGCTCGTCGGCGTCTGCGACTGCGCATCTCCTGCTGCTGTTTTTTGCTCTGATCGTCGGCGTCGGTGACTGCGCTGATCCTGCTGCTTTTTTCTGCTCTGCTCATTGGCGTCAGCGACTGGGCTGATCCTGCTGCTGTTTTCTGCTCTGCTCGTCTGCGTCAGCAAATGCGGTGATCCTGCTGCTGTTTCCTGCTCTGCTTGTCGCGGTCGGCGACTGCAGTGGTCCTGCTGTTACTTTCTGCTCTGATCGCCGGCGTCGGCGACTGCGCTGGTCCTGCTGCTGTTTTCTTCTCTGCTGGTCGGCGTCTGCTCTGCTCGTCGGCGTCTGCGACTGCGCTGGTCCTGCTGCTGTTTTCTGCTCTGCTCGTCGGCGACTGCGCTGGTCCTTCTGGTGTTTTCTGCACTGCTCATCGGCGTCGGCGACTGCGCTGGTCCTGCTGTTGTTTTCGCCTCTGCTCGTCGGCGTCTGCTCTGCTCATCATCGTCTGCGACTGCGCTGGTCCTGCTGCTGTTTTCTGCTCTGCTCGTCGGCGACTGCGCTGGTCCTGCTGTTTTTTTCGCCTCTGCTCGTCGGCGTCTGCTCTGCTCATCGGCGTCTGCGACTGCGCTGGTCCTGCTGCTGTTTTCTGCTCTGCTCATTGGCGTCTGCGACTGCGCATCTCCTGCTGCTTTTTTCTGCTCTGCTTGTCGGCGTCAACGACTGCGCTGACCTTGCTGCTGTTTTCTGCTCTGATCGTCTGCGACTGCGCATCTCCTGCTGCTGTTTTTGCTCTGCTCGTCAGCGTCAGCGACTGCGCTTATCCTGCTTCTGTTTTCTGCTCTGCTCGTCGGCGTCTGCACATCTCCTGCTGCTGTTTTTTGCTCTGCTCGTCGGCGACTGCGCTTGTCCTACTGCTGTTTTCTGCTCTGCTCATTGGCGTCGGCTACTGCGCTGATCCTGCTGCTGTTTTCTGCTCTGCTCGTCTGCGTCAGCGAATGCGCTGATCCTGCTGCTGTTTCCTGCTCTGCTCGTCGCCGTCGGCGACTGCACTGACCCTGCTGCTGTTTTCTGCTCTGCTTGTCGGTGTCGGCTACTGCGCTGATCCTGCTGCTATTTTCTGCTCTGCTCATCGGCGTCAGCGACTGGGATGATCCTGCTGCTGTTTTCTGCTCTGCTCGTCTGCTTCAGCAAATGCGCTGATCCTGCTGCTGTTTTCTGCTCTGCTCATCGCCGTCGGCGCCTGCGCTGGTCCTGCTGTTGTTTGCTTGTCTGCTCGTCAGCGTCTGCTCTGCTCGTCGGCGTCTGCGACCGCGCAGGTCCTGCTGCTGTCTTCTGCTCTGCTCGTCGGCGACTGCGCTGGTCCTGCTGCTGTTTTCTGCTCTGCTCGTGGGTGACTGCGCTGGTCCTGCTAGTGTTTTCTGCACCGCTCATCGGCGTCAGCGAATGCGCTGATCCTGCGGCTGTTTTCTGCACTGCACGTCGGTGACTGCGCAGGTCCTGCTGCTGTTTTCTGCTCTGCTCGTCGGCGACTGCGCTGGTCCTGCTGCTGTTTTCTGCTCTGTTCGTCGGCGTCTGCTTTGGTCCTGCTGCTGTTTGCTGCTCTGCTCGTCGGCGACTGCGCTGGTCCTGCTGCTGTTTTCCGCACTGCTCATCGGCGTCGGCGACTGCGCTGGTCCTGCTGTTTTTTTCGCCTCTGCTGGTCGGCGTCTGCTCTGCTCGTCGGCGTCTGCGACTGCGCTGGTCCTGCTGCTGTTTTCTGCTCCGCTCGTCAGCGTCGGTGGCTGCGAGATCCTGCTGCTGTTTTCTGCTCTGCTCGTTGGCTTCTGTGACTGTTCATCTCCTGCTGCTTTTTTCTGCTCTGCTCGTCGGCGTCAGCTACTGCGCTGATCCTGCTGCTGTTTTCTGCTCTGCTCGTCAGTGTCAGCGACTACGCTGATCCTGCTGCTGTTTTTTGCTCTGCTCATTGGCGACTGCGCTGGTCCTGCTGCTGTTTTCTGCACTGCTCATCGGCGTCGGCGACTGTGCTGATCCTGCTGCTGTTTTCTGCTCTGCTCGTAGGCGTCGCCGACTGCGCTGGTCCTACTGTTGTTTTCGCCTCTGCTCGTCTGCATCTACTCTGCTCGTCGGCGTCTGCGACTGCGCTGGTCCTGCTGTTGTTTTCGCCTCTTCTCGTCTGCGTCTGCTCTGCTCGTCGGCGTCTGCGACTGGGCTGGTCCTGCTGCTGTTTTCTGCTCTGCTCGTCGGCGTCGGCGACTGCGCTGGTCCTTCTGCTGTTTTCTGCACTGCTCATCGGCGTCGGCGACTGCGCTCAACCTGCTGCTGTTTTCTGCTTTACTCGTAGGCGTCGCCGACTGCGCTGGTCCTGCTGCTGTTTTCTGCTCTGCTCGTTGGCGACTGCGCTGGTCCTGCTGCTGTTTTCTGCTCTGCTCGTCGGCGTCTGCGACTGCTCTGATCCTGCTGCTGTTTTTTGCTCTGCTCGTCGGCGTCGGCGACTGCGCTGAACCTGCTGCTGTTTTCTGCTCTGCTCGTTGGCGACTGCGCTGGTCCTGCTGCTGTTTTCTGCTCTGCTCGTCGGTGTCTGCGACTGCGCTGATCCTGCTGCTGTTTTCTGCTCTGCTCGTCGGCGTCTGCTACTGCGCTGATCCTGCTGCTGTTTTTTGCTCAGCTCGTCGGCGTCGGCGACTGCGCTGATCCTGCTGCTGTTTTCTGCTCTGCTCGTCGGCGTCGGCGACTGCGCGGGTCCTGCTGCTGTTTTCTTCTCTGCTCGTCGGCGTCGGCGACTGCGCTGATCCTGCTGCTGTTTTCTGCTCTGCTCGTCGGCGTCTGCGACTGCGCTGGTCCTGCTGTTGTTTTCACCTCTGCTCGTCTACGTCTGCGACTGCGCTGATCCTGCTGCTGTTTTCTGCTCTGCTCGTCGGCGTCGGCGACTGTGCTGGTCCTGCTGCTGTTTTCTTCTTTGCTCGTCGGCGTTGGCGACTGCGCTAATCCTGCTGCTGTTTTCTGCTCTGCTCGTCGGCGACTGCGCTGTTCCTGCTGCTGTTTTCTGCACTGCTCATCAGCGTCTGCGACTGCGCTGATCCTGCTGCTGTTTTCTGCTCTGCTCGTAGGCGTCGCCGACTGCGCTGGTCCTGCTGCTGTTTTCTTCACTGCTCATCGGCGTCTGCGACTGCGTTGATCCTGCTGCTGTTTTCTGCTCTGCTCATCGGCGTCGGTGACTGCGCTGATCCTGCTGCTGTTTTCTGCTCTGCTCGTAGGCGTCGCCGACTGCGCTGGTCCTGCTGCTGTTTTCTGCTCTGCTCGTCGGCGACTGCGTTGATCCTGCTGCTGTTTTCTGCTCTGCTCGTCGGCGACTGCGCTGGTCCTGCTGCTGTTTTCTGCACTGCTCATCGGCGTCTGCGGCTGCGCTGGTCCTGCTGCTGTTTTCTGCACTGCTCGTAGGCGTCGGCGACTGCGCTGGTCCTGCTGATGTTTTCTGCACTGCTCATTGGCGTCGGCGACTGTGCTGATCCTGCTGCTGTTTTCTGCTCTGCTCGTAGGCGTCGGCTACTGCGCTGGTCCTGCTGCTGATTTCTGCACTGCTCATCGGCGTCGGCGACTGCGCTGATCCTGCTTCTGTTTTCTGCTCTGCTCGTCGGCGACTGCGCTGGACCTGCTGCTGTTTTCTGCACTGCTCATCGTCGTTGGCGACAGCGTTGATCCTGCTGCTGTTCTCTGCTCTGCTCGTTGGCGTCTTCGACTGCGCATCTCCTGCCGCTTTTTTCTGCTTTGCACGTCGGCGTCAGCGACTACGCTGATTCTGCTGCTGTTCTCTGCTCTGCTCGTCGGCGTCTGGGACTGCGCATCTCTTGCTGCTGTTTTTTGCTCTGCTCGTCGGCGCCGGCAACTGCGCTGATCCTGCTGCTGTTTTCTGCTCTGCTCATCGGCGTCAGCGAATGGGCTGATCCTGCTTCTGTTTTCTGCTGTGCTCGTCTGCGTCAGCGAATGCGCTGATCCTGCTGCTGTTTCCTGCTCTGCTCGTCGCCGTCGGCGACTTCACGGGTCCTGCTGTTGTTTTCTGCTCTGATCGCCGTCGTCAGCGACTGCGCTGGTCCTGCTGCTGTTTTCTTCTCTGCTCGTCGGCGACTGCGCTGGTCCTGCTGTTGTTTTCGCCTCTGCTCGTCGGCGTCTGCTCTGCTCATTGGCGTCTGCGACTGCGCTGGTCCTGCTGCTGTTTTCTGCTCTGCTCATTGGCGTCTGCGACTGCTCATCTCCTGCTGCTTTTTTCTGCTCTGCTCGTCGGTGTCAGCGACTGCGCTGACCCTGCTGCTGTTTTCTGCTCTGCTCATCGGCGTCTGCGACTGCACATCTCTGCTGCTGTTTTTTGCTCTGCTCGTCGGCGACTGCGCTGGTCCTGCTTCTGTTTTCTGCTCTGCTCATCGGCGTCGGCTACTGCGCTGATCCTGCTGCTGTTTTCTGCTCTGCTTGTCTGCGTCAGCGAATGCGCTGATCCTGCTGCTGTTTCCTGCTCTGGTCGTCGCTGTCGGCGACTGCGCTGGTCCTGCTGTTGTTTTCTGCTCTGATCGTCAGCGTCGGCGACTGCGCTGGTTCTGCTGCTGTTTTCTTCTCTGTTCGTCGGCGTCTGCTCTGCTCGTCGGCGTCTGCGACTGCGCTGGTCCTGCTGCTGTTTTCTGCTCTGCTCATCGGCGACTGCGCTGGTCCTGCTGGTGTTTTCTGCACTGCTCATCGGCATTGGCGACTGCACTGGTCCTGCTGTTGTTTTCGCCTCTGCTCGTTGGCGTCTGCGACTGTGCTTGTCCTGCTGTTGTTTTCTGCTCTGATCGTCAGCGTCGGCGACTGCGCTGGTTCTGCTGCTGTTTTCTTCTCTGTTCGTCGGCGTCTGCTCTGCTCGTCGGCGTCTGCGACTGCGCTGGTCCTGCTGCTGTTTTCTGCTCTGCTCATCGGCGACTGCGCTGGTCCTGCTGGTGTTTTCTTCACTGCTCATCGGCATTGGCGACTGCACTGGTCCTGCTGCTGTTTTCTGATCTGCTCGTAGGCGTCGGCGACTGCGCTAGTCATGCTGCTGTTTTCTGCACTGTTCATCGGCGTCTGTGACTGCGCTGGTCCTGCTGCTGTTTTCTGCTCTGATTGTCGGCGACTGCGCTGGTCCTGCTGCTGTTTTCTGCACTGCTCATCGGTGTCAGCGACTGCAATGATCCTGCTGCTTTTTTCTGCTCTGCTCATTGGCGTCTGCGACTGCGCATCTCCTGCTGCTTTTTTCTGCTCTGCTCGTCGGCGTCAGTGACTGCGTTGACCCTGCTGCTGTTTTCTGCTCTGATCGTCTGCGACTGCGCATCTCCTGCTGCTGTTTTTTGCTCTGCTCGTCGGCGTCAGCGACTGCGCTTATCCTGCTGCTTTTTTCTGCTCTGCTCGTCGGCGTCTGCGACTGCGCATCTCCTGCTGCTGTTTTTTGCTCTGCTCGTCGGCGACTGCGCTGGTCCTGCTGCTGTTTTCTTCTCTGCTCATCGGCGTCGACTACTGCGCTGATCCTTCTGCTGTTTTCTGCTCTGCTTGTCTGCGTCAGCGAATGCGCTGATCCTGCTGCTGTTTCCTTCTCTGCTCGTCGCCGTCGGCGACTGCCCTGGTCCTGCTGTTGTTTTCTGCTCTGATCGTCGGCGTCGGCGACTGCGCTGGTACTGCTGCTGTTTTCTTCTCTGCTCGTCGGCGTCTGCTCTGCTTGTCAGCGTCTGCGACTGCGCTGGTCCTGCTGCTGTTTTCTGCTCTGCTCATCGGCGACTGCGCTGGTCCTGCTGGTGTTTTCTGCACTGCTCATCGGCGTCGGCGACTGCGCTGGTATTGCTGTTGTTTTCGCCTCTGCTCGTCGGCGTCTGCGACTGCGCTGGTCCTGCTGCTGTTTTCTGCACTGCTCATCGGCGTCGGCGACTCTGCTGATCCTGCTGCTGTTTTCTGCTCTCCTCGTAGGCGTCGGCGACTGCGCTGGTCCTGCTACTGTTTTCTGCACTGCTCATCGGCGTCTTCGACTGCGCTGGTCCTGCTGCTGTTTTCTGCTCTGCTCGTCGGCGACTGCGCTGGTCCTTTTGCTGTTTTCTGCACTGCTCATCTGCGTCGGCGACTGCGTTGATCCTGCTGCTGTTTTCTGCTCTGCTCGTAGGCGTCGGCTACTGCGCTGGTCCTGCTACTGTTTTCTGCACTGCTCATCGGCGTCTGCGACTGCGCTGGTCCTGCTGCTGTTTTCTGCTCTGCTCGTCGGCGACTGCGCTGGTCCTTTTGCTGTTTTCTGCACTGCTCATCGGCGTCGGCGACTGCGTTGATCCTGCTGCTGTTTTCTGCTCTGCTCATTGGCGTCTGCGACTGCGCATCTCCTGCTGCTTTTTTCTGCTCTGCTTGTCGGCGTCAACGACTGCGCTGACCCTGCTGCTGTTTTCTGCTCTGATCGTCTGCGACTGCGCATCTCCTGCTGCTGTTTTTGCTCTGCTCGTCAGCGACTGCGCTTATCCTGCTTCTGTTTTCTGCTCTGTTCGTCGGCGTCTGCACATCTCCTGCTGCTGTTTTTTGCTCTGCTCATCGGCGTCGGCTACTGCGCTGATCCTGCTGCTGTTTTCTGCTCTGCTCGTCTGCGTCAGCGAATGCGCTGATCCTGCTGCTGTTTCCTGCTCTGCTCGTCGCCGTCGGCGACTGCACTGACCCTGCTGCTGTTTTCTGCTCTGCTTGTCGGTGTCGGCTACTGCGCTGATCCTGCTGCTATTTTCTGCTCTGCTCATCGGCGTCAGCGACTGGGATGATCCTGCTGCTGTTTTCTGCTCTGCTCGTCTGCTTCAGCAAATGCGCTGATCCTGCTGCTGTTTTCTGCTCTGCTCATCGCCGTCGGCGCCTGCGCTGGTCCTGCTGTTGTTTGCTTGTCTGCTCGTCAGCGTCTGCTCTGCTCGTCGGCGTCTGCGACCGCGCAGGTCCTGCTGCTGTTTTCTGCTCTGCTCGTCGGTGACTGCGCTGGTCCTGCTGCTGTTTTCTGTTCTGCTCGTGGGTGACTGCGCTGGTCCTGCTAGTGTTTTCTGCACCGCTCATCGGCGTCAGCGAATGCGCTGATCCTGCGGCTGTTTTCTGCACTGCACGTCGGTGACTGCGCAGGTCCTGCTGCTGTTTTCTGCTCTGCTCGTCGGCGACTGCGCTGGTCCTGCTGCTGTTTTCTGCTCTGTTCGTCGGCGACTGCTTTGGTCCTGCTGCTGTTTGCTGCTCTGCTCGTCGGCGACTGCGCTGGTCCTGCTGCTGTTTTCCGCACTGCTCATCGGCGTCGGCGACTGCGCTGGTCCTGCTGTTGTTTTCGCCTCTGCTGGTCGGCGTCTGCTCTGCTCGTCGGCGTCTGCGACTGCGCTGGTCCTGCTGCTGTTTTCTGCTCCGCTCGTCGGCGTCGGTGGCTGCGAGATCCTGCTGCTGTTTTCTGCTCTGCTCGTTGGCTTCTGCGACTGTTCATCTCCTGCTGCTTTTTTCTGCTCTGTTCGTCGGCGTCAGCTACTGCGCTGATCCTGCTGCTGTTTTCTGCTCTGCTCGTCAGTGTCAGCGACTACGCTGATCCTGCTGCTGTTTTTTTGCTCTGCTCATTGGCGACTGCGCTGGTCCTGCTGCTGTTTTCTGCACTGCTCATCGGCGTCGGTGACTGTGCTGATCCTGCTGCTGTTTTCTGCTCTGCTCGTAGGCGTCGCCGACTGCGCTGGTCCTACTGTTGTTTTCGCCTCTGCTCGTCTGCATCTACTCTGCTCGTCGGCGTCTGCGACTGCGCTGGTCCTGCTGTTGTTTTCGCCTCTTCTCTTCTGCGTCTGCTCTGCTCGTCGGCGTCTGCGACTGCGCTGGTCCTGCTGCTGTTTTCTGCTCTGCTCGTCGGCGTCGGCGACTGCGCTGGTCCTTCTGCTGTTTTCTGCACTGCTCATCGGCGTCGGCGACTGCGCTGAACCTGCTGCTGTTTTCTGCTTTGCTCGTAGGCGTCGCCGACTGCGCTGGTCCTGCTGCTGTTTTCTGCTCTGCTCGTTGGCGACTGCGCTGGTCCTGCTGCTGTTTTCTGCTCTGCTCGTCGGCGTCTGCGACTGCTCTGATCCTGCTGCTGTTTTTTGCTCTGCTCGTCGGCGTCGGCGACTGCGCTGAACCTGCTGCTGTTTTCTGCTCTGCTCGTTGGCGACTGCGCTGGTCCTGCTGCTGTTTTCTGCTCTGCTCGTCGGTGTCTGCGACTGCGCTGATCCTGCTGCTGTTTTCTGCTCTGCTCGTCGGCATCTGCTACTGCGCTGATCCTGCTGCTGTTTTTTGCTCAGCTCGTCGGCGTCGGCGACTGCGCTGATCCTGCTGCTGTTTTCTGCTCTGCTCGTCGGCGTCGGCCACTGCGCGGGTCCTGCTGCTGTTTTCTTCTCTGCTCGTCGGCGTCGGCGACTGCGCTGATCCTGCTGCTGTTTTCTGCTCTGCTCGTCGGCGTCTGCGACTGCGCTGGTCCTGCTGTTGTTTTCACCTCTGCTCGTCTACGTCTGCGACTGCGCTGATCCTGCTGCTGTTTTCTGCTCTGCTCGTCGGCGTCGGCGACTGTGCTGGTCCTGCTGCTGTTTTCTTCTCTGCTCGTCGGCGTTGGCGACTGCGCTAATCCTGCTGCTGTTTTCTGCTCTGCTTGTCGGCGACTGCGCTGTTCCTGCTGCTGTTTTCTGCACTGCTCATCAGCGTCTGCGACTGCGCTGATCCTGCTGCTGTTTTCTGCTCTGCTCGTAGGCGTCGCCGACTGCACTGGTCCTGCTGCTGTTTTCTTCACTGCTCATCGGCGTCTGCGACTGCGTTGATCCTGCTGCTGTTTTCTGCTCTGCTCATCGGCGTCGGTGACTGCGCTGATCCTGCTGCTGTTTTCTGCTCTGCTCGTAGGCGTCGCCGACTGCGCTGGTCCTGCTGCTGTTTTCTGCTCTGCTCGTCGGCGACTGCGTTGATCCTGCTGCTGTTTTCTGCTCTGCTCGTCGGCGACTGCGCTGGTCCTGCTGCTGTTTTCTGCACTGCTCATCGGCGTCTGCGGCTGCGCTGGTCCTGCTGCTGTTTTCTGCACTGCTCGTAGGCGTCGGCGACTGCGCTGGTCCTGCTGATGTTTTCTGCACTGCTCATTGGCGTCGGCGACTGTGCTGATCCTGCTGCTGTTTTCTGCTCTGCTCGTAGGCGTCGGCTACTGCGCTGGTCCTGCTGCTGATTTCTGCACTGCTCATCGGCGTCGGCGACTGCGCTGATCCTGCTTCTGTTTTCTGCTCTGCTCGTCGGCGACTGCGCTGGACCTGCTGCTGTTTTCTGCACTGCTCATCGGCGTTGGCGACAGCGTTGATCCTGCTGCTGTTCTCTGCTCTGCTCGTTGGCGTCTTCGACTGCGCATCTCCTGCCGCTTTTTTCTGCTTTGCACGTCGGCGTCAGCGACTACGCTGATTCTGCTGCTGTTCTCTGCTCTGCTCGTCGGCGTCTGGGACTGCGCATCTCTTGCTGCTGTTTTTTGCTCTGCTCGTCGGCGCCGGCAACTGCGCTGATCCTGCTGCTGTTTTCTGCTCTGCTCATCGGCGTCAGCGACTGGGCTGATCCTGCTTCTGTTTTCTGCTGTGCTCGTCTGCGTCAGCGAATGCGCTGATCCTGCTGCTGTTTCCTACTCTGCTCGTCGCCGTCGGTGACTTCACGGGTCCTGCTGTTGTTTTCTGCTCTGATTGCCGTCGTCAGCGACTGCGCTGGTCCTGCTGCTGTTTTCTTCTCTGCTCGTCGGCGACTGCGCTGGTCCTGCTGTTGTTTTCGCCTCTGCTCGTCGGCGTCTGCTCTGCTCATTGGCGTCTGCGACTGCGCTGGTCCTGCTGCTGTTTTCTGCTCTGCTCATTGGCGTCTGCGACTGCGCATCTCCTGCTGCTTTTTTCTGCTCTGCTCGTCGGCGTCAGCGACTGCGCTGACCCTGCTGCTGTTTTCTGCTCTGATCGTCTGCGACTGCGCATCTCCTGCTGTTGTTTTTTGCTCTGCTCGTCGGCGTCAGCGACTGCGCTTATCCTGCTGCTGTTTTCTGCTCTGCTCGTCGGCGTCTGCGACTGCGCATCTCCTGCTGCTGTTTTTTGCTCTGCTCATCGGCGTTGGCTACTGCGCTGGTCCTGCTGCTGTTTTCTGCACTGCTCGTCGCGGTCGGCGGCTGCGCTGGTCCTGCTGTTGTTTCCTGCTCTGCTCGTCAGTGTCGGCGACTGCGCTGGTGCTGCTGTTGTTTTCTGCTCTGCTCGTCAGCGTTGGCGCTGATCCTGCTGCTGTTTACTGCTCTGCTCGTCGCTGTCGGCGACTGCGCTGGTCCTGCTGCTGTTTTCTGCTCTTCTCTTCGGCGTCTGAGACTGCGCATCTCCTGCCGCTGTTTTTTGCTCTGTGCGTCGACGACTGCGCTTATCCTGCTGTTGTTTCCTGCTCTGCTCGTCAGCGTCGGCGACTGCGCTGGTGCTACTGCTGTTTTCTGCTCTGCTCGTCAGCGTTGGCGCTGATCCTGCTGCTGTTTCCTGCTCTGCTCGTCGCCGTCGGCGACTGCGCTGGTCCTGCTGTTGTTTTCTGCTCTGATTGTCGGCGTTGGCGACTGCGCTGGGCCTGCTGCTGTTTTCTGCTCTGCTCGTCGGCGTTGGCTACTGCGCTGATCCTGCTGCTATTTTCTGCTCTGCTCATCGGCGTCAAAGACTGGGATGATCCTGCTGCTGTTTTCTGCTCTGCTCATCTGCGACAGCGAATGCGCTGATCCTGCTGCTGTTTTCTGCTCTGTTCGTCGCCGACGGCGCCTGCGCTGGTCCTGCTATTGTTTTCTTCTCTGCTCGTCAGCATCTGCTTTGCTCGTCGGCGTCTGCGACTGCGCTGGTCCTGCTGCTGTTTTCTGCTCTGCTCGTCGGCGACTGCGCTGATCCTGCGGCTGTTTTCTGCACTGCTCGTCGGCGACTGCGCAGGTCCTGCTGCTATTTTCTGCTCTGCTCGTCGGCGACTGCGCTGGTCCTGCTGCTGTTTTCTGCTCTGCTCGTCGGCGACTGCGCTGGTCCTGCTGCTGTTTTCTGCTCTGCTCGTAGGCGACTGCGCTGGTCCTGCTGCTGTTTTCTGCACTGCTCATCGGCGTCGGCGACTGCGCTGGTCCTGCTGTTGTTTTCGCCTCTGCTCGTCGGCGTTAGCGACTGCGTTGATCCTGCTGCTGTTTTCTAATCTGCTCGTTGGCGTCTGCGACTGCTCATCTCCTGCTGCTTTTTTCTGCTCTGCTCGTCGGCGTCAGCGACTGCGCTGATCCTGCTGCTGTTTTCTGCTCTGCTCGTCGGTGTCAGCGACTGCGCTGGTCCTGCTGCTGTTTTCTGCACTGCTCATCGGCGTCGGCGACTGCGCTGATTCTGCTGCTGTTTTCTGCTCTGCTCGTAGGCGGCGCCGACTGCGCTGGTCCTGCTGTTGTTTTCGCCTCTTCTCGTATGTGTCTGCTCTGCTCTTCTGCGTCTGCGACTGCGCTGGTCCTGCTGCTGTTTTCTGCTCTGCTCGTCGGCGACTGCGCTGGTCCTGCTGCTGTTTTCTGCACTGCTCATTGGCGCAGCGACTGCGCATCTCCTGCTGCTTTTTTCTGCTCTGCTCGTCGGCGTCAGCGACTGCGCTGACACTGCTGCTGTTTTCTGCTCTGATCGTCTGCGACTGCGCATCTCCTGCTGCTGTTTTTTGCTCTGCTCGTCGGCGTCAGCGACTGCACTGATCCTGCTGCTGTTTTTTGCTCTGCTCGTCGGTGACTGCGCTGGTCCTGCTATTGTTTTCTGCTCTGCTCATCGGCGTCGGCTACTGCGCTGATCCTGCTGCTGTTTTCTGCTCTGCATGTCTGCGTCAGCGAATGCGCTGATCCTGCTGCTGTTTCCTGCTATGCTCGTCGCCGTCGGCGACTGCGCTGGTCCTGCTGTTGTTTTCTGCTCTGATCGTCGGCGACTGCTCTGGTCCTGCTGCTGTTTTCTTCTCTGCTCGTCGGTGTCTGCTCTGCTCGTCGGCGTCTGCGACTGCGCTGCTCCTGCTGCTGTTTTCTGCTCTGCTCGTCGGCGACTGCGCTGGTGCTGCTGCTGTTTTCTGCACTGCTCATCGGCGTAGGCGACTGTGCTGATCCTGCTGCTGTTTTCTGCTCTGCTCGTAGGCGTCGGCGACTGCGCTGGTCCTGCTGCGGTTTTCTGCACTGCTCATCGGTGTCTGCGACTGCGCTGGTCCTGCTGCTGTTTTTTGCTCTGCTCATCGGCGACTGCGCTGGTCCTGCTGCTGTTTTCTGCACTGCTCATCGGTGTTGGCGACTGCGTTGATCCTGCTGCTGTTTTCTGCTCTGCTCATTGGCGTCTGCGCATCTCCTGCTGCTTTTTTCTGCTCTGCTCGTCAGCATCAGCGACTGCGCTGACCCTGCTGCTGTTTTCTGCTCTGATCGTCTGCGACTGCGCATCTCCTGCTGCTGTTTTTTGCTCTGCTCGTCGGCGTCAGCGACTGCGCTGATCCTGCTGCTGTTTTTTGCTCTGCTCATCGGCGTCTGCGACTGCACATCTCTGCTGCTGTTTTTTGCTCTGCTCGTCGGCGACTGCGCTGGTCCTGCTTCTGTTTTCTGCTCTGCTCATCGGCGTCGGCTACTGCGCTGATCCTGCTGCTGTTTTCTGCTCTGCTTGTCTGCGTCAGCGAATGCGCTGATCCTGCTGCTGTTTCCTGCTCTGGTCGTCGCTGTCGGCGACTGCGCTGGTCCTGCTGTTGTTTTCTGCTCTGATCGTCAGCGTCGGCGACTGCGCTGGTTCTGCTGCTGTTTTCTTCTCTGTTCGTCGGCGTCTGCTCTGCTCGTCGGCGTCTGCGACTGCGCTGGTCCTGCTGCTGTTTTCTGCTCTGCTCATCGGCGACTGCGCTGGTCCTGCTGGTGTTTTCTGCACTGCTCATCGGCATTGGCGACTGCACTGGTCCTGCTGTTGTTTTCGCCTCTGCTCGTTGGCGTCTGCGACTGTGCTTGTCCTGCTGTTGTTTTCTGCTCTGATCGTCAGCGTCGGCGACTGCGCTGGTTCTGCTGCTGTTTTCTTCTCTGTTCGTCGGCGTCTGCTCTGCTCGTCGGAGTCTGCGACTGCGCTGGTCCTGCTGCTGTTTTCTGCTCTGCTCATCGGCGACTGCACTGGTCCTGCTGGTGTTTTCTTCACTGCTCATCGGCATTGGCGACTGCACTGGTCCTGCTGTTGTTTTCGCCTCTGCTCATCGGCGTCTGCGACTGTGCTGATCCTGCTGCTGTTTTCTGATCTGCTCGTAGGCGTCGGCGACTGCGCTAGTCATGCTGCTGTTTTCTGCACTGTTCATCGGCGTCTGTGACTGCGCTGGTCCTGCTGCTGTTTTCTGCTCTGATTGTCGGCGACTGCGCTGGTCCTGCTGCTGTTTTCTGCACTGCTCATCGGTGTCAGCGACTGCAATGATCCTGCTGCTTTTTTCTGCTCTGCTCATTGGCGTCTGCGACTGCGCATCTCCTGCTGCTTTTTTCTGCTCTGCTCGTCGGCGTCAGTGACTGCGTTGACCCTGCTGCTGTTTTCTGCTCTGATCGTCTGCGACTGCGCATCTCCTGCTGCTGTTTTTTGCTCTGCTCGTCGGCGTCAGCGACTGCGCTTATCCTGCTGCTTTTTTCTGCTCTGCTCGTCGGCGTCTGCGACTGCGCATCTCCTGCTGCTGTTTTTTGCTCTGCTCGTCGGCGACTGCGCTGGTCCTGCTGCTGTTTTCTGCTCTGCCCATCGGCGTCGACTACTGCGCTGATCCTTCTGCTGTTTTCTGCTCTGCTTGTCTACGTCAGCGAATGCGCTGATCCTGCTGCTGTTTCCTTCTCTGCTCGTCGCCGTCGGCGACTGCCCTGGTCCTGCTGTTGTTTTCTGCTCTGATCGTCGGCGTCGGCGACTGCGCTGGTACTGCTGCTGTTTTCTTCTCTGCTCGTCGGCGTCTGCTCTGCTTGTCAGCGTCTGCGACTGCGCTGGTCCTGCTGCTGTTTTCTGCTCTGCTCATCGGCGACTGCGCTGGTCCTGCTGGTGTTTTCTGCACTGCTCATCGGCGTCGGCGACTGCGCTGGTATTGCTGTTGTTTTCGCCTCTGCTCGTCGGCGTCTGCGACTGCGCTGGTCCTGCTGCTGTTTTCTGCACTGCTCATCGGCGTCGGCGACTGTGCTGATCCTGCTGCTGTTTTCTGCTCTCCTCGTAGGCGTCGGCGACTGCGCTGGTCCTGCTACTGTTTTCTGCACTGCTCATCGGCGTCTTCGACTGCGCTGGTCCTGCTGCTGTTTTCTGCTCTGCTCGTCGGCGACTGCGCTGGTCCTTTTGCTGTTTTCTGCACTGCTCATCGGCGTCGGCGACTGCGTTGATCCTGCTGCTGTTTTCTGCTCTGCTCGTAGGCGTCGGCTACTGCGCTGGTCCTGCTACTGTTTTCTGCACTGCTCATCGGCGTCTGCGACTGCGCTGGTCCTGCTGCTGTTTTCTGCTCTGCTCGTCGGCGACTGCGCTGGTCCTTTTGCTGTTTTCTGCACTGCTCATCGGCGTCGGCGACTGCGTTGATCCTGCTGCTGTTTTCTGCTCTGCTCATTGGCGTCTGCGACTGCGCATCTCCTGCTGCTTTTTTCTGCTCTGCTCGTCGGCGTCAGCGACTGCGCTGACCCTGCTGCTGTTTTCTGCTCTGATCGTCTGCGACTGCGCATCTCCTGCTGCTGTTTTTTGCTCTGCTCGTCGGCGTCAGCGACTGCACTGATCCTGCTGCTGTTTTTTGCTCTGCTCGTCGGCGACTGCGCTGGTCCTGCTGCCGTTTTCTGCTCTGCTCATCGGCGTCGTCTACTGCGCTGATCCTGCTGCTGTTTTCTGCTCTGCTTGTCTGCGTCAGCGAATGCGCTGATCCTGCTGCTGTTTCCTGCTCTGCTCGTCGCCGCCGGCGACTGCGCTGGTCCTGCTGTTGTTTTCTGCTCTGATCGTCGGCGTCGGCGACTGCAATGGTCCTACTGCTGTTTTCTTCTCTGCTCGTCGTCGTCTGCTCTGCTCGTCGGCGTCTGCGACTGCGCTGAACCTGCTGCTGTTTTCTGCTCTGCTCATCGGCGACTGCGCTGGTCCTGCTGTTGTTTTCGCCTCTGCTCGTAGGCGTCGACGACTGCGCTGGTCCTGCTGCTGTTTTCTGCTCTGCTCGTAGGCGTCGGCGACTGCGCTGGTCCTGCTGCTGTTTTCTGCACTGTTCTTCGGCGTCGGCGACTGCCCTGATCCTGCTGCTGTTTTCTGCTCTGCTCGGCGGCGACTGCCCTGGACCTGCTGCTGTTTTCTACACTGCTCATCGGCGTCGGCGACTGCGTTGATCCTGCTGCTGTTTTCTGCTCTGCTCGTTGGCGTATGCGACTGCGCATCTCCTGCCAATTTTTTCTGCTCTGCTCGTCGGCGTCAGCGACTGTGGTGATCCTGCTGCTGTTTTCTGCTCTGCTCGTCGGCGTCTGCGACTGCGCATCTCCTGCTGCTGTTTTTTGCTCTGCGCGTCGGCGACTGCACTGATCCTGCTGCTGTTTTCTGCTCTGCTCATTGGCGTCAGCGACTGGGCTGATCCTGCTGCTGTTTTCTGCTCTGCTCATCTGCGTCAGGGAATGCGCTGATCCTGCTGCTGTTTTCTGCACTGCTCGTTGGCGTCTGCGACTGTGCATCTCCTGCCGATTTTTTCTGCTCTGCTCGTCGGCGTCAGCGACTGGGCTTGTCCTGCTGTTGTTTTCTGCTCTGATCGCCGGCGTCGGCGACTGCGCTGGTCCTGCTGCTGTTTTCATCTCTGCTCGTCGGCGTCTGCTCTGCTCGTCGGCGTCTGCGCTGGTCCTGCTGCTGTTTTCTGCTCTGCTCGTCGGCGACTGCTCTGGTCCTGCAGTTGTTTTCGCCTCTGCTCGTCGGTGTCTGCTCTGCTCTTCGGCGTCTGCGACTGCGCTGGTCATGCTGCTGTTTTCTGCTCTGCTCATTGGCGTCTGCGACTGCGCATCTCCTGCTGCTTTTTTCTGCTCTGCTCGTTGGCGTCAGCGACTGCGCTGACCCTGCTGCTGATTTCTGCTCTGATCGTCTGCGACTGCGCATCTCCTGCTGCTGTTTTTTGCTCTGCTCGTCGGTGTCAAAAACTGCGCTGATCCTGCTGCTGTTTTCTGCTCTGCTCGTCGGTGTCTGCGACTGCGCTGGTCCTGCTGCTGTTTTCTGCTCTGCTCGTCAGCGACTCCGCTGATCCTGCTGCTGTTTTCTGCTCTGCTCGTAGGCGTCGGCGACTGCGCTGGTCCTCCTGCTGTTTTCTGCACTGCTCATCGGCGTCGGCGACTGCGCTGATCCTGCTGCTGTTTTCTGCTTTGCTCGTAGGCGTCGCCGACTGCGCTGGTCCTGCTGCTGTTTTCTGCTCTGCTCTTCGGCGACTGCGCTGGTCCTGCTGCTGTTTTCTGCACTGCTCATCGGCGTCGGCGACTGCGTTGATCCTGCTGCTGTTTTCTGCTCTGCTCGTTGGCGTCTGCGACTGCGGATCTCCTGATGCTTTTTTCTGCTCTGCTCGTCGGCGTCAGCAACTGCGCTGATCTTGCTGCTGTTTTCTGCTCTGCTCGTTTACGTCAGCGACTACGCTGATCCTGCTGCTGTTTTCTGCTCTGCTCGTCGGCGTCTGCGACTGCTCTGGTCCTGCTGCTGTTTTTTGCTCTGCTCGTCGGCGTCAGCGACTGCGCTGATCCTGCTGCTAATTTCTGCTCTGCTCATCGGCGTCTGCGACTGCGCTGGTCCTGTTGCTGTTTTCTGCTCTGCTCGTCGGCATCAGCGACTGCGCTGATGCTGTTTTCTGCTCTGCTCGTGGAGGTCAGCAACTGCGCTGATCCTGCTGTTGTTTTCTGCTCTGCTCGTCGCCGTCAGCGACTGCGCTCGTCCTGCTGTTGTTTTCTGCTCTGATCGTCGGCGTCGGCGACTGCGCTGGTCCTGCTGCTGTTTTCTGCTCTGCTAATCGGCGTCTGCGACTGCGCTGACCCTGCTGCTGATTTCTGCTCTGCTCATCGGCGTCTGCGACTGCGCTGGTCCTGCTGCTGTTTTCTGCTCTGCTCGTCGGCGACTGCGCTGATCCTGCTGCTGTTTTCTGCTCTGCTCGTCGGCGACTGCGCTGATCCTGCTGCTGTTTTCTGCTCTGCTCGTAGGCGTCGGCGACTGCGCTGGTCCTGCTTCTGTTGTCTGCTCTGCTCATCGGCGACTGCGCTGTTCCTGCTTCTGTTTTCTGCTTTGCTCGTAGGCGTCGCCGACTGCGCTGGTCCTGCTGCTGTTTTCTGCTCTGCTCGTCGGCGACTGCGCTGGTCCTGCTGCTGTTTTCTGCTCTGCTCATCAGCTTCTGCGACTGCGCTGGTCATGCTGCTGTTTTGTGCTCTGCTCGTCGGCGTCGGTGACTGCGCTGATCCTGCTGTTGTTATCTGCTCTGATCGTCGGCGTCTGCAACTGCGCTGGTCCTGCTGTTGTTTTCTGCTCTGCTCATAGGCGTCTGCTACTGCGCTGATCCTGCTGCTATTTTCTGCTCTGCTCATCGGCGTCAGCGACTGGGCTGATCCGGCTGCTGTTTTCTGCTCTGCTTGTCTGCGTCAGCGAATGCGCTGATCCTGCTGCTGTTTTCTGCTCTGCTCGTCGCCGTCAGCGCTGATCCTGCTGCTGTGTCCTGCTCTGCTCGTCGCCGTCGGCGACTGCGCTGGTCCTGCTGTTGTTTTCTTCTCTGCTCGTCGGCGTCTGCTCTGCTCATCGGCGTCAGCGACTGCGCTGGTCCTGCTGCTGTTTTCTGCTCTGCTCGTCGGTGACTGCGCTGGTCCTGCTGCTGTTTTTTGCTCTGCTCGTCGGCGTCTGCTCTGCTCATCGGCGTCAGCGACTGCGCTGATCCTGCTGCTGCTTTCTGCTCTGCTCGTCGGAGTCTGCGACTGCACTGGTCCTGCTGCTGTTTTCTGCTCTGCTCGTCGGCATCAGTGACTGCGCTGATGCTGTTTTCTGCTCTGCTCGTCGAGGTCAGCAACTGCGCTGATCATTCTGCTGTTTTCTGCTCTTCTCATCGCCGTCGGCGACTGCGCTCGTCCTGCTGTTGTTTTCTGCTCTGATCGTCGGCCTCGGCGACTGCGCTGGTCCTGCTGCTGTTTTCTGCTCTGCTCGTTGGCTACTGCTCTGATCCTGCTGCTGTTTTCTGCTCTGCTCGTCGGTGACTGCGCTGATCCTGCTGCTGTTTTCTGCTCTGCTCGTAGGCGTCGGCGACTGCGCTGGTCCTGCTGCTGTTGTCTGCTCTGCTCATCGGCGACTGCGCTGTTCCTGCTGCTGTTTTCTGCTTTGCTCGTAGGCGTCGCCGACTGCGCTGGTCCTGCTGCTGTTTTCTGCTCTGCTCGTCGGCGACTGCGCTGGTCCTGCTGCAGTTTTCTGCTCTGCTCATCAGCTTCTGCGACTGCGCTGGTCCTGCTGCTGTTTTTTGCTCTGCTCGTCGGCGTCGGTGACTGCGCTGATCCTGCTGTTGTTATCTGCTCTGATCGTCGGCGTCGGCGACTGCGCTGGTCCTGCTGTTGTTTTCTGCTCTGCTCATCGGCGTCTGCTACTGCGCTGATCCTGCTGCTATTTTCTGCTCTGCTCATCGGCGTCAGCGACTGGGCTGATCCTGCTGCTGTTTTCTGCTCATCTTGTCTGCGTCAGCGAATGCGCTGATCCTGCTGCTGTTTTCTGCTCTGCTCGTCGCCGTCAGTGCTGATCCTGCTGCTGTGTCCTGCTCTGCTCGTCGCCGTCGGCGACTGCGCTGGTCCTGCTGTTGTTTTCTTCTCTGCTCGTCGGCGTCTGCTCTGCTCATCGGCGTCAGCGACTGCGCTGGTCCTGCTGCTGTTTTCTGCTCTGCTCGTCGGTGACTGCGCTGGTCCTGCTGCTGTTTTTTGCTCTGCTCGTCGGCGTCGGCGACTGCGCTGATCCTGCTGCTGCTTTCTGCTCTGCTCGTCGGAGTCTGCAACTGCACTGGTCCTGCTGCTGTTTTCTGCTCTGCTCGTCGGCATCAGTGACTGCGCTGATGCTGTTTTCTGCTCTGCTCGTCGAGGTCAGCACCTGCGCTGATCATTCTGCTGTTTTCTGCTCTTCTCATCGCCGTCGGCGACTGCGCTCGTCCTGCTGTTGTTTTATGCTCTGATCGTCGGCGTCGGCGACTGCGCTGGTCCTGCTGCTGTTTTCTGCTCTGCTCGTTGGCTACTGCGCTGATCCTGCTGCTGTTTTCTGCTCTGCTCGTCTAAGTCAGCAAATGCGCTGATCCTGCTGCTGTTTCCTGCTCTGCTCGTCGCCGTCGGCGACTGCGCTGGTACTGCTGGTGTTTTCTGCACTGCTCATCGGCGTCGGCGACTGCGCTGGTCCTTCTGTTGTTTTCGCCTCTGCTCGTCAGCGTCTGCGACTGCGCTGGTCCTGCTGCTGTTTTCTGCTCTGCTCGTCGGCGACTGTGCTGATCCTGCTGCTGTTTTCTGCCCTGCTCGTAGGCGTCGGCGACTGTGCTGGTCCTGCTGCTGTTTTCTGCACTGCTCATTGGCGTCGGCGACTGCGCTGATCCTGCTGCTGTTTTCTGCTCTGCTCGTCGGCGACTGCGCTGGACCTGCTGCTGTTTTCTGCACTGCTCATCGGCGTCGGCTACTGCGTTGATCCTGCTGCTGTTTTCTGCTCTGCTCGTTCGCGTCTGCGACTGCGCATCTCCTGCCGCTTTTTTCTGCTCTGCTCGTCGGCGTCAGCGACTGCGCTGATTCTGCTGCTGTTTTATGCTCTGCTCGTCGGTGTGTCTGCGACTGCGCATCTCCCTCTGCTGTTTTCTGCTCTGCTCGTCGGTGTCTGCAACTGCGCATCTCCCTCTGCTGTTTTTTGCTCTGCTCGTTGGAGTCGGCGACTGCGCTGATCCTGCTGCTGTTTTCTGCACTGCTCATCGGCGTTGGCGACAGCGTTGATCCTGCTGCTGTTTTCTGCTCTGCTCATTGAGGTCTGCGACTGCGCATCTCCTGCTGCTTTTTTCTGCTCTGCTCGTCAGCGTCAGCGACTGCGCTGATCCTGCTGCTGTTTTCTGCTCTGGTCGTAGGCGTCGGCGACTGCGCTGGTCCTGCTGCTGTTGTCTGCCTTGCTCATCGGCGACTGCGCTGTTCCTGCTGCTGTTTTCTGCTTTGCTCGTAGGCGTCGCCGACTGCGCTGGTCCTGCTGCTGTTTTCTGCTCTGCTCGTCGGCGACTGCGCTGGTCCTGCTGCTGTTTTCTGCTCTGCTCATCAGCGTCTGCGACTGCGCTGGTCCTGCTGCTGTTTTTTGCTCTGCTCGTCGGCGTCGGTGACTGCGCTGATCCTGCTGTTGTTATCTGCTCTGATCGTCGGCGTCGGCGACTGCGCTCGTCCTGCTGCTATTTTCTGCTCTGCTCATCGGCGTCAGCGACTGGGCTGATCCTGCTGCTGTTTTCTGCTCTGCTCGTCTGCGTCAGCGAATGCGCTGATCCTGCTGCTGTTTTCTGCTCTGCTCGTCGCCGTCAGCGCTGATCCTGCTGCTGTTTCCTGCTCTGCTCGTCGTCGTCGGCGACTGTGCTGGTCCTGCTGTTGTTTTCTTCTCTGCTCGTCGGCGTCTGCTCTGCTCGTCGGCGTCAGCGACTGCGCTGGTCCTGCTGCTGTTTTCTGCTCTGCTCGTCGGTGACTGCGCTGGTCCTGCTGCTGTTTTTTGCTCTGCTCGTCGGCGTCGGCGACTGCGCTGATCCTGCTGCTGCTTTCTGCTCTGCTCGTCAAAGTCTGCGACTGCACTGGTCCTGTTGCTGTTTTCTGCTCTGCTCCTCGGCATCAGTGACTGCGCTGATGCTGTTTTCTGCTCTGCTCGTCGAGGTCAGCAACTGCGCTGATCCTGCTGCTGTTTTCTGCTCTTTTCATCGCCGTCGGCGACTGCGCTCGTCCTGCTGTTGTTTTCTGCTCTGATCATCGGCGTCGGCGACTGCGCTGGTCCTGCTGCTGTTTTCTGCTCTGCTCGTTGGCTACTGCGCTGATCCTGCTGCTGTTTTCTGCTCTGCTCGTCTGCGTCAGCGAATGCGCTGATACTGCTGCTGTTTCCTGCTCTGCTCGTCGCCGTCGGCGACTGCGCTGGTCCTGCTGCTGTTTTCTTCTCTGCTCGTCGGCGTCTGCTCTGCTCGTCGGCGTCTGCGACTGCGCTGGGCCTGCTGCTGTTTTCTGCTCTGCTCGTCGGCGACTGCGCTGGTACTGCTGGTGTTTTCTGCACTGCTCATCGGCGTCGGCGACTGCGCTGGTCCTGCTGTTGCTTTCGCCTCTGCTCGTCGGCGTCTGCGACTGCGCTGGTCC
Source organism: Nothobranchius furzeri (assembly GCF_043380555.1). Taxonomy (NCBI): domain Eukaryota; kingdom Metazoa; phylum Chordata; class Actinopteri; order Cyprinodontiformes; family Nothobranchiidae; genus Nothobranchius; species Nothobranchius furzeri. The sequence continues at coordinate 30,392,581 of NC_091748.1, forward strand.
TGCTGCTGTTTTCTGCTCTGCTCGTCGGCGACTGTGCTGATCCTGCTGCTGTTTTCTGCCCTGCTCGTAGGCGTCGGCGACTGTGCTCGTCCTGCTGCTGTTTTCTGCACTGCTCATTGGCGTCGGCGACTGCGCTGATCCTGCTGCTGTTTTCTGCTCTGCTCGTCGGCAACTGCGCTGGACCTGCTGCTGTTTTCTGCACTGCTCAATGGCGTCGGCTACTGCGTTGATCCTGCTGCTGTTTTCTGCTCTGCTCGTTCGCGTCTGCGACTGCGCATCTCCTGCCGCTTTTTTCTGCTCTGATCGTCGGCGTCGGCGACTGCGCTCGTCCTGCTGCTATTTTCTGCTCTGCTCATCGGCGTCAGCGACTGGGCTGATCCTGCTGCTGTTTTCTGCTCTGCTCGTCTGCGTCAGCGAATGCGCTGATCCTGCTGATGTTTTCTGCTCTGCTCGTCGCCGTCAGCGCTGATCCTGCTGCTGTTTCCTGCTCTGCTCGTCGCCGTCGGCGACTGCGCTGGTCCTGCTGTTGTTTTCTTCTCTGCTCGTCGGCGTCTGCTCTGCTCGTCGGCGTCAGCGACTGCGCTGGTCCTGCTGCTGTTTTCTGCTCTGCTCGTCGGTGACTGCGCTGGTCCTGCTGCTGTTTTTTGCTCTGCTCGTCGGCGTCGGCGACTGCGCTGATCCTGCTGCTGCTTTCTGCTCTGCTCGTCAAAGTCTGCGACTGCACTGGTCCTGCTGCTGTTTTCTGCTCTGCTCCTCCGCATCAGTGACTGCGCTGATGCTGTTTTCTGCTCTGCTCGTCGAGGTCAGCAACTGCGCTGATCCTGCTGCTGTTTTCTGCTCTTTTCATCGCCGTCGGCGACTGCGCTCGTCCTGCTGTTGTTTTCTGCTCTGATCGTCGGCGACGGCGACTGCGCTGGTCCTGCTGCTGTTTTCTGCTCTGCTCGTTGGCTACTGCGCTGATCCTGCTGCCGTTTTCTGCTCTGCTCGTCTGCGTCAGCGAATGCGCTGATACTGCTGCTGTTTCCTGCTCTGCTCGTCGCCGTCGGCGACTGCGCTGGTCCTGCTGCTGTTTTCTTCTCTGCTCGTCGGCGTCTGCTCTGCTCGTCGGCGTCTGCGACTGCGCTGGGCCTGCTGCTGTTTTCTGCTCTGCTCGTCGGCGACTGCGCTGGTACTGCTGGTGTTTTCTGCACTGCTCATCGGCGTCGGCGACTGCGCTGGTCCTGCTGTTGCTGTCGCCTCTGCTCGTCGGCGTCTGCGACTGCGCTGGTCCTGCTGCTGTTTTCTGCTCTGCTCGTTGGCGACTGTGCTGATCCTGCTGCTGTTTTCTGCCCTGCTCGTAGGCGTCGGCGACTGTGCTCGTCCTGCTGCTGTTTTCTGCACTGCTCATTGGCGTCGGCGACTGCGCTGATCCTGCTGCTGTTTTCTGCTCTGCTCGTCGGCAACTGCGCTGGACCTGCTGCTGTTTTCTGCACTGCTCAACGGCGTCGGCTACTGCGTTGATCCTGCTGCTGTTTTCTGCTCTGCTCGTTCGCGTCTGCGACTGCGCATCTCCTGCCGCTTTTTTCTGCTCTGCTCGTCGGCGTCAGCGACTGCGCTGATCCTGCTGCTGTTTTCTGCTCTGCTCGTCGGCGTCTGCGACAGCGCATCTCCCTCTGCTGTTTTTTGCTCTGCACGCCGGCGTCGGCGACTGCGTTGATCCTGCTGCTGTTTTCTGCTCTGCTCATAAGCGACTGCGCTGGTCCTTCTGCTGTTTTCTGCACTGCTCATCGGCGTTGGCGACTGCGTTGATCCTGCTACTGTTTTCTGCTCTGCTCATTGAGGTCTGCGACTCGGCATCTCCTGCTGCTTTTTTCTGCTCTGCTCGTCAGCGTCAGCGACTGCGCTGACCCTGCTGCTGTTTTCTGCTCTGATCATCTGCGACTGCGCATCTCCTGCTGCTGTTTTTTTCTCTGCTCGTCGGCGTCAGCGACTGCGCTGATCCTGCTGCTGTTTTCTGCTCTGCACGTCAGCGTCTGCGACTGCACATCTCCTGCTGCTGTTTTTTGCTCTGCTCGTCGGCGACTGCACTGGTCCTGCTGCTGTTTTCTGCTCTGCTCATCGGCGTCGGCTACTGCGCTGATCCTGATGCTGTTTCCTGCTCTGCTCGTCGCTGTCGGCGACTGCGCTGGTCCTGCTGCTGTTTTCTTCTCTGCTCGTCGGCGTCTGCTCTGCTCGTCGGCGTCTGCGACTGCGCTGGTCCTGCTGCTGTATTCTGCTCTGCTCATCGGCGACTGCGCTGGTCCTGCTGGTGTTTTCTGCACTGCTCATCGGCGTCGGCGACTGCACTGGTCCTGCTGTTGTTTTCGCCTCTGCTCGTCGGCGTCTGCGACTGCGATTGTCCTGCTGCAGTTTTCTGCTCTGCTCGACGGCGACTGTGCTGGTCTTGCTGCTGTTTTCTGCACTGCTCATCGGCGTCGGCGACTGTGCTGTTCCTGCTGCTGTTTTCTGCTCTGCTCGTAGGCGTCGGCGACTGCGCTGGTCATGCTGCTGTTTTCTGCACTGCTCATCGGCGTCTGTGACTGCGCTGGTCCTGCTGCTGTTTTCTGCTCTGCTCGTCCGCGACTGCACTGGTCCTGCTGCTGTTTTCTGCACTGCTCATGTGCGTCGGCGACTGCGTTGATCCTGCTGCTGTTTTCTGCTCTGCTCATTGGCGTCTGCGACTGCAAATCTCCTGATGCTGTTTTTTGCTCTGTTCGTCGGCGTCAGCGACTGCGCTTATCCTGCTGCTGTTTTATGCTCTGCTCGTCGGCGTCTGCGACTGTGCATCTCCTGCTGCTGTTTTTTGCTCTGCTCGTCGGCGACTGCGCTGGTCCTGCTGCTGTTTTCTGCTCTGCTCATCGGCGTCGGCTACTGCGCTGATCCTTCTGCTGTTTTCTGCTCTGCTTGTCTGCATCAGTGAATGCGCTGATCCTGCTGCTGTTTCCTGCTCTGCTCGTCGCCGTCGGCGACTGCGCTGGTCCTGCTGCTGTTTTCTTCTCTGCTCGTCGGCGTCTGCTCTGCTCGTCGGCGTCTGCGACTGCGCTGGTCCTGCTGGTGTTTTCTGCACTGCTCATCGTGTCGGCGACTGCGCTGGTCCTGCTGTTGTTTTCGCCTCTGCTCGTCGGCGTCTGTGACTGCGCATCTCCTGCTGCTGTTTTTTGCTCTGCTCGTCGGCGTTGGCGACTGCGCTGATCCTGCTGCTGTTTTCTGCTCTGCTCGTCGGCGACTGCACTGGACCTGCTGCTGTTTTCTGCACTGCTCATCGGCGTCGGCGACTGCGTTGACCCTGCTGCTGTTTTCTGCTCTGCTCGTTGGCGTCTGCGACTGCGCATCTCCTGCCGCTTTTTTCTGCTCTGCTCGTCGTCGTCAGCGACTACGCTTATCCTGCTGCTGTTTTCTGCTCTGCTCGTCGGCGTCTGCGACTGCGCATCTCCTGCTGCTGTTTTTTGCTCTGCTCGTCGGCGACTGCGCTGGTGCTGCTGCTGTTTTCTTCTCTGCTCGTCGGCGTCTGCTCTGTTCGTCGGCGTCTGCGACTGCGCTGGGCCTGCTGCTGTTTTCTGCTCTGCTCGTCGGCGACTGCGCTGGTCCTGCTGGTGTTTTCTGCACTGCTCATCGGCGTCGGCGACTGCGCTGGTCCTGCTGTTGTTTTCGCCTCTGCTCATCGGCTTCTGCGACTGCGCATCTCCTGCTGCTATATTTTGCTCTTCTCGTCGGCGTTGGCGACTGCGCTGATCCTGCTGCTGTTTTCTGCTCTGCTTATTGGCGTCAGCGACTGGGCTGATCCTGCTGCTGTTTTCTGCTCTGCTCGTCTGCGTCAGCAAATGCGCTGATCCTGCTGCTGTTTTCTGCACTGCTCATCGGCGTCAGCGACTGCGTTGATCCTGCTGCTGTTTTCTGCTCTGCTCGTTGGCGTCTGCGACTACGCATCTCCTGCCGATTTTTTCGGCTCTGCTCGTCGGCATCAGCGACTGGGCTGGTCCTGCTGTTGTTTTATGCTCTAATCGCCGGCGTCGGCGACTGCGCTGGTCCTGCTGCTGTTTTCTGCACTGCTCATCAGCGTCGGCGACTGTGTTGATCCTGCTGCTGTTTTCTGCTCTGCTCGTTGGCGTCTGCGACTGCGCATCTCCTGCTGCTTTTTTCTGCTCTGCTCGTCGGCATCAGCGACTGCGCTGATCCTGCTGCTGTTTTCTGCTCTGCTCGTTTGTATCAGCGACTACGCTGATCCTGCTGCTGTTTTCTGCTCTGCTCGTCGGCGTCTGCGACTGCGCTGTTCCTGCTGCTTTTTTTGCTCTGCTCGTCGGCGTTGGCGACTGCGCTGATCCTGCTGCTTTCTGCTCTGTTCGTGGGCATCTGCGACTGCGCTGATCCTGCTGCTGTTTTCTGCTCAGCTCGTCGGCGTCGGCGACTGCTCTGGTCCTGCTGCTGTTTTCTTCTCTGCTCGTCGGCGTCGGCGACTGCGCTGGTCCTGCTGCTGTTTTCTGCTCTGCTCGTCGGCATCAGCGACTGCGCTGATGCTGTTTTCTGCTCTTCTCGTCGAGGTCAGCAACTGCGCTGATCCTGCTGCTGTTTTCTGCTCTGCTCGTCGCCGCCGGCGACTGCGCTCGTCCTGCTGTTGTTTTCTGCTCTGATCGTCGGTGTCGGTGACTGCGCTGGTCTTGCTGCTGTTTTCTGCTCTGCTCATCGGCGTCTGCTACTGCGCTGATCCTGCTGCTATTTTCTGCTCTGCTCATCGGCGTCAGCGACTGGGCTGATCCTGCTGCTGTTTTCTGCCCTGCTCGTCTGCGTCAGCGAATGCGCTGATCCTGCTGCTGTTTTCGGCTCTGCTCGTCGCCGTCAGCGCTGATCCTGCTGCTGTTCCCTGCTCTGCTCGTCGCCGTCGGCGACTGCGCTGGTCCTGCTGTTGTTTTCTTCTCTGCTCGTCGGCGTCTGCTCTGCTCATCGGTGTCTGCGACTGCGCTGGTCCTGCTGCTGTTTTCTGCTCTGCTCGTCGGTGACTGCGCTGATCCTGCTGCTGTTTTCTGCACTGCTAATTGGCGTCGGCGACTGCGCTGATCCTGCTGCTGTTTTCTGCTCTGCTCGTCGGCGTCAGTGACTGCACTGACCCTGCAGCTGTTTTCTGCTCTGCTTGTCAGTGTCGGCTACTGCGCTGTTCCTGCTGCTATTTTCTGCTCTGCTCATTGGCGTCAGCGACTGGGATGATCCTGCTGCTGTTTTCTGCTCTGCTCGTCTGCGTCAGCGAATGCGCTGATCCTGCTGCTGTTTTCTGCTCTGCTTGTCGCCGTCGGCGCCTGCGCTGGTCCTAATGTTGTTTTCTTCTCTGCTCGTCAGCGTCTGCTCTGCTCGTCGGCGTCTGCGACTGCGCTGGTCCTGCTGCTGTTTTCTGCTCTGCTTGTCGGCGACTGCGCAGGTCCTGCTGATGTTTTCTGCTCTGCTCGTCGGCGACTGCGCTGGTCCTGCTGCTGTTTTCTTCTCTGCTCGTCGGCGTCTGCTCTGCTCGTCGGCGTCGGTGACTGCGCTGATCCTGCTGTTGTTATCTGCTCTGATCGTCGGCGTCTGCGACTGCGCTGGTCCTGCTGTTGTTTTCTGCTCTGCTCATAAGCGTCTGCTACTGCGCTGATCCTGCTGCTATTTTCTGCTCTGCTCATCGGCGTCAGCGACTGGGCTGATCCGGCTGCTGTTTTCTGCTCTGCTTGTCTGCGTCAGCGAATGCGCTGATCCTGCTGCTGTTTTCTGCTCTGCTCGTCGCCGTCAGCGCTGATCCTGCTGCTGTGTCCTGCTCTGCTCGTCGCCGTCGGCGACTGCGCTGGTCCTGCTGTTGTTTTCTTCTCTGCTCGTCGGCGTCTGCTCTGCTCATCGGCGTCAGCGACTGCGCTGGTCCTGCTGCTGTTTTCTGCTCTGCTCGTCGGTGACTGCGCTGGTCCTGCTGCTGTTTTTTGCTCTGCTCGTCGGCGTCTGCTCTGCTCATCGGCGTCAGCGACTGCGCTGATCCTGCTGCTGCTTTCTGCTCTGCTCGTCGGAGTCTGCGACTGCACTGGTCCTGCTGCTGTTTTCTGCTCTGCTCGTCGGCATCAGTGACTGCGCTGATGCTGTTTTCTGCTCTGCTCGTCGAGGTCTGCTCTTCTCATCGCCGTCGGCGTCTGTGCTCGTCCTGCTGTTGTTTTCTGCTCTGATCGTCGGCCTCGGTGACTGCGCTGGTCCTGCTGCTGTTTTTTGCTCTGCTCGTCGGCGTCTGCTCTTCTCATCGCCGTCGGCGACTGCGCTCGTCCTGCTGTTGTTTTCTGCTCTGATCGTCGGCCTCGGCGACTGCGCTGGTCCTGCTGCTGTTTTCTGCTCTGCTCGTTGGCTACTGCGCTGATCCTGCTGCTGTTTTCTGCTCTGCTCGTCGGCGACTGCGCTGATCCTGCTGCTGTTTTCTGCTCTGCTCGTAGGCGTCGGCGACTGCGCTGGTCCTGCTGCAGTTGTCTGCTCTGCTCATCGGCGACTGCGCTGTTCCTGCTGCTGTTTTCTGCTTTGCTCGTAGGCGTCGCCGACTGCGCTGGTCCTGCTGTTGTTTTCTGCTCTGCTCATCGGCGTCTGCTACTGCGCTGATCCTGCTGCTATTTTCTGCTCTGCTCATCGGCGTCAGCGACTGGGCTGATCCTGCTGCTGTTTTCTGCTCTGATCGTCGGCGTCGGCGACTGCGCTGGTCCTGCTGTTGTTTTCTGCTCTGCTCATCGGCGTCTGCTACTGCGCTGATCCTGCTGCTATTTTCTGCTCTGCTCATCGGCGTCAGCGACTGGGCTGATCCTGCTGCTGTTTTCTGCTCTGCTTGTCTGCGTCAGCGAATGCGCTGATCCTGCTGCTGTTTTCTGCTCTGCTCGTTGCCGTCAGTGCTGATCCTGCTGCTGTGTCCTGCTCTGCTCGTCGCCGTCGGCGACTGCTCTGGTCCTGCTGTTGTTTTCTTCTCTGCTCGTCGGCGTCTGCTCTGCTCATCGGCGTCAGCGACTGCGCTGGTCCTGCTGCTGTTTTCTGCTCTGCTCGTCGGTGACTGCGCTGGTCCTGCTGCTGTTTTTTGCTCTGCTCGTCGGCGTCGGCGACTGCGCTGATCCTGCTGCTGCTTTCTGCTCTGCTCGTCGGAGTCTGCGACTGCACTGGTCCTGCTGCTGTTTTCTTCTCTGCTCGTCGGCATCAGTGACTGCGCTGATGCGGTTTTCTGCTCTGCTCGTCGAGGTCAGCAACTGCGCTGATCATTCTGCTGTTTTCTGCTCTTCTCATCGCCGTCGGCGACTGCGCTCGTCCTGCTGTTGTTTTATGCTCTGATCTTCGGCGTCGGCGTCTGCGCTGGTCCTGCTGCTGTTTTCTGCTCTGCTCGTTGGCTACTGCGCTGATCCTGCTGCTGTTTCCTGCTCTGCTCGTCGCCGTTGGCGACTGCGCTGGTACTGCTGGTGTTTTCTGCACTGCTCATCGGCGTCGGCGACTGCGCTGGTCCTTCTGTTGTTTTCGCCTCTGCTCGTCGGCGTCTGCGACTGCGCTGGTCCTGCTGCTGTTTTCTGCTCTGCTCGTCGGCGACTGTGCTGATCCTGCTGCTGTTTTCTGCCCTGCTCGTAGGCGTCGGCGACTGTGCTGGTCCTGCTGCTGTTTTCTGCACTGCTCATTGGCGTCGGCGACTGCGCTGATCCTGCTGCTGTTTTCTGCTCTGCTCGTCGGCGACTGCGCTGGACCTGCTGCTGTTTTCTGCACTGCTCATCGGCGTCGGCTACTGCGTTGATCCTGCTGCTGTTTTCTGCTCTGCTCGTTCGCGTCTGCGACTGCGCATCTCCTGCCGCTTTTTTCTGCTCTGCTCGTCGGCGTCAGCGACTGCGCTGATTCTGCTGCTGTTTTCTGCTCTGCTCGTCGGTGTCTGCGACTGCGCATCTCCCTCTGCTGTTTTCTGCTCTGCTCGTCGGTGTCTGCGACTGCGCATCTCCCTCTGCTGTTTTTTGCTCTGCTCGTCGGCGTCGGCGACTGCGCTGATCCTGCTGCTGTTTTCTGCACTGCTCATCGGCGTTGGCGACAGCGTTGATCCTGCTGCTGTTTTCTGCTCTGCTCATTGAGGTCTGCGACTGCGCATCTCCTGCTGCTTTTTTCTGCTCTGCTCGTCAGCGACTGCGCTGATCCTGCTGCTGTTTTCTGCTCTGGTCGTAGGCGTCGGCGACTGCGCTGGTCCTGCTGCTGTTGTCTGCCTTGCTCATCGGCGACTGCGCTGTTCCTGCTTCTGTTTTCTGCTTTGCTCGTAGGCGTCGCCGACTGCGCTGGTCCTGCTGCTGTTTTCTGCTCTGCTCGTCGGCGACTGCGCTGGTCCTGCTGCTGTTTTCTGCTCTGCTCATCAGCGTCTGCGACTGCGCTGGTCCTGCTGCTGTTTTTTGCTCTGCTCGTCGGCGTCGGTGACTGCGCTGATCCTGCTGTTGTTATCTGCTCTGATCGTCGGCGTCGGCGACTGCGCTCGTCCTGCTGCTATTTTCTGCTCTGCTCATCGGCGTCAGCGACTGGGCTGATCCTGCTGCTGTTTTCTGCTCTGCTCGTCTGCGTCAGCGAATGCGCTGATCCTGCTGCTGTTTTCTGCTCTGCTCGTCGCCGTCAGCTCTGATCCTGCTGCTGTTTCCTGTTCTGCTCGTCGCCGTCGGCGACTGCGCTGGTCCTGCTGTTGTTTTCTTCTCTGCTCGTCGGCGTCTGCTCTGCTCGTCGGCGTCAGCGACTGCGCTGGTCCTGCTGCTGTTTTCTGCTCTGCTCGTCGGTGACTGCGCTGGTCCTGCTGCTGTTTTTTGCTCTGCTCATCGGCGTCGGCGACTGCGCTGATCCTGCTGCTGCTTTCTGCTCTGCTCGTCAAAGTCTGCGACTGCACTGGTCCTGCTGCTGTTTTCTGCTCTGCTCCTCGGCATCAGTGACTGCGCTGATGCTGTTTTCTGCTCTGCTCGTCGAGGTCAGCAACTGCGCTGATCCTGCTGCTGTTTTCTGCTCTTTTCATCGCCGTCGGCGACTGCGCTCGTCCTGCTGTTGTTTTCTGCTCTGATCGTCGGAGTCGGCGACTGCGCTGGTCCTGCTGCTGTTTTCTGCTCTGCTCATTGGCTACTGCGCTGATCCTGCTGCTGTTTTCTGCTCTGCTCGTCTGCGTCAGCGAATGCGCTGATACTGCTGCTGTTTCCTGCTCTGCTCGTCGCCGTCGGCGACTGCGCTGGTCCTGCTGCTGTTTTCTTCTCTGCTCGTCGGCGTCTGCTCTGCTCGTCGGCGTCTGCGACTGCGCTGGGCCTGCTGCTGTTTTCTGCTCTGCTCGTCGGCGACTGCGCTGGTACTGCTGGTGTTTTCTGCACTGCTCATCGGCGTCGGCGACTGCGCTGGTCCTGCTGTTGCTTTCGCCTCTGCTCGTCGGCGTCTGCGACTGCGCTGGTCCTGCTGCTGTTTTCTGCTCTGCTCGTCGGCGACTGTGCTGATCCTGCTGCTGTTTTCTGCCCTGCTCGTAGGCGTCGGCGACTGTGCTCGTCCTGCTGCTGTTTTCTGCACGCTCATTGTCGTCGGCGACTGCGCTGATCCTGCTGCTGTTTTCTGCTCTGCTCGTCGGCAACTGCGCTGGACCTGCTGCTGTTTTCTGCACTGCTCAACGGCGTCGGCTACTGCGTTGATCCTGCTGCTGTTTTCTGCTCTGCTCGTTCGCGTCTGCGACTGCGCATCTCCTGCCGCTTTTTTCTGCTCTGCTCGTCGGCGTCAGCGACTGCACTGATCCTGCTGCTGTTTTCTGCTCTGCTCGTCGGCGTCTGCGACAGCGCATCTCCCTCTGCTGTTTTTTGCTCTGCACGTCGGCGTCGGCGACTGCGCTGATCCTGCTGCTGTTTTCTGCTCTGCTCATCGGCGACTGCGCTGGTCCTTCTGCTGTTTTCTGCACTGCTCATCGGCGTTGGCGACTGCGTTGATCCTGCTGCTGTTTTCTGCTCTGCTCATTGAGGTCTGCGACTGCGCATCTCCTGCTGCTTTTTTCTGCTCTGCTCGCCAGCGTCAGCGACTGCGCTGACCCTGCTGCTGTTTTCTGCTCTGATCATCTGCGACTGCGCATCTCCTGCTGCTGTTTTTTTCTCTGCTCGTTGGCGTCAGCGACTGCGCTGATCCTGCTGCTGTTTTCTGCTCTGCACGTCGGCGTCTGCGACTGCACATCTCCTGCTGCTGTTTTTTGCTCTGCTCGTCGGCGACTGCACTGGTCCTGCTGCTGTTTTCTGCTCTGCTCATCGGCGTCGGCTACTGCGCTGATCCTGATGCTGTTTCCTGCTCTGCTCGTCGCTGTCGGCGACTGCGCTGGTCCTGCTGCTGTTTTCTTCTCTGCTCGTCGGCGTCTGCTCTCCTCGTCGGCGTCTGCGACTGCGCTGGTCCTGCTGCTGTATTCTGCTCTGCTCATCGGCGACTGCGCTGGTCCTGCTGGTGTTTTCTGCACTGCTCATCCGCGTCGGCGACTGCACTGGTCATGCTGCTGTTTTCTGCACTGCTCATCGGCGTCTGTGACTGCGCTGGTCCTGCTGCTGTTTTCTGCTCTGCTTGTCCGCGACTGCACTGGTCCTGCTGCTGTTTTCTGCACTGCTCATGTGCGTCGGCGACTGTGTTGATCCTGCTGCTGTTTTCTGCTCTGCTCATTGGCGTCTGCGACTGCACATCTCCTGATGCTGTTTTTTGCTCTGCTCGTCGGCGTCAGCGACTGCGCTTATCCTGCTGCTGTTTTATGCTCTGCTCGTCGGCGTCTGCGACTGCACATCTCCTGCTGCTGTTTTTTGCTCTGCTCGTCGGCGACTGCGCTGGTCCTGCTGCTGTTTTCTGCTCTGCTCATCGGCGTCGGCTACTGCGCTGATCCTTCTGCTGTTTTCTGCTCTGCTTGTCTGCATCAGTGAATGCGCTGATCCTGCTGCTGTTTCCTGCTCTGCTCATCGCCGTCAGCGACTGTGCTGGTCCTGCTGTTGTTTTCTGCTCTGATCGTCGGCGTCGGCGACTGCGCTGGTCCTGCTGCTGTTTTCTTCTCTGCTCGTCGGCGTCTGCTCTGCTCGTCGGCGTCTGCGACTGCGCTGGTCCTGCTGGTGTTTTCTGCACTGCTCATCGTGTCGGCGACTGCGCTGGTCCTGCTGTTGTTTTCGCCTCTGCTCGTCGGCGTCTGTGACTGCGCATCTCCTGCTGCTGTTTTTTGCTCTGCTCGTCGGCATTGGCGACTGCGCTGATCCTGCTGCTGTTTTCTGCTCTGCTCGTCGGCGACTGCACTGGACCTGCTGCTGTTTTCTGCACTGCTCATCGGCGTCGGCGACTGCGTTGATCCTGCTGCTGTTTTCTGCTCTGCTCGTTGGCGTCTGCGACTGCGCATCTCCTGCCGCTTTTTTCTGCTCTGCTCGTCGTCGTCAGCGACTACGCTTATCCTGCTGCTGTTTTCTGCTCTGCTCGTCGGCGTCTGCGACTGCACATCTCCTGCTGCTGTTTTTTGCTCTGCTCGTCGGCGACTGCGCTGGTGCTGCTGCTGTTTTCTTCTCTGCTCGTCGGCGTCTGCTCTGCTCGTCGGCGTCTGCGACTGCGCTGGGCCTGCTGCTGTTTTCTGCTCTGCTCGTCGGCGACTGCGCTGGTCCTGCTGTTGTTTTCGCCTCTGCTCGTCGGCTTCTGCGACTGCGCATCTCCTGCTGCTATATTTTGCTCTTCTCGTCGGCGTTGGCGACTGCGCTGATCCTGCTGCTGTTTTCTGCTCTGCTTATTGGCGTCAGCGACTGGGCTGATCCTGCTGCTGTTTTCTGCTCTGCTCGTCTGCGTCAGCGAATGCGCTGATCCTGCTGCTGTTTTCTGCACTGCTCATCGGCGTCAGCGACTGCGTTGATCCTGCTGCTGTTTTCTGCTCTGCTCGTTGGCGTCTGCGACTGCGCATCTCCTGCCGATTTTTTCGGCTCTGCTCGTCGGCATCAGCGACTGGGCTGGTCCTGCTGTTGTTTTATGCTCTAATCGCCGGCGTCGGCGACTGCGCTGGTCCTGCTGCTGTTTTCTGCACTGCTCATCAGCGTCGGCGACTGTGTTGATCCTGCTGCTGTTTTCTGCTCTGCTCGTTGGCGTCTGCGACTGCGCATCTCCTGCTGCTTTTTTCTGCTCTGCTCGTCGGCATCAGCGACTGCGCTGATCCTGCTGCTGTTTTCTGCTCTGCTCGTTTGTGTCAGCGACTACGCTGATCCTGCTGCTGTTTTCTGCTCTGCTCGTCGGCGTCTGCGACTGCGCTGTTCCTGCTGCTTTTTTTGCTCTGCTCGTCAGCGTCGGCGACTGCGCTGATCCTGCTGCTTTCTGCTCTGTTCGTGGGCATCTGCGACTGCGCTGATCCTGCTGCTGTTTTCTGCTCAGCTCGTCGGCGTCGGCGACTGCTCTGGTCCTGCTGCTGTTTTCTTCTCTGCTCGTCGGCGTCGGCGACTGCGCTGGTCCTGCTGCTGTTTTCTGCTCTGCTCGTCGGCATCAGCGACTGCGCTGATGCTGTTTTCTGCTCTTCTCGTCGAGGTCAGCAACTGCGCTGATCCTGCTGCTGTTTTCTGCTCTGCTCGTCGCCGCCGGCGACTGCGCTCGTCCGGCTGTTGTTTTCTGCTCTGATCGTCGGCGTCGGCGACTGCGCTGGTCTTGCTGCTGTTTTCTGCTCTGCTCATCGGCGTCTGCTACTGCGCTGATCCTGCTGCTATTTTCTGCTCTGCTCATCGGCGTCAGCGACTGGGCTGATCCTGCTGCTGTTTTCTGCCCTGCTCGTCTGCGTCAGCGAATGCGCTGATCCTGCTGCTGTTTTCGGCTCTGCTCGTCGCCGTCAGCGCTGATCCTGCTGCTGTTCCCTGCTCTGCTCATCGCCGTCGGCGACTGCGCTGGTCCTGCTGTTGTTTTCTTCTCTGCTCGTCGGCGTCTGCTCTGCTCATCGGTGTCTTCGACTGCGCTGGTCCTGCTGCTGTTTTCTGCTCTGCTCGTCGGTGACTGCGCTGATCCTGCTACTGTTTTCTGCACTGCTAATTGGCGTCGGCGACTGCGCTGATCCTGCTGCTGTTTTCTGCTCTGCTCGTCGGCGTCGGTGACTGCACTGACCCTGCAGCTGCTTTCTGCTCTGCTTGTCGGCGTCGGCTACTGCGCTGTTCCTGCTGCTATTTTCTGCTCTGCTCATCGGCGTCAGCGACTGGGATGATCCTGCTGCTGTTTTCTGCTCTGCTCGTCTGCGTCAGCGAATGCGCTGATCCTGCTGCTGTTTTCTGCTCTGCTCGTCGCCGTCGGCGCCTGCGCTGGTCCTAATGTTGTTTTCTTCTCTGCTTGTCAGCGTCTGCTCTGCTCGTCGGCGTCTGCGACTGCGCTGGTCCTGCTGCTGTTTTCTGCTCTGCTCGTCGGCGACTGCGCTGGTCCTGCTGCTGTTTTCTTCTCTGCTCGTCGGCGTCTGCTCTGCTCGTCGGCGTCTGCGACTTCGCTGGGCCTGCTGCTGTTTTCTGCTCTGCTCGTCGGCGACTGCGCTGGTCCTGCTGGTGTTTTCTGCACTGCTCATCGGCGTCGGCGACTGCACTGGTCCTGCTGTTGTTTTCGCCTCTGCTCGTCGGCTTCTGTGACTGCGCATCTCCTGCTGCTGTATTTTGCTCTTCTCGTCGGCGTTGGCGACTGCGCTTATGCTGCTGCTGTTTTCTGCTCCGCTTATTGGCGTCAGCGACTGGGCTGATCCTGCTGCTGTTTTCTGCTCTGCTCGTCTGCGTCAGCGAATGCGCTGATCCTTCTGCTGTTTTCTGCACTGCTCATCGGCGTCAGCGACTGCGTTGATCCTGCTGCTGTATTCTGCTCTGCTCGTTGGCGTCTGCGACTGCGCATCTCCTGCCGATTTTTTCGGCTCTGCTCGTCGGCATCAGCGACTGGGCTGGTCCTGCTGTTGTTTTATGCTCTAATCGCCGGCGTCGGCGACTGCGCTGGTCCTGCTGCTGTTTTCTTCTCTGCTCGTCGGCGTCTGCTCTGCTCGTCGGCGTCCGCGCTGGTCCTGCTGCTGTTTTCTGCTCTGCTCGTCGGCGACTGCTCTGGTCCTGCAGTTGTTTTCGCCTCTGCTCATCGGCGTCTGCGACTGCGCTGGTCTTGCTGCTGTTTTCTGCTCTGCTCATTGGCGTCTGCGACTGTGCATCTCTTGCTGCTTTTCTCTGCTCTGCTCGTTGCCGTCAGCGACTGCGCTGAACCTAATGCTGTTTTCTGCTCTGATCGTCTGCGACTGCGCATCTCCTGCTGCTGTTTTTTGCTCTGCTCGTCTGCGTCAGCGACTGCGCTGATCCTGCTGCTGTTTTCTCCTCAGCTTGTCGGCGTCTGCGACTGCACTGGTGATGCTGCTGTTTTCTGCTCTGCTCGTCGGTGACTGCGCTGATCCTGCTGTTGTTTTCTGCTCTGCTCGTAGGCATCGGCGACTGCGCTGGTCCTGCTGCTGTTTTCTGCACTGCTCATCGGCGTCGGCGACTGCGCTGATCCTGCTGCTGTTTTCTGCTTTGCTAGTAGGCGTCGCTGACTGCGCTGGTCCTGCTGCTGTTTTCTGCTCTGCTCGTTGGCGACTGCGCTGGTCCTGCTGCTGTTTTCTGCACTGCTCATCAGCGTCGGCGACTGTGTTGATCCTGCTGCTGTTTTCTGCTCTGCTCGTTGGCGTCTGCGACTGCGCATCTCCTGCTGCTTTTTTCTGCTCTGCTCGTCGGCGTCAGCGACTGCGCTGATCCTGCTGCTGTTTTCTGCTCTGCTCGTTGGTGTCAGCGACTACGCTGATCCTGCTGCTGTTTTCTGCTCTGCTCGTCGGCGTCTGCGACTGCGCTGTTCCTGCTGCTTTTTTTGCTCTGCTCGTCGGCGTCGGCGACTGCGCTGATCCTGCTGCTTTCTGCTCTGTTCGTGGGCATCTGCGACTGCGCCTATCCTGCTGCTGTTTTCTGCTCAGCTCGTCGGCGTCGGCGACTGCTCTGGTCCTGCTGCTGTTTTCTTCTCTGCTCGTCGGCGTCGGCGACTGCGCTGGTCCTGCTGCTGTTTTCTGCTCTGCTCGTCGGCATCAGCGACTGCGCTGATGCTGTTTTCTGCTCTTCTCGTCGAGGTCAGCAACTGCGCTGATCCTGCTGCTGTTTTCTTCTCTGCTCGTCGCCGCCGGCGACTGCGCTCGTCCTGCTGTTGTTTTCTGCTCTGATCGTCGGCGTCTGCTACTGCGCTGATCCTGCTGCTATTTTCTGCTCTGCTCATCGGTGTCAGCGACTGGGCTGATCCTGCTGCTGTTTTCTGCCCTGCTCGTCTGCGTCAGCGAATGCGCTGATCCTGCTGCTGTTTTCGGCTCTGCTCGTCGCCGTCAGCGCTGATCCTGCTGCTGTTCCCTGCTCTGCTCGTCGCCGTCGGCGACTGCGCTGGTCCTGCTGTTGTTTTCTTCTCTGCTCGTCGGCGTCTGCTCTGCTCATCGGTGTCTGCGACTGCGCTGGTCCTGCTGCTGTCTTCTGCTCTGCTCGTCGGTGACTGCGCTGATCCTGCTGCTGTTTTCTGCTCTGCTCATCGGCGTCTGCGCTGGTCCTTCTGCTGTTTTCTGCACTGCTCATCGGCGTTGGCGACTGCGTTGATCCTGCTGCTGTTTTCTGCTCTGCTCATTGAGGTCTGCGACTGCGCATCTCCTGCTGCTTTTTTCTGCTCTGCTCGTCAGCGTCAGCGACTGCGCTGACCCTGCTGCTGTTTTCTGCTCTGATCATCTGCGACTGCGCATCTCCTGCTGCTGTTTTTTTCTCTGCTCGTTGGCGTCAGCGACTGCGCTGATCCTGCTGCTGTTTTCTGCTCTGCACGTCGGCGTCTGCGACTGCACATCTCCTATTGCTGTTTTTTGCTCTGCTCGTCGGCGACTGCACTGGTCCTGCTGCTGTTTTCTTCTCTGCTCATCGGCGTCGGCTACTGCGCTGATCCTGATGCTGTTTCCTGCTCTGCTCGTCGCTGTCGGCGACTGCGCTGGTCCTGCTGCTGTTTTCTTCTCTGCTCGTCGGCGTCTGCTCTGCTCGTCGGCGTCTGCGACTGCGCTGGTCCTGCTGCTGTATTCTGCTCTGCTCATCGGCGACTGCGCTGGTCCTGCTGGTGTTTTCTGCACTGCTCATCCGCGTCGGCGACTGCACTGGTCATGCTGCTGTTTTCTGCACTGCTCATCGGCGTCTGTGACTGCGCTGGTCCTGCTGCTGTTTTCTGCTCTGCTTGTCCGCGACTGCACTGGTCCTGCTGCTGTTTTCTGCACTGCTCATGTGCGTCGGCGACTGCGTTGATCCTGCTGCTGTTTTCTGCTCTGCTCATTGGCGTCTGCGACTGCACATCTCCTGATGCTGTTTTTTGCTCTGCTCGTCGGCGTCAGCGACTGCGCTTATCCTGCTGCTGTTTTATGCTCTGCTCGTCGGCGTCTGCGACTGCACATCTCCTGCTGCTGTTTTTTGCTCTGCTCGTCGGCGACTGCGCTGGTCCTGCTGCTGTTTTCTGCTCTGCTCATCGGCGTCGGCTACTGCGCTGATCCTTCTGCTGTTTTCTGCTCTGCTTGTCTGCATCAGTGAATGCGCTGATCCTGCTGCTGTTTCCTGCTCTGCTCATCGCCGTCGGCGACTGTGCTGGTCCTGCTGTTGTTTTCTGCTCTGATCGTCGGCGTCGGCGACTGCGCTGGTCCTGCTGCTGTTTTCTTCTCTGCTCGTCGGCGTCTGCTCTGCTCGTCGGCGTCTGCGACTGCGCTGGTCCTGCTGGTGTTTTCTGCACTGCTCATCGTGTCGGCGACTGCGCTGGTCCTGCTGTTGTTTTCGCCTCTGCTCGTCGGCGTCTGTGACTGCGCATCTCCTGCTGCTGTTTTTTGCTCTGCTCGTCGGCATTGGCGACTGCGCTGATCCTGCTGCTGTTTTCTGCTCTGCTCGTCGGCGACTGCACTGGACCTGCTGCTGTTTTCTGCACTGCTCATCGGCGTCGGCGACTGCGTTGATCCTGCTGCTGTTTTCTGCTCTGCTCGTTGGCGTCTGCGACTGCGCATCTCCTGCCGCTTTTTTCTGCTCTGCTCGTCGTCGTCAGCGACTACGCTTATCCTGCTGCTGTTTTCTGCTCTGCTCGTCGGCGTCTGCGACTGCGCATCTCCTGCTGCTGTTTTTTGCTCTGCTCGTCGGCGACTGCGCTGGTGCTGCTGCTGTTTTCTTCTCTGCTCGTCGGCGTCTGCTCTGCTCGTCGGCGTCTGCGACTGCGCTGGGCCTGCTGCTGTTTTCTGCTCTGCTCGTCGGCGACTGCGCTGGTCCTGCTGTTGTTTTCGCCTCTGCTCGTCGGCTTCTGCGACTGCGCATCTCCTGCTGCTATATTTTGCTCTTCTCGTCGGCGTTGGCGACTGCGCTGATCCTGCTGCTGTTTTCTGCTCTGCTTATTGGCGTCAGCGACTGGGCTGATCCTGCTGCTGTTTTCTGCTCTGCTCGTCTGCGTCAGCGAATGCGCTGATCCTGCTGCTGTTTTCTGCACTGCTCATCGGCGTCAGCGACTGCGTTGATCCTGCTGCTGTTTTCTGCTCTGCTCGTTGGCGTCTGCGACTGCGCATCTCCTGCCGATTTTTTCGGCTCTG
The DNA here is from genome assembly GCF_043380555.1 of Nothobranchius furzeri. Lineage (NCBI taxonomy): Eukaryota > Metazoa > Chordata > Actinopteri > Cyprinodontiformes > Nothobranchiidae > Nothobranchius > Nothobranchius furzeri. The sequence goes on from NC_091748.1 coordinate 30,410,159, forward strand.
CTCGTCGGCATCAGCGACTGGGCTGGTCCTGCTGTTGTTTTATGCTCTAATCGCCGGCGTCGGCGACTGCGCTGGTCCTGCTGCTGTTTTCTGCACTGCTCATCAGCGTCGGCGACTGTGTTGATCCTGCTGCTGTTTTCTGCTCTGCTCGTTGGCGTCTGCGACTGCGCATCTCCTGCTGCTTTTTTCTGCTCTGCTCGTCGGCATCAGCGACTGCGCTGATCCTGCTGCTGTTTTCTGCTCTGCTCGTTTGTGTCAGCGACTACGCTGATCCTGCTGCTGTTTTCTGCTCTGCTCGTCGGCGTCTGCGACTGCGCTGTTCCTGCTGCTTTTTTTGCTCTGCTCGTCGGCGTCGGCGACTGCGCTGATCCTGCTGCTTTCTGCTCTGTTCGTGGGCATCTGCGACTGCGCTGATCCTGCTGCTGTTTTCTGCTCAGCTCGTCGGCGTCGGCGACTGCTCTGGTCCTGCTGCTGTTTTCTTCTCTGCTCGTCGGCGTCGGCGACTGCGCTGGTCCTGCTGCTGTTTTCTGCTCTGCTCGTCGGCATCAGCGACTGCGCTGATGCTGTTTTCTGCTCTTCTCGTCGAGGTCAGCAACTGCGCTGATCCTGCTGCTGTTTTCTGCTCTGCTCGTCGCCGCCGGCGACTGCGCTCGTCCGGCTGTTGTTTTCTGCTCTGATCGTCGGCGTCGGCGACTGCGCTGGTCTTGCTGCTGTTTTCTGCTCTGCTCATCGGCGTCTGCTACTGCGCTGATCCTGCTGCTATTTTCTGCTCTGCTCATCGGCGTCAGCGACTGGGCTGATCCTGCTGCTGTTTTCTGCCCTGCTCGTCTGCGTCAGCGAATGCGCTGATCCTGCTGCTGTTTTCGGCTCTGCTCGTCGCCGTCAGCGCTGATCCTGCTGCTGATCCCTGCTCTGCTCGTCGCCGTCGGCGACTGCGCTGGTCCTGCTGTTGTTTTCTTCTCTGCTCGTCGGCGTCTGCTCTGCTCATCGGTGTCTGCGACTGCGCTGGTCCTGCTGCTGTTTTCTGCTCTGCTCGTCGGTGACTGCGCTGATCCTGCTACTGTTTTCTGCACTGCTAATTGGCGTCGGCGACTGCGCTGATCCTGCTGCTGTTTTCTGCTCTGCTCGTCGGCGTCGGTGACTGCACTGACCCTGCAGCTGCTTTCTGCTCTGCTTGTCGGCGTCGGCTACTGCGCTGTTCCTGCTGCTATTTTCTGCTCTGCTCATCGGCGTCAGCGACTGGGATGATCCTGCTGCTGTTTTCTGCTCTGCTCGTCTGCGTCAGCGAATGCGCTGATCCTGCTGCTGTTTTCTGCTCTGCTCGTCGCCGTCGGCGCCTGCGCTGGTCCTAATGTTGTTTTCTTCTCTGCTTGTCAGCGTCTGCTCTGCTCGTCGGCGTCTGCGACTGCGCTGGTCCTGCTGCTGTTTTCTGCTCTGCTCGTCGGCGACTGCGCTGGTCTTGCTGCTGTTTTCTTCTCTGCTCGTCGGCGTCTGCTCTGCTCGTCGGCGTCTGCGACTTCGCTGGGCCTGCTGCTGTTTTCTGCTCTGCTCGTCGGCGACTGCGCTGGTCCTGCTGGTGTTTTCTGCACTGCTCATCGGCGTCGGCGACTGCACTGGTCCTGCTGTTGTTTTCGCCTCTGCTCGTCGGCTTCTGTGACTGCGCATCTCCTGCTGCTGTATTTTGCTCTTCTCGTCGGCGTTGGCGACTGCGCTTATCCTGCTGCTGTTTTCTGCTCTGCTTATTGGCGTCAGCGACTGGGCTGATCCTGCTGCTGTTTTCTGCTCTGCTCGTCTGCGTCAGCGAATGCGCTGATCCTGCTGCTGTTTTCTGCAATGCTCATCGGCGTCAGCGACTGCGTTGATCCTGCTGCTGTTTTCTGCTCTGCTCGTTGGCGTCTGCGACTGCGCATCTCCTGCCGATTTTTTCGGCTCTGCTCGTCGGCATCAGCGACTGGGCTGGTCCTGCTGTTGTTTTATGCTCTAATCGCCGGCGTCGGCGACTGCGCTGGTCCTGCTGCTGTTTTCTTCTCTGCTCGTCGGCGTCTGCTCTGCTCGTCGGCGTCCGCGCTGGTCCTGCTGCTGTTTTCTGCTCTGCTCGTCGGCGACTGCTCTGGTCCTGCAGTTGTTTTCGCCTCTCCTCATCGGCGTCTGCGACTGCGCTGGTCTTGCTGCTGTTTTCTGCTCTGCTCATTGGCGTCTGCGACTGTGCATCTCTTGCTGCTTTTTTCTGCTCTGCTCGTTGGCGTCAGCGACTGCGCTGAACCTAATGCTGTTTTCTGCTCTGATCGTCTGCGACTGCGCATCTCCTGCTGCTGTTTTTTGCTCTGCTTGTCTGCGTCAGCGACTGCGCTGATCCTGCTGCTGTTTTCTCCTCAGCTTGTCGGCGTCTGCGACTGCACTGGTGATGCTGCTGTTTTCTGCTCTGCTCGTCGGTGACTGCGCTGATCCTGCTGTTGTTTTCTGCTCTGCTCGTAGGCATCGGCGACTGCGCTGGTCCTGCTGCTGTTTTCTGCACTGCTCATCGGCGTCGGCGACTGCGCTGATCCTGCTGCTGTTTTCTGCTTTGCTAGTAGGCGTCGCTGACTGCGCTGGTCCTGCTGCTGTTTTCTGCTCTGCTCGTTGGCGACTGCGCTGGTCCTGCTGCTGTTTTCTGCACTGCTAATCAGCGTCGGCGACTGTGTTGATCCTGCTGCTGTTTTCTGCTCTGCTCGTTGGCGTCTGCGACTGCGCATCTCCTGCTGCTTTTTTCTGCTCTGCTCGTCGGCGTCAGCGACTGCGCTGATCCTGCTGCTGTTTTCTGCTCTGCTCGTTGGTGTCAGCGACTACGCTGATCCTGCTGCTGTTTTCTGCTCTGCTCGTCGGCGTCTGCGACTGCGCTGTTCCTGCTGCTTTTTTTGCTCTGCTCGTCGGCGTCGGCGACTGCGCTGATCCTGCTGCTTTCTGCTCTGTTCGTGGGCATCTGCGACTGCGCCTATCCTGCTGCTGTTTTCTGCTCAGCTCGTCGGCGTCGGCGACTGCTCTGGTCCTGCTGCTGTTTTCTTCTCTGCTCGTCGGCGTCGGCGACTGCGCTGGTCCTGCTGCTGTTTTCTGCTCTGCTCGTCGGCATCAGCGACTGCGCTGATGCTGTTTTCTGCTCTTCTCGTCGAGGTCAGCAACTGCGCTGATCCTGCTGCTGTTTTCTGCTCTGCTCGTCGCCGCCGGCGACTGCGCTCGTCCTGCTGTTGTTTTCTGCTCTGATCGTCGGCGTCTGCTACTGCGCTGATCCTGCTGCTATTTTCTGCTCTGCTCGTCAGCGACTGCGCTGGTCCTACTGCTGTTTTCGCCTCTGCTCGTCTGCGTCAGCGAATGCGCTGATCCTGCTGCTGTTTTCGGCTCTGCTCGTCGCCGTCAGCGCTGGTCCTGCTGTTGTTTTCTTCTCTGCTCGTCGGCGTCTGCTCTGCTCATCGGTGTCTGCGACTGCGCTGGTCCTGCTGCTGTCTTCTGCTCTGCTCGTCGGTGACTGCGCTGATCCTGCTGCTGTTTTCTGCTCTGCTCATCGGCGTCAGCGACTGGGATGATCCTGCTGCTGTTTTCTGCTCTGCTCGTCTGCGTCAGCGAATGCGCTGATCCTGCTGCTGTTTTCTGCTCTGCTCGTCGCCGTCGGCGCCTGCGCTGGTCCTAATGTTGTTTTCTTCTCTGCTCGTCAGCGTCTGCTCTGCTCGTCGGCGTCTGGGACTGCGCTGGTCCTGCTGCTGTTTTCTGCTCTGCTCGTCGGCGACTGCGCAGGTCCTGCTGATGTTTTCTGCTCTGCTTGTCGGCGACTGCGCTGGTCCTGCTGCTGTTTTCTTCTCTGCTCGTCGGCGTCTGCTCTGCTCGTCGTCGTCTGCGACTGCGCTGGGCCTGCTGCTGTTTTCTGCTCTGCTCCTGGGCGACTGCGCTGGTCCTGCTGGTGTTTTCTGCACTGCTCATCGGCGTCGGCGACTGCGCTGGTCCTGCTGTTGTTTTCGCCTCTGCTCGTCGGCTTCTGCGACTGCGCATCTCCTGCTGCTGTATTTTGCTCTTCTCGTCGGCGTTGGCGACTGCGCTGATCCTGCTGCTGTTTTCTGCTCTGCTTATTGGCGTCAGCGACTGGGCTGATCCTGCTGCTGTTTTCTGCTCTGCTCGTCTGCGTCAGCGAATGCGCTGATCCTGCTGCTGTTTTCTGCACTGCTCATCGGCGTCAGCGACTGCGTTGATCCTGCTGCTGTTTTCTGCTCTGCTCGTTGGCGTCTGCGACTGCGCATCTCCTGCCGATTTTTTCGGCTCTGCTCGTCAGCATCAGTGACTGGGCTGGTCCTGCTGTTGTTTTATGCTCTAATCGCCGGCGTCGGCGACTGCACTGGTCCTGCTGCTGTTTTCTTCTCTGCTCGTCGGCGTCTGCTCTGCTCGTCGGCATCTGCGCTGGTCCTGCTGCTGTTTTCTGCTCTGCTCGTCGGCGACTGCTCTCGTCCTGCAGTTGTTTTCGCCTCTGCTCATCGGCGTCTGCGACTGCGCTGGTCTTGCTGCTGTTTTCTGCTCTGCTCATTGGCGTCTGCGACTGTGCATCTCTTGCTGCTTTTTTCTGCTCTGCTCGTTGGCGTCAGCGACTGCGCTGAACCTAATGCTGTTTTCTGCTCTGATCGTCTGCGACTGCGCATCTCCTGCTGCTGTTTTTTGCTCTGCTCGTCTGCGTCAGCGACTGCACTGATCCTGCTGCTGTTTTCTCCTCAGCTTGTCGGCATCTGCGACTGCACTGGTGCTGCTGCTGTTTTCTGCTCTGCTCGTCGGTGACTGCGCTGATCCTGCTGTTGTTTTCTGCTCTGCTCTTAGGCATCGGCGACTGCGCTGGTCCTGCTGCTGTTTTCTGCACTGCTCATCGGCGTCGGCGACTGCGCTGATCCTGCTGCTGTTTTCTGCTTTGCTAGTAGGCGTCGCCGACTGCGCTGGTCCTGCTGCTGTTTTCTGCACTGCTCATCAGCGTCGGCGACTGTGTTGATCCTGCTGCTGTTTTCTGCTCTGCTCGTTGGCGTCTGCGACTGCGCATCTCCTGCTGCTTTTTTCTGCTCTGCTCGTCGGCGTCAGCGACTGCGCTGATCCTGCTGCTGTTTTCTGCTCTGCTCGTTGGTGTCAGCGACTACGCTGATCCTGCTGCTGTTTTCTGCTCTGCTCATCGGCGTCGCCGACTGCTCTGGTCCTGCTGTTGTTTTCGCCTCTGCTCGTCTGCGTCTGCTCTGCTCGTCGGCGTCTGCGACTGCGCTGTTCCTGCTGTTGTTTTCGCCTCTGCTCGTCTGCGTCTGCTCTGCTCGTCGGCGTCTGCGACTGCGCTGGTCCTGCTGCTGTTTTCTGCTCTGCTCGTCGGCGACTGCGCTGGTCCTGCTGCTGTTTTCTGCACTGCTCACTGGCGTCTGCAACTGTGCTGATCCTGCTGCTGTTTTCTGCTCTGCTCGTAGGCGTCGGCGACTGCGCTGGTCCTGCTGCTGTTTTCTGCACTGCTCATCGGAGTCTGCGACTGCGCTGGTCCTGCTGCTGTTTTCTGCACTGCTCATTGGCGTCTGCGACTGCGCATCTCCTGCTGCTTTTTTCTGCTAGGCTCGTCGGCGTCAGCGACTGCGCTGAACCTGCTGCTGTTTTCTACTCTGATCGTCTGCGCATCTCCTGCTGCTGTTTTTTGCTCTGCTCGTCGGCATCAGCGACTGCGCTGATCCTGCTGCTGTTTTCTGCTCTGCTCGTCGGCGTCTGCGCATCTCCTGCTGCTGTTTTCTGCTCTGATCGTCGGCGACTGCGCTGGTCATGCTGCTGTTTTCTTCTCTGCTTGTCGGCGTCTGTTCTGCTCGTCGGAGTCTGCGACTGCGCTGGTCCTGCTGCTGTTTTCTGCTCTGCTCATCGGCGACTGCGCTGGTCCTGCTGGTTTTTTCTGCACTGCTCATCGGCGTCGGCGACTGCGCTGGTCCTGCTGCTGTTTTCTGCTCTGCTCGTCAGCGACTGCGCTGGTCCTACTGCTGTTTTCGCCTCTGCTCGTCTGCGTCTGCTCTGCTCGTCGGCGTCTGCGACTGCGCTGGTCCTGCTGTTGTTTTCGCCTCTGCTCGTCTGCGTCTGCTCTGCTCGTCGGCGTCTGCGACTGCGCTGGTCCTGCTGCTGTTTTCTGCTCTGCTCGTCGGCGACTGCGCTGGTCCTGCTGCTGTTTTCTGCACTGCTCACTGGCGTCTGCAACTGTGCTGATCCTGCTGCTGTTTTCTGCTCTGCTCGTAGGCGTCGGCGACTGCGCTGGTCCTGCTGCTGTTTTCTGCACTGCTCATCGGAGTCTGCGACTGCGCTGGTCCTGCTGCTGTTTTCTGCACTGCTCATTGGCGTCTGCGACTGCGCATCTCCTGCTGCTTTTTTCTGCTAGGCTCGTCGGCGTCAGCGACTGCGCTGAACCTGCTGCTGTTTTCTACTCTGATCGTCTGCGCATCTCCTGCTGCTGTTTTTTGCTCTGCTCGTCGGCATCAGCGACTGCGCTGATCCTGCTGCTGTTTTCTGCTCTGCTCGTCGGCGTCTGCGCATCTCCTGCTGCTGTTTTTTGCTCTGCTCGTCGGCGTCGGCTACTGCGCTGATCCTGCTGCTGTTTTCTGCTCTGCTTGTCTGCGTCAGCGAATGCGCTGATCCTGCTGCTGTTTCCTGCTCTGCTCGTCGCCGTCGGCGACTGCGCTGGTCTTGCTGTTGTTTTCTGCTCTGATCGTCGGCGACTGCGCTGGTCTTGCTGTTGTTTTCTGCTCTGATCGTCGGCGACTGCGCTGGTCATGCTGCTGTTTTCTTCTCTGCTTGTCGGCGTCTGTTCTGCTCGTCGGAGTCTGCGACTGCGCTGGTCCTGCTGCTGTTTTCTGCTCTGCTCATCGGCGACTGCGCTGGTCCTGCTGGTGTTTTCTGCACTGCTCATCGGCGTCGGCGACTGCGCTGGTCCTGCTGCTGTTTTCTGCTCTGCTCGTCAGCGACTGCGCTGGTCCTACTGCTTTTTTCTGCACAGCTCATCGGCGTCGGCGACTGTGCTGATCCTGCTGCTGTTTTCTGCTCTGCTCGTCTGCGTCAGCGAATGCGCTGATCCTGCTGCTGTTTTCTGCTCTGCTCGTCGGTGTCAGCGACTACGCTGATCCTGCTGCTGTTTTCTGCTCTGCTCATCGGCGTCTGCGACTGCGCTGGTCCTGCTGCTGTTTTTTGCTCTGCTCGTCGGCGTCGGCGACTGCGCTGATCCCGCTGTTGTTATCTGCTCTGATCGTCGGCGTCGGCGACTGCGCTGGTCCTGCTGTTGTTTTCTGCTCTGCTCATCGGCGTCTGCTACTGCGCTGATCCTGCTGCTATTTTCTGCTCTGCTCATCGGCGTCAGCGACTGGGCTGATCCTGCTGCTGTTTTCTGCTCTGCTCGTCTGCGTCAGCGAATGCGCTGATCCTGCTGCTGTTTTCTGCTCTGCTCGTCGCCGTCGGCGCCTGCGCTGGTCCTAATGTTGTTTTCTTCTCTGCTTGTCAGCGTCTGCTCTGCTCGTCGGCGTCTGCGACTGCGCTGGTCCTGCTGCTGTTTTCTGCTCTGCTCGTCGGCGACTGCGCTGGTCTTGCTGCTGTTTTCTTCTCTGCTCGTCGGCGTCTGCTCTGCTCGTCGGCGTCTGCGACTTCGCTGGGCCTGCTGCTGTTTTCTGCTCTGCTCGTCGGCGACTGCGCTGGTCCTGCTGGTGTTTTCTGCACTGCTCATCGGCGTCGGCGACTGCACTGGTCCTGCTGTTGTTTTCGCCTCTGCTCGTCGGCTTCTGTGACTGCGCATCTCCTGCTGCTGTATTTTGCTCTTCTCGTCGGCGTTGGCGACTGCGCTTATCCTGCTGCTGTTTTCTGCTCTGCTTATTGGCGTCAGCGACTGGGCTGATCCTGCTGCTGTTTTCTGCTCTGCTCGTCTGCGTCAGCGAATGCGCTGATCCTGCTGCTGTTTTCTGCAATGCTCATCGGCGTCAGCGACTGCGTTGATCCTGCTGCTGTTTTCTGCTCTGCTCGTTGGCGTCTGCGACTGCGCATCTCCTGCCGATTTTTTCGGCTCTGCTCGTCGGCATCAGCGACTGGGCTGGTCCTGCTGTTGTTTTATGCTCTAATCGCCGGCGTCGGCGACTGCGCTGGTCCTGCTGCTGTTTTCTTCTCTGCTCGTCGGCGTCTGCTCTGCTCGTCGGCGTCCGCGCTGGTCCTGCTGCTGTTTTCTGCTCTGCTCGTCGGCGACTGCTCTGGTCCTGCAGTTGTTTTCGCCTCTCCTCATCGGCGTCTGCGACTGCGCTGGTCTTGCTGCTGTTTTCTGCTCTGCTCATTGGCGTCTGCGACTGTGCATCTCTTGCTGCTTTTTTCTGCTCTGCTCGTTGGCGTCAGCGACTGCGCTGAACCTAATGCTGTTTTCTGCTCTGATCGTCTGCGACTGCGCATCTCCTGCTGCTGTTTTTTGCTCTGCTTGTCTGCGTCAGCGACTGCGCTGATCCTGCTGCTGTTTTCTCCTCAGCTTGTCGGCGTCTGCGACTGCACTGGTGATGCTGCTGTTTTCTGCTCTGCTCGTCGGTGACTGCGCTGATCCTGCTGTTGTTTTCTGCTCTGCTCGTAGGCATCGGCGACTGCGCTGGTCCTGCTGCTGTTTTCTGCACTGCTCATCGGCGTCGGCGACTGCGCTGATCCTGCTGCTGTTTTCTGCTTTGCTAGTAGGCGTCGCTGACTGCGCTGGTCCTGCTGCTGTTTTCTGCTCTGCTCGTTGGCGACTGCGCTGGTCCTGCTGCTGTTTTCTGCACTGCTAATCAGCGTCGGCGACTGTGTTGATCCTGCTGCTGTTTTCTGCTCTGCTCGTTGGCGTCTGCGACTGCGCATCTCCTGCTGCTTTTTTCTGCTCTGCTCGTCGGCGTCAGCGACTGCGCTGATCCTGCTGCTGTTTTCTGCTCTGCTCGTTGGTGTCAGCGACTACGCTGATCCTGCTGCTGTTTTCTGCTCTGCTCGTCGGCGTCTGCGACTGCGCTGTTCCTGCTGCTTTTTTTGCTCTGCTCGTCGGCGTCGGCGACTGCGCTGATCCTGCTGCTTTCTGCTCTGTTCGTGGGCATCTGCGACTGCGCCTATCCTGCTGCTGTTTTCTGCTCAGCTCGTCGGCGTCGGCGACTGCTCTGGTCCTGCTGCTGTTTTCTTCTCTGCTCGTCGGCGTCGGCGACTGCGCTGGTCCTGCTGCTGTTTTCTGCTCTGCTCGTCGGCATCAGCGACTGCGCTGATGCTGTTTTCTGCTCTTCTCGTCGAGGTCAGCAACTGCGCTGATCCTGCTGCTGTTTTCTGCTCTGCTCGTCGCCGCCGGCGACTGCGCTCGTCCTGCTGTTGTTTTCTGCTCTGATCGTCGGCGTCTGCTACTGCGCTGATCCTGCTGCTATTTTCTGCTCTGCTCGTCAGCGACTGCGCTGGTCCTACTGCTGTTTTCGCCTCTGCTCGTCTGCGTCAGCGAATGCGCTGATCCTGCTGCTGTTTTCGGCTCTGCTCGTCGCCGTCAGCGCTGGTCCTGCTGTTGTTTTCTTCTCTGCTCGTCGGCGTCTGCTCTGCTCATCGGTGTCTGCGACTGCGCTGGTCCTGCTGCTGTCTTCTGCTCTGCTCGTCGGTGACTGCGCTGATCCTGCTGCTGTTTTCTGCTCTGCTCATCGGCGTCAGCGACTGGGATGATCCTGCTGCTGTTTTCTGCTCTGCTCGTCTGCGTCAGCGAATGCGCTGATCCTGCTGCTGTTTTCTGCTCTGCTCGTCGCCGTCGGCGCCTGCGCTGGTCCTAATGTTGTTTTCTTCTCTGCTCGTCAGCGTCTGCTCTGCTCGTCGGCGTCTGGGACTGCGCTGGTCCTGCTGCTGTTTTCTGCTCTGCTCGTCGGCGACTGCGCAGGTCCTGCTGATGTTTTCTGCTCTGCTTGTCGGCGACTGCGCTGGTCCTGCTGCTGTTTTCTTCTCTGCTCGTCGGCGTCTGCTCTGCTCGTCGTCGTCTGCGACTGCGCTGGGCCTGCTGCTGTTTTCTGCTCTGCTCCTGGGCGACTGCGCTGGTCCTGCTGGTGTTTTCTGCACTGCTCATCGGCGTCGGCGACTGCGCTGGTCCTGCTGTTGTTTTCGCCTCTGCTCGTCGGCTTCTGCGACTGCGCATCTCCTGCTGCTGTATTTTGCTCTTCTCGTCGGCGTTGGCGACTGCGCTGATCCTGCTGCTGTTTTCTGCTCTGCTTATTGGCGTCAGCGACTGGGCTGATCCTGCTGCTGTTTTCTGCTCTGCTCGTCTGCGTCAGCGAATGCGCTGATCCTGCTGCTGTTTTCTGCACTGCTCATCGGCGTCAGCGACTGCGTTGATCCTGCTGCTGTTTTCTGCTCTGCTCGTTGGCGTCTGCGACTGCGCATCTCCTGCCGATTTTTTCGGCTCTGCTCGTCAGCATCAGTGACTGGGCTGGTCCTGCTGTTGTTTTATGCTCTAATCGCCGGCGTCGGCGACTGCACTGGTCCTGCTGCTGTTTTCTTCTCTGCTCGTCGGCGTCTGCTCTGCTCGTCGGCATCTGCGCTGGTCCTGCTGCTGTTTTCTGCTCTGCTCGTCGGCGACTGCTCTCGTCCTGCAGTTGTTTTCGCCTCTGCTCATCGGCGTCTGCGACTGCGCTGGTCTTGCTGCTGTTTTCTGCTCTGCTCATTGGCGTCTGCGACTGTGCATCTCTTGCTGCTTTTTTCTGCTCTGCTCGTTGGCGTCAGCGACTGCGCTGAACCTAATGCTGTTTTCTGCTCTGATCGTCTGCGACTGCGCATCTCCTGCTGCTGTTTTTTGCTCTGCTCGTCTGCGTCAGCGACTGCACTGATCCTGCTGCTGTTTTCTCCTCAGCTTGTCGGCATCTGCGACTGCACTGGTGCTGCTGCTGTTTTCTGCTCTGCTCGTCGGTGACTGCGCTGATCCTGCTGTTGTTTTCTGCTCTGCTCTTAGGCATCGGCGACTGCGCTGGTCCTGCTGCTGTTTTCTGCACTGCTCATCGGCGTCGGCGACTGCGCTGATCCTGCTGCTGTTTTCTGCTTTGCTAGTAGGCGTCGCCGACTGCGCTGGTCCTGCTGCTGTTTTCTGCACTGCTCATCAGCGTCGGCGACTGTGTTGATCCTGCTGCTGTTTTCTGCTCTGCTCGTTGGCGTCTGCGACTGCGCATCTCCTGCTGCTTTTTTCTGCTCTGCTCGTCGGCGTCAGCGACTGCGCTGATCCTGCTGCTGTTTTCTGCTCTGCTCGTTGGTGTCAGCGACTACGCTGATCCTGCTGCTGTTTTCTGCTCTGCTCATCGGCGTCGCCGACTGCTCTGGTCCTGCTGTTGTTTTCGCCTCTGCTCGTCTGCGTCTGCTCTGCTCGTCGGCGTCTGCGACTGCGCTGTTCCTGCTGTTGTTTTCGCCTCTGCTCGTCTGCGTCTGCTCTGCTCGTCGGCGTCTGCGACTGCGCTGGTCCTGCTGCTGTTTTCTGCTCTGCTCGTCGGCGACTGCGCTGGTCCTGCTGCTGTTTTCTGCACTGCTCACTGGCGTCTGCAACTGTGCTGATCCTGCTGCTGTTTTCTGCTCTGCTCGTAGGCGTCGGCGACTGCACTGGTCCTGCTGCTGTTTTCTGCACTGCTCATCGGAGTCTGCGACTGCGCTGGTCCTGCTGCTGTTTTCTGCACTGCTCATTGGCGTCTGCGACTGCGCATCTCCTGCTGCTTTTTTCTGCTAGGCTCGTCGGCGTCAGCGACTGCGCTGAACCTGCTGCTGTTTTCTACTCTGATCGTCTGCGCATCTCCTGCTGCTGTTTTTTGCTCTGCTCGTCGGCATCAGCGACTGCGCTGATCCTGCTGCTGTTTTCTGCTCTGCTCGTCGGCGTCTGCGCATCTCCTGCTGCTGTTTTCTGCTCTGATCGTCGGCGACTGCGCTGGTCATGCTGCTGTTTTCTTCTCTGCTTGTCGGCGTCTGTTCTGCTCGTCGGAGTCTGCGACTGCGCTGGTCCTGCTGCTGTTTTCTGCTCTGCTCATCGGCGACTGCGCTGGTCCTGCTGGTGTTTTCTGCACTGCTCATCGGCGTCGGCGACTGCGCTGGTCCTGCTGCTGTTTTCTGCTCTGCTCGTCAGCGACTGCGCTGGTCCTACTGCTGTTTTCGCCTCTGCTCGTCTGCGTCTGCTCTGCTCGTCGGCGTCTGCGACTGCGCTGGTCCTGCTGTTGTTTTCGCCTCTGCTCGTCTGCGTCTGCTCTGCTCGTCGGCGTCTGCGACTGCGCTGGTCCTGCTGCTGTTTTCTGCTCTGCTCGTCGGCGACTGCGCTGGTCCTGCTGCTGTTTTCTGCACTGCTCACTGGCGTCTGCAACTGTGCTGATCCTGCTGCTGTTTTCTGCTCTGCTCGTAGGCGTCGGCGACTGCGCTGGTCCTGCTGCTGTTTTCTGCACTGCTCATCGGAGTCTGCGACTGCGCTGGTCCTGCTGCTGTTTTCTGCACTGCTCATTGGCGTCTGCGACTGCGCATCTCCTGCTGCTTTTTTCTGCTAGGCTCGTCGGCGTCAGCGACTGCGCTGAACCTGCTGCTGTTTTCTACTCTGATCGTCTGCGCATCTCCTGCTGCTGTTTTTTGCTCTGCTCGTCGGCATCAGCGACTGCGCTGATCCTGCTGCTGTTTTCTGCTCTGCTCGTCGGCGTCTGCGCATCTCCTGCTGCTGTTTTTTGCTCTGCTCGTCGGCGTCGGCTACTGCGCTGATCCTGCTGCTGTTTTCTGCTCTGCTTGTCTGCGTCAGCGAATGCGCTGATCCTGCTGCTGTTTCCTGCTCTGCTCGTCGCCGTCGGCGACTGCGCTGGTCTTGCTGTTGTTTTCTGCTCTGATCGTCGGCGACTGCGCTGGTCTTGCTGTTGTTTTCTGCTCTGATCGTCGGCGACTGCGCTGGTCATGCTGCTGTTTTCTTCTCTGCTTGTCGGCGTCTGTTCTGCTCGTCGGAGTCTGCGACTGCGCTGGTCCTGCTGCTGTTTTCTGCTCTGCTCATCGGCGACTGCGCTGGTCCTGCTGGTGTTTTCTGCACTGCTCATCGGCGTCGGCGACTGCGCTGGTCCTGCTGCTGTTTTCTGCTCTGCTCGTCAGCGACTGCGCTGGTCCTACTGCTTTTTTCTGCACAGCTCATCGGCGTCGGCGACTGTGCTGATCCTGCTGCTGTTTTCTGCTCTGCTCGTAGGCGTCGGCGACTGCGCTGGTCCTTCTGATGTTTTCTGCTCTGCTCGTCGGCGACTGCGCTGGACCTGCTGCTGTTTTCTGCACTGCTCATCGGCGTCGGCGACTGCGTTGATCCTGCTGCTGTTTTCTGCTCTGCTCGTTGGCGTCTGCGACTGCGCATCTCCTGCCGCTTTTTTCTGCTCTGCTCGTCGGCGTCAGCGACTGCGCTGATCCTGCTGCTGTTTCCTGCTCTGCTTGTCTGCGTCGGCGAATGTGCTGATCCTGCTGCTGTTTCCTGCTCTGCTCGTCGCCGTCGGCGACTGCGCTGGTATTGCTGCTGTTTTCTTCTCTGCTTGTCGGCGTCTGCTCTGCTCGTCGGCGTCTGCGACTGCGCTGGTCCTGCTGCTGTTTTCTGCTCTGCTCATCGTCAACTGCGCTGGTCCTGCTGTTGTTTTCGCCTCTGATCGTCGGCGTCTGCGACTGCGCTGGTCCTGCTGCTTTTTTCTGCACTGCTCCTCGGCGTCAGCGACTGTGCTGATCCTGCTGCTGTTTTCTGCTCTGCTTGTAGGCGTCGGCGACTGCGCTGGTCCTGCTGCTGTTTTCTGCACTGCTCATCGGCATCGGCAACTGCGCTGATCCTGCTGCTGTTTTCTGCTCTGCTCGTTGGCGTCTGCGACTGCGCTGATCCTGCTGCTGTTTTCTGCTCTGCTCGTCGGCGTCTGCGACTGCGCATCTCCTGCTGCTGTTTTTTGCTCTACTCGTCGGCGTCGGCGTCTGCGCTGATCCTGCTGCTGTTTTCTGCTCTGCTCGTCTGCGTCAGCGAATCCGCTGATCCTGCTGCTGTTTCCTGCTCTGCTCGTCGCCGTCGGCGACTTCGCTGGTCCTGCTGTTGTTTTCTGCTCTGATCGCCGGCGTCGGCGACTGCGCTGGTCCTGCTGCTGTTTTCTTCTCTGCTCGTCGGCGTCTGCTCTGCTCGTCGGCGACTGCGCTGGTCCTGCTCTTGTTTTCACTTCTGCTCGTCGGCGTCTGCTCTGCTCATTGGTGTCTGCGACTGCGCTGGTCCTGCTGCTGTTTTATGCTCTGCTCATTCGCGTCTGCGACTGCGCATCTCCTGCTGCTTTTTTCTGCACTGCTCGTCGGCGTCAGCGACTGCGCTGACTCTGCTGCTGTTTTCTGCTCTGATCGTCTGCGACTGTGCATCTCCTGCTGCTATTTTTTGCTCTTCTCGTCGGCGTCAGCGACTGCGCTGACCCTGCTGCTGTTTTCTGCTCTGATCGTCTGCGACTGCACATCTCCTGCTGCTTTTTTCTGCTCTGCTCGTCGGCGTCAGCGACTGCGCATCTCCTGCTGCTGTTTTTTGCTCCGCTCATCGGCGACTGTGCTTGTCCTGCTGCTGTTTTCTGCTCTGATCGTCTGCGACTGTGCATCTCTTGCTGCTGTTTTATGCTCTGCTCGTCGGCGTCAGCGACTGCGCATCTCCTGCTGCTGTTTTTTTGCTCCGCTCATCGGCGACTGTGCTTGTCCTGCTGCTGTTTTCTGCTCTGCTCATCGGCGTCGGCGACTGCGCTGGTCCTGCTGTTGTTTTCTGCTCTGCTCGTCTGCGTCAGCGAATGCGCTGATCCTGCTGCTGTTTCCTGCTCTGCTCGTCGCCGTCGGCGACTGCGCTGGTCCTGCTGTTTTTTTCTGCTCTGATTGTCGGCGTCGGCGACTGTGCTGGTCCTGCTGCTGTTTTCTTCTCTGCTCGTCGGCGTCTGCTCTGCTCGTCGGCGTCAGCGACTGCGCTGGGCCTGCTGCTGTTTTCTGCTCTGCTCGTCGGCGACTGCGCTGGTCCTCCTGGTGTTTTCTGCACTGCTCATCGGCGTCGGCGACTGCGCTGGTCCTGCTGTTGTTTTCGCCTCTGCTCGTCGGCGTCGGCGTCTGCGACTGCGCTGGTCCTGCTGCTGTTTTCTGCTCTGCTCGTCTGTGACTGCGCTGGTCCTGCTGCTGTTTTCTGCACTGCTCATTGGCGTCGGCGACTGTGCTGATCCTGCTGCTGTTTTCTGCCCTAATCGTAGGCGTTGGCGACTGCGCTGGTCCTGCTGCTGTTGTCTTCACTGCTCATCGGCGTCGGCGACTGTGCTGATCCTGCTGCTGTTTTCTGCTCTGCTCGTCGGCGACTGCGCTGGTCCTGCTGCTGTTTTCTGCTCTGCTCGTCTGCGACTGCACTGGTCCTGCTGCTGTTTTCTGCACTGCTCATCGGCGTCGGCGACTGTGCTGATCCTGCTGCTGTTTTCTGCTCTGCTCTTCGGCGACTGCGCTGGACCTGCTGCTGTTTTCTGCACTGCTCATCGGCGTTGGCGACTGCGTTGATCCTGCCGCTTTTTTCTGCTCTGCTCGTCGGCGTCAGCGACTGCTCTGATCCTGCTGCTGTTTTCTGCTCTGCTCATCGCCGTCGGCGACTTCGCTTGTCCTGCAATTGTTTTCAGCTCTGATCGCCGGCGTCGGCGACTGCGCTGGTCCTGCTGCTGTTTTCTTCTCTGCTCGTCGGCGTCTGCTCTGCTCGTCGGCGTCTGCGCTGGTCCTGCTGTGTTTTTTCTGCTCTGCTCGTCGGCGACTGCGCTGGTCCTGCTCTTGTTTTCGCTTCTGCTCGTCGGCGTCTGCTCTGCTCATTGGCGTCTGCGACTGCGCTGGTCCTGCTGCTGTTTTCTGCTCTGCTCATTGGCGTCTGCGACTGCACATCTCCTGCTGCTTTTTTTTGCTCTGCTCGTCGGCGTCAGCGACTGCGCTGACCCTGCTGCTGTTTTCTGCTCTGATCGCCGGCGTCGGTGACTGCGCTGGTCCTGCTGCTGTTTTCATCTCTGCTCGTCAGCGTCTGCTCTGCTCGTCGGCGTCTGCGCTGGTCCTGCTTCTGTTTTCTGCTCTGCTCGTCGGCGACTGCTCTGGTCCTGCAGTTGTTTTCGCCTCTGCTCGTCGGCGTCTGCTCTGCTCATCGGCGTCTGCGACTGCGCTGTTCATGCTGCTGTTTTCTGCTCTGCTCATTGGCGTCTGCGACTGCGCATCTCCTGCTGCTTTTTTCTGCTCTGCTCGTTGGCGTCAGCGATTGCGCTGACCCTGCTACTGATTTTTGCTCTGATCGTCTGCGACTGCGCATCTCCTGCTGCTGTTTTTTGCTCTGCTCGTCGGTGTCAGCGACTGCGCTGATCCTGCTGCTGTTTTCTGTTCTGCTCGTCAGTGTCTGCGACTGTGCTGGTCCTGCTGCTGTTTTGTGCTCTGCTCGTCAGCGACTGCGCTGATCCTGCTGCTGTTTTCTGCTCTGCTCGTAGGCGTCGGCGACTGCGCTGGTCCTCCTGCTGTTTTCTGCACTGCTCATCGGCGTCGGCGAATGCACTGATCCTGCTGCTGTTTTCTGCTTTGCTCGTAGGCGTCGCCGACTGCGCTGGTCCTGCTGCTGTTTTCTGCTCTGCTCGTCGGCGACTGCGCTGGTCATGCTGTTGTTTTCTGCACTGCTCATCGGCGTCGGTGACTGCGTTGATCCTGCTGCTGTTTTCTGCTCTGCTCGTTGGCGTCTACGACTGCGCATCTCCTGCTGCTTTTTTCTGCTCTGCTCTTCAGCGTCAGCGACTGCGCTGATCCTGCTGCTGTTTTCTGCTCTGCTCGTCGGTGTCCGCGACTACGCTGATCCTGCTGCTGTTTTCTGCTCTGCTCGTCGGCGTCTGCGACTGCTCTGGTCCTGCTGCTGTTTTTTGCTCTGCTCGTCGGCGTCAGCGACTGCGCTGATCCTGCTGCTGCTTTCTGCTCTGCTCGTCGGCGTCTGCGACTGCGCTGGTCCTGCTGCTGTTTTCTGCTCTGCTCGTCGGCATCAGCAACTGCGCTGATGCTGTTTTCTGCTCTGCTCGTCGAGGTCAGCAACTGCGCTGATCCTGCTGCTGTTTTCTGCTCTGCTTGTCCCCGTCGGCGACTCCGCTCGTCCTGCTGTTGTTTTCTGCTCTGATCGTTGGCGTCGGCGACTGCGCTGGTCCTGCTGCTGTTTTCTGCTCTGCTCATCGGCGTCTCCGACTGCGCTGACCCTGCTGCTGATTTCTGCTCTGATCGTCTGCGACTGCGCATCTCCTGCTGCTGTTTTTGCTCTGCTCGTCGGTGTCAGCGACTGAGCTGATCCTGCTGCTGTTTTCTGCTCTGCTCGTCTGCGTCTGCGACTGCGCTGGTCCTGCTGCTGTTTTCTGCTCTGCTCGTCGGCGACTGCGCTGATCCTGCTGCTGTTTTCTGCTCTGCTCGTCGGCGACTGCGCTGATCCTGCTGCTGTTTTCTGCTCTGCTCGTAGGCGTCGGCGACTGCGCTGCTCCTGCTGCTGTTTTCTGCACTGCTCCTCGGCGACTGCGCTGTTCCTGCTGCTGTTTTCTGCTTTGCTCGTAGGCGTCGCCGACTGCGCTGGTCCTGCTGCTGTTTTCTGCTCTGCTCGTCGTCGACTGCGCTGGTCCTGCTGCTGTTTTCTGCACTGCTCGTCGATGTCAGCAACTGCGCTGATCCTGCTGCTGTTTTCTGCTCTTCTCATCGCCGTCGGCGACTGCGCTGGTCCTGCTCTTGTTTTCGCTTCTGCTCGTCGGCGTCTGCTCTGCTCATTGGCGTCTGCGACTGCGCTGGTCCTGCTGCTGTTTTCTGCTCTGCTCATTGGCGTCTGCGACTGCGCATCTCCTGCTGCTTTTTTCTGCTCTGCTCGTCGGCGTCAGCGACTGCGCTGACCCTGCTGCTGTTTTCTGCTCTGATCGTCTGCGACTGTGCATCTCCTGCTGCTGTTTTTTGCTCTGCTCGTCGGCGTCAGCGACTGCGCTGACCCTGCTGCTGTTTTCTGCTCTGATCGTCTGCGACTGCGCATCTCCTGCTGCTTTTTTCTGCTCTGCTCATCAGCGTCAGCGACTGCGCTGCCCCTGCTGCTGTTTTCTGCTCTGATCGCCGGCGTCTGCGACTGCGCTGGTCCTGCTGCTGTTTTCATCTCTGCTCGTCGGCGTCTGCTCTGCTCGTCGGCGTCTGCGCTGGTCCTGCTGCTGTTTTCTGCTCTGCTCGTCGGCGACTGCTCTGGTCCTGCAGTTGTTTTCGCCTCTGCTCGTCGGCGTCTGCTCTGCTCATCGGCGTCTGCGACTGCGCTGTTCATGCTGCTGTTTTCTGCTCTGCTCATTGGCGTCTGCGACTGCGCATCTCCTGCTGCTGTTTTTTGCTCTGCTCGTCGGTGTCAGCGACTGCGCTGATCCTGCTGCTGTTTTCTGCTCTGCTCGTCGGTGTCTGCGACTGCGCTGATCCTGCTGCTGTTTTCTGCTCTGCTCGTCGGCGACTGCGCTGATCCTGCTGCTCTTTTCTGCTCTGCTTGTAGGCGTCGGCGACTGCGCTGGTCCTCCTGCTGTTTTCTCCACTGCTCATCGGCGTCGGCGACTGCGCTGATCCTGCTGCTGTTTTCTGCTTTGCTCGTAGGCGTTGCCAACTGCGCTGGTCCTGCTGCTGTTTTCTGCTCTGCTCGTCGGCGACTGCGCTGGTCCTGCTGCTGTTTTCTGCACTGCTCATCGGCGTCGGCGACTGCGTTGATCCTGCTGCTGTTTTCTGCTCTGCTCGTCGGCGTCTGCGACTGCGCATCTCCTGCTGCTTTTTTCTGCTCTGCTCTTCAGCGTCAGCGACTGCGCTGATCCTGCTGCTGTTTTCTGCTCTGCTCGTCGGTGTCAGCGACTACGCTGATCCTGCTGCTATTTTCTGCTCTGCTCGTCGGCGTCTGCGACTGCTCTGGTCCTGCTGCTGTTTTTTGCTCTGCTCGTCGGCGTCAGCGACTGCGCTGGTCCTGCTGCTGTTTTCTGCTCTGCTCGTCGGCATCAGCGACTGCGCTGATGCTGTTTTCTGCTCTGCTCGTCGAGGTCAGCAACTGCGCTGATCCTGCTGCTGTTTTCTGCTCTGCTCGTCGCCGTCGGCGACTGCGCTCATCCTGCTGTTGTTTTCTGCTCTGATCGTCGGCGTCGGCGACTGCGCTGGTCCTGCTGCTGTTTTCTGCTCTGCTCATCGGCGTCTGCGACTGCGCTGACCCTGCTGCTGATTTCTGCTCTGATCGTCTGCGACTGCGCATCTCCTGCTGCTGTTTTTTGCTCTGCTCGTCGGTGTCAGTGACTGAGCTGATCCTGCTGCTGTTTTCTGCTCTATTCGTCGGCGACTGCGCTGATCCTGCTGCTGTTTTCTGCTCTGCTCGTCTGCGACTGCGCTGATCCTGCTGCTGTTTTCTGCTCTGCTCGTAGGCGTCGGCGACTGCGCTGGTCCTGCTGCTGTTTTCTGCACTGCTCCTCGGCGACTGCGCTGTTCCTGCTGCTGTTTTCTGCTTTGCCCGTAGGCGTCGCCGACTGCGCTGGTCCTGCTGCTGTTTTCTGCTCTGCTCGTCGGCGACTGCGCTGGTCCTGCTGCTGTTTTTTGCACTGCTCATTGGCGTCGGCGACTGAGTTGATCCTGCAGCTGTTTTCTGCTCTGCTCGTTGGCGTCTGCGACTGCGCATCTCCTGCTGCTTTTTTCTGCTCTGCTCGTCGGCGTCAGCGACTGCGCTGATCCTGCTGCTGTTTTCTGCTCTGCTCGTCGGTGTCAGCGACTACGCTGATCCTGCTGCTGTTTTCTGCTCTGCTCGTCAGCGTCTGCGACTGCGCTGGTCCTGCTGTTGTTTTCTGCTCTGCTCGTCGGCATCAGCGACTGCTCTGATGCTGTTTTATGCTCTGCTCGTCGAGGTCAGCAACTGCGCTGATCCTGCTGCTGTTTTCTGCTCTGCTCGTCGCCGTCGGCGACTGCGCTCGTCCTGCTGTTGTTTTCTGCTCTGATCGTCGGCGTCGGCGACTGCGCTGGTCCTGCTGCTGTTTTCTGCTCTGCTCATCGGCGTCTGCGACTGCGCTGACCCTGCTGCTGATTTCTGCTCTGATTGTCTGCGACTGCGCATCTCCTGCTGCTGTTTTTTGCTCTGCTCGTCGGTGTCTGCGACTGCGCTGATCCTGCTGCTGTTTTCTGCTCTGCTCGTCGGCGTCTGCGGCTGCGCTGGTCCTCCTGCTGTTTTCTGCACTGCTCATCGGCGTCGGCGACTGCGCTGATCCTGCTGCTGTTTTCTGCTTTGCTCGTAGGCGTCGCCGACTGCGCTGGTCCTGCTGCTGTTTTCTGCTCTGCTCGTCGGCGACTGCGCTGGTCATGCTGTTGTTTTCTGCACTGCTCATCGGCGTCGGTGACTGCGTTGATCCTGCTGCTGTTTTCTGCTCTGCTCGTTGGCGTCTACGACTGCGCATCTCCTGCTGCTTTTTTCTGCTCTGCTCTTCAGCGTCAGCGACTGCGCTGATCCTGCTGCTGTTTTCTGCTCTGCTCGTCGGTGTCTGCGACTACGCTGATCCTGCTGCTGTTTTCTGCTCTGCTCGTCGGCGTCTGCGACTGCTCTGGTCCTGCTGCTGTTTTTTGCTCTGCTCGTCGGCGTCAGCGACTGCGCTGATCCTGCTGCTGCTTTCTGCTCTGCTCGTCGGCGTCTGCGACTGCGCTGGTCCTGCTGCTGTTTTCTGCTCTGCTCGTCGGCATCAGCAACTGCGCTGATGCTGTTTTCTGCTCTGCTCGTCGAGGTCAGCAACTGCGCTGATCCTGCTGCTGTTTTCTGCTCTGCTTGTCCCCGTCGGCGACTCCGCTCGTCCTGCTGTTGTTTTCTGCTCTGATCGTTGGCGTCGGCGACTGCGCTGGTCCTGCTGCTGTTTTCTGCTCTGCTCATCGGCGTCTGCGACTGCGCTGACCCTGCTGCTGATTTCTGCTCTGATCGTCTGCGACTGCGCATCTCCTGCTGCTGTTTTTGCTCTGCTCGTCGGTGTCAGCGACTGAGCTGATCCTGCTGCTGTTTTCTGCTCTGCTCGTCTGCGTCTGCGACTGCGCTGGTCCTGCTGCTGTTTTCTGCTCTGCTCGTCGGCGACTGCGCTGATCCTGCTGCTGTTTTCTGCTCTGCTCGTCGGCGACTGCGCTGATCCTGCTGCTGTTTTCTGCTCTGCTCGTAGGCGTCGGCGACTGCGCTGCTCCTGCTGCTGTTTTCTGCACTGCTCCTCGGCGACTGCGCTGTTCCTGCTGCTGTTTTCTGCTTTGCTCGTAGGCGTCGCCGACTGCGCTGGTCCTGCTGCTGTTTTCTGCTCTGCTCGTCGTCGACTGCGCTGGTCCTGCTACTGTTTTCTGCACTGCTCGTCGAGGTCAGCAACTGCGCTGATCCTGCTGCTGTTTTCTGCTCTTCTCATCGCCGTCGGCGACTGCGCTGGTCCTGCTCTTGTTTTCGCTTCTGCTCGTCGGCGTCTGCTCTGCTCATTGGCGTCTGCGACTGCGCTGGTCCTGCTGCTGTTTTCTGCTCTGCTCATTGGCGTCTGCGACTGCGCATCTCCTGCTGCTTTTTTCTGCTCTGCTCGTCGGCGTCAGCGACTGCGCTGACCCTGCTGCTGATTTCTGCTCTGATCGTCTGCGACTGCGCATCTCCTGCTGCTGTTTTTGCTCTGCTCGTCGGTGTCAGCGACTGAGCTGATCCTGCTGCTGTTTTCTGCTCTGCTCGTCTGCGTCTGCGACTGCGCTGGTCCTGCTGCTGTTTTCTGCTCTGCTCGTCGGCGACTGCGCTGATCCTGCTGCTGTTTTCTGCTCTGCTCGTCGGCGACTGCGCTGATCCTGCTGCTGTTTTCTGCTCTGCTCGTAGGCGTCGGCGACTGCACTGCTCCTGCTGCTGTTTTCTGCACTGCTCCTCGGCGACTGCGCTGTTCCTGCTGCTGTTTTCTGCTTTGCTCGTAGGCGTCGCCGACTGCGCTGGTCCTGCTGCTGTTTTCTGCTCTGCTCGTCGTCGACTGCGCTGGTCCTGCTGCTGTTTTCTGCACTGCTCGTCGAGGTCAGCAACTGCGCTGATCCTGCTGCTGTTTTCTGCTCTTCTCATCGCCGTCGGCGACTGCGCTGGTCCTGCTCTTGTTTTCGCTTCTGCTCGTCGGCGTCTGCTCTGCTCATTGGCGTCTGCGGCTGCGCTGGTCCTGCTGCTGTTTTCTGCTCTGCTCATTGGCGTCTGCGACTGCGCATCTCCTGCTGCTTTTTTCTGCTCTGCTCGTCGGCGTCAGCGACTGCGCTGACCCTGCTGCTGTTTTCTGCTCTGATCGTCTGCGACTGTGCATCTCCTGCTGCTGTTTTTTGCTCTGCTCGTCGGCGTCAGCGACTGCGCTGACCCTGCTGCTGTTTTCTGCTCTGATCGTCTGCGACTGCGCATCTCCTGCTGCTTTTTTCTGCTCTGCTCATCAGCGTCAGCGACTGCGCTGCCCCTGCTGCTGTTTTCTGCTTTGATCGCCGGCGTCTGCGACTGCGCTGGTCCTGCTGCTGTTTTCATCTCTGCTCGTCGGCGTCTGCGCTGGTCCTGCTGCTGTTTTCTGCTCTGCTCGTCGGCGACTGCTCTGGTCCTGCAGTTGTTTTCGCCTCTGCTCGTCGGCGTCTGCTCTGCTCATCGGCGTCTGCGACTGCGCTGTTCATGCTGCTGTTTTCTGCTCTGCTCATTGGCATCTGCGACTGCGCATCTCCTGCTGCTGTTTTTTGCTCTAATCGTCGGTGTCAGCGACTGCGCTGATCCTGCTGCTGTTTTCTGCTCTGCTCGTCGGTGTCTGCGACTGCGCTGGTCCTGCTGCTGTTTTCTGCTCTGCTCGTCGGCGACTGCGCTGATCCTGCTGCTCTTTTCTGCTCTGCTTGTAGGCGTCGGCGACTGCGCTGGTCCTCCTGTTGTTTTCTCCACTGCTCATCGGCGACGGCGACTGCGCTGATCCTGCTGCTGTTTTCTGCTTTGCTCGTAGGCGTTGCCAACTGCGCTGGTCCTGCTGCTGTTTTCTGCTCTGCTCGTCGGCGACTGCGCTGGTCCTGCTGCTGTTTTCTGCACTGCTCATCGGCGTCGGCGACTGCGTTGATCCTGCTGCTGTTTTCTGCTCTGCTCGTCGGCGTCTGCGACTGCGCATCTCCAGCTGCTTTTTTCTGCTCTGCTCTTCAGCGTCAGCGACTGCGCTGATCCTGCTGCTGTTTTCTGCTCTGCTCGTCGGTGTCAGCGACTACGCTGATCCTGCTGCTGTTTTCTGCTCTGCTCGTCGGCGTCTGCGACTGCTCTGGTCCTGCTGCTGTTTTTTGCTCTGCTCGTCGGCGTCAGCGACTGCGCTGGTCCTGCTGCTGTTTTCTGCTCTGCTCGTCGGCATCAGCGACTGCGCTGATGCTGTTTTCTGCTCTGCTCGTCGAGGTCAGCAACTGCGCTGATCCTGCTGCTGTTTTCTGCTCTGCTCGTCGCCGTCGGCGACTGCGCTCGTCCTGCTGTTGTTTTCTGCTCTGATCGTCGGCGTCGGCGACTGCGCTGGTCCTGCTGCTGTTTTCTGCTCTGCTCATCGGCGTCTGCGACTGCGCTGCACTGCTGCTGATTTCTGCTCTGATCGTCTGCGACTGCGCATCTCCTGCTGCTGTTTTTTGCTCTGCTCGTCGGTGTCAGTGACTGAGCTGATCCTGCTGCTGTTTTCTGCTCTATTCGTCGGCGACTGCGCTGATCCTGCTGCTGTTTTCTGCTCTGCTCGTCTGCGACTGCGCTGATCCTGCTGCTGTTTTCTGCTCTGCTCGTAGGCGTCGGCGACTGCGCTGGTCCTGCTGCTGTTTTCTGCACTGCTCCTCGGCGACTGCGCTGTTCCTGCTGCTGTTTTCTGCTTTGCCCGTAGGCGTCGCCGACTGCGCTGGTCCTGCTGCTGTTTTCTGCTCTGCTCGTCGGCGACTGCGCTGGTCCTGCTGCTGTTTTCTGCACTGCTCATCGGCGTCGGCGACTGAGTTGATCCTGCAGCTGTTTTCTGCTCTGCTCGTTGGCGTCTGCGACTGCGCATCTCCTGCTGCTTTTTTCTGCTCTGCTCGTCGGCGTCAGCGACTGCGCTGATCCTGCTGCTGTTTTCTGCTCTGCTCGTCGGTGTCAGCGACTACGCTGATCCTGCTGCTGTTTTCTGCTCTGCTCGTCAGCGTCTGCGACTGCGCTGGTCCTGCTGTTGTTTTCTGCTCTGCTCGTCGGCATCAGCGACTGCTCTGATGCTGTTTTATGCTCTGCTCGTCGAGGTCAGCAACTGCGCTGATCCTGCTGCTGTTTTCTGCTCTGCTCGTCGCCGTCGGCGACTGCGCTCGTCCTGCTGTTGTTTTCTGCTCTGATCGTCGGCGTCGGCGACTGCGCTGGTCCTGCTGCTGTTTTCTGCTCTGCTCATCGGCGTCTGCGACTGCGCTGACCCTGCTGCTGATTTCTGCTCTGATTGTCTGCGACTGCGCATCTCCTGCTGCTGTTTTTTGCTCTGCTCGTCGGTGTTTGCGACTGCGCTGATCCTGCTGCTGTTTTCTGCTCTGCTCGTCGGCGTCTGCGACTGCGCTGGTCCTCCTGCTGTTTTCTGCACTGCTCATCGGCGTCGGCGACTGCGCTGATCCTGCTGCTGTTTTCTGCTTTGCTCGTAGGCGTCGCCGACTGCGCTGGTCCTGCTGCTGTTTTCTGCTCTGCTCGTCGGCGACTGCGCTGGTCATGCTGTTGTTTTCTGCACTGCTCATCGGCGTCGGTGACTGCGTTGATCCTGCTGCTGTTTTCTGCTCTGCTCGTTGGCGTCTACGACTGCGCATCTCCTGCTGCTTTTTTCTGCTCTGCTCTGCTCTTCAGCGTCAGCGACTGCGCTGATCCTGCTGCTGTTTTCTGCTCTGCTCGTCGGTGTCCGCGACTACGCTGATCCTGCTGCTGTTTTCTGCTCTGCTCGTCAGCGTCTGCGACTGCTCTGGTCCTGCTGCTGTTTTTTGCTCTGCTCGTCGGCGTCAGCGACTGCGCTGATCCTGCTGCTGCTTTCTGCTCTGCTCGTCGGCGTCTGCGACTGCGCTGGTCCTGCTGCTGTTTTCTGCTCTGCTCGTCGGCATCAGCAACTGCGCTGATGCTGTTTTCTGCTCTGCTCGTCGAGGTCAGCAACTGCGCTGATCCTGCTGCTGTTTTCTGCTCTGCTTGTCCCCGTCGGCGACTCCGCTCGTCCTGCTGTTGTTTTCTGCTCTGATCGTTGGCGTCAGCGACTGCGCTGGTCCTGCTGCTGTTTTCTGCTCTGCTCATCGGC
Organism: Nothobranchius furzeri; assembly: GCF_043380555.1. NCBI lineage: Eukaryota > Metazoa > Chordata > Actinopteri > Cyprinodontiformes > Nothobranchiidae > Nothobranchius > Nothobranchius furzeri. Next base: position 30,435,406 of record NC_091748.1, read on the forward strand.
GTCTGCGACTGCGCTGACCCTGCTGCTGATTTCTGCTCTGATCGTCTGCGACTGTGCATCTCCTGCTGCTGTTTTTGCTCTGCTCGTCGGTGTCAGCGACTGAGCTGATCCTGCTGCTGTTTTCTGCTCTGCTCGTCTGCGTCTGCGACTGCGCTGGTCCTGCTGCTGTTTTCTGCTCTGCTCGTCGGCGACTGCGCTGATCCTGCTGCTGTTTTCTGCTCTGCTCGTCGGCGACTGCGCTGATCCTGCTGCTGTTTTCTGCTCTGCTCGTAGGCGTCGGCGACTGCGCTGCTCCTGCTGCTGTTTTCTGCACTGCTCCTCGGCGACTGCGCTGTTCCTGCTGCTGTTTTCTGCTTTGCTCGTAGGCGTCGCCGACTGCGCTGGTCCTGCTGCTGTTTTCTGCTCTGCTCGTCGTCGACTGCGCTGGTCCTGCTGCTGTTTACTGCACTGCTCGTCGAGGTCAGCAACTGCGCTGATCCTGCTGCTGTTTTCTGCTCTTCTCATCGCCGTCGGCGACTGCGCTGGTCCTGCTCTTGTTTTCACTTCTGCTCGTCGGCGTCTGCTCTGCTCATTGGCGTCTGCGACTGCGCTGGTCCTGCTGCTGTTTTCTGCTCTGCTCATTGGCGTCTGCGACTGCGCATCTCCTGCTGCTTTTTTCTGCTCTGCTCGTCGGCGTCAGCGACTGCGCTGACCCTGCTGCTGTTTTCTGCTCTGATCGTCTGCGACTGTGCATCTCCTGCTGCTGTTTTTTGCTCTGCTCGTCGGCGTCAGCGACTGCGCTGACCCTGCTGCTGTTTTCTGCTCTGATCGTCTGCGACTGCGCATCTCCTGCTGCTTTTTTCTGCTCTGCTCATCAGCGTCAGCGACTGCGCTGCCCCTGCTGCTGTTTTCTGCTCTGATCGCCGGCGTCTGCGACTGCGCTGGTCCTGCTGCTGTTTTCATCTCTGCTCGTCGGCGTCTGCTCTGCTCGTCGGCGTCTGCGCTGGTCCTGCTGCTGTTTTCTGCTCTGCTCGTCGGCGACTGCTCTGGTCCTGCAGTTGTTTTCGCCTCTGCTCGTCGGCGTCTGCTCTGCTCATCGGCGTCTGCGACTGCGCTGTTCATGCTGCTGTTTTCTGCTCTGCTCATTGGCGTCTGCGACTGCGCATCTCCTGCTGCTGTTTTTTGCTCTGCTCGTCGGTGTCAGCGACTGCACTGATCCTGCTGCTGTTTTCTGCTCTGCTCGTCGGTGTCTGCGACTGCGCTGGTCCTGCTGCTGTTTTCTGCTCTGCTCGTCGGCGACTGCGCTGATCCTGCTGCTCTTTTCTGCTCTGCTTGTAGGCGTCGGCGACTGCGCTGGTCCTCCTGCTGTTTTCTCCACTGCTCATCGGCGTCGGCGACTGCGCTGATCCTGCTGCTGTTTTCTGCTTTGCTCGTAGGCGTTGCCAACTGCGCTGGTCCTGCTGCTGTTTTCTGCTCTGCTCGTCGGCGACTGCGCTGGTCCTGCTGCTGTTTTCTGCACTGCTCATCGGCGTCGGCGACTGCGTTGATCCTGCTGCTGTTTTCTGCTCTGCTCGTCGGCGTCTGCGACTGCGCATCTCCTGCTGCTTTTTTCTGCTCTGCTCTTCAGCGTCAGCGACTGCGCTGATCCTGCTGCTGTTTTCTGCTCTGCTCGTCGGTGTCAGCGACTACGCTGATCCTGCTGCTGTTTTCTGCTCTGCTCGTCGGCGTCTGCGACTGCTCTGGTCCTGCTGCTGTTTTTTGCTCTGCTCGTCGGCGTCAGCGACTGCGCTGGTCCTGCTGCTGTTTTCTGCTCTGCTCGTCGGCATCAGCGACTGCGCTGATGCTGTTTTCTGCTCTGCTCGTCGAGGTCAGCAACTGCGCTGATCCTGCTGCTGTTTTCTGCTCTGCTCATCGGCGTCTGCGACTGCGCTGACCCTGCTGCTGATTTCTGCTCTGATCGTCTGCGACTGCGCATCTCCTGCTGCTGCTTTTTGCTCTGCTCGTCGGTGTCAGTGACTGAGCTGATCCTGCTGCTGTTTTCTGCTCTATTCGTCGGCGACTGCGCTGATCCTGCTGCTGTTTTCTGCTCTGCTCGTCCGCGACTGCGCTGATCCTGCTGCTGTTTTCTGCTCTGCTCGTAGGCGTCGGCGACTGCGCTGGTCCTGCTGCTGTTTTCTGCACTGCTCCTCGGCGACTGCGCTGTTCCTGCGTCTGTTTTCTGCTTTGCCCGTAGGCGTCGCCGACTGCGCTGGTCCTGCTGCTGTTTTCTGCTCTGCTCGTCGGCGACTGCGCTGGTCCTGCTGCTGTTTTCTGCACTGCTCATCGGCGTCGGCGACTGAGTTGATCCTGCAGCTGTTTTCTGCTCTGCTCGTTGGCGTCTGCGACTGCGCATCTCCTGCTGCTTTTTTCTGCTCTGCTCGTCGGCGTCAGCGACTGCGCTGATCCTGCTGCTGTTTTCTGCTCTGCTCGTCGGTGTCAGCGACTACGCTGATCCTGCTGCTGTTTTCTGCTCTGCTCGTCAGCGTCTGCGACTGCGCTGGTCCTGCTGTTGTTTTCTGCTCTGCTCGTCGGCATCAGCGACTGCTCTGATGCTGTTTTATGCTCTGCTCGTCGAGGTCAGCAACTGCGCTGATCCTGCTGCTGTTTTCTGCTCTGCTCGTCGCCGTCGGCGACTGCGCTCGTCCTGCTGTTGTTTTCTGCTCTGATCGTCGGCGTCGGCGACTGCGCTGGTCCTGCTGCTGTTTTCTGCTCTGCTCATCGGCGTCTGCGACTGCGCTGACCCTGCTGCTGATTTCTGCTCTGATTGTCTGCGACTGCGCATCTCCTGCTGCTGTTTTTTGCTCTGCTCGTCGGTGTCAGCGACTGCGCTGATCCTGCTGCTGTTTTCTGCTCTGCTCGTCGGCATCTGCGACTGCGCTGGTCCTGCTGCTGTTTTCTGCTCTGCTCGTCGGCGACTGCGCTGATCCTGCTGCTGTTTTCTGCTCTGCTCGTCGGCGACTGCGCTGATCCTGCTGCTGTTTTCTGCTCTGCTCGTAGGCGTCGGCGACTGCGCTGGTCCTGCTGCTGTTTTCTGCTTTGCTTGTAGGCGTCGCCGACTGCGCTGGTCCTGCTGCTGTTTTCTGCTCTGCTCGTCGGCGACTGCGCTGGTCCTGCTGCTGTTTTCTGCACTGCTCATCGGCGACGGCGACTGCGTTGATCCTGCTGCTGTTTTCTGCTCTGCTTGTTGGCGTCTGCGACTGCGCATCTCCTGCTGCTTTTTTCTGCTCTGCTCGTCGGCATCAGCGACTGCGCTGATCCTGCTGCTGTTTTCTGCTCTGCTCGTCGGTGTCAGCGACTACGCTGATCCTGCTGCTGTTTTCTGCTCTGCTCATCGGCGTCTGCGACTGCGCTGGTCCTGCTGCTGTTTTTTGCTCTGCTCGTCGGCGTCGGCGACTGCGCTGATCCCGCTGTTGTTATCTGCTCTGATCGTCGGCGTCGGCGACTGCGCTGGTCCTGCTGTTGTTTTCTGCTCTGCTCATCGGCGTCTGCTACTGCGCTGATCCTGCTGCTATTTTCTGCTCTGCTCATCGGCGTCAGCGACTGGGCTGATCCTGCTGCTGTTTTCTGCTCTGCTCGTCTGCGTCAAGCGAATGCGCTGATCCTGCTGCTGTTTTCTGCTCTGCTCGTCGCCGTCAGCGCTGATCCTGCTGCTGTTTCCTGCTCTGCTCATCGCCGTCGGCGACTGCGCTGGTCCTGCTGTTGTTTTCTTCTCTGCTCGTCGGCGTCTGCTCTGCTCGTCGGCGTCAGCGACTGCGCTGGTCCTGCTGCTGTTTTCTGCTCTGCTCGTCGGTGACTGCGCTGGTCCTGCTGCTGTTTTTTGCTCTGCGCGTCGGCGTCGGCGACTGCGCTGATCCTGCTGCTGCTTTCTGCTCTGCTCGTCGGAGTCTGCGATTGCACTGGTCCTGCTGCTGTTTTCTGCTCTGCTCGTCGGCATCAGCGACTGCGCTGATGCTGTTTTCTGCTCTGCTCATCGGGGACTGCGCTGGTCCTTCTGCTGTTTTCTGCACTGCTCATCGGCGTTGGCGACTGCGTTGATCCTGCTGCTGTTTTCTGCTCTGCTCATTGAGGTCTGCGACTGCGCATCTCCTGCTGCTTTTTTCTGCTCTGCTCGTCAGCGTCAGCGACTGCGCTGACCCTGCTGCTGTTTTCTGCTCTGATCATCTGCGACTGCGCATCTCCTGCTGCTGTTTTTTTCTCTGCTCGTCGGCGTCAGCGACTGCGCTGATCCTGCTGCTGTTTTCTGCTCTGCACGTCGGCGTCTGCGACTGCACATCTCCTGCTGCTGTTTTTTGCTCTGCTCGTCGGCGACTGCACTGGTCCTGCTGCTGTTTTCTGCTCTGCTCATCGGCGTCGGCTACTGCGCTGATCCTGATGCTGTTTCCTGCTCTGCTCGTCGCTGTCGGCGACTGCGCTGGTCCTGCTGCTGTTTTCTTCTCTGCTCGTCGGCGTCTGCTCTGCTCGTCGGCGTCTGCGCTGGTCCTGCTGCTGTATTCTGCTCTGCTCATCGGCGACTGCGCTGGTCCTGCTGGTGTTTTCTGCACTGCTCATCGGCGTCGGCGACTGCACTGGTCCTGCTGCTGTTTTCTGCTCTGCTCGTCCGCGACTGCACTGGTCCTGCTGCTGTTTACTGCACTGCTCATGTGCGTCGGCGACTGCGTTGATCCTGCTGCTGTTTTCTGCTCTGCTCATTGGCGTCTGCGACTGCACATCTCCTGATGCTGTTTTTTGCTCTGCTCGTCGGCGTCAGCGACTGCGCTTATCCTGCTGCTGTTTTATGCTCTGCTCGTCGGCGTCTGCGACTGCGCATCTCCTGCTGCTGTTTTTTGCTCTGCTCGTCGGCGACTGCGCTGGTCCTGCTGCTGTTTTCTGCTCTGCTCATCGGCGTCGGCTACTGCGCTGATCCTTCTGCTGTTTTCTGGTCTGCTTGTCTGCATCAGTGAATGCGCTGATCCTGCTGCTGTTTCCTGCTCTGCTCATCGCCGTCGGCGACTGTGCTGGTCCTGCTGTTGTTTTCTGCTCTGATCGTCGGCGTCGGCGACTGCACTGGTCCTGCTGCTGTTTTCTTCTCTGCTCGTCGGCGTCTGCTCTGCTCATCGGTGTCTGCGACTGCGCTGGTCCTGCTGCTGTTTTCTGCTCTGCTCGTCGGTGACTGCGCTGATCCTGCTACTGTTTTCTGCACTGCTAATTGGCGTCGGCGACTGCGCTGATCCTGCTGCTGTTTTCTGCTCTGCTCGTCGGCGTCGGTGACTGCACTGACCCTGCAGCTGTTTTCTGCTCTGCTTGTCGGCGTCGGCCACTGCGCTGTTCCTGCTGCTATTTTCTGCTCTGCTCATCGGCGTCAGCGACTGGGATGATCCTGCTGCTGTTTTCTGCTCTGCTCGTCTGCGTCAGCGAATGCGCTGATCCTGCTGCTGTTTTCTGCTCTGCTCGTCGCCGTCGGCGCCTGCGCTGGTCCTAATGTTGTTTTCTTCTCTGCTTGTCAGCGTCTGCTCTGCTCGTCGGCGTCTGCGACTGCGCTGGTCCTGCTGCTGTTTTCTGCTCTGCTCGTCGGCGACTGCGCTGGTCCTGCTGCTGTTTTCTTCTCTGCTCGTCGGCGTCTGCTCTGCTCGTCGGCGTCTGCGACTTCGCTGGGCCTGCTGCTGTTTTCTGCTCTGCTCGTCGGCGACTGCGCTGGTCCTGCTGGTGTTTTCTGCACTGCTCATCGGCGTCGGCGACTGCGCTGGTCCTGCTGTTGTTTTCGCCTCTGCTCGTCGGCTTCTGTGACTGCGCATCTCCTGCTGCTGTATTTTGCTCTTCTCGTCGGCGTTGGCGACTGCGCTGATCCTGCTGCTGTTTTCTGCTCTGCTTATTGGCGTCAGCGACTGGGCTGATCCTGCTGCTGTTTTCTGCTCTGCTCGTCTGCGTCAGCGAATGCGCTGATCCTGCTGCTGTTTTCTGCACTGCTCATCGGCGTCAGCGACTGCGTTGATCCTGCTGCTGTTTTCTGCTCTGCTCGTTGGCGTCTGCGACTGCGCATCTCCTGCCGATTTTTTCGGCTCTGCTTGTCGGCATCAGCGACTGGGCTGGTCCTGCTGTTGTTTTATGCTCTAATCGCCGGCGTCGGCGACTGCGCTGGTCCTGCTGCTGTTTTCTTCTCTGCTCGTCTGCGTCTGCTCTGCTCGTCGGCGTCTGCGCTGGTCCTGCTGCTGTTTTCTGCTCTGCTCGTCGGCGACTGCTCTGGTCCTGCAGTTGTTTTCGCCTCTGCTCATCGGCGTCTGCGACTGCGCTGGTCTTGCTGCTGTTTTCTGCTCTGCTCATTGGCGTCTGCGACTGTGCATCTCTTGCTGCTTTTTTCTGCTCTGCTCGTTGGCGTCAGCGACTGCGCTGAACCTAATGCTGTTTTCTGCTCTGATCGTCTGCGACTGCGCATCTCCTGCTGCTGTTTTTTGCTCTGCTCGTCTGCGTCAGCGACTGCGCTGATCCTGCTGCTGTTTTCTCCTCAGCTTGTCGGCGTCTGCGACTGCACTGTTGATGCTGCTGTTTTCTGCTCTGCTCGTCGGTGACTGCGCTGATCCTGCTGTTGTTTTCTGCTCTGCTCGTAGGCATCGGCGACTGCGCTGGTCCTGCTGCTGTTTTCTGCACTGCTCATCGGCGTCGGCGACTGCGCTGATCCTGCTGCTGTTTTCTGCTTTGCTAGTAGGCGTCGCCGACTGCGCTGGTCCTGCTGCTGTTTTCTGCTCTGCTCGTTGGTGACTGCGCTGGTCCTGCTGCTGTTTTCTGCACTGCTCATCAGCGTCGGCGACTGTGTTGATCCTGCTGCTGTTTTCTGCTCTGCTCGTTGGCGTCTGCGACTGCGCATCTCCTGCTGCTTTTTTCTGCTCTGCTCGTCGGCGTCAGCGACTGCGCTGATCCTGCTGCTGTTTTCTGCTCTGCTCGTTGGTGTCAGCGACTACGCTGATCCTGCTGCTGTTTTCTGCTCTGCTCGTCGGCGTCTGCGACTGCGCTGTTCCTGCTGCTTTTTTTGCTCTGCTCGTCGGCGTCGGCGACTGCGCTGATCCTGCTGCTTTCTGCTCTGTTCGTGGGCATCTGCGACTGCGCTGATCCTGCTGCTGTTTTCTGCTCAGCTCGTCGGCGTCGGCGACTGCTCTGGTCCTGCTGCTGTTTTCTTCTCTGCTCGTCGGCGTCGGCGACTGCGCTGGTCCTGCTGCTGTTTTCTGCTCTGCTCGTCGGCATCAGCGACTGCGCTGATGCTGTTTTCTGCTCTTCTCGTCGAGGTCAGCAACTGCGCTGATCCTGCTGCTGTTTTCTGCTCTGCTCGTCACCGCCGGCGACTGCGCTCGTCCTGCTGTTGTTTTCTGCTCTGATCGTCGGCGTCGGCGACTGCGCTGGTCTTGCTGCTATTTTCTGCTCTGCTCATCGGCGTCAGCGACTGGGCTGATCCTGCTGCTGTTTTCTGCCCTGCTCGTCTGCGTCAGCGAATGTGCTGATCCTGCTGCTGTTTTCGGCTCTGCTCGTCGCCGTCAGCGCTGATCCTGCTGCTGTTCCCTGCTCTGCTCGTCGCCGTCGGCGACTGCGCTGGTCCTGCTGTTGTTTTCTTCTCTGCTCGTCGGCGTCTGCTCTGCTCATCGGTGTCTGCGACTGCGCTGGTCCTGCTGCTGTCTTCTGCTCTGCTCGTCGGTGACTGCGCTGATTCTGCTGCTGTTTTCTGCACTGCTAATTGGCGTCGGCGACTGCGCTGATCCTGCTGCTGTTTTCTGCTCTGCTCGTCGGCGTCGGTGACTGCACTGACCCTGCAGCTGTTTTCTGCTCTGCTTGTCGGCGTCGGCTACTGCGCTGTTCCTGCTGCTATTTTCTGCTCTGCTCATCGGCGTCAGCGACTGGGATGATCCTGCTGCTGTTTTCTGCTCTGCTCGTCGGCGTCTGCGACTGCTCTGGTCCTGCTGCTGTTTTTTGCTCTGCTCGTCGGCGTCAGCGACTGCGCTGATCCTGCTGCTGCTTTCTGCTCTGCTCGTCGGCGTCTGCGACTGCGCTGGTCCTGCTGCTGTTTTCTGCTCTGCTCGTCGGCATCAGCAACTGCGCTGATGCTGTTTTCTGCTCTGCTCGTCGAGGTCAGCAACTGCGCTGATCCTGCTGCTGTTTTCTGCTCTGCTTGTCCCCGTCGGCGACTCCGCTCGTCCTGCTGTTGTTTTCTGCTCTGCTCATCGGCGTCTGCGACTGCGCTGACCCTGCTGCTGATTTCTGCTCTGATCGTCTGCGACTGTGCATCTCCTGCTGCTGTTTTTGCTCTGCTCGTCGGTGTCAGCGACTGAGCTGATCCTGCTGCTGTTTTCTGCTCTGCTCGTCTGCGTCTGCGACTGCGCTGGTCCTGCTGCTGTTTTCTGCTCTGCTCGTCGGCGACTGCGCTGATCCTGCTGCTGTTTTCTGCTCTGCTCGTCGGCGACTGCGCTGATCCTGCTGCTGTTTTCTGCTCTGCTCGTAGGCGTCGGCGACTGCGCTGCTCCTGCTGCTGTTTTCTGCACTGCTCCTCGGCGACTGCGCTGTTCCTGCTGCTGTTTTCTGCTTTGCTCGTAGGCGTCGCCGACTGCGCTGGTCCTGCTGCTGTTTTCTGCTCTGCTCGTCGTCGACTGCGCTGGTCCTGCTGCTGTTTACTGCACTGCTCGTCGAGGTCAGCAACTGCGCTGATCCTGCTGCTGTTTTCTGCTCTTCTCATCGCCGTCGGCGACTGCGCTGGTCCTGCTCTTGTTTTCGCTTCTGCTCGTCGGCGTCTGCTCTGCTCATTGGCGTCTGCGACTGCGCTGGTCCTGCTGCTGTTTTCTGCTCTGCTCATTGGCGTCTGCGACTGCGCATCTCCTGCTGCTTTTTTCTGCTCTGCTCGTCGGCGTCAGCGACTGCGCTGACCCTGCTGCTGTTTTCTGCTCTGATCGTCTGCGACTGTGCATCTCCTGCTGCTGTTTTTTGCTCTGCTCGTCGGCGTCAGCGACTGCGCTGACCCTGCTGCTGTTTTCTGCTCTGATCGTCTGCGACTGCGCATCTCCTGCTGCTTTTTTCTGCTCTGCTCATCAGCGTCAGCGACTGCGCTGCCCCTGCTGCTGTTTTCTGCTCTGATCGCCGGCGTCTGCGACTGCGCTGGTCCTGCTGCTGTTTTCATCTCTGCTCGTCGGCGTCTGCTCTGCTCGTCGGCGTCTGCGCTGGTCCTGCTGCTGTTTTCTGCTCTGCTCGTCGGCGACTGCTCTGGTCCTGCAGTTGTTTTCGCCTCTGCTCGTCGGCGTCTGCTCTGCTCATCGGCGTCTGCGACTGCGCTGTTCATGCTGCTGTTTTCTGCTCTGCTCATTGGCGTCTGCGACTGCGCATCTCCTGCTGCTGTTTTTTGCTCTGCTCGTCGGTGTCAGCGACTGCACTGATCCTGCTGCTGTTTTCTGCTCTGCTCGTCGGTGTCTGCGACTGCGCTGGTCCTGCTGCTGATTTCTGCTCTGATCGTCTGCGACTGTGCATCTCCTGCTGCTGTTTTTGCTCTGCTCGTCGGTGTCAGCGACTGAGCTGATCCTGCTGCTGTTTTCTGCTCTGCTCGTCTGCGTCTGCGACTGCGCTGGTCCTGCTGCTGTTTTCTGCTCTGCTCGTCGGCGACTGCGCTGATCCTGCTGCTGTTTTCTGCTCTGCTCGTCGGCGACTGCGCTGATCCTGCTGCTGTTTTCTGCTCTGCTCGTAGGCGTCGGCGACTGCGCTGCTCCTGCTGCTGTTTTCTGCACTGCTCCTCGGCGACTGCGCTGTTCCTGCTGCTGTTTTCTGCTTTGCTCGTAGGCGTCGCCGACTGCGCTGGTCCTGCTGCTGTTTTCTGCTCTGCTCGTCGTCGACTGCGCTGGTCCTGCTGCTGTTTACTGCACTGCTCGTCGAGGTCAGCAACTGCGCTGATCCTGCTGCTGTTTTCTGCTCTTCTCATCGCCGTCGGCGACTGCGCTGGTCCTGCTCTTGTTTTCGCTTCTGCTCGTCGGCGTCTGCTCTGCTCATTGGCGTCTGCGACTGCGCTGGTCCTGCTGCTGTTTTCTGCTCTGCTCATTGGCGTCTGCGACTGCGCATCTCCTGCTGCTTTTTTCTGCTCTGCTCGTCGGCGTCAGCGACTGCGCTGACCCTGCTGCTGTTTTCTGCTCTGATCGTCTGCGACTGTGCATCTCCTGCTGCTGTTTTTTGCTCTGCTCGTCGGCGTCAGCGACTGCGCTGACCCTGCTGCTGTTTTCTGCTCTGATCGTCTGCGACTGTGCATCTCCTGCTGCTTTTTTCTGCTCTGCTCATCAGCGTCAGCGACTGCGCTGCCCCTGCTGCTGTTTTCTGCTCTGATCGCCGGCGTCTGCGACTGCGCTGGTCCTGCTGCTGTTTTCATCTCTGCTCGTCGGCGTCTGCTCTGCTCGTCGGCGTCTGCGCTGGTCCTGCTGCTGTTTTCTGCTCTGCTCGTCGGCGACTGCTCTGGTCCTGCAGTTGTTTTCGCCTCTGCTCGTCGGCGTCTGCTCTGCTCATCGGCGTCTGCGACTGCGCTGTTCATGCTGCTGTTTTCTGCTCTGCTCATTGGCGTCTGCGACTGCGCATCTCCTGCTGCTGTTTTTTGCTCTGCTCGTCGGTGTCAGCGACTGCACTGATCCTGCTGCTGTTTTCTGCTCTGCTCGTCGGTGTCTGCGACTGCGCTGGTCCTGCTGCTGTTTTCTGCTCTGCTCGTCGGCGACTGCGCTGATCCTGCTGCTCTTTTCTGCTCTGCTTGTAGGCGTCGGCGACTGCGCTGGTCCTCCTGCTGTTTTCTCCACTGCTCATCGGCGTCGGCGACTGCGCTGATCCTGCTGCTGTTTTCTGCTTTGCTCGTAGGCGTTGCCAACTGCGCTGGTCCTGCTGCTGTTTTCTGCTCTGCTCGTCGGCGACTGCGCTGGTCCTGCTGCTGTTTTCTGCACTGCTCATCGGCGTCGGCGACTGCGTTGATCCTGCTGCTGTTTTCTGCTCTGCTCGTCGGCGTCTGCGACTGCGCATCTCCTGCTGCTTTTTTCTGCTCTGCTCTTCAGCGTCAGCGACTGCGCTGATCCTGCTGCTGTTTTCTGCTCTGCTCGTCGGTGTCAGCGACTACGCTGATCCTGCTGCTGTTTTCTGCTCTGCTCGTCGGCGTCTGCGACTGCTCTGGTCCTGCTGCTGTTTTTTGCTCTGCTCGTCGGCGTCAGCGACTGCGCTGGTCCTGCTGCTGTTTTCTGCTCTGCTCGTCGGCATCAGCGACTGCGCTGATGCTGTTTTCTGCTCTGCTCGTCGAGGTCAGCAACTGCGCTGATCCTGCTGCTGTTTTCTGCTCTGCTCATCGGCGTCTGCGACTGCGCTGACCCTGCTGCTGATTTCTGCTCTGATCGTCTGCGACTGCGCATCTCCTGCTGCTGTTTTTTGCTCTGCTCGTCGGCGTCTGCGACTGCGCTGACCCTGCTGCTGATTTCTGCTCTGATCGTCTGCGACTGCGCATCTCCTGCTGCTGCTTTTTGCTCTGCTCGTCGGTGTCAGTGACTGAGCTGATCCTGCTGCTGTTTTCTGCTCTATTCGTCGGCGACTGCGCTGATCCTGCTGCTGTTTTCTGCTCTGCTCGTCCGCGACTGCGCTGATCCTGCTGCTGTTTTCTGCTCTGCTCGTAGGCGTCGGCGACTGCGCTGGTCCTGCTGCTGTTTTCTGCACTGCTCCTCGGCGACTGCGCTGTTCCTGCGTCTGTTTTCTGCTTTGCCCGTAGGCGTCGCCGACTGCGCTGGTCCTGCTGCTGTTTTCTGCTCTGCTCGTCGGCGACTGCGCTGGTCCTGCTGCTGTTTTCTGCACTGCTCATCGGCGTCGGCGACTGAGTTGATCCTGCAGCTGTTTTCTGCTCTGCTCGTTGGCGTCTGCGACTGCGCATCTCCTGCTGCTTTTTTCTGCTCTGCTCGTCGGCGTCAGCGACTGCGCAGATCCTGCTGCTGTTTTCTGCTCTGCTCGTCGGTGTCAGCGACTACGCTGATCCTGCTGCTGTTTTCTGCTCTGCTCGTCAGCGTCTGCGACTGCGCTGGTCCTGCTGTTGTTTTCTGCTCTGCTCGTCGGCATCAGCGACTGCTCTGATGCTGTTTTATGCTCTGCTCGTCGAGGTCAGCAACTGCGCTGATCCTGCTGCTGTTTTCTGCTCTGCTCGTCGCCGTCGGCGACTGCGCTCGTCCTGCTGTTGTTTTCTGCTCTGATCGTCGGCGTCGGCGACTGCGCTGGTCCTGCTGCTGTTTTCTGCTCTGCTCATCGGCGTCTGCGACTGCGCTGACCCTGCTGCTGATTTCTGCTCTGATTGTCTGCGACTGCGCATCTCCTGCTGCTGTTTTTTGCTCTGCTCGTCGGTGTCAGCGACTGCTCTGATCCTGCTGCTGTTTTCTGCTCTGCTCGTCGGCATCTGCGACTGCGCTGGTCCTGCTGCTGTTTTCTGCTCTGCTCGTCGGCGACTGCGCTGATCCTGCTGCTGTTTTCTGCTCTGCTCGTCGGCGACTGCGCTGATCCTGCTGCTGTTTTCTGCTCTGCTCGTAGGCGTCGGCGACTGCGCTGGTCCTGCTGCTGTTTTCTGCTTTGCTTGTAGGCGTCGCCGACTGCGCTGGTCCTGCTGCTGTTTTCTGCTCTGCTCGTCTGCGACTGCGCTGGTCCTGCTGCTGTTTTCTGCACTGCTCATCGGCGACGGCGACTGCGTTGATCCTGCTGCTGTTTTCTGCTCTGCTTGTTGGCGTCTGCGACTGCGCATCTCCTGCTGCTTTTTTCTGCTCTGCTCGTCGGCATCAGCGACTGCGCTGATCCTGCTGCTGTTTTCTGCTCTGCTCGTCGGTGTCAGCGACTACGCTGATCCTGCTGCTGTTTTCTGCTCTGCTCATCGGCGTCTGCGACTGCGCTGGTCCTGCTGCTGTTTTTTGCTCTGCTCGTCGGCGTCGGCGACTGCGCTGATCCCGCTGTTGTTATCTGCTCTGATCGTCGGCGTCGGCGACTGCGCTGGTCCTGCTGTTGTTTTCTGCTCTGCTCATCGGCGTCTGCTACTGCGCTGATCCTGCTGCTATTTTCTGCTCTGCTCATCGGCGTCAGCGACTGGGCTGATCCTGCTGCTGTTTTCTGCTCTGCTCGTCTGCGTCAAGCGAATGCGCTGATCCTGCTGCTGTTTTCTGCTCTGCTCGTCGCCGTCAGCGCTGATCCTGCTGCTGTTTCCTGCTCTGCTCATCGCCGTCGGCGACTGCGCTGGTCCTGCTGTTGTTTTCTTCTCTGCTCGTCGGCGTCTGCTCTGCTCGTCGGCGTCAGCGACTGCGCTGGTCCTGCTGCTGTTTTCTGCTCTGCTCGTCGGTGACTGCGCTGGTCCTGCTGCTGTTTTTTGCTCTGCGCGTCGGCGTCGGCGACTGCGCTGATCCTGCTGCTGCTTTCTGCTCTGCTCGTCGGAGTCTGCGATTGCACTGGTCCTGCTGCTGTTTTCTGCTCTGCTCGTCGGCATCAGCGACTGCGCTGATGCTGTTTTCTGCTCTGCTCATCGGGGACTGCGCTGGTCCTTCTGCTGTTTTCTGCACTGCTCATCGGCGTTGGCGACTGCGTTGATCCTGCTGCTGTTTTCTGCTCTGCTCATTGAGGTCTGCGACTGCGCATCTCCTGCTGCTTTTTTCTGCTCTGCTCGTCAGCGTCAGCGACTGCGCTGACCCTGCTGCTGTTTTCTGCTCTGATCATCTGCGACTGCGCATCTCCTGCTGCTGTTTTTTTCTCTGCTCGTCGGCGTCAGCGACTGCGCTGATCCTGCTGCTGTTTTCTGCTCTGCACGTCGGCGTCTGCGACTGCACATCTCCTGCTGCTGTTTTTTGCTCTGCTCGTCGGCGACTGCACTGGTCCTGCTGCTGTTTTCTGCTCTGCTCATCGGCGTCGGCTACTGCGCTGATCCTGATGCTGTTTCCTGCTCTGCTCGTCGCTGTCGGCGACTGCGCTGGTCCTGCTGCTGTTTTCTTCTCTGCTCGTCGGCGTCTGCTCTGCTCGTCGGCGTCTGCGCTGGTCCTGCTGCTGTATTCTGCTCTGCTCATCGGCGACTGCGCTGGTCCTGCTGGTGTTTTCTGCACTGCTCATCGGCGTCGGCGACTGCACTGGTCCTGCTGCTGTTTTCTGCTCTGCTCGTCCGCGACTGCACTGGTCCTGCTGCTGTTTTCTGCACTGCTCATGTGCGTCGGCGACTGCGTTGATCCTGCTGCTGTTTTCTGCTCTGCTCATTGGCGTCTGCGACTGCACATCTCCTGATGCTGTTTTTTGCTCTGCTCGTCGGCGTCAGCGACTGCGCTTATCCTGCTGCTGTTTTATGCTCTGCTCGTCGGCGTCTGCGACTGCGCATCTCCTGCTGCTGTTTTTTGCTCTGCTCGTCGGCGACTGCGCTGGTCCTGCTGCTGTTTTCTGCTCTGCTCATCGGCGTCGGCTACTGCGCTGATCCTTCTGCTGTTTTCTGGTCTGCTTGTCTGCATCAGTGAATGCGCTGATCCTGCTGCTGTTTCCTGCTCTGCTCATCGCCGTCGGCGACTGTGCTGGTCCTGCTGTTGTTTTCTGCTCTGATCGTCGGCGTCGGCGACTGCACTGGTCCTGCTGCTGTTTTCTTCTCTGCTCGTCGGCGTCTGCTCTGCTCATCGGTGTCTGCGACTGCGCTGGTCCTGCTGCTGTTTTCTGCTCTGCTCGTCGGTGACTGCGCTGATCCTGCTACTGTTTTCTGCACTGCTAATTGGCGTCGGCGACTGCGCTGATCCTGCTGCTGTTTTCTGCTCTGCTCGTCGGCGTCGGTGACTGCACTGACCCTGCAGCTGTTTTCTGCTCTGCTTGTCGGCGTCGGCCACTGCGCTGTTCCTGCTGCTATTTTCTGCTCTGCTCATCGGCGTCAGCGACTGGGATGATCCTGCTGCTGTTTTCTGCTCTGCTCGTCTGCGTCAGCGAATGCGCTGATCCTGCTGCTGTTTTCTGCTCTGCTCGTCGCCGTCGGCGCCTGCGCTGGTCCTAATGTTGTTTTCTTCTCTGCTTGTCAGCGTCTGCTCTGCTCGTCGGCGTCTGCGACTGCGCTGGTCCTGCTGCTGTTTTCTGCTCTGCTCGTCGGCGACTGCGCTGGTCCTGCTGCTGTTTTCTTCTCTGCTCGTCGGCGTCTGCTCTGCTCGTCGGCGTCTGCGACTTCGCTGGGCCTGCTGCTGTTTTCTGCTCTGCTCGTCGGCGACTGCGCTGGTCCTGCTGGTGTTTTCTGCACTGCTCATCGGCGTCGGCGACTGCGCTGGTCCTGCTGTTGTTTTCGCCTCTGCTCGTCGGCTTCTGTGACTGCGCATCTCCTGCTGCTGTATTTTGCTCTTCTCGTCGGCGTTGGCGACTGCGCTGATCCTGCTGCTGTTTTCTGCTCTGCTTATTGGCGTCAGCGACTGGGCTGATCCTGCTGCTGTTTTCTGCTCTGCTCGTCTGCGTCAGCGAATGCGCTGATCCTGCTGCTGTTTTCTGCACTGCTCATCGGCGTCAGCGACTGCGTTGATCCTGCTGCTGTTTTCTGCTCTGCTCGTTGGCGTCTGCGACTGCGCATCTCCTGCCGATTTTTTCGGCTCTGCTTGTCGGCATCAGCGACTGGGCTGGTCCTGCTGTTGTTTTATGCTCTAATCGCCGGCGTCGGCGACTGCGCTGGTCCTGCTGCTGTTTTCTTCTCTGCTCGTCTGCGTCTGCTCTGCTCGTCGGCGTCTGCGCTGGTCCTGCTGCTGTTTTCTGCTCTGCTCGTCGGCGACTGCTCTGGTCCTGCAGTTGTTTTCGCCTCTGCTCATCGGCGTCTGCGACTGCGCTGGTCTTGCTGCTGTTTTCTGCTCTGCTCATTGGCGTCTGCGACTGTGCATCTCTTGCTGCTTTTTTCTGCTCTGCTCGTTGGCGTCAGCGACTGCGCTGAACCTAATGCTGTTTTCTGCTCTGATCGTCTGCGACTGCGCATCTCCTGCTGCTGTTTTTTGCTCTGCTCGTCTGCGTCAGCGACTGCGCTGATCCTGCTGCTGTTTTCTCCTCAGCTTGTCGGCATCTGCGACTGCACTGTTGATGCTGCTGTTTTCTGCTCTGCTCGTCGGTGACTGCGCTGATCCTGCTGTTGTTTTCTGCTCTGCTCGTAGGCATCGGCGACTGCGCTGGTCCTGCTGCTGTTTTCTGCACTGCTCATCGGCGTCGGCGACTGCGCTGATCCTGCTGCTGTTTTCTGCTTTGCTAGTAGGCGTCGCCGACTGCGCTGGTCCTGCTGCTGTTTTCTGCTCTGCTCGTTGGCGACTGCGCTGGTCCTGCTGCTGTTTTCTGCACTGCTCATCAGCGTCGGCGACTGTGTTGATCCTGCTGCTGTTTTCTGCTCTGCTCGTTGGCGTCTGCGACTGCGCATCTCCTGCTGCTTTTTTCTGCTCTGCTCGTCGGCGTCAGCGACTGCGCTGATCCTGCTGCTGTTTTCTGCTCTGCTCGTTGGTGTCAGCGACTACGCTGATCCTGCTGCTGTTTTCTGCTCTGCTCGTCGGCGTCTGCGACTGCGCTGTTCCTGCTGCTTTTTTTGCTCTGCTCGTCGGCGTCGGCGACTGCGCTGATCCTGCTGCTTTCTGCTCTGTTCGTGGGCATCTGCGACTGCGCTGATCCTGCTGCTGTTTTCTGCTCAGCTCGTCGGCGTCGGCGACTGCTCTGGTCCTGCTGCTGTTTTCTTCTCTGCTCGTCGGCGTCGGCGACTGCGCTGGTCCTGCTGCTGTTTTCTGCTCTGCTCGTCGGCATCAGCGACTGCGCTGATGCTGTTTTCTGCTCTTCTCGTCGAGGTCAGCAACTGCGCTGATCCTGCTGCTGTTTTCTGCTCTGCTCGTCACCGCCGGCGACTGCGCTCGTCCTGCTGTTGTTTTCTGCTCTGATCGTCGGCGTCGGCGACTGCGCTGGTCTTGCTGCTATTTTCTGCTCTGCTCATCGGCGTCAGCGACTGGGCTGATCCTGCTGCTGTTTTCTGCCCTGCTCGTCTGCGTCAGCGAATGCGCTGATCCTGCTGCTGTTTTCGGCTCTGCTCGTCGCCGTCAGCGCTGATCCTGCTGCTGTTCCCTGCTCTGCTCGTCGCCGTCGGCGACTGCGCTGGTCCTGCTGTTGTTTTCTTCTCTGCTCGTCGGCGTCTGCTCTGCTCATCGGTGTCTGCGACTGCGCTGGTCCTGCTGCTGTCTTCTGCTCTGCTCGTCGGTGACTGCGCTGATTCTGCTGCTGTTTTCTGCACTGCTAATTGGCGTCGGCGACTGCGCTGATCCTGCTGCTGTTTTCTGCTCTGCTCGTCGGCGTCGGTGACTGCACTGACCCTGCAGCTGTTTTCTGCTCTGCTTGTCGGCGTCGGCTACTGCGCTGTTCCTGCTGCTATTTTCTGCTCTGCTCATCGGCGTCAGCGACTGGGATGATCCTGCTGCTGTTTTCTGCTCTGCTCGTCGGCGTCTGCGACTGCTCTGGTCCTGCTGCTGTTTTTTGCTCTGCTCGTCGGCGTCAGCGACTGCGCTGATCCTGCTGCTGCTTTCTGCTCTGCTCGTCGGCGTCTGCGACTGCGCTGGTCCTGCTGCTGTTTTCTGCTCTGCTCGTCGGCATCAGCAACTGCGCTGATGCTGTTTTCTGCTCTGCTCGTCGAGGTCAGCAACTGCGCTGATCCTGCTGCTGTTTTCTGCTCTGCTTGTCCCCGTCGGCGACTCCGCTCGTCCTGCTGTTGTTTTCTGCTCTGATCGTTGGCGTCGGCGACTGCGCTGGTCCTGCTGCTGTTTTCTGCTCTGCTCATCGGCGTCTGCGACTGCGCTGACCCTGCTGCTGATTTCTGCTCTGATCGTCTGCGACTGCGCATCTCCTGCTGCTGTTTTTGCTCTGCTCGTCGGTGTCAGCGACTGAGCTGATCCTGCTGCTGTTTTCTGCTCTGCTCGTCTGCGTCTGCGACTGCGCTGGTCCTGCTGCTGTTTTCTGCTCTGCTCGTCGGCGACTGCGCTGATCCTGCTGCTGTTTTCTGCTCTGCTCGTCGGCGACTGCGCTGATCCTGCTGCTGTTTTCTGCTCTGCTCGTAGGCGTCGGCGACTGCGCTGCTCCTGCTGCTGTTTTCTGCACTGCTCCTCGGCGACTGCGCTGTTCCTGCTGCTGTTTTCTGCTTTGCTCGTAGGCGTCGCCGACTGCGCTGGTCCTGCTGCTGTTTTCTGCTCTGCTCGTCGTCGACTGCGCTGGTCCTGCTGCTGTTTTCTGCACTGCTCGTCGAGGTCAGCAACTGCGCTGATCCTGCTGCTGTTTTCTGCTCTTCTCATCGCCGTCGGCGACTGCGCTGGTCCTGCTCTTGTTTTCGCTTCTGCTCGTCGGCGTCTGCTCTGCTCATTGGCGTCTGCGACTGCGCTGGTCCTGCTGCTGTTTTCTGCTCTGCTCATTGGCGTCTGCGACTGCGCATCTCCTGCTGCTTTTTTCTGCTCTGCTCGTCGGCGTCAGCGACTGCGCTGACCCTGCTGCTGTTTTCTGCTCTGATCGTCTGCGACTGTGCATCTCCTGCTGCTGTTTTTTGCTCTGCTCGTCGGCGTCAGCGACTGCGCTGACCCTGCTGCTGTTTTCTGCTCTGATCGTCTGCGACTGCGCATCTCCTGCTGCTTTTTTCTGCTCTGCTCATCAGCGTCAGCGACTGCGCTGCCCCTGCTGCTGTTTTCTGCTCTGATCGCCGGCGTCTGCGACTGCGCTGGTCCTGCTGCTGTTTTCATCTCTGCTCGTCGGCGTCTGCTCTGCTCGTCGGCGTCTGCGCTGGTCCTGCTGCTGTTTTCTGCTCTGCTCGTCGGCGACTGCTCTGGTCCTGCAGTTGTTTTCGCCTCTGCTCGTCGGCGTCTGCTCTGCTCATCGGCGTCTGCGACTGCGCTGTTCATGCTGCTGTTTTCTGCTCTGCTCATTGGCGTCTGCGACTGCGCATCTCCTGCTGCTGTTTTTTGCTCTGCTCGTCGGTGTCAGCGACTGCACTGATCCTGCTGCTGTTTTCTGCTCTGCTCGTCGGTGTCTGCGACTGCGCTGGTCCTGCTGCTGTTTTCTGCTCTGCTCGTCGGCGACTGCGCTGATCCTGCTGCTCTTTTCTGCTCTGCTTGTAGGCGTTGGCGACTGCGCTGGTCCTCCTGCTGTTTTCTCCACTGCTCATCGGCGTCGGCGACTGCGCTGATCCTGCTGCTGTTTTCTGCTTTGCTCGTAGGCGTTGCCAACTGCGCTGGTCCTGCTGCTGTTTTCTGCTCTGCTCGTCGGCGACTGCGCTGGTCCTGCTGCTGTTTTCTGCACTGCTCATCGGCGTCGGCGACTGCGTTGATCCTGCTGCTGTTTTCTGCTCTGCTCGTCGGCGTCTGCGACTGCGCATCTCCTGCTGCTTTTTTCTGCTCTGCTCTTCAGCGTCAGCGACTGCGCTGATCCTGCTGCTGTTTTCTGCTCTGCTCGTCGGTGTCAGCGACTACGCTGATCCTGCTGCTGTTTTCTGCTCTGCTCGTCGGCGTCTGCGACTGCTCTGGTCCTGCTGCTGTTTTTTGCTCTGCTCGTCGGCGTCAGCGACTGCGCTGGTCCTGCTGCTGTTTTCTGCTCTGCTCGTCGGCATCAGCGACTGCGCTGATGCTGTTTTCTGCTCTGCTCGTCGGCGTCGGCGACTGCGCTGGTCCTGCTGCTGTTTTCTGCTCTGCTCATCGGCGTCTGCGACTGCGCTGACCATGCTGCTGATTTCTGCTCTGATCGTCTGCGACTGCGCATCTCCTGCTGCTGTTTTTTGCTCTGCTCGTCGGTGTCAGTGACTGAGCTGATCCTGTTGCTGTTTTCTGCTCTATTCGTCGGCGACTGCGCTGATCCTGCTGCTGTTTTCTGCTCTGCTCGTCTGCGACTGCGCTGATCCTGCTGCTGTTTTCTGCTCTGCTCGTAGGCGTCGGCGACTGCGCTGGTCCTGCTGCTGTTTTCTGCACTGCTCCTCGGCGACTGCGCTGTTCCTGCGTCTGTTTTCTGCTTTGCCCGTAGGCGTCGTTTACTGCGCTGGTCCTGCTGCTGTTTTCTGCTCTGCTCGTCGGCGACTGCGCTGGTCCTGCTGCTGTTTTCTGCACTGCTCATCGGCGTCGGCGACTGAGTTGATCCTGCAGCTGTTTTCTGCTCTGCTCGTTGGCGTCTGCGACTGCGCATCTCCTGCTGCTTTTTTCTGCTCTGCTCGTCGGCGTCAGCGACTGCGCTGATCCTGCTGCTGTTTTCTGCTCTGCTCGTTGGTGTCAGCGACTACGCTGATCCTGCTGCTGTTTTCTGCTCTGCTCGTCAGCGTCTGCGACTGCGCTGGTCCTGCTGTTGTTTTCTGCTCTGCTCGTCGGCATCAGCGACTGCTCTGATGCTGTTTTATGCTCTGCTCGTCGAGGTCAGCAACTGCGCTGATCCTGCTGCTGTTTTCTGCTCTGCTCGTCGCCGTCGGCGACTGCGCTCGTCCTGCTGTTGTTTTCTGCTCTGATCGTCGGCGTCGGCGACTGCGCTGGTCCTGCTGCTGTTTTCTGCTCTGCTCATCGGCGTCTGCGACTGCGCTGACCCTGCTGCTGATTTCTGCTCTGATTGTCTGCGACTGCGCATCTCCTGCTGCTGGTTTTTGCTCTGCTCGTCGGTGTCAGCGACTGCGCTGATCCTGCTGCTGTTTTCTGCTCTGCTCGTCGGCATCTGCGACTGCGCTGGTCCTGCTGCTGTTTTCTGCTCTGCTCGTCGGCGACTGCGCTGATCCTGCTGCTGTTTTCTGCTCTGCTCGTCGGCGACTGCGCTGATCCTGCTGCTGTTTTCTGCTCTGCTCATAGGCGTCGGCGACTGCGCTGGTCCTGCTGCTGTTTTCTGCACTGCTCCTCGGCGACTGTGCTGTTCCTGCTGCTGTTTTCTGCTTTGCTTGTAGGCGTCGCCGACTGCGCTGGTCCTGCTGCTGTTTTCTGCTCTGCTCGTCGGCGACTGCGCTGGTCCTGCTGCTGTTTTCTGCACTGCTCATCGGCGTCGGCGACTGCGTTGATCATGCTGCTGTTTTCTGCTCTGCTTGTTGGCGTCTGCGACTGCGCATCTCCTGCTGCTTTTTTCTGCTCTGCTCGTCGGCATCAGCGACTGCGCTGATCCTGCTGCTGTTTTCTGCTCTGCTCGTCGGTGTCAGCGACTACGCTGATCCTGCTGCTGTTTTCTGCTCTGCTCATCGGCGTCTGCGACTGCGCTGGTCCTGCTGCTGTTTTTTGCTCTGCTCGTCGGCGTCGGCGACTGCGCTGATCCCGCTGTTGTTATCTGCTCTGATCGTCGGCGTCGGCGACTGCGCTGGTCCTGCTGTTGTTTTCTGCTCTGCTCATCGGCGTCTGCTACTGCGCTGATCCTGCTGCTATTTTCTGCTCTGCTCATCGGCGTCAGCGACTGGGCTGATCCTGCTGCTGTTTTCTGCTCTGCTCGTCTGCGTCAAGCGAATGCGCTGATCCTGCTGCTGTTTTCTGCTCTGCTCGTCGCCGTCAGCGCTGATCCTGCTGCTGTTTCCTGCTCTGCTCATCGCCGTCGGCGACTGCGCTGGTCCTGCTGTTGTTTTCTTCTCTGCTCGTCAGCGTCTGCTCTGCTCGTCGGCGTCAGCGACTGCGCTGGTCCTGCTGCTGTTTTCTGCTCTGCTCGTCGGTGACTGCGCTGGTCCTGCTGCTGTTTTTTGCTCTGCGCGTCGGCGTCGGCGACTGCGCTGATCCTGCTGCTGCTTTCTGCTCTGCTCGTCGGAGTCTGCGACTGCACTGGTCCTGCTGCTGTTTTCTGCTCTGCTCGTCGGCATCAGCGACTGCGCTGATGCTGTTTTCTGCTCTGCTCATCGGGGACTGCGCTGGTCCTTCTGCTGTTTTCTGCACTGCTCATCGGCGTTGGCGACTGCGTTGATCCTGCTGCTGTTTTCTGCTCTGCTCATTGAGGTCTGCGACTGCGCATCTCCTGCTGCTTTTTTCTGCTCTGCTCGTCAGCGTCAGCGACTGCGCTGACCCTGCTGCTGTTTTCTGCTCTGATCATCTGCGACTGCGCATCTCCTGCTGCTGTTTTTTTCTCTGCTCGTCGGAGTCAGCGACTGCGCTGATCCTGCTGCTGTTTTCTGCTCTGCACATCGGCGTCTGCGACTGCACATCTCCTGCTGCTGTTTTTTGGTCTGCTCGTCGGCGACTGCACTGGTCCTGCTGCTGTTTTCTGCTCTGCTCATCGGCGTCGGCTACTGCGCTGATCCTGATGCTGTTTCCTGCTCTGCTCGTCGCTGTCGGCGACTGCGCTGGTCCTGCTGCTGTTTTCTTCTCTGCTCGTCGGCGTCTGCTCTGCTCGTCGGCGTCTGCGACTGCGCTGGTCCTGCTGCTGTATTCTGCTCTGCTCATCGGCGACTGCGCTGGTCCTGCTGGTGTTTTCTGCACTGCTCATCGGCGTCGGCGACTGCGCTGGTCCTGCTGCTGTTTTCTGCTCTGCTCGTCCGCGACTGCACTGGTCCTGCTGCTGTTTTCTGCACTGCTCATGTGCGTCGGCGACTGCGTTGATCCTGCTGCTGTTTTCTGCTCTGCTCATTGGCGTCTGCGACTGCACATCTCCTGATGCTGTTTTTTGCTCTGCTCGTCGGCGTCAGCGACTGCGCTTATCCTGCTGCTGTTTTATGCTCTGCTCGTCGGCGTCTGCGACTGCGCATCTCCTGCTGCTGTTTTTTGCTCTGCTCGTCGGCGACTGCGCTGGTCCTGCTGCTGTTTTCTGCTCTGCTCATCGGCGTCGGCTACTGCGCTGATCCTTCTGCTGTTTTCTGGTCTGCTTGTCTGCATCAGTGAATGCGCTGATCCTGCTGCTGTTTCCTGCTCTGCTCATCGCCGTCGGCGACTGTGCTGGTCCTGCTGTTGTTTTCTGCTCTGATCGTCGGCGTCGGCGACTGCACTGGTCCTGCTGCTGTTTTCTTCTCTGCTCGTCGGCGTCTTCTCTGCTCATCGGTGTCTGCGACTGCGCTGGTCCTGCTGCTGTTTTCTGCTCTGCTCGTCGGTGACTGCGCTGATCCTGCTACTGTTTTCTGCACTGCTAATTGGCGTCGGCGACTGCGCTGATTCTGCTGCTGTTTTCTGCTCTGCTCGTCGGCGTCGGTGACTGCACTGACCCTGCAGCTGTTTTCTGCTCTGCTTGTCGGCGTCGGCCACTGCGCTGTTCCTGCTGCTATTTTCTGCTCTGCTCATCGGCGTCAGCGACTGGGATGATCCTGCTGCTGTTTTCTGCTCTGCTCGTCTGCGTCAGCGAATGCGCTGATCCTGCTGCTGTTTTCTGCTCTGCTCGTCGCCGTCGGCGCCTGCGCTGGGCCTAATGTTGTTTTCTTCTCTGCTTGTCAGCGTCTGCTCTGCTCGTCGGCGTCTGCGACTGCGCTGGTCCTGCTGCTGTTTTCTGCTCTGCTCGTCGGCGACTGCGCTGGTCCTGCTGCTGTTTTCTTCTCTGCTCGTCGGCGTCTGCTCTGCTCGTCGGCGTCTGCGACTTCGCTGGGCCTGCTGCTGTTTTCTGCTCTGCTCGTCGGCGACTGCGCTGGTCCTGCTGGTGTTTTCTGCACTGCTCATCGGCGTCGGCGACTGCGCTGGTCCTGCTGTTGTTTTCGCCTCTGCTCGTCGGCTTCTGTGACTGCGCATCTCCTGCTGCTGTATTTTGCTCTTCTCGTCGGCGTTGGCGACTGCGCTGATCCTGCTGCTGTTTTCTGCTCTGCTTATTGGCGTCAGCGACTGGGCTGATCCTGCTGCTGTTTTCTGCTCTGCTCGTCTGCGTCAGCGAATGCGCTGATCCTGCTGCTGTTTTCTGCACTGCTCATCGGCGTCAGCGACTGCGTTGATCCTGCTGCTGTTTTCTGCTCTGCTCGTTGGCGTCTGCGACTGCGCATCTCCTGCCGATTTTTTCGGCTCTGCTTGTCGGCATCAGCGACTGGGCTGGTCCTGCTGTTGTTTTATGCTCTAATCGCCGGCGTCGGCGACTGCGCTGGTCCTGCTGCTGTTTTCTTCTCTGCTCGTCGGCGTCTGCTCTGCTCGTCGGCGTCTTCGCTGGTCCTGCTGCTGTTTTCTGCTCTGCTCGTCGGCGACTGCTCTGGTCCTGCAGTTGTTTTCGCCTCTGCTCATCGGCGTCTGCGACTGCGCTGGTCTTGCTGCTGTTTTCTGCTCTGCTCATTGGCGTCTGCGACTGTGCATCTCTTGCTGCTTTTTTCTGCTCTGCTCGTTGGCGTCAGCGACTGCGCTGAACCTAATGCTGTTTTCTGCTCTGATCGTCTGCGACTGCGCATCTCCTGCTGCTGTTTTTTGCTCTGCTCGTCTGCGTCAGCGACTGCGCTGATCCTACTGCTGTTTTCTCCTCAGCTTGTCGGCGTCTGCGACTGCACTGTTGATGCTGCTGTTTTCTGCTCTGCTCATCGGGGACTGCGCTGGTCCTTCTGCTGTTTTCTGCACTGCTCATCGGCGTTGGCGACTGCGTTGATCCTGCTGCTGTTTTCTGCTCTGCTCATTGAGGTCTGCGACTGCGCATCTCCTGCTGCTTTTTTCTGCTCTGCTTGTCAGCGTCAGCGACTGCGCTGACCCTGCTGCTGTTTTCTGCTCTGATCATCTGCGACTGCGCATCTCCTGCTGCTGTTTTTTTCTCTGCTCGTCGGCGTCAGCGACTGCGCTGATCCTGCTGCTGTTTTCTGCTCTGCACGTCGGCGTCTGCGACTGCACATCTCCTGCTGCTGTTTTTTGCTCTGCTCGTCGGCGACTGCACTGGTCCTGCTGCTGTTTTCTGCTCTGCTCATCGGCGTCGGCTACTGCGCTGATCCTGATGCTGTTTCCTGCTCTGCTCGTCGCTGTCGGCGACTGCGCTGGTCCTGCTGCTGTTTTCTTCTCTGCTCGTCGGCGTCTGCTCTGCTCGTCGGCGTCTGCGACTGCGCTGGTCCTGCTGCTGTATTCTGCTCTGCTCATCGGCGACTGCGCTGGTCCTGCTGGTGTTTTCTGCACTGCTCATCGGCGTCGGCGACTGCGCTGGTCCTGCTGCTGTTTTCTGCTCTGCTCTTCCGCGACTGCACTGGTCCTGCTGCTGTTTTCTGCACTGCTCATGTGCGTCGGCGACTGCGTTGATCCTGCTGCTGTTTTCTGCTCTGCTCGTCTGCGTCAGCGAATGCGCTGATCTTGCTGCTGTTTCCTGCTCTGCTCGTCGCCGTCGGCGACTGCGCTGGTCCTGCTGTTGTTTTCTGCTCTGATCGTCGGCGTCAGTGACTGCGCTGGTCCTGCTGCTGTTTTCTTCTCTGCTCGTCGGCGTCTGCTCTTCTCTTCGGCGTCTGCGCTGGTCCTGCTGGTGTTTTCTGCACTGCTCATCGGCGTCGGCAACTGTGCTGATCCTGCTTCTGTTTTCTGCTCTGCTAGTCGGCGTCTGCGACTGCGCTGGTCCTGCTGCTGTTTTCTGCTCTGCTCGTCGGCGACTGCGCTGGTCCTGCTGCTGTTTTCTGCACTGCTCATCGGCATCGGCGACTGTGCTGATCCTGCTGCTGTTTTCTGCTCTGCTCGTAGGTGTCGGCGACTGCACTGGTCCTGCTGCTGTTTTCTGCACTGCTCATCGGCGTCGGCGACTGCGCTGATCCTGCTGCTGTTTTCTGCTCTGCTCGTCGACGACTGTGCTGGACCTGCTGCTGTTTTCTGCACTGCTCGTTGGTGTCTGCGACTGCACATCTCCTACTGCTTTTTTCTGCTCTGCTCGTCGGCGTCAGCGACTGCGCTGATCCTGCAGCTTTTTTCTGCTCTGCTCGTCGGCGTCTGTGACTGCGCATCTCCTGCTGCTTTTTTTTGCTCTGCTCGTCGGCGTCGGCGACTGTGCTGATCCTGCTGCTGTTTTCTGCTCTGCTCGTCTGCGTCAGCGAATGCGCTGATCCTGCTGCTGTTTTCTTCTCTGCTCGTCGGCGTCTGATCTGGTCCTGCTGTTGTTTTCGCCTCTGCTCGTCGGCGTCTGCTCTGCTCATCGGCGTCTGCGACTGCGCTGGTCCTGCTGCTGTTTTCTGCTCTGCTCGTTGGCGACTGCGCTGGTACTGCTGCTGTTTTCTGCACTGCTCATCGGCGTCGGCAACTGCGCTGATCCTGCTGCTGTTTTCTGCTCTGCTCGTAGGCGTCGGCGACTGCGCTGGTCCTGCTGTTGTTTTCTGCACAGCTCATCGGCGTCGGCGACTGCGTTGATCCTGCTGCTGTTTTCTGCTCTGCTTGTTGGCGTCCGCGACTGCACTGGTCCTGCTGCTGATTTCTGCACTGCTCGTAGGCGTCGGCGAATGCGCTGGTCCTGCTGCTGATTTCTGCTCTGCTCATCGGCGTCGGCGACTGCGTTGATCCTGCTGCTGTTTTCTGCTCTGCTCGTTGGCGTCCGCGACTGCGCAACTCCTACTGCTTTTTTTTGCTCTACTCGTCGGCGTCAGCGACTGCGCTGATCCTGCTGCTGTTTTCTGCTCTGCTCGTCGGCGTCTGAGACTGCGCATCTCCTGCTGCTGTTTTCTGCACTGCTCATCGGCGTCGGCGACTGTGCTGATCCTGCTGCTATTTTCTGCTCTGCTCGTAGGCGTCGGCGACTGCGCTGGTCCTGCTGCTGTTTTCTGCACTGCTCATCGGCGTCGGCGACTGTTCTGATCCTGCTGCTGTTGACTGCTCTGCTCGACGGCGTCTGTGACTGCGCATCTCCTGCTGCTGTTTTTTGCTCTACTCCTCGGCGTCAGCGACTGCGCTGATCCTGCTGATGTTTTCTGCTCTGCTCGTCAGCGTCTGAGACTGCGCATCTCCTGCTGCTGTTTTCTGCACTGCTCATCGGCGTCGGCGACTGTGCTGATCCTGCTGCTGTTTTCTGCTCTGCTCGTCGGCGTCTGTGACTGCGCATCTCCTGCTGCTGTTTTTTGCTCTGCTCGTCGGTGACTGCGCTTGTCCTGCTGCTGTTTTCTGCACTGCTCATCGGCATCGGCGACTGAGTTGATCCTGCTGCTGTTTTCTGCTCTGCTCGTTGGCGTCCGCGACTGCGCAACTCCTACTGTTTTTTTTTGCTCTACTCCTCGGCGTCAGCGACTGCGCTGATCCTGCTGCTGTTTTCTGCTCTGCTCGTCAGCGTCTGAGACTGCGCATCTCCTGCTGCTGTTTTCTGCACTGCTCATCGGCGTCGGCGACTGTGCTGATCCTGCTGCTGTTTTCTGCTCTGCTCGTCGGCGTCTGTGACTGCGCATCTCCTGCTGCTGTTTTTTGCTCTGCTCGTCGGTGACTGCGCTTGTCCTGCTGCTGTTTTCTGCACTGCTCATCGGCGTCGGCGACTGCGCTGATCCTGCTGCTGTTTTCTGCTCTGCTCATAGGCGTCGGCGACTGCGCTGGTCCTGCTGTTGTTTTCTGCACTGCTCATCGGCGTCGGCGACTGCGTTGATCCTGCTGCTGTTTTCTGCTCTGCTCGTAGGCGTCGGCGACTGCGCTGGTCCTGCTGCTGATTTCTGCACTGCTCATCGGCGTCGGCGACTGCGTTGATCCTGCTGCTGTTTTCTGCTCTGCTCGTTGGCGTCCGCGACTGCGCAACTCCTACTGTTTTTTTTTTTGCTCTACTCCTCGGCGTCAGCGACTGCGCTGATCCTGCTGCTGTTTTCTGCTCTGCTCGTCAGCGTCTGAGACTGCGCATCTCCTGCTGCTGTTTTCTGCACTGCTCATCGGCGTAGGCGACTGTGCTGATCCTGCTGCTGTTTTCTGCTCTGCTCGTCGGTGACTGCACTTGTCCTGCTGCTGTTTTCTGCACTGCTCGTTGGCGTCTGCAACTACACATCTCCTGCTGTTTTTTTCTGCTCTGCTCGTCGGCGTCAGCGACCACGCTGATCCTGCAGCTGTTTTCTGCTCTGCTCGTCGGCGTCTGTGACTGCACATCTCCTGCTGCTGTTTTTTGCTCTGCTCGTCGCGTCGGCGACTGTGCTGATCCTGCTGCTGTTTTCTTCTCTGCTCGTCGGCGTCTGATCTGGTCCTGCTGTTGTTTTCGCCTCTGCTCGTCGGCGTCTGCTCTGCTCATCGGCGTCTGCGACTGCGCTGGTCCTGCTGCTGTTTTCTGCTCTGCTCGTTGGCGACTGCGCTGGTCCTGCTGCTGTTTTCTGCTCTGCTCATAGGCGTCGGCGACTGCGCTGGTCCTGCTGTTGTTTTCTGCACTGCTCATCGGCGTCGGCGACTGCGTTGATCCTGCTGCTGTTTTCTGCTCTGCTCGTAGGCGTCGGCGACTGCGCTGGTCCTGCTGCTGATTTCTGCACTGCTCATCGGCGTCGGCGACTGCGTTGATCCTGCTGCTGTTTTCTGCTCTGCTCGTTGGCGTCCGCGACTGCGCAACTCCTACTGCTTTTTTTTGCTCTACTCCTCGGCGTCAGCGACTGCGCTGATCCTGCTGCTGTTTTCTGCTCTGCTCGTCGGCGTCTGAGACTGCGCATCTCCTGCTGCTGTTTTCTGCACTGCTCATCGGCGTCGGCGACTGTGCTGATCCTGCTGCTGTTTTCTGCTCTGCTCGTCGGCGTCTGTGACTGCGCATCTCCTGCTGCTGTTTTTTGCTCTGCTCGTCGGTGACTGCGCTTGTCCTGCTGCTGTTTTCTGCTCTGCTCATCGGCGTCGGCCACTGCGATGATCCTGCTGCTGTTTTCTGCTCTGCTCGTCTGCGTCAGCGAATGCGCTGATCTTGCTGCTGTTTCCTGCTCTGCTCGTCGCCGTCGGCGACTGCGCTGGTCCTGCTGTTGTTTTCTGCTCTGATCGTCGGCGTCAGCGACTGCGCTGGTCCTGCTGCTGTTTTCTTCTCTGCTCGTCGGCGTCTGCTCTGCTCGTCGGCGTCTGCGCTGGTGCTGCTGGTGTTTTCTGCACTGCTCATCGGCGTCGGCAACTGCGCTGGTCCTGCTGCTGTTTTCTGCACTGCTCATCGGCGTCGGCGACTGCGCTGATCCTGCTGCTTTTTTCTGCTCTGCTCGTCGGCGTCAGCGATTGCGCTGATCCTGCTGCTGTTTTCTGCGCTGCTCGTCGGCGTCTGTGACTGCGCATCTCCTGCTGCTGTTTTCTTCTCTGCTCGTAGGCGTCTGCTCTGCTCGTCGGCGTCTGCGCTGGTCCTGCTGCTGTTTTCTGCTCTGCTCGTCGCAACTGCGCTGGTCCTGCTGTTGTTTTCGCATCTGCTCATCGGCGTCTGCTCTGCTCATTGGCGTCTGCGACTGCGCATCTCCTGCTGCTGTTTTTTGCTCTGCTAGTCGGCGTCAGCGACTGCACTGATCCTGCTGCTGTTTTCTGCTCTGCTCGTCGGCGTCTGTGACTGCGCATCTCCTGCTGCTGTTTTCTGCTCTTCTCGTCTGCGTCAGCAAATGTGCTGATCTTGCTGCTGTTTCCTGCTCTGCTCGTCGCCGTTGGCGTCTGCGCTGGTCCTGCTGCTGTTATCTTCTCTGCTCGTCGGCGTCTGCTCTGCTCGTCGGCGTCTGCGCTGGTCCTGCTGGTGTTTTCTGAACTGCTCATCGGCATCGTCGACTGTGCTTATCCTGCTGCTGTTTTCTGCTCTGCTCGTAGGCGTTGGCGACTGCGCTGGTCCTGCTGCTGTTTTCTGCACTGCTCATCGGTGTCGGCGACTGCGCTGATCCTGCTGCTGTTTTCTGCTCTGCTCGTCGACGACTGTGCTGGACCTGCTGCTGTTTTCTGCACTGCTCGTTGGCGTCTGCGACTGCACATCTCCTGCTGCTTTTTTCTGCTCTGCTCGTCGGCGTCAGCGACCGCGCTGATCCTGCAGCTGTTTTCTGCTCTGCTCATCGGCGTCTGTGACTGCACATCTCCTGCTGCTGTTTTTTGCTCTGCTCGTCGGCGTCGGCGACTGTGCTGATCCTGCTGCTGTTTTCTGCTCTGCTCGTCTGCGTCAGCGAATGCGCTGATCCTGCTGCTGTTTTCTTCTCTGCTCGTCGGCGTCTGATCTGGTCCTGCTGTTGTTTTTGCCTCTGCTCGTCGGCGTCTGCTCTGCTCATCGGCGTCTGCGACTGCGCTGGTCCTGCTGCTGTTTTCTGCTCTGCTCGTTGGCGACTGCGCTGGTCCTGCTGCTGTTTTCTGCTCTGCTCATAGGCGTCGGCGACTGCGCTGGTCCTGCTGTTGTTTTCTGCACTGCTCATCGGCGTCGGCGACTGCGTTGATCCTCCTGCTGTTTTCTGCTCTGCTCGTAGGCGTCGGCGACTGCGCTGGTCCTGCTGCTGATTTCTGCACTGCTCATAGGCGTCGGCGACTGCGTTGATCCTGCTGCTGTTTTCTGCTCTGCTCGTTGGCGTCCGCGACTGCGCAACTCCTACTGTTTTTTTTTGCTCTACTCCTCGGCGTCAGCGACTGCGCTGATCCTGCTGCTGTTTTCTGCTCTGCTCGTCAGCGTCTGAGACTGCGCATCTCCTGCTGCTGTTTTCTGCACTGCTCATCGGCGTCGGCGACTGTGCTGATCCTGCTGCTGTTTTCTGCTCTGCTCGTCGGCGTCTGTGACTGCGCATCTCCTGCTGCTGTTTTTTGCTCTGCTCGTCGGTGACTGCGCTTGTCCTGCTGCTGTTTTCTGCACTGCTCATCGGCGTCGGCGACTGCGCTGATCCTGCTGCTGTTTTCTGCTCTGCTCGTAGGCGTCGGCGACTGCGCTGGTCCTGCTGTTGTTTTCTGCACTGCTCATCGGCGTCGGCGACTGCGTTGATCCTGCTGCTGTTTTCTGCTCTGCTCGTAGGCGTCGGCGACTGCGCTGGTCCTGCTGCTGATTTCTGCACTGCTCATCGGCGTCGGCGACTGCGTTGATCCTGCTGCTGTTTTCTGCTCTGCTCGTTGGCGTCCGCGACTGCGCAACTCCTACTGTTTTTTTTTTGCTCTACTCCTAGGCGTCAGCGACTGCGCTGATCCTGCTGCTGTTTTCTGCTCTGCTCGTCAGCGTCTGAGACTGCGCATCTCCTGCTGCTGTTTTCTGCACTGCTCATCGGCGTCGGCGACTGTGCTGATCCTGCTGCTGTTTTCTGCTCTGCTCGTTGGCGTCTGTGACTGCGCATCTCCTGCTGCTGTTTTTTGCTCTGCTCGTCGGTGACTGTGCTGGACCTGCTGCTGTTTTCTGCACTGCTCGTTGGCGTCTGCGACTGCACATCTCCTGCTGCTTTTTTCTGCTCTGCTCGTCGGCGTCAGCGACCACGCTGATCCTGCAGCTGTTTCCTGCTCTGCTCGTCGCCGTCGGCGACTGCGCTGGTCCTGCTGTTGTTTTCTGCTCTGATCGTCGGCGTCAGTGACTGCGCTGGTCCTGCTGCTGTTTTCTTCTCTGCTCGTCGGCGTCTGCTCTTCTCGTCGGCGTCTGCGCTGGTCCTGCTGGTGTTTTCTGCACTGCTCATCGGCGTCGGCAACTGTGCTGATCCTGCTGCTGTTTTCTGCTCTGCTAGTCGGCGTCTGCGACTGCGCTGGTCCTGCTGCTGTTTTCTGCTCTGCTCGGCGGCGACTGCGCTGGTCCTGCTGCTGTTTTCTGCACTGCTCATCGGCATCGGCGACTGTGCTGATCCTGCTGCTGTTTTCTGCTCTGCTCGTAGGTGTCGGCGACTGCGCTGGTCCTGCTGCTGTTTTCTGCACTGCTCATCGGCGTCGGCGACTGCGCTGATCCTGCTGCTGTTTTCTGCTCTGCTCGTCGACGACTGTGCTGGACCTGCTGCTGTTTTCTGCACTGCTCGTTGGTGTCTGCGACTGCACATCTCCTACTGCTTTTTTCTGCTCTGCTCGTCGGCGTCAGCGACTGCGCTGATCCTGCAGCTTTTTTCTGCTCTGCTCGTCGGCGTCTGTGACTGCGCATCTCCTGCTGCTTTTTTTTGCTCTGCTCGTCGGCGTCGGCGACTGTGCTGATCCTGCTGCTGTTTTCTGCTCTGCTCGTCTGCGTCAGCGAATGCGCTGATCCTGCTGCTGTTTTCTTCTCTGCTCGTCGGCGTCTGATCTGGTCCTGCTGTTGTTTTCGCCTCTGCTCGTCGGCGTCTGCTCTGCTCATCGGCGTCTGCGACTGCGCTGGTCCTGCTGCTGTTTTCTGCTCTGCTCGTTGGCGACTGCGCTGGTCCTGCTGCTGTTTTCTGCACTGCTCATCGGCGTCGGCGACTGCGCTGATCCTGCTGCTGTTTTCTGCTCTGCTCGTAGGCGTCGGCGACTGCGCTGGTCCTGCTGTTGTTTTCTGCACAGCTCATCGGCGTCGGCGACTGCGTTGATCCTGCTGCTGTTTTCTGCTCTGCTTGTTGGCGTCCGCGACTGCGCTGGTCCTGCTGCTGATTTCTGCACTGCTCGTAGGCGTCGGCGAATGCGCTGGTCCTGCTGCTGATTTCTGCTCTGCTCATCGGCGTCGGCGACTGCGTTGATCCTGCTGCTGTTTTCTGCTCTGCTCGTTGGCGTCCGCGACTGCGCAACTCCTACTGCTTTTTTTTGCTCTACTCGTCGGCGTCAGCGACTGCGCTGATCCTGCTGCTGTTTTCTGCTCTGCTTGTCGGCGTCTGAGACTGCGCATCTCCTGCTGCTGTTTTCTGCACTGCTCATCGGCGTCGGCGACTGTGCTGATCCTGCTGCTATTTTCTGCTCTGCTCGTAGGCGTCGGCGACTGCGCTGGTCCTGCTGCTGTTTTCTGCACTGCTCATCGGCGTCGGCGACTGTTCTGATCCTTCTGCTGTTGACTGCTCTGCTCGTCGGCGTCTGTGACTGCGCATCTCCTGCTGCTGTTTTTTGCTCTACTCCTCGGCGTCAGCGACTGCGCTGATCCTGCTGATGTTTTCTGCTCTGCTCGTCAGCGTCTGAGACTGCGCATCTCCTGCTGCTGTTTTCTGCACTGCTCATCGGCGTCGGCGACTGTGCTGATCCTGCTGCTGTTTTCTGCTCTGCTCGTCGGCGTCTGTGACTGCGCATCTCCTGCTGCTGTTTTTTGCTCTGCTCGTCGGTGACTGCGCTTGTCCTGCTGCTGTTTTCTGCACTGCTCATCGGCGTCGGCGACTGCGTTGATCCTGCTGCTGTTTTCTGCTCTGCTCGTTGGCGTCCGCGACTGCGCAACTCCTACTGTTTTTTTTTTTTGCTCTACTCCTCGGCGTCAGCGACTGCGCTGATCCTGCTGCTGTTTTCTGCTCTGCTCGTCAGCGTCTGAGACTGCGCATCTCCTGCTGCTGTTTTCTGCACTGCTCATCGTCGTCGGCGACTGTGCTGATCCTGCTGCTGTTTTCTGCTCTGCTCGTCGGCGTCTGTGACTGCGCATCTCCTGCTGCTGTTTTTTGCTCTGCTCGTCGGTGACTGCGCTTGTCCTGCTGCTGTTTTCTGCACTGCTCATCGGCGTCGGCGACTGCGCTGATCCTGCTGCTGTTTTCTGCTCTGCTCATAGGCGTCGGCGACTGCGCTGGTCCTGCTGTTGTTTTCTGCACTGCTCATCGGCGTCGGCGACTGCGTTGATCCTGCTGCTGTTTTCTGCTCTGCTCGTAGGCGTCGGCGACTGCGCTGGTCCTGCTGCTGATTTCTGCACTGCTCATCGGCGTCGGCGACTGCGTTGATCCTGCTGCTGTTTTCTGCTCTGCTCGTTGGCGTCCGCGACTGCGCAACTCCTACTGTTTTTTTTTTGCTCTACTCCTCGGCGTCAGCGACTGCGCTGATCCTGCTGCTGTTATCTGCTCTGCTCGTCAGCGTCTGAGACTGCGCATCTCCTAATGCTGTTTTCTGCACTGCTCATCGGCGTAGGCGACTGTGCTGATCCTGCTGCTGTTTTCTGCTCTGCTCGTCGGTGACTGCGCTTGTCCTGCTGCTGTTTTCTGCACTGCTCATTGGCGTCTGCAACTACACATCTCCTGCTGTTTTTTTCTGCTCTGCTCGTCGGCGTCAGCGACCACGCTGATCCTGCAGCTGTTTTCTGCTCTGCTCGTCGGCGTCTGTGACTGCACATCTCCTGCTGCTGTTTTTTGCTCTGCTCGTCGGCGTCGGCGACTGTGCTGATCCTGCTGCTGTTTTCTTCTCTGCTCGTCGGCGTCTGATCTGGTCCTGCTGTTGTTTTCGCCTCTGCTCGTCGGCGTCTGCTCTGCTCATCGGCTTCTGCGACTGCGCTGGTCCTGCTGCTGTTTTCTGCTCTGCTCGTTGGCGACTGCGCTGGTCCTGCTGCTGTTTTCTGCTCTGCTCATAGGCGTCGGCGACTGCGCTGGTCCTGCTGTTGTTTTCTGCACTGCTCATCGGCGTCGGCGACTGCGTTGATCCTGCTGCTGTTTTCTGGTCTGCTCGTAGGCGTCGGCGCCTGCGCTGGTCCTGCTGCTGATTTCTGCACTGCTCATCGGCGTCGGCGACTGCGTTGATCCTGCTGCTGTTTTCTGCTCTGCTCGTTGGCGTCCGCGACTGCGCAACTCCTACTGTTTTTTTTTGCTCTACTCCTCGGCGTCAGCGACTGCGCTGATCCTGCTGCTGTTTTCTGCTCTGCTCGTCAGCGTCTGAGACTGCGCATCTCCTGCTGCTGTTTTCTGCACTGCTCATCGGCGTCGGCTACTGCGCTGATCCTTCTGCTGTTTTCTGGTCTGCTTGTCTGCATCAGTGAATGCGCTGATCCTGCTGCTGTTTCCTGCTCTGCTCATCGCCGTCGGCGACTGTGCTGGTGCTGCTGTTGTTTTCTGCTCTGATCGTCGGCGTCGGCGACTGCACTGGTCCTGCTGCTGTTTTCTTCTCTGCTCGTCGGCGTCTTCTCTGCTCATCGGTGTCTGCGACTGCGCTGGTCCTGCTGCTGTTTTCTGCTCTGCTCGTCGGTGACTGCGCTGATCCTGCTACTGTTTTCTGCACTGCTAATTGGCGTCGGCGACTGCGCTGATTCTGCTGCTGTTTTCTGCTCTGCTCGTCGGCGTCGGTGACTGCACTGACCCTGCAGCTGTTTTCTGCTCTGCTTGTCGGCGTCGGCCACTGCGCTGTTCCTGCTGCTATTTTCTGCTCTGCTCATCGGCGTCAGCGACTGGGATGATCCTGCTGCTGTTTTCTGCTCTGCTCGTCTGCGTCAGCGAATGCGCTGATCCTGCTGCTGTTTTCTGCTCTGCTCGTCGCCGTCGGCGCCTGCGCTGGGCCTAATGTTGTTTTCTTCTCTGCTTGTCAGCGTCTGCTCTGCTCGTCGGCGTCTGCGACTGCGCTGGTCCTGCTGCTGTTTTCTGCTCTGCTCGTCGGCGACTGCGCTGGTCCTGCTGCTGTTTTCTTCTCTGCTCGTCGGCGTCTGCTCTGCTCGTCGGCGTCTGCGACTTCGCTGGGCCTGCTGCTGTTTTCTGCTCTGCTCGTCGGCGACTGCGCTGGTCCTGCTGGTGTTTTCTGCACTGCTCATCGGCGTCGGCGACTGCGCTGGTCCTGCTGTTGTTTTCGCCTCTGCTCGTCGGCTTCTGTGACTGCGCATCTCCTGCTGCTGTATTTTGCTCTTCTCGTCGGCGTTGGCGACTGCGCTGATCCTGCTGCTGTTTTCTGCTCTGCTTATTGGCGTCAGCGACTGGGCTGATCCTGCTGCTGTTTTCTGCTCTGCTCGTCTGCGTCAGCGAATGCGCTGATCCTGCTGCTGTTTTCTGCACTGCTCATCGGCGTCAGCGACTGCGTTGATCCTGCTGCTGTTTTCTGCTCTGCTCGTTGGCGTCTGCGACTGCGCATCTCCTGCCGATTTTTTCGGCTCTGCTTGTCGGCATCAGCGACTGGGCTGGTCCTGCTGTTGTTTTATGCTCTAATCGCCGGCGTCGGCGACTGCGCTGGTCCTGCTGCTGTTTTCTTCTCTGCTCGTCGGCGTCTGCTCTGCTCGTCGGCGTCTTCGCTGGTCCTGCTGCTGTTTTCTGCTCTGCTCGTCGGCGACTGCTCTGGTCCTGCAGTTGTTTTCGCCTCTGCTCATCGGCGTCTGCGACTGCGCTGGTCTTGCTGCTGTTTTCTGCTCTGCTCATTGGCGTCTGCGACTGTGCATCTCTTGCTGCTTTTTTCTGCTCTGCTCGTTGGCGTCAGCGACTGCGCTGAACCTAATGCTGTTTTCTGCTCTGATCGTCTGCGACTGCGCATCTCCTGCTGCTGTTTTTTGCTCTGCTCGTCTGCGTCAGCGACTGCGCTGATCCTACTGCTGTTTTCTCCTCAGCTTGTCGGCGTCTGCGACTGCACTGTTGATGCTGCTGTTTTCTGCTCTGCTCATCGGGGACTGCGCTGGTCCTTCTGCTGTTTTCTGCACTGCTCATCGGCGTTGGCGACTGCGTTGATCCTGCTGCTGTTTTCTGCTCTGCTCATTGAGGTCTGCGACTGCGCATCTCCTGCTGCTTTTTTCTGCTCTGCTTGTCAGCGTCAGCGACTGCGCTGACCCTGCTGCTGTTTTCTGCTCTGATCATCTGCGACTGCGCATCTCCTGCTGCTGTTTTTTTCTCTGCTCGTCGGCGTCAGCGACTGCGCTGATCCTGCTGCTGTTTTCTGCTCTGCACGTCGGCGTCTGCGACTGCACATCTCCTGCTGCTGTTTTTTGCTCTGCTCGTCGGCGACTGCACTGGTCCTGCTGCTGTTTTCTGCTCTGCTCATCGGCGTCGGCTACTGCGCTGATCCTGATGCTGTTTCCTGCTCTGCTCGTCGCTGTCGGCGACTGCGCTGGTCCTGCTGCTGTTTTCTTCTCTGCTCGTCGGCGTCTGCTCTGCTCGTCGGCGTCTGCGACTGCGCTGGTCCTGCTGCTGTATTCTGCTCTGCTCATCGGCGACTGCGCTGGTCCTGCTGGTGTTTTCTGCACTGCTCATCGGCGTCGGCGACTGCGCTGGTCCTGCTGCTGTTTTCTGCTCTGCTCGTCCGCGACTGCACTGGTCCTGCTGCTGTTTTCTGCACTGCTCATGTGCGTCGGCGACTGCGTTGATCCTGCTGCTGTTTTCTGCTCTGCTCGTCTGCGTCAGCGAATGCGCTGATCTTGCTGCTGTTTCCTGCTCTGCTCGTCGCCGTCGGCGACTGCGCTGGTCCTGCTGTTGTTTTCTGCTCTGATCGTCGGCGTCAGTGACTGCGCTGGTCCTGCTGCTGTTTTCTTCTCTGCTCGTCGGCGTCTGCTCTTCTCTTCGGCGTCTGCGCTGGTCCTGCTGGTGTTTTCTGCACTGCTCATCGGCGTCGGCAACTGTGCTGATCCTGCTTCTGTTTTCTGCTCTGCTAGTCGGCGTCTGCGACTGCGCTGGTCCTGCTGCTGTTTTCTGCTCTGCTCGTCGGCGACTGCGCTGGTCCTGCTGCTGTTTTCTGCACTGCTCATCGGCATCGGCGACTGTGCTGATCCTGCTGCTGTTTTCTGCTCTGCTCGTAGGTGTCGGCGACTGCACTGGTCCTGCTGCTGTTTTCTGCACTGCTCATCGGCGTCGGCGACTGCGCTGATCCTGCTGCTGTTTTCTGCTCTGCTCGTCGACGACTGTGCTGGACCTGCTGCTGTTTTCTGCACTGCTCGTTGGTGTCTGCGACTGCACATCTCCTACTGCTTTTTTCTGCTCTGCTCGTCGGCGTCAGCGACTGCGCTGATCCTGCAGCTTTTTTCTGCTCTGCTCGTCGGCGTCTGTGACTGCGCATCTCCTGCTGCTTTTTTTTGCTCTGCTCGTCGGCGTCGGCGACTGTGCTGATCCTGCTGCTGTTTTCTGCTCTGCTCGTCTGCGTCAGCGAATGCGCTGATCCTGCTGCTGTTTTCTTCTCTGCTCGTCGGCGTCTGATCTGGTCCTGCTGTTGTTTTCGCCTCTGCTCGTCGGCGTCTGCTCTGCTCATCGGCGTCTGCGACTGCGCTGGTCCTGCTGCTGTTTTCTGCTCTGCTCGTTGGCGACTGCGCTGGTACTGCTGCTGTTTTCTGCACTGCTCATCGGCGTCGGCAACTGCGCTGATCCTGCTGCTGTTTTCTGCTCTGCTCGTAGGCGTCGGCGACTGCGCTGGTCCTGCTGTTGTTTTCTGCACAGCTCATCGGCGTCGGCGACTGCGTTGATCCTGCTGCTGTTTTCTGCTCTGCTTGTTGGCGTCCGCGACTGCACTGGTCCTGCTGCTGATTTCTGCACTGCTCGTAGGCGTCGGCGAATGCGCTGGTCCTGCTGCTGATTTCTGCTCTGCTCATCGGCGTCGGCGACTGCGTTGATCCTGCTGCTGTTTTCTGCTCTGCTCGTTGGCGTCCGCGACTGCGCAACTCCTACTGCTTTTTTTTGCTCTACTCGTCGGCGTCAGCGACTGCGCTGATCCTGCTGCTGTTTTCTGCTCTGCTCGTCGGCGTCTGAGACTGCGCATCTCCTGCTGCTGTTTTCTGCACTGCTCATCGGCGTCGGCGACTGTGCTGATCCTGCTGCTATTTTCTGCTCTGCTCGTAGGCGTCGGCGACTGCGCTGGTCCTGCTGCTGTTTTCTGCACTGCTCATCGGCGTCGGCGACTGTTCTGATCCTGCTGCTGTTGACTGCTCTGCTCGACGGCGTCTGTGACTGCGCATCTCCTGCTGCTGTTTTTTGCTCTACTCCTCGGCGTCAGCGACTGCGCTGATCCTGCTGATGTTTTCTGCTCTGCTCGTCAGCGTCTGAGACTGCGCATCTCCTGCTGCTGTTTTCTGCACTGCTCATCGGCGTCGGCGACTGTGCTGATCCTGCTGCTGTTTTCTGCTCTGCTCGTCGGCGTCTGTGACTGCGCATCTCCTGCTGCTGTTTTTTGCTCTGCTCGTCGGTGACTGCGCTTGTCCTGCTGCTGTTTTCTGCACTGCTCATCGGCATCGGCGACTGAGTTGATCCTGCTGCTGTTTTCTGCTCTGCTCGTTGGCGTCCGCGACTGCGCAACTCCTACTGTTTTTTTTTGCTCTACTCCTCGGCGTCAGCGACTGCGCTGATCCTGCTGCTGTTTTCTGCTCTGCTCGTCAGCGTCTGAGACTGCGCATCTCCTGCTGCTGTTTTTTGCTCTACTCCTCGGCGTCAGCGACTGCGCTGATCCTGCTGATGTTTTCTGCTCTGCTCGTTGGCGTCCGCGACTGCGCAACTCCTACTGTTTTTTTTTTTTGCTCTACTCCTCGGCGTCAGCGACTGCGCTGATCCTGCTGCTGTTTTCTGCTCTGCTCGTCAGCGTCTGAGACTGCGCATCTCCTGCTGCTGTTTTCTGCACTGCTCATCGGCGTCGGCGACTGTGCTGATCCTGCTGCTGTTTTCTGCTCTGCTCGTCGGCGTCTGTGACTGCGCATCTCCTGCTGCTGTTTTTTGCTCTGCTCGTCGGTGACTGCGCTTGTCCTGCTGCTGTTTTCTGCACTGCTCATCGGCGTCGGCGACTGCGCTGATCCTGCTGCTGTTTTCTGCTCTGCTCATAGGCGTCGGCGACTGCGCTGGTCCTGCTGTTGTTTTCTGCACTGCTCATCGGCGTCGGCGACTGCGTTGATCCTGCTGCTGTTTTCTGCTCTGCTCGTAGGCGTCGGCGACTGCGCTGGTCCTGCTGCTGATTTCTGCACTGCTCATCGGCGTCGGCGACTGCGTTGATCCTGCTGCTGTTTTCTGCTCTGCTCGTTGGCGTCCGCGACTGCGCAACTCCTACTGTTTTTTTTTGCTCTACTCCTCGGCGTCAGCGACTGCGCTGATCCTGCTGCTGTTATCTGCTCTGCTCGTCAGCGTCTGAGACTGCGCATCTCCTGCTGCTGTTTTCTGCACTGCTCATCGGCGTAGGCAACTGTGCTGATCCTGCTGCTGTTTTCTGCTCTGCTCGTCGGTGACTGCGCTTGTCCTGCTGCTGTTTTCTGCACTGCTCATTGGCGTCTGCAACTACACATCTCCTGCTGTTTTTTTCTGCTCTGCTCGTCGGCGTCAGCGACCACGCTGATCCTGCAGCTGTTTTCTGCTCTGCTCGTCGGCGTCTGTGACTGCACATCTCCTGCTGCTGTTTTTTGCTCTGCTCGTCGGCGTCGGCGACTGTGCTGATCCTGCTGCTGTTTTCTTCTCTGCTCGTCGGCGTCTGATCTGGTCCTGCTGTTGTTTTCGCCTCTGCTCGTCGGCGTCTGCTCTGCTCATCGGCTTCTGCGACTGCGCTGGTCCTGCTGCTGTTTTCTGCTCTGCTCGTTGGCGACTGCGCTGGTCCTGCTGCTGTTTTCTGCTCTGCTCATAGGCGTCGGCGACTGCGCTGGTCCTGCTGTTGTTTTCTGCACTGCTCATCGGCGTCGGCGACTGCGTTGATCCTGCTGCTGTTTTCTGGTCTGCTCGTAGGCGTCGGCGCCTGCGCTGGTCCTGCTGCTGATTTCTGCACTGCTCATCGGCGTCGGCGACTGCGTTGATCCTGCTGCTGTTTTCTGCTCTGCTCGTTGGCGTCCGCGACTGCGCAACTCCTACTGTTTTTTTTTGCTCTACTCCTCGGCGTCAGCGACTGCGCTGATCCTGCTGCTGTTTTCTGCTCTGCTCGTCAGCGTCTGAGACTGCGCATCTCCTGCTGCTGTTTTCTGCACTGCTCATCGGCGTCGGCGACTGTGCTGATCCTGCTGCTGTTTTCTGCTCTGCTCGTCGGCGTCTGTGACTGCGCATCTCCTGCTGCTGTTTTTTGCTCTGCTCGTCGGTGACTGCGCTTGTCCTGCTGCTGTTTTCTGCACTGCTCATCGGCGTCGGCGACTGCGCTGATCCTGCTGCTGTTTTCTGCTCTGCTCATAGGCGTCGGCGACTGCGCTGGTCCTGCTGTTGTTTTCTGCACTGCTCATCGGCGTCGGCGACTGCGTTGATCCTGCTGCTGTTTTCTGCTCTGCTCGTAGGCGTCGGCGACTGCGCTGGTCCTGCTGCTGATTTCTGCACTGCTCATCGGCGTCGGCGACTGCGTTGATCCTGCTGCTGTTTTCTGCTCTGCTCGTTGGCGTCCGCGACTGCGCAACTCCTACTGTTTTTTTTTTTGCTCTACTCCTAGGCGTCAGCGACTGCGCTGATCCTGCTGCTGTTTTCTGCTCTGCTCGTCAGCGTCTGAGACTGCGCATCTCCTGCTGCTGTTTTCTGCACTGCTCATCGGCGTCGGCGACTGTGCTGATCCTGCTGCTGTTTTCTGCTCTGCTCGTCGGCGTCTGTGACTGCGCATCTCCTGCTGCTGTTTTTTGCTCTGCTCGTCGGTGACTGTGCTGGACCTGCTGCTGTTTTCTGCACTGCTCGTTGGCGTCTGCGACTGCACATCTCCTGCTGCTTTTTTCTGCTCTGCTCGTCGGCGTCAGCGACCACGCTGATCCTGCAGCTGTTTCCTACTCTGCTCGTCGCCGTCGGCGACTGCGCTGGTCCTGCTGTTGTTTTCTGCTCTGATCGTCGGCGTCAGTGACTGCGCTGGTCCTGCTGCTGTTTTCTTCTCTGCTCGTCGGCGTCTGCTCTTCTCGTCGGCGTCTGCGCTGGTCCTGCTGGTGTTTTCTGCACTGCTCATCGGCGTCGGCAACTGTGCTGATCCTGCTGCTGTTTTCTGCTCTGCTAGTCGGCGTCTGCGACTGCGCTGGTCCTGCTGCTGTTTTCTGCACTGCTCATCGGCGTCGGCGACTGCGCTGATCCTGCTGCTGTTTTCTGCTCTGCTCGTCGACGACTGTGCTGGACCTGCTGCTGTTTTCTGCACTGCTCGTTGGTGTCTGCGACTGCACATCTCCTACTGCTTTTTTCTGCTCTGCTCGTCGGCGTCAGCGACTGCGCTGATCCTGCAGCTTTTTTCTGCTCTG
This sequence comes from Nothobranchius furzeri, assembly GCF_043380555.1. Classification (NCBI taxonomy): domain Eukaryota; kingdom Metazoa; phylum Chordata; class Actinopteri; order Cyprinodontiformes; family Nothobranchiidae; genus Nothobranchius; species Nothobranchius furzeri. Next base: position 30,476,977 of record NC_091748.1, read on the forward strand.
CTCGTCGGCGTCTGTGACTGCGCATCTCCTGCTGCTTTTTTTTGCTCTGCTCGTCGGCGTCGGCGACTGTGCTGATCCTGCTGCTGTTTTCTGCTCTGCTCGTCTGCGTCAGTGAATGCGCTGATCCTGCTGCTGTTTTCTTCTCTGCTCGTCGGCGTCTGATCTGGTCCTGCTGTTGTTTTCGCCTCTGCTCGTCGGCGTCTGCTCTGCTCATCGGCGTCTGCGACTGCGCTGGTCCTGCTGCTGTTTTCTGCTCTGCTCGTTGGCGACTGCGCTGGTCCTGCTGCTGTTTTCTGCACTGCTCATCGGCGTCGGCGACTGCGCTGATCCTGCTGCTGTTTTCTGCTCTGCTCGTAGGCGTCGGCGACTGCGCTGGTCCTGCTGTTGTTTTCTGCACAGCTCATCGGCGTCGGCGACTGCGTTGATCCTGCTGCTGTTTTCTGCTCTGCTTGTTGGCGTCCGCGACTGCGCTGGTCCTGCTGCTGATTTCTGCACTGCTCGTAGGCGTCGGCGAATGCGCTGGTCCTGCTGCTGATTTCTGCTCTGCTCATCGGCGTCGGCGACTGCGTTGATCCTGCTGCTGTTTTCTGCTCTGCTCGTTGGCGTCCGCGACTGCGCAACTCCTACTGCTTTTTTTTGCTCTACTCGTCGGCGTCAGCGACTGTGCTGATCCTGCTGCTGTTTTCTGCTTTGCTTGTCGGCGTCTGAGACTGCGCATCTCCTGCTGCTGTTTTCTGCACTGCTCATCGGCGTCGGCGACTGTGCTGATCCTGCTGCTATTTTCTGCTCTGCTCGTAGGCGTCGGCGACTGCGCTGGTCCTGCTGCTGTTTTCTGCACTGCTCATCGGCGTCGGCGACTGTTCTGATCCTTCTGCTGTTGACTGCTCTGCTCGTCGGCGTCTGTGACTGCGCATCTCCTGCTGCTGTTTTTTGCTCTACTCCTCGGCGTCAGCGACTGCGCTGATCCTGCTGATGTTTTCTGCTCTGCTCGTCAGCGTCTGAGACTGCGCATCTCCTGCTGCTGTTTTCTGCACTGCTCATCGGCGTCGGCGACTGTGCTGATCCTGCTGCTGTTTTCTGCTCTGCTCGTCGGCGTCTGTGACTGCGCATCTCCTGCTGCTGTTTTTTGCTCTGCTCGTCGGTGACTGCGCTTGTCCTGCTGCTGTTTTCTGCACTGCTCATCGGCGTCGGCGACTGCGTTGATCCTGCTGCTGTTTTCTGCTCTGCTCGTTGGCGTCCGCGACTGCGCAACTCCTACTGTTTTTTTTTTTTGCTCTACTCCTCGGCGTCAGCGACTGCGCTGATCCTGCTGCTGTTTTCTGCTCTGCTCGTCAGCGTCTGAGACTGCGCATCTCCTGCTGCTGTTTTCTGCACTGCTCATCGGCGTCGGCGACTGTGCTGATCCTGCTGCTGTTTTCTGCTCTGCTCGTCGGCGTCTGTGACTGCGCATCTCCTGCTGCTGTTTTTTGCTCTGCTCGTCGGTGACTGCGCTTGTCCTGCTGCTGTTTTCTGCACTGCTCATCGGCGTCGGCGACTGCGCTGATCCTGCTGCTGTTTTCTGCTCTGCTCATAGGCGTCGGCGACTGCGCTGGTCCTGCTGTTGTTTTCTGCACTGCTCATCGGCGTCGGCGACTGCGTTGATCCTGCTGCTGTTTTCTGCTCTGCTCGTAGGCGTCGGCGACTGCGCTGGTCCTGCTGCTGATTTCTGCACTGCTCATCGGCGTCGGCGACTGCGTTGATCCTGCTGCTGTTTTCTGCTCTGCTCGTTGGCGTCCGCGACTGCGCAACTCCTACTGTTTTTTTTTTGCTCTACTCCTCGGCGTCAGCGACTGCGCTGATCCTGCTGCTGTTATCTGCTCTGCTCGTCAGCGTCTGAGACTGCGCATCTCCTGCTGCTGTTTTCTGCACTGCTCATCGGCGTAGGCGACTGTGCTGATCCTGCTGCTGTTTTCTGCTCTGCTCGTCGGTGACTGCGCTTGTCCTGCTGCTGTTTTCTGCACTGCTCATTGGCGTCTGCAACTACACATCTCCTGCTGTTTTTTTCTGCTCTGCTCGTCGGCGTCAGCGACCACGCTGATCCTGCAGCTGTTTTCTGCTCTGCTCGTCGGCGTCTGTGACTGCACATCTCCTGCTGCTGTTTTTTGCTCTGCTCGTCGGCGTCGGCGACTGTGCTGATCCTGCTGCTGTTTTCTTCTCTGCTCGTCGGCGTCTGATCTGGTCCTGCTGTTGTTTTCGCCTCTGCTCGTCGGCGTCTGCTCTGCTCATCGGCTTCTGCGACTGCGCTGGTCCTGCTGCTGTTTTCTGCTCTGCTCGTTGGCGACTGCGCTGGTCCTGCTGCTGTTTTCTGCTCTGCTCATAGGCGTCGGCGACTGCGCTGGTCCTGCTGTTGTTTTCTGCACTGCTCATCGGCGTCGGCGACTGCGTTGATCCTGCTGCTGTTTTCTGGTCTGCTCGTAGGCGTCGGCGCCTGCGCTGGTCCTGCTGCTGATTTCTGCACTGCTCATCGGCGTCGGCGACTGCGTTGATCCTGCTGCTGTTTTCTGCTCTGCTCGTTGGCGTCTGAGACTGCGCATCTCCTGCTGCTGTTTTCTGCACTGCTCATCGGCGTCGGCGACTGTGCTGATCCTGCTGCTGTTTTCTGCTCTGCTCGTCGGCGTCTGTGACTGCGCATCTCCTGCTGCTGTTTTTTGCTCTGCTCGTCGGTGACTGCGCTTGTCCTGCTGCTGTTTTCTGCTCTGCTCATCGGCGTCGGCCACTGCGATGATCCTGCTGCTGTTTTCTGCTCTGCTCGTCTGCGTCAGCGAATGCGCTGATCTTGCTGCTGTTTCCTGCTCTGCTCGTCGCCGTCGGCGACTGCGCTGGTCCTGCTGTTGTTTTCTGCTCTGATCGTCGGCGTCAGCGACTGCGCTGGTCCTGCTGCTGTTTTCTTCTCTGCTCGTCGGCATCTGCTCTGCTCGTCGGCGTCTGCGCTGGTCCTGCTGGTGTTTTCTGCACTGCTCATCGGCGTCGGCAACTGCGCTGGTCCTGCTGCTGTTTTCTGCACTGCTCATCGGCGTCGGCGACTGCGCTGATCCTGCTGCTGTTTTCTGCGCTGCTCGTCGGCGTCTGTGACTGCGCATCTCCTGCTGCTGTTTTCTTCTCTGCTCGTAGGCGTCTGCTCTGCTCGTCGGCGTCTGCGCTGGTCCTGCTGCTGTTTTCTGCTCTGCTCGTCGCAACTGCGCTGGTCCTGCTGTTGTTTTCGCATCTGCTCATCGGCGTCTGCTCTGCTCATTGGCGTCTGCTACTGCGCATCTCCTGCTGCTGTTTTTTGCTCTGCTAGTCGGCGTCAGCGACTGCACTGATCCTGCTTCTGTTTTCTGCTCTGCTCGTCGGCGTCTGTGACTGCGCATCTCCTGCTGCTGTTTTCTGCTCTTCTCGTCTGCGTCAGCAAATGTGCTGATCTTGCTGCTGTTTCCTGCTCTGCTCGTCGCCGTTGGCGACTGCGCTGGTCCTGCTGCTGTTATCTTCTCTGCTCGTCGGCATCTGCTCTGCTCGTCGGCGTCTGCGCTGGTCCTGCTGGTGTTTTCTGAACTGCTCATCGGCATCGTCGACTGTGCTTATCCTGCTGCTGTTTTCTGCTCTGCTCATCGGCGTCGGCGACTGTGCTGATCCTGCTGCTGTTTTCTGCTCTGCTCGTCGGCGTCTGTGACTGCGCATCTCCTGCTGCTGTTTTTTGCTCTGCTCGTCGGTGACTGCGCTTGTCCTGCTGCTGTTTTCTGCACTGCTCATCGGCGTCGGCGACTGCGCTGATCCTGCTGCTGTTTTCTGCTCTGCTCATAGGCGTCGGCGACTGCGCTGGTCCTGCTGTTGTTTTCTGCACTGCTCATCGGCGTCGGCGACTGCGTTGATCCTGCTGCTGTTTTCTGCTCTGCTCGTAGGCGTCGGCGATTGCGCTGGTCCTGCTGCTGTTTTCTGCTCTGCTCGTTGGCGACTGCGCTGGTCCTGCTGCTGTTTTCTGCACTGCTCATCGGCGTCGGCGACTGCGCTGATCCTGCTGCTGTTTTCTGCTCTGCTCGTAGGCGTCGGCGACTGCGCTGGTCCTGCTGTTGTTTTCTGCACAGCTCATCGGCGTCGGCGACAGCGTTGATCCTGCTGCTCTTTTCTGCTCTGCTCGTTGGCGTCCGCGACTGCGCTGGTCCTGCTGCTGATTTCTGCACTGCTCGTAGGCGTCGGCGACTGCGCTGGTCCTGCTGCTGATTTCTGCTCTGCTCATCGGCGTCGGCGACTGCGTTGATCCTGCTGCTGTTTTCTGCTCTGCTCGTTGGCGTCCGCGACTGCGCAACTCCTACTGCTTTTTTTTGCTCTACTCGTCGGCGTCAGCGACTGCGCTGATCCTGCTGCTTTTTTCTGCTCTGCTCGTCGGCGTCTGAGACTGCGCATCTCCTGCTGCTGTTTTCTGCACTGCTCATCGGCGTCGGCGACTGTGCTGATCCTGCTGCTATTTTCTGCTCTGCTCGTAGGCGTCGGCGACTGCGCTGGTCCTGCTGCTGTTTTCTGCACTGCTCATCAGCGTCGACGACTGTGCTGATCCTGCTGCTGTTGACTGCTCTGCTCGTCGGCGACTGCGCTGGTCCTGCTGCTGTTTTCTGCACTGCTCATCGGCGTTGGCGACTGCGTTGATCCTGCTGCTGTTTTCTGCTCTGCTCGTTGGCGTCTGGGACTGCTTATCTCCTGCTGCTTTTTTCTGCTCTGCTCGTCGGCGTCAGCGACTGCGCTGATCCTGCTGCTGTTTTCTGCTCTGCTCGACGGCGTCCGCGACTGCGCATCTCCTGCTGCTGTTTTTTGCTCTGCTCGTCGGCGTAGGCGACTGCGCTGATCCTGCTATTTTTTCTGCTCTGCTCATCGGCGTCAGCGACTGGGCTGATCCTGCTGCTGTTTTCTGCTCTGCTCATCTGCGTCAGCAAATGCACTGATCCTGCTGCTGTTTCCTACTCTGCTCGTCGCGGTCGGCGGCTGCGCTGGTCCTGCTGGTGTTTTCTGCACTGTTTATCGGCGTCTGCGACTGCGCTGGTGCTGCTGCTGTTTTCTGCTCTGCTCGTCGGCGACTGCGCTGGTCCTGCTGCTGTTTTCTGCACTGCTCATCGGCGTCGGCGACTGCGTTGGTCCTGCTGTTGTTTTCGCCTCTGCTCGTCGGCGTCTGCTCTGCTCATCGTCGTCTGCGACTGTGCTGGTCCTGCTGCTGTTTTCTGCTCTGCTCGTCGGCGACTGTGCTGATCCTGCTGCTGTTTTCTGCTCTGCTCGTCGGCGTCTGTGACTGCGCATCTCCTGCTGCTGTTTTTTGCTCTGCTCGTCGGTGACTGCGCTTGTCCTGCTGCTGTTTTCTGCACTGCTCATCGGCGTCGGCGACTGCGCTGATCCTGCTGCTGTTTTCTGCTCTGCTCATAGGCGTCGGCGACTGCGCTGGTCCTGCTGTTGTTTTCTGCACTGCTCATCGGCGTCGGCGACTGCGTTGATCCCGCTGCTGTTTTCTGCTCTGCTCGTAGGCGTCGGCGACTGCGCTGGTCCTGCTGCTGATTTCTGCACTGCTCATCGGCGTCGGCGACTGCGTTGATCCTGCTGCTGTTTTCTGCTCTGCTCGTTGGCGTCCGCGACTGCGCAACTCCTACTGTTTTTTTTTTTGCTCTACTCCTAGGCGTCAGCGACTGCGCTGATCCTGCTGCTGTTTTCTGCTCTGCTCGTCAGCGTCTGAGACTGCGCATCTCCTGCTGCTGTTTTCTGCACTGCTCATCGGCGTCGGCGACTGTGCTGATCCTGCTGCTGTTTTCTGCTCTGCTCGTCGGCGTCTGTGACTGCGCATCTCCTGCTGCTGTTTTTTGCTCTGCTCGTCGGTGACTGCGCTTGTCCTGCTGCTGTTTTCTGCACTGCTCGTTGGCGTCTGCAACTACACATCTCCTGCTGCTTTTTTCTGCTCTGCTCGTCGACGTCAGCGACCGCGCTGATCCTGCAGCTGTTTTCTGCTCTGCTCGTCGGCGTCTGTGACTGCACATCTCCTGCTGCTGTTTTTTGCTCTGCTCGTCGGCGTCGGCGACTGTGCTGGTCCTGCTGCTGTTTTCTGCTCTGCTCGTCTGCGTCAGCGAATGCGCTGATCCTGCTGTTGTTTTCGCCTCTGCTCGTCGGCGTCTGCTCTGCTCATCGGCGTCTGCGACTGCGCTGGTCCTGCTGCTGTTTTCTGCTCTGCTCGTTGGCGACTGCGCTGGTCCTGCTGCTGTTTTCTGCACTGCTCATCGGCGTCGGCGACTGCACTGATCCTGCTGCTGTTTTCTGCTCTGCTCATAGGCGTCGGCGACTGCGCTGGTCCTGCTGTTGTTTTCTGCACTGCTCATCGGCGTCGGCGACTGCGTTGATCCTGCTGCTGTTTTCTGCTCTGCTCGTAGGCGTCGGCGACTGCGCTGGTCCTGCTGCTGATTTCTGCACTGCTCATCGGTGTCGGCCACTGCGTTGATCCTGCTGCTGTTTTCTGCTCTGCTCGTTGGCGTCCGCGACTGTGCAACTCCTACTGCTTTTTTTTGCTCTACTCCTCGGCGTCAGCGACTGCGCTGATCCTGCTGATGTTTTCTGCTCTGCTTGTCGGCGTCTGAGACTGCGCATCTCCTGCTGCTGTTTTCTGCACTGCTCATCGGCGTCGTTGACTGTGCTGATCCTGCTGCTGTTTTCTGCTCTGCTCGTCGGCGTCTGTGACTGCGCATCTCCTACTGCTTTTTTTGCTCTGCTCGTCGGCGTCAGCGACTGCGCTGATCCTGCAGCTGTTTTCTGCTCTGCTCGTCGGCGTCTGTGACTGCGCATCTCCTGCTGCTTTTTTTTGCTCTGCTCGTCGGCGTCGGCGACTGTGCTGATCCTGCTGCTGTTTTCTGCTCTGCTCGTCTGCGTCAGCGAATGCGCTGATCCTGCTGCTGTTTTCTTCTCTGCTCGTCGGCGTCTGATCTGGTCCTGCTGTTGTTTTCGCCTCTGCTCGTCGGCGTCTTTTCTGCTCATCGGCGTCTGCGATTGCGCTGGTCCTGCTGCTGTTTTCTGCTCTGCTCGTTGGCGACTGCGCTGGTCCTGCTGCTGTTTTCTGCACTGCTCATCGGCGTCGGCGACTGCGCTGATCCTGCTGCTGTTTTCTGCTCTGCTCGTAGGCGTCGGCGACTGCGCTGGTCCTGCTGTTGTTTTCTGCACAGCTCATCGGCGTCGGCGACTGCGTTGATCCTGCTGCTGTTTTCTGCTCTGCTCGTTGGCGTCCGCGACTGCGCTGGTCCTGCTGCTGATTTCTGCACTGCTCGTAGGCGTCGGCGACTGCGCTGGTCCTGCTGCTGATTTCTGCTCTGCTCATCGGCGTCGGCGACTGCGTTGATCCTGCTGCTGTTTTCTGCTCTGCTCGTTGGCGTCCGCGACTGCGCATCTCCTGCTGCTGTTTTCTGCACTGCTCATCGGCGTCGGCGACTGTGCTGATCCTGCTGCTATTTTCTGCTCTGCTCGTCGGCGTCTGAGACTGCGCATCTCCTGCTGCTGTTTTCTGCACTGCTCATCGGCGTCGGCGACTGTGCTGATCCTGCTGCTATTTTCTGCTCTGCTCGTAGGCGTCGGCGACTGCGCTGGTCCTGCTGCTGTTTTCTGCACTGCTCATCAGCGTCGACGACTGTGCTGATCCTGCTGCTGTTGACTGCTCTGCTCGTCGGCGACTGCGCTGGTCCTGCTGCTGTTTTCTGCACTGCTCATCGGCGTTGGCGACTGCGTTGATCCTGCTGCTGTTTTCTGCTCTGCTCGTTGGCGTCTGGGACTGCGCATCTCCTGCTGCTTTTTTCTGCTCTGCTTGTCGGCGTCAGCGACTGCGCTGATCCTGCTGCTGTTTTCTGCTCTGCTCGTCGGCGTCCGCGACTGCGCATCTCCTGCTGCTGTTTTTTGCTCTGCTCGTCGGCGTAGGCGACTGCGCTGATCCTGCTATTTTTTCTGCTCTGCTCATCGGCGTCAGCGACTGGGCTGATCCTGCTGCTGTTTTCTGCTCTGCTCATCTGCGTCAGCAAATGCGCTGATCCTGCTGCTGTTTCCTACTCTGCTCGTCGCGGTCGGCGGCTGCGCTGGTCCTGCTGTTGTTTTCTTCTCTGCTCGTCGGCGTCTGCTCTGCTGATTGGCGTCTGCGCTGGTCCTGCTGGTGTTTTCTGCACTGTTTATCGGCGTCTGCGACTGCGCTGGTCCTGCTGCTGTTTTCTGCTCTGCTCGTCGGCGACTGCGCTGGTCCTGCTGCTGTTTTCTGCACTGCTCATCGGCGTCGGCGACTGCGTTGGTCCTGCTGTTGTTTTTGCCTCTGCTCGTCGGCGTCTGCTCTGCTCATCGTCGTCTGCGACTGTGCTGGTCCTGCTGCTGTTTTCTGCTCTGCTCGTCGGCGACTGCGCTGGTCCTGCTGCTGTTTTCTGCACTGCTCATCAGCGTCGGCAACTGCGCTGATCCTGCTGCTGTTTTCTGCTCTGCTCGTCGGTGACTGCGCTGGTCCTACTGGTGTTTTCAGCACTGCTCATCGGCGTCGGCGACTGCGCTGGTCCTGCTGTTGTTTTCGCCTCTGATCGTCGGCGTCTGCTCTGCTCATCGTCGTCTGCGACTGCGCTGGTCTTGCTGCTGTTTTCTGCTCTGCTCGTCGGCGACTGCGCTGATCCTGCAGCTGTTTTCTGCTCTGCTCGTCGGCGTCTGCGACTGCGCATCTCCTGCTGCTGTTTTTTGCTCTGCTCGTCGGCGTCAGCGACTGTGCTGATCCTGCTGCTGTTTTCTGCTCTGCTCGTCTGCATCAGCGAATGCGCTGATCCTGCTGCTGTTTTCTTCTCTTCTCGTCGGCGTCTGCTCTGGTCCTGCTGTTGTTTTCGCCTCTGCTCGTCGGCGTCTGCTCTGCTCATCGGTGTCTGAGACTGCGCTGGTCCTGCTGCTGTTTTCTGCTCTGCTCATTGGCGACTGCGCTGGTCCTGCTGCTGTTTTCTGCACTGCTCATCGGCGTCGGCGACTGCGCTGATCCTGCTGCTGTTTTGTGCTCTGCTCGTAGGCGTCGGCGACTGCGCTGGTCCTGCTGTTGTTTTCTGCACTGCTCATCGGCGTCGGCGACTGCGTTGAACCTGCTGCTGTTTTCTGCTCTGCTCGTAGGCGTCGGCGACTGTGCTGGTCCTGCTGCTGATTTCTGCACTGCTCATCGGCGTCGGCGACTGCGTTGATCCTGCTGCTGTTTTCTGCTCTGCTCGTTGGCGTCCGCGACTGCGCAACTCCTACTGCTTTTTTTTGCTCTACTCGTCGGCGTCAGCGACTGTGCTGATCCTGCTGCTGTTTTCTGCTCTGCTCGTCGGCGTCTGAGACTGCGCATCTCCTGCTGCTGTTTTCTGCACTGCTCATCGGCGTCGGCGACTGTGCTGATCCTGCTGCTATTTTCTGCTCTGCTCGTAGGCATCGGCGACTGCGCTGGTCCTGCTGCTGTTTTCTGCTCTGCTCGTTGGCGACTGCGCTGGTCCTGCTGCTGTTTTCTGCACTGCTCATCGGCGTCGGCGACTGCGCTGATCCTGCTGCTGTTTTCTGCTCTGCTCGTAGGCGTCGGCGACTGCGCTGGTCCTGCTGTTGTTTTCTGCACAGCTCATCGGCGTCGGCGACTGCGTTGATCCTGCTGCTGTTTTCTGCTCTGCTCGTTGGCGTCCGCGACTGCGCTGGTCCTGCTGCTGATTTCTGCACTGCTCGTAGGCGTCGGCGACTGCGCTGGTCCTGCTGCTGATTTCTGCTCTGCTCATCGGCGTCGGGGACTGCGTTGATCCTGCTGCTGTTTTCTGCTCTGCTCGTTGGCATCCGCGACTGCGCAACTCCTACTGCTTTTTTTTGCTCTACTCGTCGGCGTCAGCGACTGCGCTGATCCTTCTGCTGTTTTCTGCTCTGCTCGTCGGCGTCTGAGACTGCGCATCTCCTGCTGCTGTTTTCTGCACTGCTCATCGGCGTCGGCGACTGTGCTGATCCTGCTGCTATTTTCTGCTCTGCTCGTAGGCGTCGGCGACTGTGCTGGTCCTGCTGCTGTTTTCTGCACTGCTCATCGGCGTCGGCGACTGCACTGATCCTGCTGCTGTTTTCTGCTCTGCTCATCGGCGTCGGCGACTGTGCTGATCCTGCTGCTGTTGACTGCTCTGCTCGTCGGCGACTGCGCTGGTCCTGCTGCTGATTTCTGCACTGCTCATCGGCGTTGGCGACTGCGTTGATCCTGCTGCTGTTTTCTGCTCTGCTCGTTGGCGTCTGGGACTGCGCATCTCCTGCTGCTTTTTTCTGCTCTGCTCGTCGGCGTCAGCGACTGCGCTGATCCTGCTGCTGTTTTCTGCTCTGCTCGTCGGCGTCTGCGACTGCGCATCTCCTGCTGCTGTTTTTTGCTCTGCTCGTCGGCGTCGGCGACTGCGCTGATCCTGCTTTTTTTTCTGCTCTGCTCATCGGCGTCAGCGACTGGGCTGATCCTGCTGCTGTTTTCTGCTCTGCTCATCTGCGTCAGCAAATGAGCTGATCCTGCTGCTGTTTCCTGCTCTGCTCGTCGCGGTCGGCGGCTGCGCTGGTCCTGCTGTTGTTTTCTTCTCTGCTCGTCGGCGTCTGCTCTGCTGATTGGCGTCTGCGCTGGTCCTGCTGGTGTTTTCTGCACTGTTTATCGGCGTCTGCGACTGCGCTGGTCCTGCTGCTGTTTTCTGCTCTGCTCGTCGGTGACTGCGCTGGTCCTACTGGTGTTTTCAGCACTGCTCATCGGCGTCGGCGACTGCGCTGGTCCTGCTGTTGTTTTCGCCTCTGATCGTCGGCGTCTGCTCTGCTCATCGTCGTCTGCGACTGCGCTGGTCTTGCTGCTGTTTTCTGCTCTGCTCGTCGGCGACTGCGCTGATCCTGCAGCTGTTTTCTGCTCTGCTCGTCGGCGTCTGCGACTGCGCATCTCCTGCTGCTGTTTTTTGCTCTGCTCGTCGGCGTCAGCGACTGTGCTGAACCTGCTGCTGTTTTCTGCTCTGCTCGTCTGCATCAGCGAATGCACTGATCCTGCTGCTGTTTTCTTCTCTTCTCGTCGGCGTCTGCTCTGGTCCTGCTGTTGTTTTCGCCTCTGCTCGTCGGCGTCTGCTCTGCTCATCGGTTTCTGAGACTGCGCTGGTCCTGCTGCTGTTTTCTGCTCTGCTCGTTGGCGACTACGCTGGTCCTGCTGCTGTTTTCTGCACTGCTCATCGGCGTCGGCCACTGCGCTGATCCTGCTGCTGTTTTGTGCTCTGCTCATAGGCGTCGGCGACTGCGCTGGTCCTGCTGTTGTTTTCTGCACTGCTCATCGGCGTCGGCGACTGCGTTGATCCTGCTGCTGTTTTCTGCTCTGCTCGTAGGCGTCGGCGACTGTGCTGGTCCTGCTGCTGATTTCTGCACTGCTCATCGGCGTCGGCGACTGCGTTGATCCTGCTGCTGTTTTCTGCTCTGCTCGTTGGCGTCCGCGACTGCGCAACTCCTACTGCTTTTTTTTGCTCTACTCGTCGGCGTCAGCGACTGCGCTGATCCTGCTGCTGTTTTCTGCTCTGCTCGTCGGCGTCTGAGACTGCGCATCTCCTGCTGCGGTTTTCTGCACTGCTCATCGGCGTCGGCGACTGTGCTGATCCTGCTGCTATTTTCTGCTCTGCTCGTAGGCATCGGCGACTGCGCTGGTCCTGCTGCTGTTTTCTGCACTGCTCATCGGCGTCGGCGACTGTGCTGATCCTGCTGCTGTTTTCTGCTCTGCTCGTCGGCGACTGTGCTAGTCCTGCTGCTGTTTTCTGCACTGCCCATCGGCGTCAGCGACTGCGTTGATCCTGCTACTGTTTTCTGCTCTGCTCGTTGGCGTCTGCAACTGCGCATCTCTTGCTGCTTTTTTCTGCTCTGCTTGTCGGCGTCAGCGACTGCGCTGATCCTGCTGCTTTTTTCTGCTCTGCTCGTCGGCGTCTGCGACTGCGCATCTCCTGCTGCTGTTTTTTGCTCTGCTCGTCGGCGTCGGCGACTGCGCTGATCCTGCTTTTTTTTCTGCTCTGCTCATCGGCGTCAGCGACTTGGCTGATCCTGCTGCTGTTTTCTGCTCTGCTCATCTGCGTCAGCAAATGCGCTGATCCTGCTGCTGTTTCCTGCTCTGCTCGTCGCGGTCGGCGGCTGCGCTGGTCCTGCTGTTGTTTTCTGCTCTGATCGCCGGCGTCGGCAACTACGCTGGTCCTGCTGCTGTTTTCTTCTCTGCTCGTCGGCGTCTGCTCTGCTCGTCGGCGTCTGCGCTGGTCCTGCTGCTGATTTCTGCACTGCTCATCGGCGTCGGCGACTGCGTTGATCCTGCTGCTGTTTTCTGCTCTGCTCGTTGGCGTCCGCGACTGCGCAACTCCTACTGCTTTTTTTTGCTCTACTCGTCAGCGTCAGCGACTGCGCTGATCCTGCTGCTGTTTTCTGCTCTGCTCGTCGGCGTCTGAGACTGCACATCTCCTGCTGCAGTTTTCTGCACTGCTCATCGGCGTCGGCGACTGTGCTGATCCTGCTGCTATTTTCTGCTCTGCTCGTAGGCATCGGCGACTGCGCTGGTCCTGCTGCTGTTTTCTGCACTGCTCATCGGCGTCGGCGACTGTGCTGATCCTGCTTCTGTTTTCTGCTCTGCTCGTCGGCGACTGTGCTAGTCCTGCTGCTGTTTTCTGCACTGCCCATCGGCGTCGGCGACTGCGTTGATCCTGCTACTGTTTTCTGCTCTGCTCGTTGGCGTCTGCGACTGCGCATCTCTTGCTGCTTTTTTCTGCTCTGCTTGTCGGCGTCAGCGACTGCGCTGATCCTGCTGCTTTTTTCTGCTCTGCTCGTCGGCGTCTGCGACTGCGCATCTCCTGCTGCTGTTTTTTGCTCTGCTCGTCGGCGTCGGCGACTGCGCTGATCCTGCTTTTTTTTCTGCTCTGCTCATCGGCGTCAGCGACTGGGCTGATCCTGCTACTGTTTTCTGCTCTGCTCATCTGCGTCAGCAAATGCGCTGATCCTGCTGCTGTTTCCTGCTCTGCTCGTCGCGGTCGGCGGCTGCGCTGGTCCTGCTGTTGTTTTCTGCTCTGATCGCCGGCGTCGGCAACTACGCTGGTCCTGCTGCTGTTTTCTTCTCTGCTCTTCGGCGTCTGCTCTGCTCGTCGGCGTCTGCGCTGGTCCTGCTGGTGTTTTCTGCAACTGTTTATCGGCGTCTGCGACTGCGCTGGTCCTGCTGCTGTTTTCTGCTCTGCTCGTCGGCGACTGCGCTGGTCCTGCTGCTGTTTTCTGCACTGCTCATCGGCGTCGGCGACTGCGCTGGTCCTGCTGTTGTTTTCGCCTCTGCTCGTCGGCGTCTGCTCTGCTCATCGTCGTCTGCGACTGCGCTGGTCCTGCTGCTGTTTTCTGCTCTGCTCGTCAGCGACTGCGCTGGTCCTGCTGCTGTTTTCTGCAATGCTCATCAGCGTCGGCGACTGCGCTGATCCTGCTGCTGTTTTCTGCTCTGCTCGTCGGCGACTGCGCTGGTCCTACTGGTGTTTTCTGCACTGCTCATCGGCGTCGGCGACTGCGCTGATCCTGCTGCTGTTTTGTGCTCTGCTCGTAGGCGTCGGCGACTGCGCTGGTCCTGCTGTTGTTTTCTGCACTGCTCATCGGCGTCGGCGACTGCGTTGATCCTGCTGCTGTTTTCTGCTCTGCTCGTAGGCGTCGGCGACTGTGCTGGTCCTGCTGCTGATTTCTGCACTGCTCATCGGCGTCGGCGACTGCGTTGATCCTGCTGCTGTTTTCTGCTCTGCTCGTTGGCGTCCGCGACTGCGCAACTCCTACTGCTTTTTTTGCTCTACTCGTCGGCGTCAGCGACTGCGCTGATCCTGCTGCTGTTTTCTGCTCTGCTCGTCGGCGTCTGAGACTGCGCATCTCCTGCTGCTGTTTTCTGCACTGCTCATCGGCGTCGGCGACTGTGCTGATCCTGCTGCTATTTTCTGCTCTGCTCGTAGGCATCGGCGACTGCGCTGGTCCTGCTGCTGTTTTCTGCTCTGCTCGTTGGCGACTGCGCTGGTCCTGCTGCTGTTTTCTGCACTGCTCATCGGCGTCGGCGACTGCGCTGATCCTGCTGCTGTTTTCTGCTCTGCTCGTAGGCGTCGGCGACTGCGCTTGTCCTGCTGTTGTTTTCTGCACAGCTCATCGGCGTCGGCGACTGCGTTGATCCTGCTGCTGTTTTCTGCTCTGCTCGTTGGCGTCCGCGACTGCGCTGGTCCTGCTGCTGATTTCTGCACTGCTCATAGGCGTCGGCGACTGCGTTGGTCCTGCTGCTGATTTCTGCTCTGCTCATCGGCGTCGGGGACTGCGTTGATCCTGCTGCTGTTTTCTGCTCTGCTCGTTGGCGTCCGCGACTGCGCAACTCCTACTGCTTTTTTTTTGCTCTACTCGTCGGCGTCAGCGACTGCGCTGATCCTTCTGCTGTTTTCTGCTCTGCTCGTCGGCGTCTGAGACTGCGCATCTCCTGCTGCTGTTTTCTGCACTGCTCATCGGCGTCGGCGACTGTGCTGATCCTGCTGCTATTTTCTGCTCTGCTCGTAGGCGTCGGCGACTGCGCTGGTCCTGCTGCTGTTTTCTGCACTGCTCATCGGCGTCGGCGACTGTGCTGATCCTGCTGCTGTTGACTGCTCTGCTCGTCGGCGACTGCGCTGGTCCTGCTGCTGATTTCTGCACTGCTCATCGGCGTTGGCGACTGCGTTGATCCTGCTGCTGTTTTCTGCTCTGCTCGTTGGCGTCTGGGACTGCCCATCTCCTGCTGCTTTTTTCTGCTCTGCTCGTCGGCGTCAGCGACTGCGTTGATCCTGCTGCTGTTTTCTGCTCTGCTCGTCGGCGTCTGCGACTGTGCTGATCCTGCTGCTATTTTCTGCTCTGCTCGTAGGCATCGGCGACTGCGCTGGTCCTGCTGCTGTTTTCTGCTCTGCTCGTTGGCGACTGCGCTGGTCCTGCTGCTGTTTTCTGCACTGCTCATCGGCGTCGGCGACTGCGCTGATCCTGCTGCTGTTTTCTGCTCTGCTCGTAGGCGTCGGCGACTGCGCTTGTCCTGCTGTTGTTTTCTGCACAGCTCATCGGCGTCGGCGACTGCGTTGATCCTGCTGCTGTTTTCTGCTCTGCTCGTTGGCGTCCGCGACTGCGCTGGTCCTGCTGCTGATTTCTGCACTGCTCGTAGGCGTCGGCGACTGCGTTGGTCCTGCTGCTGATTTCTGCTCTGCTCATCGGCGTCGGGGACTGCGTTGATCCTGCTGCTGTTTTCTGCTCTGCTCGTTGGCGTCCGCGACTGCGCAACTCCTACTGCTTTTTTTTTGCTCTACTCGTCGGCGTCAGCGACTGCGCTGATCCTTCTGCTGTTTTCTGCTCTGCTCGTCGGCGTCTGAGACTGCGCATCTCCTGCTGCTGTTTTCTGCACTGCTCATCGGCGTCGGCGACTGTGCTGATCCTGCTGCTATTTTCTGCTCTGCTCGTAGGCGTCGGCGACTGCGCTGGTCCTGCTGCTGTTTTCTGCACTGCTCATCGGCGTCGGCGACTGTGCTGATCCTGCTGCTGTTGACTGCTCTGCTCGTCGGCGACTGCGCTGGTCCTGCTGCTGATTTCTGCACTGCTCATCGGCGTTGGCGACTGCGTTGATCCTGCTGCTGTTTTCTGCTCTGCTCGTTGGCGTCTGGGACTGCCGATCTCCTGCTGCTTTTTTCTGCTCTGCTCGTCGGCGTCAGCGACTGCGTTGATCCTGCTGCTGTTTTCTGCTCTGCTCGTCGGCGTCTGCGACTGCGCATCTCCTGCTGCTGTTTTTTGCTCTGCTCGTCGGCGTCGGCGACTGCGCTGATCCTGCTTTTTTTTCTGCTCTGCTCATCGGCGTCAGCGACTGGGCTGATCCTGCTGCTGTTTTCTGCTCTGCTCATCTGCGTCAGCAAATGAGCTGATCCTGCTGCTGTTTCCTGCTCTGCTCGTCGCGGTCGGCGGCTGCGCTGGTCCTGCTGTTGTTTTCTTCTCTGCTCGTCGGCGTCTGCTCTGCTGATTGGCGTCTGCGCTGGTCCTGCTGGTGTTTTCTGCACTGTTTATCGGCGTCTGCGACTGCGCTGGTCCTGCTGCTGTTTTCTGCTCTGCTCGTCGGTGACTGCGCTGGTCCTACTGGTGTTTTCTGCACTGCTCATCGGCGTCGGCGACTGCGCTGGTCCTGCTGTTGTTTTCGCCTCTGATCGTCGGCGTCTGCTCTGCTCATCGTCGTCTGCGACTGCGCTGGTCTTGCTGCTGTTTTCTGCTCTGCTCGTCGGCGACTGCGCTGATCCTGCAGCTGTTTTCTGCTCTGCTCGTCGGCGTCTGCGACTGCGCATCTCCTGCTGCTGTTTTTTGCTCTGCTCGTCGGCGTCAGCGACTGTGCTGATCCTGCTGCTGTTTTCTGCTCTGCTCGTCTGCATCAGCGAATGCACTGATCCTGCTGCTGTTTTCTTCTCTTCTCGTCGGCGTCTGCTCTGGTCCTGCTGTTGTTTTCGCCTCTGCTCGTCGGCGTCTGCTCTGCTCATCGGTTTCTGAGACTGCGCTGGTCCTGCTGCTGTTTTCTGCTCTGCTCGTTGGCGACTGCGCTGGTCCTGCTGCTGTTTTCTGCACTGCTCATCGGCGTCGGCGACTGCGCTGATCCTGCTGCTGTTTTGTGCTCTGCTCATAGGCGTCGGCGACTGCGCTGGTCCTGCTGTTGTTTTCTGCACTGCTCATCGGCGTCGGCGACTGCGTTGATCCTGCTGCTGTTTTCTGCTCTGCTCGTAGGCGTCGGCGACTGTGCTGGTCCTGCTGCTGATTTCTGCACTGCTCATCGGCGTCGGCGACTGCGTTGATCCTGCTGCTGTTTTCTGCTCTGCTCGTTGGCGTCCGCGACTGCGCAACTCCTACTGCTTTTTTTTGCTCTACTCGTCGGCGTCAGCGACTGCGCTGATCCTGCTGCTGTTTTCTGCTCTGCTCGTCGTCGTCTGAGACTGCGCATCTCCTGCTGCGGTTTTCTGCACTGCTCATCGGCGTCGGCGACTGTGCTGATCCTGCTGCTATTTTCTGCTCTGCTCGTAGGCATCGGCGACTGCGCTGGTCCTGCTGCTGTTTTCTGCACTGCTCATCGGCGTCGGCGACTGTGCTGATCCTGCTGCTGTTTTCTGCTCTGCTCGTCGGCGACTGTGCTAGTCCTGCTGCTGTTTTCTGCACTGCCCATCGGCGTCGGCGACTGCGTTGATCCTGCTACTGTTTTCTGCTCTGCTCGTTGGCGTCTGCGACTGCGCATCTCTTGCTGCTTTTTTCTGCTCTGCTTGTCGGCGTCAGCGACTGCGCTGATCCTGCTGCTTTTTTCTGCTCTGCTCGTCGGCGTCTGCGACTGCGCATCTCCTGCTGCTGTTTTTTGCTCTGCTCGTCGGCGTCGGCGACTGCGCTGATCCTGCTTTTTTTTCTGCTCTGCTCATCGGCGTCAGCGACTGGGCTGATCCTGCTGCTGTTTTCTGCTCTGCTCATCTGCGTCAGCAAATGCGCTGATCCTGCTGCTGTTTCCTGCTCTGCTCGTCGCGGTCGGCGGCTGCGCTGGTCCTGCTGTTGTTTTCTGCTCTGATCGCCGGCGTCGGCAACTACGCTGGTCCTGCTGCTGTTTTCTTCTCTGCTCGTCGGCGTCTGCTCTGCTCGTCGGCGTCTGCGCTGGTCCTGCTGCTGATTTCTGCACTGCTCATTGGCGTCGGCGACTGCGTTGATCCTGCTGCTGTTTTCTGCTCTGCTCGTTGGCGTCCGCGACTGCGCAACTCCTACTGCTTTTTTTTGCTCTACTCGTCGGCGTCAGCGACTGCGCTGATCCTGCTGCTGTTTTCTGCTCTGCTCGTCGGCGTCTGAGACTGCGCATCTCCTGCTGCAGTTTTCTGCACTGCTCATCGGCGTCGGCGACTGTGCTGATTCTGCTGCTATTTTCTGCTCTGCTCGTAGGCATTGGCGACTGCGCTGGTCCTGCTGCTGTTTTCTGCACTGCTCATCGGCGTCGGCGACTGTGCTGATCCTGCTGCTGTTTTCTGCTCTGCTCGTCGGCGACTGTGCTAGTCCTGCAGCTGTTTTCTGCACTGCCCATCGGCGTCGGCGACTGCGTTGATCCTGCTACTGTTTTCTGCTCTGCTCGTTGGCGTCTGCGACTGCGCATCTCTTGCTGCTTTTTTCTGCTCTGCTTGTCGGCGTCAGCAACTGCGCTGATCCTGCTGCTTTTTTCTGCTCTGCTCGTCGGCGTCTGCGACTGCGTATCTCCTGCTGCTGTTTTTTGCTCTGCTCGTCGGCGTCGGCGACTGCGCTGATCCTGCTTTTTTTTCTGCTCTGCTCATCGGCGTCAGCGACTGGGCTGATCCTGCTACTGTTTTCTGCTCTGCTCATCTGCGTCAGCAAATGCGCTGATCCTGCTGCTGTTTCCTGCTCTGCTCGTCGCGGTCGGCGGCTGCGCTGGTCCTGCTGTTGTTTTCTGCTCTGATCGCCGGCGTCGGCAACTACGCTGGTCCTGCTGCTGTTTTCTTCTCTGCTCGTCGGCGTCTGCTCTGCTCGTCGGCGTCTGCGCTGGTCCTGCTGGTGTTTTCTGCTCTGCTCGTCGGCGACTGCGCTGGTCCTGCTGCTGTTTTCTGCACTGCTCATCGGCGTCGGCGACTGCGCTGGTCCTGCTGCTGTTTTCTGCTCTGCTCGTCGGCGACTGCGCTGGTCCTGCTGCTGTTTTCTGCACTGCTCATCGGCGTCGGCGACTGCGCTGGTCCTGCTGTTGTTTTCGCCTCTGCTCGTTGGCATCTGCTCTGCTCATCGTCGTCTGCGACTGCGCTGGTCCTGCTGCTGTTTTCTGCTCTGCTCGTCAGCGACTGCGCTGGTCCTGCTGCTGTTTTCTGCAATGCTCATCAGCGTCGGCGACTGCGCTGATCCTGCTGCTGTTTTCTGCTCTGCTCGTCGGCGACTGCGCTGGTCCTACTGGTGTTTTCTGCACTGCTCATCGGCGTCGGCGACTGCGCTGGTCCTGCTGTTGTTTTCGCCTCTGATCGTCGGCGTCTGCTCTGCTCATCGTCGTCTGCGACTGCGCTGGTCCTCCTGCTGTTTTCTGCTCTGCTCGTCGGCGTCGGCGACTGAGCTGGTCCTGCTGCTGTTTTCTGCTCTGCTCGTCGACGACTGCGCTGGTCCTGCTGCTGTTTTCTGCACTGCTCATCAGCATCGGCGACTGCGCTGATCCTGCTGCTGTTTTCTGCTCTGCTCGTAGGCGTCGCCGACTGCGCTGGTTCTGCTGCTGTTTTCTGCACTGCTCATCGGCGTCTGCGTCTGCGTTGATCCTGCTGCTGTTTTCTGCTCTGCTCGTAGGCGTAGGCGTCGGCGACTGCGCTGATCCTGCTGCTGTTTTATGTTCTGCTCGTAGGCGTCGCCGACTGCGCTGGTCCTGCTGCTGTTTTCTGCTCTGCTCGTCGGCGACTGCGTTGATCCTGCTGCTGTTTTCTGCTCTGCTCGTCGGCGACTGCGCTGGTCCTGCTGCTGTTTTCTGCACTGCTCATCGGCGTCGGTGACTGCGTTGATCCTGCTGCTGTTTTCTGCTCTGCTCATAGGCGTCGGCGACTGCGCTAGTCCTGCTGCTGTTTTCTGCACTGCTCATCGGCGTTGGCGGCTGCGCTGGTCCTGCTGCTTTTTTCTGCTCTGCTCGTCGGCGACTGTGCTGGTCCTGCTGCTGTTTTCTGCACTGCTCGTAGGCGTCGTCGACTGCGCTGGTCCTGCTGCTGTTTTCTGCACTGCTCATCGACGTCGGCGACTGTGCTGATCCTGCTGCTGTTTTCTGCTCTGCTCGTAGGCGTCGGCGACTGCGCTGGTCCTGCTGCTGTTTTCTGCACTGCTCATCGGCGTCGGCGACTGCGCTGATCCTGCTTCTGTTTTCTGCTCTGCTCGTCGGCGACTGCGCTGGACCTGCTGCTGTATTCTGCACTGCTCATCGGCGTTGGCAACAGCGTTGATCCTGCTGCTGTTTTCGGCTCTGCTCGTTGGCGTCTTCGACTGCGCATCTCCTGCCGCTTTTTTCTGCTCTGCTCGTCGGCGTCAGCGACTGCGCTGATCCTGCTGCTGTTTTCTGCTCTGCTCGTCGGCGTCTGCTCTGCTCATCGGCGTCTGTGACTGCGCTGGTCCTGCTGCTGTTTTCTGCTCTGCTCCTTGGCGACTGCGCTGGCCCTGCTGCTGTTTTCTGCACTGCTCATTGGCGTCGGCGACTGCGCTGATCCTGCTGCTGTTTTCTGCTATGCTCATCGTCGTCTGCGACTGCACTGGTCCTGCTGCTGTTTTCTGCTCTGCTCGTCGGCGACTGTGCTGGTCCTGCTGCTGTTTTCTGCAC
Organism: Nothobranchius furzeri; assembly: GCF_043380555.1. NCBI lineage: Eukaryota > Metazoa > Chordata > Actinopteri > Cyprinodontiformes > Nothobranchiidae > Nothobranchius > Nothobranchius furzeri. The sequence goes on from NC_091748.1 coordinate 30,497,321, forward strand.
TGCTCATCGGCGTCGGCGACTGTGTTGATACTGCTGCTGTTTTCTGCTCTGCTCGTTGGCGTCTGCGACTGCGCATCTCCTGCTGCTTTTTTCTGCTCTGCTCGTCGGCGTCAGCGACTGCGCTGATCCTGCTGCTTTTTTCTGCTCTGCTCGTCGACGTCTGCGACTGCGCTGATCCTGCTGCAGTTTTTTGCTCTGCTCGTCGGCGTCGGCGACTGCGCTGATCCTGCTTTTTTTTCTGCTCTGCTCATTGGCGTCAGCGACTGGGCTAATCCTGCTGCTGTTTTCTGCTCTGCTCATCTGCGTCAGCAAATGCGCTAATCCTGCTGCTGTTTCCTGCTCTGCTCGTCGCGGTCGGCGGCTGCGCTGGTCCTGCTGTTGTTTTCTGCTCTGATCGCCGGCGTCGGCAACTACGCTGGTCCTGCTGCTGTTTTCTTCTCTGTTCGTCGGCGTCTGCTCTGCTCGTCGGCGTCTGCGCTGGTCCTGCTGGTGTTTTCTGCACTGTTTATCGGCGTCTGCAACTGCGCTGGTCCTGCTGCTGTTTTCTGCTCTGCTCGTCGGCGACTGCGCTGGTCCTGCTGCTGTTTTCTGCACTGCTCATCGGCGTCGGCGACTGCGCTGGTCCTGCTGTTTTTTTCGCCTCTGCTCGTCGGCGTCTGCTCTGCTCATCGTCGTCTGCGACTGCGCTGGTCCTGCTGCTGTTTTCTGCTCTGCTCGTCAGCGACTGCGCTGGTCCTGCTGCTGTTTTCTGCACTGCTCATCAGCGTCGGCGACTGCGCTGATCCTGCTGCTGTTTTCTGCTCTGCTCGTCGGCGAATGCGCTGGTCTTACTGGTGTTTTCTGCACTGCTCATCGGCGTCGGCGACTGCGCTGGTCCTGCTGTGTTTTTCGCCTCTGATCGTCGGCGTCTGCTCTGCTCATCGTCGTCTGCGACTGCGCTGGTCCTCCTGCTGTTTTCTGCTCTGCTCGTCGGCGTGGGCGACTGCGCTGGTCCTGCTGCTGTTTTCTGCTCTGCTCGTCGGCGACTGCGCTGGTCCTGCTGCTGTTTTCTGCACTGCTCATCAGCGTCGGCGACTGCGCTGGTCCTGCTGCTGTTTTCTGCACTGCTCATCAGCGTCTGCGTCTGCGTTGATCCTGCTGCTGTTTTCTGCTCTGCTCGTAGGCGTAGGCGTCGGCGACTGCGCTGGTCCTGCTGCTGTTTTCTGCACTGCTCATCGTCGTCTGCGACTGCGCTGGTCCTCCTGCTGTTTTCTGCTCTGCTCGTCGGCGTCGGCGACTGCGCTGGTCCTGCTGCTGTTTTCTGCTCTGCTCGTCGGCGACTGCGCTGGTCCTGCTGCTGTTTTCTGCACTGCTCATCAGCGTCGGCGACTGCGCTGGTCCTGCTGCTGTTTTCTGCACTGCTCATCAGCGTCGGCGACTGCGCTGATCCTGCTGCTGTTTTCTGCTCTGCTCGTAGGTGTCGCCGACTGCGCTGGTTCTGCTGCTGTTTTCTGCACTGCTCATCGGCGTCTGCGTCTGCGTTGGTCCTGCTGCTGTTTTCTGCTCTGCTCGTAGGCGTAGGCGTCGGCGACTGCGCTGGTCCTGCTGCTGTTTTCTGTTCTGCTCGTAGGCGTCGCCGACTGCGCTGGTCCTGCTGCTGTTTTCTGCTCTGCTCGTCGGCGACTGCGTTGATCCTGCTGCTTTTTTCTGCTCTGCTCGTCGGCGACTGCGCTGGTCCTGCTGCTGTTTTCTGCACCGCTCATCGGCGTCGGTGACTGTGTTGATCCTGCTGCTGTTTTCTGCTCTTCTCGTAGGCGTCGGCGACTGTGCTGGTCCTGCTGCTGTTTTCTGCACTGCTCATCGGCGTCGGCGGCTGCGCTGGTCCTGCTGCTTTTTTCTGCTCTGCTCGTCGGCGACTGTGCTGGTCCTGCTGCTGTTTTCTGCACTGCTCGTAGGCGTCGTCGACTGCGCTGGTCCTGCTGCTGTTTTCTGCACTGCTCATCGGCGTCGGCGACTGTGCTGATCCTGCTGCTGTTTTCTGCTCTGCTCGTAGGCGTCGGCGACTGCGCTGGTCCTGCTGCTGTTTTCTGCACTGCTCATCGGCGTCGGCGACTGCGCTGATCCTGCTTCTGTTTTCTGCACTGCTCATCGGCATTGACGACAGCGTTGATCCTGCTGCTGTTTTCTGCTCTGCTCGTTGGCGTCTTCGACTGCGCATCTCCTGCCGCTTTTTTCTGCTCTGCTCGTCGGCGTCAGCGACTGCGCTGATCCTGCTGCTGTTTTCTGCTCTGCTCGTCGGCGTCTGCTCTGCTCATCGGCGTCTGTGACTGCGCTGGTCCTGCTGCTGTTTTCTGCTCTGCTCCTTGGCGACTGCGCTGGCCCTGCTGCTGTTTTCTGCACTGCTCATTTGCGTCGGCGACTGCGCTGATCCTGCTGCTGTTTTCTGCTCTGCTCATCGTCGTCTGCGACTGCACTGGTCCTGCTGCTGTTTTCTGCTCTGCTCGTCGGGGACTGTGCTGGTCCTGCTGCTGTTTTCTGCACTGCTCATCGGCGTCGGCGACTGCGTTGATCCTGCTGCTGTTTTCTGCTCTGCTCGTTGGCGTCTGCGACTGCGCATCTCCTGCTGCTTTTTTCTGCTCTGCTGGTCGGCGTCGGCGACTGCGCTGATCCTGCTTTTTTTTCTGCTCTGCTCATCGGCGTCAGCGACTTGGCTGATCCTGCTGCTGTTTTCTGCTCTGCTCATCTGCGTCAGCAAATGCGCTGATCCTGCTGCTGTTTCCTGCTCTGCTCGTCGCGGTCGGCGGCTGCGCTGGTCCTGCTGTTGTTTTCTGCTCTGATCGCCGGCGTCGGCAACTACGCTGTTCCTGCTGCTGTTTTCTTCTCTGCTCGTCGGCGTCTGCTCTGCTCGTCGGCGTCTGCGCTGGTCCTGCTGGTGTTTTCTGCACTGTTTATCGGCGTTTGCGACTGCGCTGGTCCTGCTGCTGTTTTCTGCTCTGCTCGTCGGCGACTGCGCTGGTCCTGCTGCTGTTTTCTGCACTGCTCATCGGCGTCGGCGACTGTGCTGGTCCTGCTGTTGTTTCCGCCTCTGCTCGTCGGCGTCTGCTCTGCTCATCGTCGTCTGCGACTGCGCTGGTCCTGCTGCTGTTTTCTGCTCTGCTCGTCAGCGACTGCTCTGGTCCTGCTGCTGTTTTCTGCACTGCTCATCAGCGTCGGCGACTGCGCTGATCCTGCTGCTGTTTTCTGCTCTGCTCGTCGGCGACTGCGCTGGTCCTGCTGTTGTTTTCGCCTCTGATCGTCGGCGTCTGCTCTGCTCATCGTCGTCTGCGCCTGCGCTGGTCCTCCTGCTGTTTTCTGCTCTGCTCGTCGGCGTCGGCGACTGCGCTGGTCCTGCTGCTGTTTTCTGCTCTGCTCGTCGGCGACTGCGCTGGTCCTGCTGCTGTTTTCTGCACTGCTCATCAGCGTCGGCGACTGCGCTGGTCCTGCTGCTGTTTTCTGCACTGCTCATCAGCGTCTGCGACTGCGCTGATCCTGCTGCTGTTTTCTGCTCTGCTCGTAGGCGTCGCCGACTGCGCTGGTTCTGCTGCTGTTTTCTGCACTGCTCATCGGCGTCTGCGTCTGCGTTGATCCTGCTTCTGTTTTCTGCTCTGCTCGTAGGCGTAGGCGTCGGCGACTGCGCTGGTCCTGCTGCTGTTTTCTGCACTGCTCATCGGCGTCTGCGACTGCGCTGATCCTGCTGCTGTTTTCTGTTCTGCTCGTAGGCGTCGCCGACTCCGCTGGTCCTGCTGCTGTTTTCTGCTCTGCTCGTCGGCGACTGCGTTGATCCTGCTGCTGTTTTCTGCTCTGCTCGTCGGCGACTGCGCTGGTCCTGCTGCTGTTTTCTGCACTGCTCATCGGCGTCGGTGACTGCGTTGATCCTGCTGCTGTTTTCTGCTCTGCTCGTAGGCGTCGGCGACTGCGCTGGTCCTGCTGCTGTTTTCTGCACTGCTCATCGGCGTCGACGGCTGCGCTGGTCCTGCTGCTTTTTTCTGCTCTGCTCGTCGGCGACTGTGCTGGTCCTGCTGCTGTTTTCTGCACTGCTCGTAGGCGTCGTCGACTGCGCTGGTCCTGCTGCTGTTTTCTGCACTGCTCATCGGCGTCGGCGACTGCGCTGGACCTGCTGCTGTTTTCTGCACTGCTCATCGGCGTTGGCGCCAGCGTTGATCCTGCTGCTGTTTTCTGGTCTGCTCGTTGGCGTCTTCGACTGCGCATCTCCTGCCGCTTTTTTCTGCTCTGCTCGTCGGCGTCAGCGACTGCGCTGATTTTGCTGCTGTTTTCTGCTCTGCTCGTCGGCGTCTGCTCTGCTCATTGGCGTCTGTGACTGCGCTGGTCCTGCTGCTGTTTTCTGCTCTGCTCCTTGGCGACTGCGCTGGCCCTGCTGCTGTTTTCTGCACTGCTCATTGGCGTCGGCGACTGTGCTGATCCTGCTGCTGTTTTCTGCTCTGCTCATCGTCGTCTGCGACTGCACTGGTCCTGCTGCTGTTTTCTGCTCTGCTCGTCGGGAACTGCGCTGTTCCTGCTGCTGTTTTCTGCACTGCTCATCAGCATCGGCGACTGCGCTGATCCTGCTGCTGTTTTCTGCTCTGCTTGTAGGCGTCGCCGACTGCGCTGGTCCTGCTGCTGTTTTCTTCACTGCTCATCGGCGTCTGCGACTGCGTTGATCCTGCTGCTGTTTTCTGCTCTGCTCGTAGGCGTAGGCGTCGGTGACTGCGCTGATCCTGCTGCTGTTTTCTGCTCTGCTCGTAGGCGTCGCCGACTGCGCTGGTCCTGCTGCTGTTTTCTGCTCTGCTCGTCGGCGACTGCGTTGATCCTACTGCTGTTTTCTGCTCTGCTCGTCGGCGACTGCGCTGGTCCTGCTGCTGTTTTCTGCACTGCTCATCGGCGTCGGTGACTGCGTTGATCCTGCTGCTGTTTTCTGCTCTGCTCGTAGGCGTCGGCGACTGCGCTGGTCCTGCTGCTGTTTTCTGCACTGCTCATCGGCGTCGGCGGCTGCGCTGGTCCTGCTGCTTTTTTCTGCTCTGCTCGTCGGCGACTGTGCTGGTCCTGCTGCTGTTTTCTGCACTGCTCGTAGGCATCGGCGACTGCGCTGGTCCTGCTGCTGTTTTCTGCACTGCTCGTCGCGGTCGGTGGCTGCGCTGGTCAGCTGTTGTTTTCTGCTCTGATCGCTGGCGTCGGCGACTGCGCTGGTCCTGCTGCTGTTTTCTTCTCTGCTCGTCGTCGTCTGCTCTGCTCGTCGGCATCTGTGCTGGTACTGCTGGTGTTTTCTGCAGTGTTTATCGGCGTCTGCGACTGCGCTGGTCCTGCTGCTGTTTTCTGCTATGCTCGTCGGCGACTGCGCTGGTCCTGCTGGTGTTTTCTGCACTGCTCATCGGCGTCGGCGACTGCGCTGGTCCTGCTGTTGTTTTCGCCTCTGCTCGTCGGCGTCTGCTCTGCTCATCGTCGTCTGCGACTGCGCTGGTCCTGCTGCTGTTTTCTGCTCTGCTCGTCGGCGACTGCGCTGTTCCTGCTGCTGTTTTCTGCACTGCTCATCAGCGTCTGCGACTGCGCTGATCCTGCTGCTGTTTTCTGCTCTGCTCGTAGGCGTCGCCGACTGCGCTGGTCCTGCTGCTGTTTTCTTCACTGCTCATTGGCGTCTGCGACTGCGTTGATCCTGCTGCTGTTTTCTGCTCTGCTCGTAGGCGTAGGCGTCGGCGACTGCGCTGGTCCTGCTGCTGTTTTCTGCACTGCTCATCGGCGTCGGCGACTGCGCTGATCCTGCTGCGGTTTTCTGCTCTGCTCGTAGGCGTCGCCGACTGCGCTGGTCCTGCTGCTGTTTCTGCTCTGCTCGTCGGCGACTGCGTTGATCCTGCTGCTGTTTTCTGCTCTGCTCGTCGGCGACTGCGCTGGTCCTGCTGCTGTTTTCTGCACTGCTCATCGGCGTCGGTGACTGCGTTGATCCTGCTGCTGTTTTCTGCTCTGCTCGTAGGCGTCGGCGACTGCGCTGGTCCTTCTGCTGTTTTCTGCACTGCTCATCGGCGTCGGCGGCTGCGCTGGTCCTGCTGCTTTTTCTGCTCTGCTCGTCGGCGACTGTGCTGGTCCTGCTGCTGTTTTCTGCACTGCTCGTAGGCGTAGGCGACTGCGCTGGTCCTGCTGCTTTTTTCTGCACTGCTCATCGGCGTCGGCGAATGTGCTGATCCTGCTGCTGTTTTCTGCTCTGCTTATCGGCGACTGTGCTGGTCCTGCTGCTGTTTTCTGCACTGCTCATCGGCGTCGGCGACTGTGCTGATCCTGATGCTGTTTTCTGCTCTGCTCGTAGGCGTCAGCGACTGCGCTGGTCCTGCTGCTGTTTTCTGCTCTGCTTATCGGCGACTGTGCTGGTCCTGCTGCTGTTTTCTGCACTGCTCATCGGCGTCGGCGACTGTGCTGATCCTGATGCTGTTTTCTGCTCTGCTCGTAGGCGTCAGCGACTGCGCTGGTCCTGCTGCTGTTTTCTGCACTGCTCATCGGCGTCTGCGACTGCGCTGGTCCTGCTGCTGTTTTCTGCTCTGCTCGTCGGCGACTGCGCTGGTTCTGCTGCTGTTTTCTGCACTGCTCATCGGCATCGGCGACTCCGTTGATCCTGCTGCTGTTTTCTGCTCTGCTCATTGGCGTCTGCGACTGCGCATCTCCTGCTGCTCTCTTCTGCTCTGCTCGTCGGCGTCAGCGACTGCGCTGACACTGCTGCTGTTTTCTACTCTGATCGTCTGCGACTGCGCATCTCCTGCTGCCGGTTTTTTGCTCTGCTCGTCGGCGACTGCGCTGGTCCTGCTGCTGTTTTCTGCTCGGCTCATCGGCGTCGGCTACTGCGCTGATCCTGCTGCTGTTTTCTGCTCTGCTTGTCTGCGTCAGCGAATGCGCTGATCCTGCTGCTGTTTCCTGCTCTGCTCGTCGCCGTCGGCGACTGCACTGGTCCTGCTGTTGTTTTCTGCTCTGATCGTCGGCAACTGCGCTGGTCATGCTGCTGTTTTCTTCTCTGCTTGTCGGCGTCTGCTCTGCTTGTCGGAGTCTGCGACTGCGCTGGTCCTGCTGCTGTTTTCTGCTCTGCTCATCGGCGACTGCGCTGGTCCTGCTGGTGTTTTCTGCACTGCTCATCGGCGTCGGCGACTGCACTGGCCCTGCTGTTGTTTTCACCTCTGCTCGTCGGCGTCTGCGACTGCGCTGGTCCTGCTGCTGTTTTCTGCTCTGCTCGTCGGCGACTGCACTGGTCCTGCTGCTTTTTTCTGCACTTCTTATCGGCGTCGGCGACTGTGCTGATCCTGCTGCTGTTTTCTGCTCTGCTCATAGGCGTCGGCGACTACGCTGGTCCTGCTGCTGTTTTCTGCACTGCTCATCTGCGTCGGCGACTGTGCTGATCCTGCTGCTGTTTTCTGCTCTGCTCGTTGGCGACTGCGCTGGACCTGCTGCTGTTTTCTTCACTGCTCATCGGCGTCGGCGACTGCGTTGATTCTGCTGCTGTTTTCTGCTCTGCTCGTTGGCGTCTGCGACTGCGCATCTCCTGCCGCTTTTTTTTTGCTCTGCTCGTCGGCGTCAGCGACAGCGCTGATCCTGCTGCTGTTTTCTGCTCTGCTCGTCGGCGTCTGCGAATGCACTGATCCTGCTTCTGTTTCCTGTTCTGCTCGTCGCCGTCGGCGACTGCGCTGTTCCTGCTGCTGTATTCTGCTCTGCTTCTCTGCGTCAGTGAATGCGCTGATCCTGCTGCTTTTTCCTGCTCTGCTCTTCGCCGTCTTCAACTGCGCTGGTCATGCTGCTGTTTTTTTCTCTGCTTGTCGGCGTCTGCTCTGCTCGTCGGCGTCTGCGACTGCGCTGGTCCTGCTGCTGTTTTCTGCTCTGCTCATCGGCGACTGCGCTAGTCCTGCTGGTGTTTTCTGCACTGCTCATTGGCGTCGGCGACTGCGTTGATCCTGCTGCTGTTTTCTGCTCTGCTCGTTGGTGTCTGCGACTGCGCATCTCCTGCTGCTTTTTTCTGCTCTTCTCGTCGGCGACTGCGCTGGTCCTGCTGCTGTTTTCTGCTCTGCTCATCGGCGTCGGCTACTGCGCTGATCCTGCTGTTGTTTCCTGCTCTGCTCGTCGCTGTCGGCGACTGCGCTGGTCTTGCTGTTGTTTTCTGCTCTGATCGTCGGCGCCGGCGACTGTGCTTGTCCTGCTGCTGTTTTCTTCTCTGCTCGTCGGCGTCTGCTCTGCTCGTCGGCGTCTGCGACTGCGCTGATCCTGCTGCTGTTTTCTGCTCTGCTCGTCGGCGTCTGTGACTGCGCATCTCCTGCTAAAGTTTTTTGCTCTGCTCGTCGGCGACTGCGCTTGTCCTGCTGCTGTTTCCTGCTCTGCCCTTCGCCGTCGGCGACTGCGCTGGTCATGCTGTTGTTTTCTGTTCTGATCGTCTTCAACTGCGCTGGTCATGCTGCTGTTTTTTTCTCTGCTTGTCGGCGTCTGCTCTGCTCGTCGGCGTCTGCGACTGCGCTGGTCCTGCTGCTGTTTTCTGCTCTGCTCATCGGCGACTGCGCTGGTCCTGCTGGTGTTTTCTGCACTGCTCATCGGCGTCGGCGACTGCGTTGATCCTGCTGCTGTTTTCTGCTCTGCTCGTTGGCGTCTGCGACTGCGCATCTCCTGCTGCTTTTTTTCTGCTCTGCTCGTCGGCGTCAGCGACTGCGCTGATCCTGCAGCTGTTTTCTGCTCTGCTCGTCGCCGTCTGCGACTGTGCTGGTCCTGTTGCTGTTTTCTGCTCTGCTCGTCGGCGACTGCGCTGATCCTGCTGCTGTTTTCTGCACTGCTCATCGGCGTCGGCGACTGCGCTGATCCTGCTGCTGTTTTCTGCTTTGCTCGTAGGCGTTGCCGACAGCGCTGGTCCTGCTGCTGTTTTCTGCTCTGCTCGTCGGCGACTGCGCTGGTCCTGCTGCTGTTTTCTGCACTGCTCATCGGCGTCGGCGACTGCGTTGATCCTGCTGCTGTTTTCTGCTCTGCTCGTTGGCGTCTGCGACTGCGCATCTCCTGCTGCTTTTTTCTGCTCTGCTCGTCGGTGTCAGCAACTGCGCTGATCCTGCTCCTGTTTTCTGCTCTGCTCTTTGATGTCAGCTACTACGCTGATCCTGCTGCTGTTTTCTGCTCTGCTCGTCGGCGTCTGCGACTGCGCATCTCCTGCTGCTGTTTTTTGCTCTGCTCGTCGGCGACTGCGCTGGTCCTGCTGCTGTTTTCTGCTCTGCTCATCAGCGTCGGCTACTGCGCTGATCCTGCTGTTGTTTCCTGCTCTGCTCGTCGCCGTCGGCGACTGCGCTGGTCCTGCTGTTGTTTTCTGCTCTGATCGTCGGCACCGGCGACTGCGCTGGTCCTGCTGCTGTTTTCTTCTGGGCTCGTCGGCGTCTGCTCTGCTCGTCGGAATCTGCGACTGCGCTAATCCTGCTGCTGTTTTCTGCTCTGCTCGTCGGCGTCTGTGACTGCGCATCTCCTGCTGCTGTTTTTTGCTCTGCTCGTCGGCGACTGCGCTTGTCCTGCTGCTGTTTTCTGCTATGATCATCGGCGTCGGCTACTGCGCTGATCCTGCTGCTGTTTTCTGCTCTGCTCGTTGGCGTCTGCGACTGCGCATCTCCTGCTGCTTTTTTCTGCTCTGCTCATTGGCGTCTGCGACTGCGCATCTCCTGCTGCTATTTTCTGCTCTGCTCATCTGCGTCAGCGACAGGGATTATCCTGCTGCTGTTTTCTGCTCTGCTCATCGGCGTCAGCGACTGCGCTGATCCTGCGGCTGTTTTCTGCACTGCTCGTCGGCGACTGCGCAGGTCCTGCTGCTGTTTTCTGCTCTGCTCGTCGTCGACTGCGCTGGTCCTGCTGCTATTTTCTGCTCTGCTCGTCGGCGACTGCGCTGGTCCTGCTGCTGTTTTCTGCACTGCTCATCGGCGTTGGCGACTGCGCTGGTCCTGCTGTTGTTTTCGCCTCTGCTCGTCGGCGTCTGCTCTGCTCGTCGGCGTCTGCGACTGCGCTGGTCCTGCTGCTGTTTACTGCTCTGCTCGTTGGCGTCGGCAACTGCGTTGATCCTGCTGCTGTTTTCTGCACTGCTCATCGGCATCGGCGACTGCGTCTGATCCTGCTGCTGTTTTCTGCTCTGCTCCTAGGCGTTGCCGACTGCGCTGGTCCTGCTGTTGTTTTCGCCTCTGCTCGTGTGCGTCTGCTTTGCTCGTCACCGTCTGCGACTGCGCTGGTCCTGCTGTTGTTTTCGCCTCTGCTCGTCTGTGTCTGCTCTGCTCGACGGCGTCTGCGACTGCGCTGGTCCTGCTGCTGTTTTCTGCTCTGCTCGTCGGCGACTGCGCTGGTCCTGCTGCTGTTTTCTGCACTGCTCATCGGTGTCGCCGACTGCGTTGATCTTGCTGCTGTTTTCTGCTCTGCTCATTGGCGTCTGCGACTGCGCATCTCCTGCTGCTTTTTCTGCTCTGCTCGTCGGCGTCAGCGACTGCGCTGACCCTGCTGCTGTTTTCTGCTCTGATCATCTGCGACTGCGCATCTCCTGCTGCTGTTTTTTGCTCTGCTCGTCGGCGTCAGCGACTGCGCTGATCCTGCTGCTGTTTTCTGCTCTGCTCGTCTCCGTCTGCGACTGCGCATCTCCTGCTGCTGTTTTTTGCTCTGCTCGTCGGCGACTGCGCTGGTCCTGCTGCTGTTTTCTGCTCTGCTCGTCGGCGTCTAAGTCTGCGCTGGTCCTGCTGCTGTTTTCTGCTCTGCTCGTCGACGACTGTGCTGATCCTGCTGCTGTTTTCTGCTCTGCTCGTAGGCGTCGGCGACTGCGCTGGTCCTGCTGCTGTTTTCTGCACTGCTCATCGGCGTCGGCGACTGCGCTGATCCTGCTGCTGTTTTCTGCTTTGCTCGTAGGAGTCGCCGACTGCTCTGGTCCTGCTGCTGTATTCTGCTCTGCTCGTCGGCGACTGCGCTGGTCCTGCTGCTGTTTTCTGCACTGCTCATCGGCGTCGGCGACTGAGTTGATCCTGCTGCTGTTTTCTGCTCTGCTCATTGGCGTCTGCGACTGCGCATCTCCTGCTGCTTTTTTCTGCTCTGCTCGTCGGCGTCAGTGACTGCGCTGATCCTGCTGCTGTTTTCTGCTCTGCTCGTTGGTGTCAGCGACTACGCTGATCCTGCTGCTGTTTTCTGCTCTGCTCTTCGGCGTCTGCGACTGCGCTGATCCTGCTGCTGTTTTTTGTTCTGCTCGTCGGCGTAGGCGACTGCGCTGATCCTGCTGCTGTTTTCTGCTCTGCTCGTCGGCGTCTGCGACTGCGCTGATCCTGCTGCTGTTTTCTGCTCTGCTCGTCGGCGTCACCAACTGCGCTGATCCTGCTGCTGTTTTCTGTTCTGCTCGTCGGCGTCAGCAACTGCGCTGATCCTGCTGCTGTTTTCTGCTCTGCTCGTCGCCATCGGCGACTGCGCTCGTCCTGCTGTTGTTTTCTGCTCTGATCGTCGGCGTCGGCGACTGCGCTGCTCCTGCTGCTGTTTTCTGCTCTGTTCATCGGCTTCGGCTACTGCGCTGATCCTGCTGCTATTTTCTGCTCTGCTCATCGGCGTCAGCGACTGGGCTGATCCTGCTGCTGTTTTCTGTGCTGCTCGTCTGCATCAGCGAATGCGCTGATCCTGCTGCTGTTTTCTGCTCTGCTCGTCGCCGTCAGCGCTGATCCTGCTGCTGTTTCCTGCTCTGCTCGTCGCCGTCGGCGACTGCGCTGGTCCTGCTGTTGTTTTCTTCTTTGCTCGTCTGCGTCTGCTCTGCTCGTCGGCGTTTGCTCTGCTCGTCAGTGTCTACGACTGTGCTGGTCCTGCTGCTGTTTTGGGCTCTGCTAGTTGGTGACTGATCTGGTCCTGCTGCTGTTTTCTGCACTGCTCATCGGCTTTGGCGACTGCGCTGATCCTGCTGCTGTTTTCTGCACTGCTAATTGGCGTCGGCGACTGCGCTGATCCTGCTGCTGTTTTCTGCTCTGCTCGTAGGCTTCGGCGACTGCGCTGGTCCTGCTGCTGTTTTCTGCTCTGCTCATCAGCGTCAGCGACTGGGCTGATCCTGCTGCTGTTTTCTGCGCTGCTCGTCTGCATCAGCGAATGCGCTGATCCTGCTGCTGTTTTCTGCTCTGCTCGTCGCCGTCAGCGCTGATCCTGCTGCTGTTTCCTGCTCTGCTCGTCGCCGTCGGCGACTGCGCTGGTCCTGCTGTTGTTTTCTTCTCTGCTCGTCGGCGTCTGCTCTGCTCGTCGGCGTCTGCTCTGCTCGTCGGCGTCTGCTCTGCTCGTCAGTGTCTGCGACTGTGCTGGTCCTGCTGCTGTTTTCTGCTCTGCTAGTTGGTGACTGCGCTGGTCCTGCTGCTGTTTTCTGCACTGCTCATCGGCTTTGGCGACTGCGCTGATCCTGCTGCTGTTTTCTGCACTGCTAATTGGCGTCGGCGACTGCGCTGATCCTGCTGCTGTTTTCTGCTCTGCTCGTAGGCTTCGGCAACTGCGCTGGTCCTGCTGCTGTTTTCTGCTCTGCTCATCGGCGTCGGCGACTGCGGTGGTCCTGCTGTTGTTTTCGCCTCTGCTCGTCGGCGTCTGCGACTGCGTTGTTCCTGCTGCTGATTTCTTCTCTGCTCGTCTGCGACTGCGCTGGTCCTGCTGCTGTTTTCTGCACTGCTCATCGGCGTCGGCGACTGCGCAGGTCCTGCTGCTGTTTTCTGCTCTGCTCGTCGGCGACTGCGCTGGTCCTGCTGCTGTTTTCTGCACTGCTCATCGGTGTCGCCGACTGCGTTGATCTTGCTGCTGTTTTCTGCTCTGCTCATTGGCGTCTGCGACTGCGCATCTCCTGCTGCTTTTTCTGCTCTGCTCGTCGGCGTCAGCGACTGCGCTGACCCTGCTGCTGTTTTCTGCTCTGATCATCTGCGACTGCGCATCTCCTGCTGCTGTTTTTTGCTCTGCTCGTCGGCGTCAGCGACTGCGCTGATCCTGCTGCTGTTTTCTGCTCTGCTCGTCTCCGTCTGCGACTGCGCATCTCCTGCTGCTGTTTTTTGCTCTGCTCGTCGGCGACTGCGCTGGTCCTGCTGCTGTTTTCTGCTCTGCTCGTCGGCGTCTAAGTCTGCGCTGGTCCTGCTGCTGTTTTCTGCTCTGCTCGTCGACGACTGTGCTGATCCTGTTGCTGTTTTCTGCTCTGCTCGTAGGCGTCGGCGACTGCGCTGGTCCTGCTGCTGTTTTCTGCACTGCTCATCGGCGTCGGCGACTGCGCTGATCCTGCTGCTGTTTTCTGCTTTGCTCGTAGGAGTCGCCGACTGCTCTGGTCCTGCTGCTGTATTCTGCTCTGCTCGTCGGCGACTGCGCTGGTCCTGCTGCTGTTTTCTGCACTGCTCATCGGCGTCGGCGACTGAGTTGATCCTGCTGCTGTTTTATGCTCTGCTCGTTGGCGTCTGCGACTGCGCATCTCCTGCTGCTTTTTTCTGCTCTGCTCGTCGGCGTCAGTGACTGCGCTGATCCTGCTGCTGTTTTCTGCTCTGCTCGTTGGTGTCAGCGACTACGCTGATCCTGCTGCTGTTTTCTGCTCTGCTCTTCGGCGTCTGAGACTGCGCTGATCCTGCTGCTGTTTTTTGTTCTGCTCGTCGGCGTAGGCGACTGCGCTGATCCTGCTGCTGTTTTCTGCTCTGCTCGTCGGCGTCTGCGACTGCGCTGATCCTGCTGCTGTTTTCTGCTCTGCTCGTCGGCGTCAGCAACTGCGCTGATCCTGCTGCTGTTTTCTGTTCTGCTCGTCGGCGTCAGCAACTGCGCTGATCCTGCTGCTGTTTTCTGCTCTGCTCGTCGCCATCGGCGACTGCGCTCGTCCTGCTGTTGTTTTCTGCTCTGATCGTCGGCGTCGGCGACTGCGCTGCTCCTGCTGCTGTTTTCTGCTCTGTTCATCGGCTTCGGCTACTGCACTGATCCTGCTGCTATTTTCTGCTCTGCTCATCGGCGTCAGCGACTGGGCTGATCCTGCTGCTGTTTTCTGTGCTGCTCGTCTGCATCAGCGAATGCGCTGATCCTGCTGCTGTTTTCTGCTCTGCTCGTCGCCGTCAGCGCTGATCCTGCTGCTGTTTCCTGCTCTGCTCGTCGCCGTCGGCGACTGCGCTGGTCCTGCTGTTGTTTTCTTCTTTGCTCGTCTGCGTCTGCTCTGCTCGTCGGCGTTTGCTCTGCTCGTCAGTGTCTACGACTGTGCTGGTCCTGCTGCTGTTTTGGGCTCTGCTAGTTGGTGACTGATCTGGTCCTGCTGCTGTTTTCTGCACTGCTCATCGGCTTTGGCGACTGCGCTGATCCTGCTGCTGTTTTCTGCACTGCTAATTGGCGTCGGCGACTGCGCTGATCCTGCTGCTGTTTTCTGCTCTGCTCGTACGCTTCGGCGACTGCGCTGGTCCTGCTGCTGTTTTCTGCTCTGCTCATCAGCGTCAGCGACTGGGCTGATCCTGCTGCTGTTTTCTGCGCTGCTCGTCTGCATCAGCGAATGCGCTGATCCTGCTGCTGTTTTCTGCTCTGCTCGTCGCCGTCAGCGCTGATCCTGCTGCTGTTTCCTGCTCTGCTCGTCGCCGTCGGCGACTGCGCTGGTCCTGCTGTTGTTTTCTTCTCTGCTCGTCGGCGTCTGCTCTGCTCGTCGGCGTCTGCTCTGCTCGTCGGCGTCTGCTCTGCTCGTCAGTGTCTGCGACTGTGCTGGTCCTGCTGCTGTTTTCTGCTCTGCTAGTTGGTGACTGCGCTGGTCCTGCTGCTGTTTTCTGCACTGCTCATCGGCTTTGGCGACTGCGCTGATCCTGCTGCTGTTTTCTGCACTGCTAATTGGCGTCGGCGACTGCGCTGATCCTGCTGCTGTTTTCTGCTCTGCTCGTAGGCTTCGGCGACTGCGCTGGTCCTGCTGCTGTTTTCTGCTCTGCTCATCGGCGTCGGCGACTGCGGTGGTCCTGCTGTTGTTTTCGCCTCTGCTCGTCGGCGTCTGCGACTGCGTTGTTCCTGCTGCTGATTTCTTCTCTGCTCGTCTGCGACTGCGCTGGTCCTGCTGCTGTTTTCTGCACTGCTCATCGGCGTCGGCGACTGCGCAGGTCCTGCTGCTGTTTTCTGCTCTGCTCATCGGCGTCGGCGACTGCGGTGGTCCTGCTGTTGTTTTCGCCTCTGCGCGTCGGCGTCTGCGACTGCGTTGGTCCTGCTGCTGTTTTCTGCTCTGCTCGTCTGCGACTGTGCTGGTCCTGCTGCTGTTTTCTGCACTGCTCGTCGGCGTCTGCGACTGCGCTGATCCTGCTGCTGTTTTCTGCGCTGCTCGTCTGCGTCAGCGAATGCGCTGATCCTGCTGCTGTTTTCTGCTCTGCTCGTCGCCGTCAGTGCTGATCCTGCTGCTGTTTCCTGCTCTGCTCGTCGCCGTCGGCGACTGCGCTGGTCCTGCTGTTGTTTTCTCCTCTGCTCGTCGGCGTCTGCTCTGCTCGTCGGCGTCTGCTCTGCTCGTCGGCGTCTGCTCTGCTCGTCAGTGTCTGCGACTGCGCTGGTCCTGCTGCTGTTTTCTGCACTGCTCATCGGCTTTGGCGACTGCGCTGATCCTGCTGCTGTTTTCTGCACTGCTAATTGGCGTCGGCGACTGCACTGATCCTGCTTCTGTTTTCTGCTCTGCTCGTAGGCGTCGGCGACTGCGCTGGTCCTGCTGCTGTTTTCTGCTCTGCTCATTGGCGTCGGCGACTGCGCTGGTCCTGCTGCTGTTTTCTGCACTGCTCATCGGCGTTGGCAACCGCGTTGATCCTGCTGCTGTTTTCTGCTCTGCTCGTTGGCGTCTGCGACTGCGCATCTCCTGCTGCTTTTTTCTGCTCTGCTCGTCGGCGTCAGCGACTGCGCTGATCCTGCTGCTGTTTTCTGCTCTTCTCGCCGGCGTCTGAGACTGCGCATCTCCTGCCGCTGTTTTTTGCTCTGTACGTCGGTGACTGCGCTTATCCTGCTGCTGTTTTCTGCTCTGCTTGTCGGCGTCGGCGACTGCACTGGCCCTGCTGCTGTTTTATGCTCTGCTTGTCGGCGTCGGCTACTGCGCTGATCCTGCTGCTATTTTCTGCTCTGCTCATCGGCGTCAGCGACTGGGATGATCCTGCGGCTGTTTTCTGCTCTGCTCGTCTGCGTCAGCGAACGCGCTGATCCTGCTGCTGTTTTCTGCTCTGCTCATCGCCGTCGGCGCCTGAGCTGGTCCTGCTGTTGTTTTCTTCTCTGTTCGTCAGCGTCTGCTCTGCTCGTCGGCGTCTGCGACTGCGCTGGTCCTGCTGCTGTTTTCTGCTCTGCTCGTCGGTGACTGGGCTGGTCCTGCTAGTGTTTTCTGCACTGCTCATCGGCGTCGGTGACTTCGCTGATCCTGCGGCTGTTTTCTGCACTGCTCGTCGGTGACTGCGCAGGTCCTGCTGCTGTTTTCTGCTCTGCTCGTCGGCGACTGCGCTGGTCCTGCTGCTGTTTTCTACTCTGCTCGTCGGCGACTGCGCTGGTCCTGCTGCTGTTTTCTGCTCTGTTCGTCGGCGACTGCGCTGGTCCTGCTGCTGTTTTCTGCACTGCTCATCGGCGTCGGCGACTGCGCTGGTCCTGCTGTTGTTTTCGCCTCTGCTCGTCGGCGTCTGCTCTGCTCGTCGGCGTCTGCGCTGGTCCTGCTGCTGTTTTCTGCTCTGTTCGTCGGCGTCGGCGACTGCGTTGATCCTACTGCTGTTTTCTGCTCTGCTCGTTGGCGTCTGCGACTGCTCATCTCCTGCTGCTTTTTTCAGCTCTGCTCGTCGGCGTCATCGACTGCGCTGATCCTGCTGCTGTTTTCTGCTCTGCTCGTCGGTGTCAGCGGCTACGCTGATCCTGCTGCTGTTTTTTGCTCTGCTCGTGGGCGACTGCGCTGGTCCTGCTGCTGTTTTCTGCACTGCTCATTGGCGTCGGTGACTGCGCTGATCCTGCTGCTGTTTTCTGCTCTGCTCGTAGGCGTCTGCGACTGCGCTGGTCCTGCTGCTGTTTTCAGCACTGCTCATCGGCGTCGGCGACTGCGCTGATCCAGCTGCTGTTTTCTGCTCTGCTCGTAGGCGTCGCCGACTGCACTGGTCCTGCTGTTGTTTTCGCCTCTGCTCGTCTGCGTCTGCTCTGCTCGTCGGCGTCTGCGACTGCGCTGGTTCTGCTGTTGTTTTCGCCTCTGCTCGTCTGCGTCTGCTCTGCTCGTCGGCGTCTGCGACTGCGCTGGTCCTGCTGCTGTTTTCTGCTCTGCTCGTCGGCTACTGCGCTGGTCCTGCTGCTGTTTTCTGCACTGCTCATCGGCGTTGGTTGACTGCATTGATCCTGCTGCTGTTTTCTGCTCTGCTCATTGGCGTCTGGGTCTGCGCATCTCCTTCTGCTTTTTTCTGCTCTGCTCGTCAGCGTCAGCGACTGCGCTGACCCTGCTGCTGTTTTTTGCTCTGATCGTCTGCGACTGCGGATTTCCTGCTGCTGTTTTTTGCTCTGATCGTCTGCGACTGCGGATTTCCTGCTGCTGTTTTTTGCTCTGCTCATCGGCGTCAGCGACTGCGCTGATCCTGCTGCTGTTTTCTGCTCTGCTCGTCGGCGTCTGCGACTGCACATCTCCTGCTGCTGTTTTTTGCTCTGCTCGTTGGCGACTGCGCTGGTCCTGCTGCTGTTTTCTGCTCTGCTTGTCTGCGTCAGCGAATGCGCTGATCCTGCTGCTCTTTCCTGCTCTGCTCGTCGCCGTCGGCGACTGCACTTGTCCTGCTGTTCTTTTCTGCTCTGATCGTCGGCGACTGCGCTGGTCATGCTGCTGTTTTCTTCTCTGTTTGTCGGCGTCTGCTCTGCTCGTCGGAGTCTGCGACTGCGCTGGTCCTGCTGCTGTATTATGCTCTGCTCATCGGCGACTGCGCTGGTCCTGCTGCTTTTTTCTGCACTGCTCATCGGCGTCTGCGACTGTGCTGATCCTGCTGCTGTTTTCTGCTCTGCTCGTAGGCGTCAGCGACTGCGCTGGTCCTGCAGCTGTTTTCTGCACTGCTCGTTGGCGTCTGCGACTGCGCATCTCCTGCTGCTTTTTTCTGCTCTGCTCGTCGGCGTCAGCAACTGCGCTGATCCTGCTGCTGTTTTCTGCTCTGCTCGTTGGTGTCAGTGACTACGCTGATCCTGCTGCTGTTTTCTGCACTGCTCATTGGCGTCGGCGACTGCGTTGATCCTGCTGCTGTTTTCTGCTCTGCTTGTCGGCGTCTGCGAATGCGCTGGTCCTGCTGCTGTTTTCTGCTCTGCTCATCAGCGTCAACTACTGCGCTGATCCTGCTGTTGTTTCCTGCTCTGCTCGTCGCCGTCGGCGACTGCGCTGGTCCTGCTGTTGTTTTCTGCTATGATCGTCGGCGCCCGCGACTGTGCTGGTCCTGTTGCTGTTTTCTTCTCTGCTCGTCGGCGTCTGCTCTGCTAGTCGGCGTTGCGACTGCGCTGATCCTGCTGCTGTTTTTTGCTCTGCTCGTCAGCGACTGCGCTTGTCCTGCTGCTGTTTTCTGCTATGATCATCAGCGTCGGCTACTGCGCTGATCCTGCTAGTGTTTTCTGCACTGCTCGTTGGCGTCTGCGACTGCGCTTCTCCTGCTGCTTTTTTCTGCTCTGCTCGTCGGCGTCAGCGACTGCGCTGATCCTGCAGCTGTTTTCTGCTCTGCTCGTCCCCGTCTGCGACTGTGCAGGTCCTGTTGATGTTTTCTACTCCGCTCGTTGGCGACTGCGCTGATCCTGCTGCTGTTTTCTGCTCTGCTCGTAGGCGTCGCCAACTGTGCTGGTCCTGCTGTTGTTTTCGCCTCTGCTCTGTCTGCGTCTGCTCTGCTCGTCGGCGTCTGCGACTGCGCTGGTCCTGCTGTTGTTTTCGCCTCTGCTCGTCTGCGTCTGCTCTGCTCGTCGGCGTCTGCGACTGCGCTGGTCCTGCTGCTGTTTTCTGCTCTGCTTGTCGGCGACTGTGCTGGTCCTGCTGCTGTTTTCTGCACTGCTCATCGGCGTCGGCGACTGTGCTGATCCTGATGCTGTTTTCTGCTCTGCTCGTAGGCGTCGGCGACTGCGCTGGTCCTGCTGCTGTTTTATGCACTGCTCATCGGCGTCTGCGACTGCGCTGGTCCTGCTGCTGTTTTCTGCTCTGCTCGTCGGCGACTGCGCTGGTTCTGCTGCTGTTTTCTGCACTGCTCATCGGCGTCGGCGACTCCGTTGATCCTGCTGCTGTTTTCTGCTCTGCTCATTGGCGTCTGCGACTGCGCATCTCCTGCTGCTTTTTTCTTCTCTGTACGTCGGCGTCAGCGACTGCGCTGACACTGCTGCTGTTTTCTACTCTGATCCTCTGCGACTGCGCATCTCCTGCTGCCGGTTTTTTGCTCTGCTCGTCGGCGACTGCGCTGGTCCTGCTGCTGTTTTCTGCTCGGCTCATCGGCGTCGGCTACTGCGCTGATCCTGCTGCTGTTTTCTGCTCTGCTTGTCTGCGTCAGCGAATGCGCTGATCCTGCTGCTGTTTCCTGCTCTGCTCGTCGCCGTCGGCGACTGCACTGGTCCTGCTGTTGTTTTCTGCTCTGATCGTCGGCGACTGCGCTGGTCATGCTGCTGTTTTCTTCTCTGCTTGTAGGCGTCTGCTCTGCTCGTCGGAGTCTGCGACTGCGCTGGTCCTGCTGCTGTTTTCTGCTCTGCTCATCGGCGACTGCGCTGGTCCTGCTGGTGTTTTCTGCACTGCTCATCGGCGTCGGCGACTGCACTGGCCCTGCTGTTGTTTTCGCCTCTGCTCGTCGGCGTCTGCGACTGCGCTGGTCCTGCTGCTGTTTTCTGCTCTGCTCGTCGGCGACTGCACTGGTCCTGCTGCTTTTTTCTGCACTGCTCATCGG
This sequence comes from Nothobranchius furzeri, assembly GCF_043380555.1. Lineage (NCBI taxonomy): Eukaryota > Metazoa > Chordata > Actinopteri > Cyprinodontiformes > Nothobranchiidae > Nothobranchius > Nothobranchius furzeri. Next base: position 30,517,144 of record NC_091748.1, read on the forward strand.
CGTCGGCGACTGTGCTGATCCTGCTGCTGTTTTCTGCTCTGCTCATAGGCGTCGGCGACTGCGCTGGTCCTGCTGCTGTTTTCTGCACTGCTCATCTGCGTCGGCGACTGTGCTGATCCTGCTGCTGTTTTCTGCTCTGCTCGTCGGCGACTGCGCTGGACCTGCTGCTGTTTTCTGCACTGCTCATCGGCGTCGGCGACTGCGTTGATCCTGCTGCTGTTTTCTGCTCTGCTCGTTGGCGTCTGCGACTGCGCATCTCCTGCCGCTTTTTTCTGCTCTGCTCGTCAGCGGCAGCGACTGCGCTGATCCTGCTGCTGTTTTCTGCTCTGCTCGTCGGCGTCTGCGAATGCACTGATCCTGCTGCTGTTTCCTGCTCTGCTCGTCGCCGTCGGCGACTGCGCTGTTCCTGCTGCTGTATTCTGCTCTGCTTGTCTGCGTCAGTGAATGCACTGATCCTGCTGCTGTTTCCTGCTCTGCTCTTCGCCGTCGGCGACTGCGCTGGTCCTGCTGTTGTTTTCTGCTCTGATCGTCTTCAACTGCGCTGGTCATGCTGCTGTTTTTTTCTCTGCTTGTCGGCGTCTGCTCTGCTCGTCTGCGTCTGCGACTGCGTTGATCCTGCTGCTGTTTTCTGCTCTGCTCGTTGGCGTCTGCGACAGCGCATCTCCTGCTGCTTTTTTCTGCTCTGCTCGTTGGCGACTGCGCTGGTCCTGCTGCTGTTTTCTGCTCTGCTCATCGGCGTCGGCTACTGCGCTGATCCTGCTGTTGTTTCCTGCTCTGCTCGTCGCTGTCGGTGACTGCGCTGGTCCTGCTGTTGTTTTCTGCTCTGATCGTCGGCGCCGGCGACTGTGCTGGTCCTGCTGCTGTTTTCTTCTCTGCTCGTCGGCGTCTGCTCTGCTCGTCGGCGTCAGCGACTGCGCTGATCCTGCTGCTGTTTTCTGCTCTGCTCGTCGGCGTCTGTGACTGCGCATCTCCTGCTAAAGTTTTTTGCTCTGCTCGTTGGCGACTGCGCTTGTCCTGCTGCTGTTTTCTGCTCTGCTCATCGGCGTCGGCTACTGCGCTGATCCTGCTGCTGTTTTCTGCTCTGCTCGTTGGCGTCTGCGACTGCGCATCTCCTGCTGCTTTTTTTCTGCTCTGCTCGTCGGCGTCAGCGACTGCGCTGATCCTGCAGCTGTTTTCTGCTCTGCTCGTCGCCTTCTGCGACTGTGCTGGTCCTGTTGCTGATTTCTGCTCTGCTCGTCGGCGACTGCACTGATCCTGCTGCTGTTTTCTGCTCTGCTCGTAGGCGTCGCCGACTGCGCTGGTCCTGCTGTTGTTTTCGCCTCTGCTCGTCTGCGTCTGCTCTGCTCGTCGGCGTCTGCGACTGCACTGGTCCTGCTGTTGTTTTCGCCTCTGCTCGTCTGCGTCTGCTCTGCTCGTCGGCGTCTGCGACTGCGCTGGTCCTGATGCTGTTTTCTGCTCTGCTCGTCGGCGACTGCGCTGGTCCTGCTGCTGTTTTCTGCACTGCTCATCGGCGTCGGCGACTGCGCTGATCCTGCTGCTGTTTTCTGCTTTGCTCGTAGGCGTTGCCGACAGCGCTGATCCTGCAGCTGTTTTCTGCTCTGCTCGTCGCCGTCTGCGACTGTGCTGGTCCTGTTGCTGTTTTCTGCTCTGCTAGTCGGCGACTGCACTGATCCTGCTGCTGTTTTCTGCTTTGCTCGTAGGCGTCGCCGACAGCGCTGGTCCTGCTGCTGTTTTCTGCTCTGCTCCTCGGCGACTGCGCTGGTCCTGCTGCTGTTTTCTGCACTTCTCGTTGGCGTCTGCGACTGCGCATCTCCTGCTGCTTTTTTCTGCTCTGCTCGTCGGTGTCAGCAACTGCGCTGATCCTGCTGCTGTTTTCTGCTCTGCTCGTCGGTGTCAGCGACTACGCTGATCCTGCTGCTGTTTTCTGCTCTGCTCGTCGGCGTCTGCGACTGCGCATCTCCTGCTGCTGTTTTTTGCTCTGCTCGTCGGCGACTGCGCTGGTCCTGCTTCTGTTTTCTGCTCTGCTCATCAGCGTCGGCTACTGCGCTGATCCTGCTGTTGTTTCCTGCTCTGCTCGTCGCCGTCGGCGACTGCGCTGGTCCTGCTGTTGTTTTCTGCTCTGATCGTCGGCACCAGCGACTGCGCTGGTCCTGCTGCTGTTTTCTTCTGGGCTCGTCGGCGTCTGCTCTGCTCGTCGGCGTCTGCGACTGCGCTGATCCTGCTGCTGTTTTCTGCTCTGCTCGTCGGCGTCTGTGACTGCGCATCTCCTGCTGCTGTTTTTTGCTCTGCTCGTCGGCGACTGCGCTTGTCCTGCTGCTGTTTTCTGCTATGATCATCGGCGTCGGCTAATGCGCTGATCCTGCTGCTGTTTTCTGCTCTGCTCGTTGGCGTCTGCGACTGCGCATCTCCTGCTGCTTTTTTCTGCTCTGCTCGTCGGCGTCAGCGACTGCGCTGATCCTGCAGTTGTTTTCTGCTCTGCTCGTTGCCGTCTGCGACTGTGCTGGTCCTGTTGCTGTTTTCTGCTCTGCTCGTTGGCGACTGCGCTGATCCTGCTGCTGTTTTCTGCTCTGCTCGTAGGCGTCGCCGACTGCGCTGGTCCTGCTGTTGTTTTCGCCTCTGCTCGTCTGCGTCTGCTCTGCTCGTCGGCGTCTGCGACTGCGCTGGTCCTGCTGTTTTTTTCGCCTCTGCTCGTCTGCGTCTGCTCTGCTCGTTGGCGTCTGCGACTGTGCTGGTCCTGCTGCTATTTTCTGCTTTGCTCGTCAGCGACTGTGCTGGTCCTGCTGCTGTTTTCTGCACTGCTCATCGGCGTCGGCGACTGTGCTGATCCTGATGCTGTTTTCTGCTCTGCTCGTAGGCGTCGGCGACAGCGCTGGTCCTGCTGCTGTTTTCTGACTGCTCATCGGCGTCTGCAACTGCGCTGGTCCTGCTGCTGTTTTCTGCTCTGCTTGTCGGCGACTGTGCTGGTTCTGCTGCTGTTTTCTGCACTGCTCATCGGCGTCGGCGACTGCGTTGATCCTGCTGCTGTTTTCTGCTCTGCTCATCGGCGTCTGCGACTGCGCATCTCCTGCTGCTTTTTTCTGCTCTGCTCGTCGGCGTCAGCGACTGCGCTGACCCTGCTGCTGTTTATTACTCTGATCGTCTGCAACTGCGCATCTCCTGCTGCTGTTTTTTGCTCTGCTGGTCGGCGACTGCGCTGGTCCTGCTGCTGTTTTCTGCTCTGCTCATCGGCGTCGGCTACTGCGCTGATCCTGCTGCTGTTTTATGCCCTGCTTGTCTGCGTCAGCGAATGCGCTGATCCTGCTGCTGTTTTCTGCTCTGCTCGTCACCTTCGGCGACTGCACTGGTCCTGCTGTTGTTTTCTGCTCTGATCGTCGGCGACTGCGCTGGTCATGCTGCTGTTTTCTTCTCTGCTTGTCGGCGTCTGCTCTGCTCGTCGGAGTCTGCAACTGCGCTGGTCCTGCTGCTGTTTTCTGCTCTGCTCATCGGCGACTGCGCTGGTCCTGCTGGTGTTTTCTGCACTGCTCATCGGCGTCGGCGACTGCACTGGCCCTGCTGTTGTTTTCGCCTCTGCTCGTCGGCGTCTGCGACTGCACTGGTCCTGCTGCTGTTTTCTGCTCTGCTCGTCGGTGACTGCACTGGTCCTGCTGCTTTTTTCTGTACTGCTCATCGGCGTCGGCGACTGTGCTGATCCTGCTGCTGTTTTCTGCTCTGCTCGTAGGCGTCGGCAACTGCGCTGGTCCTGCTGCTGTTTTCTGCACTGCTCATCGGCGTCGGCGACTGTGCTGATCCTGCTGCTTTTTTCTGCTCTGCTCGTCGGCGTCAGCATCTGCGCTGATCCTGCTCCTGTTTTCTGCTCTGCTCATCGGTGTCAGCGACTATGCTGATCCTGCTGCTGTTTTCTGCACTGCTCATTGGCGTCGGCGACTGCGTTGATCCTGCTGATGTTTTCTGCTCTGCTCGTCGGCGTCTGCGACTGCGCATCTCCTGCTGCTGTTTTTTGCTCTGCTCGTCGGCGACTGCGCTGGTCCTGCTGCTGTTTTCTGCTCTGGTCATCGGCATCGGCTACTGCGCTGATCCTGCTGTTGATTCCTGCTCTGCTCGTCGCCGTCGGCGACTGCGCTGGTCCTGCTGTTGTTTTCTGCTCTGATCGTCGGCGCCGGCGACTGCGCTGGTCCTGCTGCTGTTTTCTTCTCTGCTCGTCGGCGTCTGCTCTGCTCGTCGGCGTCTGCGACTGCGCTGATCCTGCTGCTGTTTTCTGCTCTGCTCGTCGGCGTCTGTGACTGCGCATCTCCTGCTAAAGTTTTTTGCTCTACTCGTCGGCGACTGCGCTTGTCCTGCTGCTGTTTTCTGCTCTGCTCATCGGCGTCAGCTCCTGTGCTGATCCTGCTGCTGTTTTCTGCTCTGCTCGTTGGCATCTGCGACTGCGCATCTCCTGCTGCTTTTTTTCTGCTCTGCTCGTCGGCGTCAGCAACTGAGCTGATCCTGCAGCTGTTTTCTGCTCTGCTCGTCGCCGTCTGCGACTGTGCTGGTCCTGTTGCTGTTTTCTGCTCTGTTCGTCGGCGACTGCGCTGATCCTGCTGCTGATTTCTGCTCTGCTCGTTGGCGTCGCCGACTGCGCTGGTCCTGCTGTTGTTTTCGCCTCTGCTCGTCTGTGTCTGCTCTGCTCGTCGGCGTCTGCGACTGCGCTGGTCCTGCTGTTGTTTTCGCCTCTGCTCGTCTGCGTCTGCTCTGCTCGTCGGCGTCTGCGACTGCGCTGGTCCTGCTGCTGTTTTCTGCACTGCTCATCGGCGTCGGCGACTGCGTTGATCCTGCTGCTGTTTTCTGCTTTGCTCGTAGGCGTCGCCGACTGCGCTGGTCCTGCTGCTGTTTTCTGCTCTGCTCGTCGGCGACTGCGCTGGTCCTGCTGCTGTTTTAAGCACTGCTCATCGGCGTCGGCGACTGCGTTGATCCTGCTGCTGTTTCTGCTCTGCTCGTTGGCGTCTGCGACTGCGCATCTCCTGCTGCTTTTTTCTGCTCTGCTCGTCGGCGTCAGCAACTGCGCTGATCCTGCTGCTGTTTTCTGCTCTGCTCGTCGGTGTCAGCGACTACGCTGATCCTGCTGCTGTTTTCTGCACTGCTCATTGGCGTCGGCGACTGCGTTGATCCTGCTGCTGTTTTCTGCTCTGCTCGTCGGCGTCTGCGACTGCGCATCTCCTGCTGCTGTTTTTTGCTCTGCTCGTCGGCGACTGCGCTGGTCCTGCTGCTGTTTTCTGCTCTGCTCATCAGCGTCGGCTACTGCGCTGATCCTGCTGTTGTTTCCTGCTCTGCTCGTCGCCGTCGGCGACTGCGCTGGTCCTGCTGTTGTTTTCTGCGCTGATCGTCGGCGCCGGCGACCGCGCTGGTCCTGCTGCTGTTTTCTGCACTGCTCGTCGGCGTCTGCGACTGCGCTGATCCTGCTGCTGTTTTCTGCGCTGCTCGTCTGTGTCAGCGAATGCGCTGATCCTGCTGCTGTTTTCTGCTCTGCTCATCGCCGTCAGTGCTGATCCTGCTGCTGTTTCCTGCTCTGCTCGTCGCCGTCGGCGACTGCGCTGGTCCTGCTGTTGTTTTCTCCTCTGCTCGTCGGCGTCTGCTCTGCTCGTCGGCGTCTGCTCTGCTCGTCGGCGTCTGCTCTGCTCGTCAGTGTCTGCGACTGCGCTGGTCCTGCTGCTGTTTTCTGCACTGCTCATCGGCTTTGGCGACTGCGCTGATCCTGCTGCTGTTTTCTGCACTGCTAATTGGCGTCGGCGACTGCACTGATCCTGCTGCTGTTTTCTGCTCTGCTCGTAGGCATCGGCGACTGCGCTGGTCCTGCTGCTGTTTTCTGCTCTGCTCATCGGCGTCGGCGACTGCGGTGGTCCTGCTGTTGTTTTCGCCTCTGCTCGTCGGCGTCTGCGACTGCGCTGGTCCTGCTGCTGTTTTCTGCTCTGCTCGTCTGCGACTGCGCTGGTCCTGCTGCTGTTTTCTGCACTGCTCATCGGCGTTGGCAACCGCGTTGATCCTGCTGCTGTTTTCTGCTCTGCTCGTTGGCGTCTGCGACTTCGCATCTCCTGCAGCTTTTTTCTGCTCTGCTCGTCGGCGTCAGCGACTGCGCTGATCCTGCTGCTGTTTTCTGCTCTTCTCGCCGGCGTCTGAGACTGCGAATCTCCTGCCGCTGTTTTTTGCTCTGTACGTCGGTGACTGCGCTTATCCTGCTGCTGTTTTCTGCTCTGCTCGTCGGCGTCGGCGACTGCACTGGTCCTGCTGCTGTTTTCTGCTCTGTTCGTCGGTGTCGGCGCTGATCCTGCTGCTGTTTCCTGCTCTGCTCATCGCCGTCGGCAACTGCGCTGGTCCTGCTGTTGTTTTCTGCTCTGATTGTCGGCGTCGGCGACTGCGCTGGTCCTGCTGCTGTTTTCTGCTCTGCTCGTCGGCGTCGGCGACTGCACTGACCCTGCTGCTGTTTTCTGCTCTGCTTGTCGGCGTCGGCTACTGCGCTGATCCTGCTGCTATTTTCTGCTCTGCTCATCGGCGTCAGCGACTGGGATGATCCTGCTGCTGTTTTCTGCTCTGCTCGTCTGCGTCAGCAAATGCGCTGATCCTGCTGCTGTTTTCTGCTCTGCTCATCGCCGTCGGCGCCTGCGCTGGTCCTGCTGTTGTTTTCTTCTCTGTTCGTCAGCGTCTGCTCTGCTCGTCGGCGTCTGCTACTGCGCTGGTCCTGCTGCTGTTTTCTGCTCTGCTCGTCGGTGACTGGGCTGGTCCTGCTAGTGTTTTCTGCACTGCTCATCGGCGTCGGTGACTTCGCTGATCCTGCGGCTGTTTTCTGCACTGCTCGTCGGTGACTGCGCAGGTCCTGCTGCTGTTTTCTGCTCTGCTCGTCGGCGACTGCGCTGGTCCTGCTGCTGTTTTCTGCTCTGCTCGTCGGCGACTGCGCTGGTCCTGCTGCTGTTTTCTGCTCTGCTCGTCGGCGACTGCGCTGGTCCTGCTGCTGTTTTCTGCACTGCTCATCGGCGTCGGCGACTGCGCTGATCCTGCTGCTGTTTTCTGCTTTGCTCGTAGGCGTTGCCGACAGCGCTGATCCTGCAGCTGTTTTCTGCTCTGCTCGTCGCCGTCTGCGACTGTGCTGGTCCTGTTGCTGTTTTCTGCTCTGCTAGTCGGCGACTGCACTGATCCTGCTGCTGTTTTCTGCTTTGCTCGTAGGCGTCGCCGACAGCGCTGGTCCTGCTGCTGTTTTCTGCTCTGCTCCTCGGCGACTGCGCTGGTCCTGCTGCTGTTTTCTGCACTGCTCGTTGGCGTCTGCGACTGCGCATCTCCTGCTGCTTTTTTCTGCTCTGCTCGTCGGTGTCAGCAACTGCGCTGATCCTGCTGCTGTTTTCTGCTCTGCTCGTCAGTGTCAGCGACTACGCTGATCCTGCTGCTGTTTTCTGCTCTGCTCGTCGGCGTCTGCGACTGCGCATCTCCTGCTGCTGTTTTTTGCTCTGCTCGTCGGCGACTGCGCTGGTCCTGCTTCTGTTTTCTGCTCTGCTCATCAGCGTCGGCTACTGCGCTGATCCTGCTGTTGTTTCCTGCTCTGCTCGTTGCCGTCGGCGACTGCGCTGGTCCTGCTGTTGTTTTCTGCTCTGATCGTCGGCACCGGCGACTGCGCTGGTCCTGCTGCTGTTTTCTTCTGGGCTCGTCGGCGTCTGCTCTGCTCGTCGGCGTCTGCGACTGCGCTGATCCTGCTGCTGTTTTCTGCTCTGCTCGTCGGCGTCTGTGACTGCGCATCTCCTGCTGCTGTTTTTTGCTCTGCTCGTCGGCGACTGCGCTTGTCCTGCTGCTGTTTTCTGCTATGATCATCGGCGTCGGCTACTGCGCTGATCCTGCTGCTGTTTTCTGCTCTGCTCGTTGGCGTCTGCGACTGCGCATCTCCTGCTGCTTTTTTCTGCTCTGCTCGTCGGCGTCAGCGACTGCGCTGATCCTGCAGTTGTTTTCTGCTCTGCTCGTTGGCGTCTGCGACTGCGCATCTCCTGCTGCTTTTTTCTGCTCTGCTCGTCGGCGTCAGCGACTGCGCTGGTCCTGCTGTTGTTTTCTGCTCTGATTGTCGGCGTCGGCGACTGCGCTGGTCCTGCTGCTGTTTTCTGCTCTGCTCGTCGGCGTCGGCGACTGCACTGACCCTGCTGCTGTTTTCTGCTCTGCTTGTCGGCGTCGGCTACTGCGCTGATCCTGCTGCTATTTTCTGCTCTGCTCATCGGCGTCAGCGACTGGGATGATCCTGCTGCTGTTTTCTGCTCTGCTCGTCTGCGTCAGCAAATGCGCTGATCCTGCTGCTGTTTTCTGCTCTGCTCATCGCCGTCGGCGCCTGCGCTGGTCCTGCTGTTGTTTTCTTCTCTGTTCGTCAGCGTCTGCTCTGCTCGTCGGCGTCTGCTACTGCGCTGGTCCTGCTGCTGTTTTCTGCTCTGCTCGTCGGTGACTGGGCTGGTCCTGCTAGTGTTTTCTGCACTGCTCATCGGCGTCGGTGACTTCGCTGATCCTGCGGCTGTTTTCTGCACTGCTCGTCGGTGACTGCGCAGGTCCTGCTGCTGTTTTCTGCTCTGCTCGTCGGCGACTGCGCTGGTCCTGCTGCTGTTTTCTGCTCTGCTCGTCGGCGACTGCGCTGGTCCTGCTGCTGTTTTCTGCTCTGCTCGTCGGCGACTGCGCTGGTCCTGCTGCTGTTTTCTGCACTGCTCATCGGCGTCGGCGACTGCGCTGATCCTGCTGCTGTTTTCTGCTTTGCTCGTAGGCGTTGCCGACAGCGCTGATCCTGCAGCTGTTTTCTGCTCTGCTCGTCGCCGTCTGCGACTGTGCTGGTCCTGTTGCTGTTTTCTGCTCTGCTAGTCGGCGACTGCACTGATCCTGCTGCTGTTTTCTGCTTTGCTCGTAGGCGTCGCCGACAGCGCTGGTCCTGCTGCTGTTTTCTGCTCTGCTCCTCGGCGACTGCGCTGGTCCTGCTGCTGTTTTCTGCACTGCTCGTTGGCGTCTGCGACTGCGCATCTCCTGCTGCTTTTTTCTGCTCTGCTCGTCGGTGTCAGCAACTGCGCTGATCCTGCTGCTGTTTTCTGCTCTGCTCGTCAGTGTCAGCGACTACGCTGATCCTGCTGCTGTTTTCTGCTCTGCTCGTCGGCGTCTGCGACTGCGCATCTCCTGCTGCTGTTTTTTGCTCTGCTCGTCGGCGACTGCGCTGGTCCTGCTTCTGTTTTCTGCTCTGCTCATCAGCGTCGGCTACTGCGCTGATCCTGCTGTTGTTTCCTGCTCTGCTCGTTGCCGTCGGCGACTGCGCTGGTCCTGCTGTTGTTTTCTGCTCTGATCGTCGGCACCGGCGACTGCGCTGGTCCTGCTGCTGTTTTCTTCTGGGCTCGTCGGCGTCTGCTCTGCTCGTCGGCGTCTGCGACTGCGCTGATCCTGCTGCTGTTTTCTGCTCTGCTCGTCGGCGTCTGTGACTGCGCATCTCCTGCTGCTGTTTTTTGCTCTGCTCGTCGGCGACTGCGCTTGTCCTGCTGCTGTTTTCTGCTATGATCATCGGCGTCGGCTACTGCGCTGATCCTGCTGCTGTTTTCTGCTCTGCTCGTTGGCGTCTGCGACTGCGCATCTCCTGCTGCTTTTTTCTGCTCTGCTCGTCGGCGTCAGCGACTGCGCTGATCCTGCAGTTGTTTTCTGCTCTGCTCGTTGCCGTCTGCGACTGTGCTGGTCCTGTTGCTGTTTTCTGCTCTGCTCGTTGGCGACTGCGCTGATCCTGCTGCTGTTTTCTGCTCTGCTCGTAGGCGTCGCCGACTGCGCTGGTCCTGCTGTTGTTTTCGCCTCTGCTCGTCTGCGTCTGCTCTGCTCGTCGGCGTCTGCGACTGCGCTGGTCCTGCTGTTTTTTTCGCCTCTGCTCGTCTGCGTCTGCTCTGCTCGTTGGCGTCTGCGACTGTGCTGGTCCTGCTGCTGTTTTCTGCTCTGCTCGTCAGCGACTGTGCTGGTCCTGCTGCTGTTTTCTGCACTGCTCATCGGCGTCGGCGACTGTGCTGATCCTGATGCTGTTTTCTGCTCTGCTCGTAGGCGTCGGCGACAGCGCTGGTCCTGCTGCTGTTTTCTGACTGCTCATCGGCGTCTGCAACTGCGCTGGTCCTGCTGCTGTTTTCTGCTCTGCTTGTCGGCGACTGTGCTGGTTCTGCTGCTGTTTTCTGCACTGCTCATCGGCGTCGGCGACTGCGTTGATCCTGCTGCTGTTTTCTGCTCTGCTCATCGGCGTCTGCGACTGCGCATCTCCTGCTGCTTTTTTCTGCTCTGCTCGTCGGCGTCAGCGACTGCGCTGACCCTGCTGCTGTTTTCTACTCTGATCGTCTGCGACTGCGCATCTCCTGCTGCTGTTTTTTGCTCTGCTGGTCGGCGACTGTGCTGGTCCTGCTGCTGTTTTCTGCTCTGCTCATCGGCGTCGGCTACTGCGCTGATCCTGCTGCTGTTTTATGCCCTGCTTGTCTGCGTCAGCGAATGCGCTGATCCTGCTGCTGTTTTCTGCTCTGCTCGTCACCTTCGGCGACTGCACTGGTCCTGCTGTTGTTTTCTTCTCTGCTTGTCGGCGTCTGCTCTGCTCGTCGGAGTCTGCGACTGCGCTGGTCCTGCTGCTGTTTTCTGCTCTGCTCATCGGCGACTGCGCTGGTCCTGCTGGTGTTTTCTGCACTGCTCATCGGCGTCGGCGACTGCACTGGCCCTGCTGTTCTTTTCGCCTCTGCTCGTCGGCGTCTGCGACTGCACTGGTCCTGCTGCTGTTTTCTGCTCTGCTCGTCGGTGACTGCACTGGTCCTGCTGCTTTTTTCTGCACTGCTCATCGGCGTCGGCGACTGTGCTGATCCTGCTGCTGTTTTCTGCTCTGCTCGTAGGCGTCGGCAACTGTGCTGGTCCTGCTGCTGTTTTCTGCACTGCTCATCGGCGTCGGCGACTGTGCTGATCCTGCTGCTTTTTTCTGCTCTGCTCGTTGGCGTCAGCAACTGCGCTGATCCTGCTCCTGTTTTCTGCTCTGCTCATCGGTGTCAGCGACTATGCTGATCCTGCTGCTGTTTTCTGCACTGCTCATTGGCGTCGGCGACTGCGTTGATCCTGCTGATGTTTTCTGCTCTGCTCGTCGGCGTCTGCGACTGCGCATCTCCTGCTGCTGTTTTTTGCTCTGCTCGTCGGCGACTGCGCTGGTCCGGCTGCTGTTTTCTGCTCTGCTCATCGGCATCGGCTACTGCGCTGATCCTGCTGTTGATTCCTGCTCTGCTCGTCGCCGTCGGCGACTGCGCTGGTCCTGCTGTTGTTTTCTGCTCTGATCGTCGGCGCCGGCTACTGCGCTGGTCCTGCTGCTGTTTTCTTCTCTGCTCGTCGGCGTCTGCTCTGCTCGTCGGCGTCTGCGACTGCGCTGATCCTGCTGCTGTTTTCTGCTCTGCTCGTCAGCGTCTGTGACTGCGCATCTCCTGCTAAAGTTTTTTGCTCTGCTCGTCGGCGACTGCGCTTGTCCTGCTGCTGTTTTCTGCTCTGCTCATCGGCGTCAGCTACTGTGCTGATCCTGCTGCTGTTTTCTGCTCTGCTCGTTGGCGTCTGCGACTGCGCATCTCCTGCTGCTTTTTTTCTGCTCTGCTCGTCGGCGTCAGCAACTGAGCTGATCCTGCAGCTGTTTTGTGCTCTGCTCGTCGCCGTCTGCGACTGTGCTGGTCCTGTTGCTGTTTTCTGCTCTGTTCGTCGGCGACTGCGCTGATCCTGCTGCTGATTTCTGCTCTGCTCGTTGGCGTCGCCGACTGCGCTGGTCCTGCTGTTGTTTTCGCCTCTGCTCGTCTGTGTCTGCTCTGCTCGTCGGCGTCTGCGACTGCGCTGGTCCTGCTGTTGTTTTCGCCTCTGCTCGTCTGCGTCTGCTCTGCTCGTCGGCGTCTGCGACTGCGCTGGTCCTGCTGCTGTTTTCTGCTCTGCTCGTCGGCGATTGCGCTGGTCCTGCTGCTGTTTTCTGCACTGCTCATCGGCGTCGGCGACTGCGCTGATCCTGCTGCTGTTTTCTGCTTTGCTCGTAGGCGTCGCCGACTGCGCTGGTCCTGCTGCTGTTTTCTGCTCTGCTCGTCGGCGACTGCGCTGGTCCTGCTGCTGTTTTAAGCACTGCTCATCGGCGTCGGCGACTGCGTTGATCCTGCTGCTGTTTCTGCTCTGCTCGTTGGCGTCTGCGACTGCGCATCTCCTGCTGCTTTTATCTGCTCTGCTCGTCGGCGTCAGCAACTGCGCTGATCCTGCTGCTGTTTTCTGCTCTGCTCGTCGGTGTCAGCGACTACGCTGATCCTGCTGCTGTTTTCTGCACTGCTCATTGGCGTCGGCGACTGCGTTGATCCTGCTGCTGTTTTCTGCTCTGCTCGTCGGCGTCTGTGACTGCGCATCTCCTGCTGCTGTTTTTTGCTCTGCTCGTCGGCGACTGCGCTGGTCCTGCTGCTGTTTTCTGCTCTGCTCATCAGCGTCGGCTACTGCGCTGATCCTGCTGTTGTTTCCTGCTCTGCTCGTCGCCGTCGGCGACTGCGCTGGTCCTGCTGTTGTTTTCTGCGCTGATCGTCGGCGCCGGCGACCGCGCTGGTCCTGCTGCTGTTTTCTGCACTGCTCGTCGGCGTCTGCGACTGCGCTGATCCTGCTGCTGTTTTCTGCGCTGCTCGTCTGTGTCAGCGAATGCGCTGATCCTGCTGCTGTTTTCTGCTCTGCTCATCGCCGTCAGTGCTGATCCTGCTGCTGTTTCCTGCTCTGCTCGTCGCCGTCGGCGACTGCGCTGGTCCTGCTGTTGTTTTCTCCTCTGCTCGTCGGCGTCTGCTCTGCTCGTCGGCGTCTGCTCTGCTCGTCGGCGTCTGCTCTGCTCGTCAGTGTCTGCGACTGCGCTGGTCCTGCTGCTGTTTTCTGCACTGCTCATCGGCTTTGGCGACTGCGCTGATCCTGCTGCTGTTTTCTGCACTGCTAATTGGCGTCGGCGACTGCACTGATCCTGCTGCTGTTTTCTGCTCTGCTCGTAGGCATCGGCGACTGCGCTGGTCCTGCTGCTGTTTTCTGCTCTGCTCATCGGCGTCGGCGACTGCGGTGGTCCTGCTGTTGTTTTCGCCTCTGCTCGTCGGCGTCTGCGACTGCGCTGGTCCTGCTGCTGTTTTCTGCTCTGCTCGTCGGCGTCGGCGACTGTGCTGATCCTGCTGCTTTTTTCTGCTCTGCTCGTTGGCGTCAGCAACTGCGCTGATCCTGCTCCTGTTTTCTGCTCTGCTCATCGGTGTCAGCGACTATGCTGATCCTGCTGCTGTTTTCTGCACTGCTCATTGGCGTCGGCGACTGCGTTGATCCTGCTGATGTTTTCTGCTCTGCTCGTCGGCGTCTGCGACTGCGCATCTCCTGCTGCTGTTTTTTGCTCTGCTCGTCGGCGACTGCGCTGGTCCTGCTGCTGTTTTCTGCTCTGCTCATCGGCATCGGCTACTGCGCTGATCCTGCTGTTGATTCCTGCTCTGCTCGTCGCCGTCGGCGACTGCGCTGGTCCTGCTGTTGTTTTCTGCTCTGATCGTCGGCGCCGGCTACTGCGCTGGTCCTGCTGCTGTTTTCTTCTCTGCTCGTCGGCGTCTGCTCTGCTCGTCGGCGTCTGCGACTGCGCTGATCCTGCTGCTGTTTTCTGCTCTGCTCGTCAGCGTCTGTGACTGCGCATCTCCTGCTAAAGTTTTTTGCTCTGCTCGTCGGCGACTGCGCTTGTCCTGCTGCTGTTTTCTGCTCTGCTCATCGGCGTCAGCTACTGTGCTGATCCTGCTGCTGTTTTCTGCTCTGCTCGTTGGCGTCTGCGACTGCGCATCTCCTGCTGCTTTTTTTCTGCTCTGCTCGTCGGCGTCAGCAACTGAGCTGATCCTGCAGCTGTTTTGTGCTCTGCTCGTCGCCGTCTGCGACTGTGCTGGTCCTGTTGCTGTTTTCTGCTCTGTTCGTCGGCGACTGCGCTGATCCTGCTGCTGATTTCTGCTCTGCTCGTTGGCGTCGCCGACTGCGCTGGTCCTGCTGTTGTTTTCGCCTCTGCTCGTCTGTGTCTGCTCTGCTCGTCGGCGTCTGCGACTGCGCTGGTCCTGCTGTTGTTTTCGCCTCTGCTCGTCTGCGTCTGCTCTGCTCGTCGGCGTCTGCGACTGCGCTGGTCCTGCTGCTGTTTTCTGCTCTGCTCGTCGGCGATTGCGCTGGTCCTGCTGCTGTTTTCTGCACTGCTCATCGGCGTCGGCGACTGCGCTGATCCTGCTGCTGTTTTCTGCTTTGCTCGTAGGCGTCGCCGACTGCGCTGGTCCTGCTGCTGTTTTCTGCTCTGCTCGTCGGCGACTGCGCTGGTCCTGCTGCTGTTTTAAGCACTGCTCATCGGCGTCGGCGACTGCGTTGATCCTGCTGCTGTTTCTGCTCTGCTCGTTGGCGTCTGCGACTGCGCATCTCCTGCTGCTTTTATCTGCTCTGCTCGTCGGCGTCAGCAACTGCGCTGATCCTGCTGCTGTTTTCTGCTCTGCTCGTCGGTGTCAGCGACTACGCTGATCCTGCTGCTGTTTTCTGCACTGCTCATTGGCGTCGGCGACTGCGTTGATCCTGCTGCTGTTTTCTGCTCTGCTCGTCGGCGTCTGTGACTGCGCATCTCCTGCTGCTGTTTTTTGCTCTGCTCGTCGGCGACTGCGCTGGTCCTGCTGCTGTTTTCTGCTCTGCTCATCAGCGTCGGCTACTGCGCTGATCCTGCTGTTGTTTCCTGCTCTGCTCGTCGCCGTCGGCGACTGCGCTGGTCCTGCTGTTGTTTTCTGCGCTGATCGTCGGCGCCGGCGACCGCGCTGGTCCTGCTGCTGTTTTCTGCACTGCTCGTCGGCGTCTGCGACTGCGCTGATCCTGCTGCTGTTTTCTGCGCTGCTCGTCTGTGTCAGCGAATGCGCTGATCCTGCTGCTGTTTTCTGCTCTGCTCATCGCCGTCAGTGCTGATCCTGCTGCTGTTTCCTGCTCTGCTCGTCGCCGTCGGCGACTGCGCTGGTCCTGCTGTTGTTTTCTCCTCTGCTCGTCGGCGTCTGCTCTGCTCGTCGGCGTCTGCTCTGCTCGTCGGCGTCTGCTCTGCTCGTCAGTGTCTGCGACTGCGCTGGTCCTGCTGCTGTTTTCTGCACTGCTCATCGGCTTTGGCGACTGCGCTGATCCTGCTGCTGTTTTCTGCACTGCTAATTGGCGTCGGCGACTGCACTGATCCTGCTGCTGTTTTCTGCTCTGCTCGTAGGCATCGGCGACTGCGCTGGTCCTGCTGCTGTTTTCTGCTCTGCTCATCGGCGTCGGCGACTGCGGTGGTCCTGCTGTTGTTTTCGCCTCTGCTCGTCGGCGTCTGCGACTGCGCTGGTCCTGCTGCTGTTTTCTGCTCTGCTCGTCTGCGACTGCGCTGGTCCTGCTGCTGTTTTCTGCACTGCTCATCGGCGTTGGCAACCGCGTTGATCCTGCTGCTGTTTTCTGCTCTGCTCGTTGGCGTCTGCGCTGGTCCTGCTGCTGTTTTCTGCACTGCTCATCGGCGTTGGCAACCGCGTTGATCCTGCTGCTTTTTTCTGCTCTGCTCGTCGGCGTCAGCGACTGCGCTGATCCTGCTGCTGTTTTCTGCTCTTCTCGCCGGCGTCTGAGACTGCGAATCTCCTGCCGCTGTTTTTTGCTCTGTACGTCGGTGACTGCGCTTATCCTGCTGCTGTTTTCTGCTCTGCTCGTCGGCGTCGGCGACTGCACTGGTCCTGCTGCTGTTTTCTGCTCTGTTCGTCGGTGTCGGCGCTGATCCTGCTGCTGTTCCCTGCTCTGCTCATCGCCGTCGGCAACTGCGCTGGTCCTGCTGTTGTTTTCTGCTCTGATTGTCGGCGTCGGCGACTGCGCTGGTCCTGCTGCTGTTTTCTGCTCTGCTCGTCGGCGTCGGCGACTGCACTGACCCTGCTGCTGTTTTCTGCTCTGCTTGTCGGCGTCGGCTACTGCGCTGATCCTGCTGCTATTTTCTGCTCTGCTCATCGGCGTCAGCGACTGGGATGATCCTGCTGCTGTTTTCTGCTCTGCTCGTCTGCGTCAGCAAATGCGCTGATCCTGCTGCTGTTTTCTGCTCTGCTCATCGCCGTCGGCGCCTGCGCTGGTCCTGCTGTTGTTTTCTTCTCTGTTCGTCAGCGTCTGCTCTGCTCGTCGGCGTCTGCGACTGCGCTGGTCCTGCTGCTGTTTTCTGCTCTGCTCGTCGGTGACTGGGCTGGTCCTGCTAGTGTTTTCTGCACTGCTCATCGGCGTCGGTGACTTCGCTGATCCTGCGGCTGTTTTCTGCACTGCTCGTCGGTGACTGCGCAGGTCCTGCTGCTGTTTTCTGCTCTGCTCGTCGGCGACTGCGCTGGTCCTGCTGCTGTTTTCTGCTCTGCTCGTCGGCGACTGCGCTGGTCCTGCTGCTGTTTTCTGCTCTGCTCGTCGGCGACTGCGCTGGTCCTGCTGCTGTTTTCTGCACTGCTCATCGGCGTCTGCGACAGCGCTGGTCCTGCTGTTGTTTTTGCCTCTGCTCGTCGGCGTCTGCTCTGCTTGTCGGCGTCTGCGACTGTGCTGGTCCTGCTGCTGTTTTCTGCTCTGCTCGTCGGCGTCGGCAACTGCGTTGATCCTACTGCTGTTTTCTGCTCTGCTCGTTGGCGTCTGCGACTGCTCATCTCCTGCTGCTTTTTTCAGCTCTGCTCGTCGGCGTCAGCGACTGCGCTGATCCTGCTGCTGTTTTCTGCTCTGCTCGTCGGTGTCAGCGACTACGCTGATCCTGCTGCTGTTTTTTGCTCTGCTCGTGGGCAACTGCGCTGGTCCTGCTGCTGTTTTCTGCACTGCTCATCGGCGTCGGTGACTGCGCTGATCCTGCTGCTGTTTTCTGCTCTGCTCGTAGGCGTCGCCGACTGCGCTGGTCCTGCTGTTGTTTTCGCCTCTGCTCGTCTGCGTCTGCTCTGCTCGTCGGCGTCTGCGACTGCGCTGGTTCTGCTGTTGTTTTCGCCTCTGCTCGTCTGCGTCTGCTCTGCTCGTCGGCGTCTGCGACTGCGCTGGTCCTGCTGCTGTTTTCTGCTCTGCTCGTCGGCCACTGCGCTGGTCCTGCTGCTGTTTTCTGCACTGCTCATCGGCGTTGGTTGACTGCATTGATCCTGCTGCTGTTTTCTGCTCTGCTCATTGGCGTCTGGGACTGCGCATCTCCTTCTGCTTTTTTCTGCTCTGCTCGTCGGCGTCAGCGACTGCGCTGACCCTGCTGCTGTTTTTTGCTCTGATCGTCTGCGACTGCGCATTTCCTGCTGCTGTTTTCTGCTCTGCTCGTCGGCGTCGGCGACTGCACTGGTCCTGCTGCTGTTTTCTGCTCTGTTCGTCGGTGTCGGCGCTGATCCTGCTGCTGTTCCCTGCTCTGCTCATCGCCGTCGGCAACTGCGCTGGTCCTGCTGTTGTTTTCTGCTCTGATTGTCGGCGTCGGCGACTGCGCTGGTCCTGCTGCTGTTTTCTGCTCTGCTCGTCGGCGTCGGCGACTGCACTGACCCTGCTGCTGTTTTCTGCTCTGCTTGTCGGCGTCGGCTACTGCGCTGATCCTGCTGCTATTTTCTGCTCTGCTCATCGGCGTCAGCGACTGGGATGATCCTGCTGCTGTTTTCTGCTCTGCTCGTCTGCGTCAGCAAATGCGCTGATCCTGCTGCTGTTTTCTGCTCTGCTCATCGCCGTCGGCGCCTGCGCTGGTCCTGCTGTTGTTTTCTTCTCTGTTCGTCAGCGTCTGCTCTGCTCGTCGGCGTCTGCGACTGCGCTGGTCCTGCTGCTGTTTTCTGCTCTGCTCGTCGGTGACTGGGCTGGTCCTGCTAGTGTTTTCTGCACTGCTCATCGGCGTCGGTGACTTCGCTGATCCTGCGGCTGTTTTCTGCACTGCTCGTCGGTGACTGCGCAGGTCCTGCTGCTGTTTTCTGCTCTGCTCGTCGGCGACTGCGCTGGTCCTGCTGCTGTTTTCTGCTCTGCTCGTCGGCGACTGCGCTGGTCCTGCTGCTGTTTTCTGCTCTGCTCGTCGGCGACTGCGCTGGTCCTGCTACTGTTTTCTGCACTGCTCATCGGCGTCTGCGACAGCGCTGGTCCTGCTGTTGTTTTTGCCTCTGCTCGTCGGCGTCTGCTCTGCTTGTCGGCGTCTGCGACTGTGCTGGTCCTGCTGCTGTTTTCTGCTCTGCTCGTCGGCGTCGGCGACTGCGTTGATCCTACTGCTGTTTTCTGCTCTGCTCGTTGGCGTCTGCGACTGCTCATCTCCTGCTGCTTTTTTCAGCTCTGCTCGTCGGCGTCAGCGACTGCGCTGATCCTGCTGCTGTTTTCTGCTCTGCTCGTCGGTGTCAGCGACTACGCTGATCCTGCTGCTGTTTTTTGCTCTGCTCGTGGGCAACTGCGCTGGTCCTGCTGCTGTTTTCTGCACTGCTCATCGGCGTCGGTGACTGCGCTGATCCTGCTGCTGTTTTCTGCTCTGCTCGTAGGCGTCGCCGACTGCGCTGGTCCTGCTGTTGTTTTCGCCTCTGCTCGTCTGCGTCTGCTCTGCTCGTCGGCGTCTGCGACTGCGCTGGTTCTGCTGTTGTTTTCGCCTCTGCTCGTCTGCGTCTGCTCTGCTCGTCGGCGTCTGCGACTGCGCTGGTCCTGCTGCTGTTTTCTGCTCTGCTCGTCGGCCACTGCGCTGGTCCTGCTGCTGTTTTCTGCACTGCTCATCGGCGTTGGTTGACTGCATTGATCCTGCTGCTGTTTTCTGCTCTGCTCATTGGCGTCTGGGACTGCGCATCTCCTTCTGCTTTTTTCTGCTCTGCTCGTCGGCGTCAGCGACTGCGCTGACCCTGCTGCTGTTTTTTGCTCTGATCGTCTGCGACTGCGCATTTCCTGCTGCTGTTTTTTGCTCTGCTCGTCGGCGTCAGCGACTGCGCTGATCCTGCTGCTGTTTTCTGCTCTGCTCGTCGGCGTCTGCGACTGCACATCTCCTGCTGCTGTGTTTTTCTCTGCTCGTCGGCGACTGCGCTGTTCCTGCTGCTGTTTTCTGCTCTGCTCATCGGCGTCGGCTACTGCGCTGATCCTGCTGCTGTTTTCTGCTCTGCTTGTCTGCGTCAGCGAATGCGCTGATCCTGCTGCTGTTTCCTGCTCTGCTCGTCGCCGTCGGCGACTGCACTTGTCCTGCTGTTGTTTTTGCCTCTGCTCGTCGGCGTCTGCTCTGCTTGTCGGCGTCTGCGACTGTGCTGTTCCTGCTGCTGTTTTCTGCTCTGCTCGTCGGCGTCGGCGACTGCGTTGATCCTACTGCTGTTTTCTGCTCTGCTCGTTGGCGTCTGCGACTGCTCATCTCCTGCTGCTGTTTTCTGCTCTGCTTGTCTGCGTCAGCGAATGCGCTGATCCTGCTGCTGTTTCCTGCTCTGCTCGTCGCCGTCGGCGACTGCACTTGTCCTGCTGTTGTTTTCTGCTCTGATCGTCGGCGACTGCGCTGGTCATGCTGCTGTTTTCTTCTCTGCTTGTCGGCGTCTGCTCTGCTCGTCGGAGTCTGCGACTGCGCTGGTCCTGCTGCTGTATTATGATCTGCTCATCGGCGACTGCGCTGGTCCTGCTGCTTTTTTCTGCACTGCTCATCGGCGTCGGCGACTGTGCTGATCCTGCTGCTGTTTTCTGCTCTGCTCGTAGGCGTCAGCGACTGCGCTGGTCCTGCTGCTGTTTTCTGCACTGCTCGTTGGCGTCTTCGACTGCGCATCTCCTGCTGCTTTTTTCTGCTCTGCTTGTCAGCGTCAGCAACTGCGCTGAACCTGCTGCTGTTTTCTGCTCTGCTCGTCGGTGTCAGCGACTATGCTGATCCTGCTGCTGTTTTCTGCACTGCTCATTGGCATCGGCGACTGCATTGATCCTGCTGCTGTTTTCTGCTCTGCTCGTCGGCGTCTGCGACTGCGCATCCCCTGCTGCTGTTTTTTGCTCTGCTCGTCGGCAACTGCGCTGGTCCTGCTGTTGTTTCCTGCTCTGCTCGTCGCCGTCGGCGACTGCGCTGGTCCTGCTGTTGTTTTCTGCTCTGCTCGTCGGCGTCGGCGACTGCGCTGGTCCTGCTGCAGTTTTCGTCTCTGCTCGTCGGCGTCTGCTCTGCTCGTCGGCGTTGCGACTGCGCTGATCCTGCTGCTCTTTTCTGCTCTGCTCGTCGGCGTCTGTGACTGCGCATCTCCTGCTGCTGTTTTTTGCTCTGCTCGTCGGCGACTGCGCTTGTCCTGCTGCTGTTTTCTGCTATGATCATCGGCGTCGGCTACTGCGCTGATCCTGCTGCTGTTTTCTGCTCTGCTCGTCGGCGTCAGCGACTGCGCTGATCCTGCAGCTGTTTTCTGCTCTGCTCGTCCTCGTCTGCGACTGTGCAGGTCCTGTTGCTGTTTTCTGCTCTGCTCGTTGGCGACTGCGCTGATCCTGCTGCTGTTTTCTGCTCTGCTCGTAGGCGTCGCCGACTGCGCTGGTCCTGCTGTTGTTTTCGCCTCTGCTCTGTCTGCGTCTGCTCTGCTCGTCGGTGTCTGCGACTGCACTGGTCCTGCTGTTGTTTTCGCCTCTGCTCGTCTGCGTCTGCTCTGCTCGTCGGCGTCTGCGACTGCGCTGGTCCTGCTGCTGTTTTCTGCTCTGCTTGTCGGCGACTGTGCTGGTCCTGCTGCTGTTTTCTGCACTGCTCATCGGCGTCGGCGACTGTGCTGATCCTGATGCTGTTTTCTGCTCTGCTCGTAGGCGTCGGCGACTGCGCTGGTCCTGCTGCTGTTTTCTGCACTGCTCATCGGCGTCTGCGACTGCGCTGGTCCTGCTGCTGTTTTCTGCTCTGATCGTTTGCGACTGCGCTGGTTCTGCTGCTGTTTTCTGCACTGCTCATCGGTGTCGGCGACTCCGTTGATCCTGCTGCTGTTTTCTGCTCTGCTCATTGGCGTCTGCGACTGCGCATCTCCTGCTGCTTTTTTCTGCTCTGCTCGTCGGCGTCAGCGACTGCGCTGACCCTGCTGCTGTTTTCTACTCTGATCGTCTGCGACTGCGCATCTCCTGCTGCCGGTTTTTTGCTCTGCTCGTCGGCGACTGCACTGGTCCTGCTGCTTTTTTCTGCACTGCTCATCGGCGTCGGCGACTGTGCTGATCCTGCTGCTGTTTTCTGCTCTGCTCATAGGCGTCGGCGACTGCGCTGGTCCTGCTGCTGTTTTCTGCACTGCTCATCTGCGTCGGCGACTGTGCTGATCCTTCTGCTGTTTTCTGCTCTGCTCGTCGGCGACTGCGTTGATCCTGCTGCTGTTTTCTGCTCTGCTCGTTGGCGTCTTCGACTGCGCATCTCCTGCCGCTTTTTCTGCTCTGCTCGTCGGCGTCAGCGACTGCGCTGATCCTGCTGCTGTTTTCTGCTCTGCTCGTCGGCGTCTGCGAATGCACTGATCCTGCTGCTGTTTCCTGCTCTGCTCGTCGCCGTCGGCGACTGCGCTGTTCCTGCTGCTGTATTCTGCTCTGCTTGTCTGCGTCAGTGAATGCGCTGATCCTGCTGCTGTTTCCTGCTCTGCTCTTCGCCGTCGGCGACTGCGCTGGTCCTGCTGTTGTTTTCTGCTCTGATCGTCTTCAACTGCGCTGGTCATGCTGCTGTTTTTTTCTCTGCTTGTCGGCGTCTGCTCTGCTCATCGGCGTCTGCGACTGCGCTGGTCCTGCTGCTGTTTTCTGCTCTGCTCATCGGCGACTGCGCTGGTCCTGCTGTTGTTTTCTGCTCTGATCGTCGGCGCCGGCCACTGTGCTGGTCCTGCTGCTGTTTTCTTCTCTGCTCGTCGGCGTCTGCTCTGCTCGTCGGCGTCTGCGACTGCGCTGATCCTGCTGCTGTTTTTTGCTCTGCTCGTCGGCGACTGTGCTTGTCCTGCTGCTGTTTTCTGCTCTGCTCATCGGCGTCGGCTACTGCGCTGATCCTGCTGCTGTTTTCTGCTCTGCTCGTTGGCGTCTGCGACTGCGCATCTCCTGCTGCTTTTTTTCTGCTCTGCTCGTCGGCGTCAGCGACTGCGCTGATCCTGCAGCTGTTTTCTGCTCTGCTCGTCGCCGTCTGCGACTGTGCTGGTCCTGTTGCTGTTTTCTGCTCTGCTCGTCGGCGACTGCACTGATCCTGCTGCTGTTTTCTGCTCTGCTCATTGGCGTCTGCGACTGCGCATCTCCTGCTGCTTTTTTCTGCTCTGCTCGTCGGCGTCAGCGACTGCGCTGACCCTGCTGCTGTTTTCTACTCTGATCGTCTGCGACTGCGCATCTCCTGCTGCCGGTTTTTTGCTCTGCTCGTCGGCGACTGCACTGGTCCTGCTGCTTTTTTCTGCACTGCTCATCGGCGTCGGCGACTGTGCTGATCCTGCTGCTGTTTTCTGCTCTGCTCATAGGCGTCGGCGACTGCGCTGGTCCTGCTGCTGTTTTCTGCACTGCTCATCTGCGTCGGCGACTGTGCTGATCCTTCTGCTGTTTTCTGCTCTTCTCGTCGGCGACTGCGCTGGACCTGCTGCTGTTTTCTGCGCTGCTCATCGGCGTCGGCGACTGCGTTGATCCTGCTGCTGTTTTCTGCTCTGCTCGTTGGCGTCTTCGACTGCGCATCTCCTGCCGCTTTTTCTGCTCTGCTCGTCGGCGTCAGCGACTGCGCTGATCCTGCTGCTGTTTTCTGCTCTGCTCGTCGGCGTCTGCGAATGCACTGATCCTGCTGCTGTTTCCTGCTCTGCTCGTCGCCGTCGGCGACTGCGCTGTTCCTGCTGCTGTATTCTGCTCTGCTTGTCTGCGTCAGTGAATGCGCTGATCCTGCTGCTGTTTCCTGCTCTGCTCTTCGCCGTCGGCGACTGCGCTGGTCCTGCTGTTGTTTTCTGCTCTGATCGTCTTCAACTGCGCTGGTCATGCTGCTGTTTTTTTTCTCTGCTTGTCGGCGTCTGCTCTGCTCATCGGCGTCTGCGACTGCGCTGGTCCTGCTGCTGTTTTCTGCTCTGCTCATCGGCGACTGCGCTGGTCCTGCTGTTGTTTTCTGCTCTGATCGTCGGCGCCGGCCACTGTGCTGGTCCTGCTGCTGTTTTCTTCTCTGCTCGTCGGCGTCTGCTCTGCTCGTCGGCGTCTGCGACTGCGCTGATCCTGCTGCTGTTTTCTGCTCTGCTCGTCGGCGTCTGTGACTGCGCATCTCCTGCTAAAGTTTTTTGCTCTGCTCGTCGGCGACTGTGCTTGTCCTGCTACTGTTTTCTGCTCTGCTCATCGGCGTCGGCTACTGCGCTGATCCTGCTGCTGTTTTCTGCTCTGCTCGTTGGCGTCTGCGACTGCGCATCTCCTGCTGCTTTTTTTCTGCTCTGCTCGTCGGCGTCAGCGACTGCGCTGATCCTGCAGCTGTTTTCTGCTCTGCTCGTCGCCGTCTGCGACTGTGCTGGTCCTGTTGCTGTTTTCTGCTCTGCTCGTCGGCGACTGCACTGATCCTGCTGCTGTTTTCTGCTCTGCTCGTAGGCGTCGCCGACTGCGCTGGTCCTGCTGTTGTTTTCGCCTCTGCTCGTCTGCGTCTGCTCTGCTCGTCGGCGTCTGCGACTGCACTGGTCGTGCTGTTGTTTTCGCCTCTGCTCGTCTGCGTCTGCTCTGCTCGTCGGCGTCTGCGACTGCGCTGGTCCTGATGCTGTTTTCTGCTCTGCTCGTCGGCGACTGCGCTGGTCCTGCTGCTGTTTTCTGCACTGCTCATCGGCGTCGGCGACTGCGCTGATCCTGCTGCTGTTTTCTGCTTTGCTCGTAGGCGTCGCCGACAGCGCTGGTCCTGCTGCTGTTTTCTGCTCTGCTCGTCGGTGACTGCGCTGGTCCTGCTGCTGTTTTCTGCACTGCTCGTCGGCGTCGGCGACTGCGTTGATCCTGCTGCTGTTTTCTGCTCTGCTCGTTGGCGTCTGCGACTGTGCATCTCCTGCTGCTTTTTTCTGCTCTGCTCGTCGGTGTCAGCAACTGCGCTGATCCTGCTGCTGTTTTCTGCTCTGCTCTTCGGTGTCAGCGACTACGCTGATCCTGCTGCTGTTTTCTGCTCTGCTCGTCGGCGTCTGCGACTGCGCATCTCCTGCTGCTGTTTTTTGCTCTTCTCGTCGGCGACTGCGCTGGTCCTGCTGCTGTTTCCTGCTCTGCTCGTCGCCGTCGGCGACTGCGCTGGTCCTGCTGTTGTTTTCTGCTCTGATCGTCGGCACCGGCGACTGCACTGGTCCCGCTGCTGTTTTCTTCTGGGCTCGTCGGCGTCTGCTCTGCTCGTCGGCGTCTGCGACTGCGCTGATCCTGCTGCTGTTTTCTGCTCTGCTCGTCGGCGTCTGTGACTGCGCATCTCCTGCTGCTGTTTTTGCTCTGCTCGTCGGCGACTGTGCTTGTCCTGCTGCTGTTTTCTGCTATGATCATCGGCGTCGGCTACTGCGCTGATCCTGCTGCTGTTTTCTGCTCTGCTCGTTGGCGTCTGCGACTGCGCATTTCCTGCTGCTTTTTTCTGCTCTGCTCGTCGGCGTCAGCGACTGCGCTGATCCTGCAGCTGTTTTCTGCTCTGCTCGTTGCCGTCTGCGACTGTGCTGGTCCTGTTGCTGTTTTCTGCTCTGCTCGTTGGCGACTGCGCTGATCCTGCTGCTGTTTTCTGCTCTGCTCGTAGGCGTCGCCGACTGCGCTGGTCCTGCTGTTTTTTTCGCCTCTGCTCGTCTGCGTCTGCTCTGCTCGTCGGCGTCTGCGACTGCGCTGGTCCTGCTGTTGTTTTCGCCTCTGCTCGTCTGCGTCTGCTCTGCTCGTCGGCGTCTGCAACTGCGCTGGTCCTGCTGCTGTTTTCTGCTCTGCTCGTCAGCGACTGTGCTGGTCCTGCTGCTGTTTTCTGCACTGCTCATCGGCGTCGGCGACTGTGCTGATCCTGATGCTGTTTTCTGCTCTGCTCGTAGGCGTCGGCGACAGCGCTGGTCCTGCTGCTGTTTTCTGACTGCTCATCGGCGTCTGCAACTGCGCTGGTCCTGCTGCTGTTTTCTGCTCTGCTTGTCAGCGACTGCGCTGGTTCTGCTGCTGTTTTCTGCACTGCTCATCGGCGTCGGCGACTGCGTTGATCCTGCTGCTGTTTTCTGCTCTGCTCATTGGCGTCTGCGACTGCGCATCTCCTGCTGCTTTTTTCTGCTCTGCTCGTCGGCGTCAGCGACTGCGCTGACCCTGCTGCTGTTTTCTACTCTGATCGTCTGCGACTGCGCATCTCCTGCTGCTGTTTTCTGCTCTGCTCATCGGCGACTGCGCTGGTCCTGCTGGTGTTTTCTGCACTACTCATCGGCGTCGGCGACTGCACTGGCCCTGCTGTTGTTTTCGCCTCTGCTCGTCGGCGTCTGCGACTGCACTGGTCCTGCTGCCGTTTTCTGCTCTGCTCGTCGGCGACTGCACTGGTCCTGCTGCTTTTTTCTGCACTGCTCATCGGCGTCGGCGACTGTGCTGATCCTGCTGCTGTTTTCTGCTCTGCTCGTAGGCGTCGGCGACTTCGCTGGTCCTGCTGCTGTTTTCTGCACTGCTCATCGGCGTCGGCGACTGTGCTGATCCTGCTGCTGTTTTCTGCTCTGCTCGTCTGCGTCAGCGAATGCGCTGATTCTGCTGCTGTTTCCTGCTCTGCTCTTCGCCGTCGGCGACAGCGCTGGTCCTGCTGTTGTTTTCTGCTCTGATCGTCGGCGCCGGCGACTGCGCTGGTCCTGCTGCTGTTTTCTTCTCTGCTCGTCGGCGTCTGCTCTGCTCGTCGGCGTCTGCGACTGCGCTGATCCTGCTGCTGTTTTCTGCTCTGCTCGTCGGCGTCTGTGACTGCGCATCTCCTGCTAAAGTTTTTTGCTCTGCTCGTCGGCGACTGCGCTTGTCCTGCTGCTGTTTTCTGCTATGATCATCGGCGTCGGCTACTGCGCTGATCCTGCTGCTGTTTTCTGCTCTGCTCGTTGGCGTCTGCAACTGCGCATCTCCTGCTGCTTTTTTTCTGCTCTGCTCGTCGGCGTCAGCGACTGAGCTGATCCTGCAGCTGTTTTCTGCTCTGCTCGTCGCCGTCTGCGACTGTGCTGGTCCTGTTGCTGTTTTCTGCTCTGTTCGTCGGCGACTGCGCTGATCCTGCTGCTGTTTTCTGCTCTGCTCGTTGGCGTCGCCGACTGCGCTGGTCCTGCTGTTGTTTTCGCCTCTGCTCGTCTGTGTCTGCTCTGCTCGTCGGCGTCTGCGACTGCGCTGGTCCTGCTGTTGTTTTCGCCTCTGCTCGTCTGCGTCTGCTCTGCTCGTCGGCGTCTGCGACTGCGCTGGTCCTGCTGCTGTTTTCTGCTCTGCTCGTCGGCGACTGCGCTAGTCCTGCTGCTGGTTTTTTGCTCTGCTCGTCGGCGACTGCGCTGATCCTGCTGCTGTTTTCTGCTCTGCTCGTCAGCGTCAGCGAATGCACAGATCCTGCTGCTGTTTTCCTCTCTGCTCGTCGGCGTCTGCTCTGCTCGTCGGCGTCTCCGACTGCGCTGGTCCTGCTGCTGTTTTCCGCTCTGCTCGTAGGCGTCGGCGACTGCGCTGGTCCTGCTGCTTTTTTCTGCTCTGCTCATCGGCGACTGCGCTGGTCCTGCTGCTGTTTTCTGCACTGCTCATCGGCGTCGGCGAATGCTTCGATCCTTCTGCTGTTTTCTTCTCTGCTTGTTGGCGTCTGCGACTGCGCATCTCCTGCTGCTTGTTTCTGCTCTGCTCGTCGGCGTCTGCGACTGCGCTGGTCCTGCTGCTGTTTTCTGCTCTGCTCGTCGGCCACTGCGCTGGTCCTGCTGCTGTTTTCTGCACTGCTCATCGGCGTTGGTTGACTGCATTGATCCTGCTGCTGTTTTCTGCTCTGCTCATTGGCGTCTGGGACTGCGCATCTCCTTCTGCTTTTTTCTGCTCTGCTCGTCGGCGTCAGCGACTGCGCTGACCCTGCTGCTGTTTTTTGCTCTGATCGTCTGCGACTGCGCATTTCCTGCTGCTGTTTTCTGCTCTGCTCGTCGGCGTCGGCGACTGCACTGGTCCTGCTGCTGTTTTCTGCTCTGTTCGTCGGTGTCGGCGCTGATCCTGCTGCTGTTCCCTGCTCTGCTCATCGCCGTCGGCAACTGCGCTGATCCTGCTGCTATTTTCTGCTCTGCTCATCGGCGTCAGCGACTGGGATGATCCTGCTGCTGTTTTCTGCTCTGCTCGTCTGCGTCAGCAAATGCGCTGATCCTGCTGCTGTTTTCTGCTCTGCTCATCGCCGTCGGCGCCTGCGCTGGTCCTGCTGTTGTTTTCTTCTCTGTTCGTCAGCGTCTGCTCTGCTCGTCGGCGTCTGCGACTGCGCTGGTCCTGCTGCTGTTTTCTGCTCTGCTCGTCGGTGACTGGGCTGGTCCTGCTAGTGTTTTCTGCACTGCTCATCGGCGTCGGTGACTTCGCTGATCCTGCGGCTGTTTTCTGCACTGCTCGTCGGTGACTGCGCTGGTCCTGCTGCTGTTTTCTGCTCTGCTCGTCGGCGACTGCGCTGGTCCTGCTGCTGTTTTCTGCTCTGCTCGTCGGCGACTGCGCTGGTCCTGCTACTGTTTTCTGCACTGCTCATCGGCGTCTGCGACAGCGCTGGTCCTGCTGTTGTTTTTGCCTCTGCTCGTCGGCGTCTGCTCTGCTTGTCGGCGTCTGCGACTGTGCTGGTCCTGCTGCTGTTTTCTGCTCTGCTCGTCGGCGTCGGCGACTGCGTTGATCCTACTGCTGTTTTCTGCTCTGCTCGTTGGCGTCTGCGACTGCTCATCTCCTGCTGCTTTTTTCAGCTCTGCTCGTCGGCGTCAGCGACTGCGCTGATCCTGCTGCTGTTTTCTGCTCTGCTCGTCGGTGTCAGCGACTACGCTGATCCTGCTGCTGTTTTTTGCTCTGCTCGTGGGCAACTGCGCTGGTCCTGCTGCTGTTTTCTGCACTGCTCATCGGCGTCGGTGACTGCGCTGATCCTGCTGCTGTTTTCTGCTCTGCTCGTAGGCGTCGCCGACTGCGCTGGTCCTGCTGTTGTTTTCGCCTCTGCTCGTCTGCGTCTGCTCTGCTCGTCGGCGTCTGCGACTGCGCTGGTTCTGCTGTTGTTTTCGCCTCTGCTCGTCTGCGTCTGCTCTGCTCGTCGGCGTCTGCGACTGCGCTGGTCCTGCTGCTGTTTTCTGCTCTGCTCGTCGGCCACTGCGCTGGTCCTGCTGCTGTTTTCTGCACTGCTCATCGGCGTTGGTTGACTGCATTGATCCTGCTGCTGTTTTCTGCTCTGCTCATTGGCGTCTGGGACTGCGCATCTCCTTCTGCTTTTTTCTGCTCTGCTCGTCGGCGTCAGCGACTGCGCTGACCCTGCTGCTGTTTTTTGCTCTGATCGTCTGCGACTGCGCATTTCCTGCTGCTGTTTTTTGCTCTGCTCGTCGGCGTCAGCGACTGCGCTGATCCTGCTGCTGTTTTCTGCTCTGCTCGTCGGCGTCTGCAACTGCACATCTCCTGCTGCTGTGTTTTTCTCTGCTCGTCGGCGACTGCGCTGGTCCTGCTGCTGTTTTCTGCTCTGCTCATCGGCGTCGGCTACTGCGCTGATCCTGCTGCTGTTTTCTGCTCTGCTTGTCTGCGTCAGCGAATGCGCTGATCCTGCTGCTGTTTCCTGCTCTGCTCGTCGCCGTCGGCGACTGCACTTGTCCTGCTGTTGTTTTTGCCTCTGCTCGTCGGCGTCTGCTCTGCTTGTCGGCGTCTGCGACTGTGCTGGTCCTGCTGCTGTTTTCTGCTCTGCTCGTCGGCGTCGGCGACTGCGTTGATCCTACTGCTGTTTTCTGCTCTGCTCGTTGGCGTCTGCGACTGCTCATCTCCTGCTGCTGTTTTCTGCTCTGCTTGTCTGCGTCAGCGAATGCGCTGATCCTGCTGCTGTTTCCTGCTCTGCTCGTCGCCGTCGGCGACTGCACTTGTCCTGCTGTTGTTTTCTGCTCTGATCGTCGGCGACTGCGCTGGTCATGCTGCTGTTTTCTTCTCTGCTTGTCGGCGTCTGCTCTGCTCGTCGGAGTCTGCGACTGCGCTGGTCCTGCTGCTGTATTATGATCTGCTCATCGGCGACTGCGCTGGTCCTGCTGCTTTTTTCTGCACTGCTCATCGGCGTCGGCGACTGTGCTGATCCTGCTGCTGTTTTCTGCTCTGCTCGTAGGCGTCAGCGACTGCGCTGGTCCTGCTGCTGTTTTCTGCACTGCTCGTTGGCGTCTTCGACTGCGCATCTCCTGCTGCTTTTTTCTGCTCTGCTTGTCAGCGTCAGCAACTGCGCTGAACCTGCTGCTGTTTTCTGCTCTGCTCGTCGGTGTCAGCGACTATGCTGATCCTGCTGCTGTTTTCTGCACTGCTCATTGGCATCGGCGACTGCATTGATCCTGCTGCTGTTTTCTGCTCTGCTCGTCGGCGTCTGCGACTGCGCATCCCCTGCTGCTGTTTTTTGCTCTGCTCGTCGGCAACTGCGCTGGTCCTGCTGTTGTTTCCTGCTCTGCTCGTCGCCGTCGGCGACTGCGCTGGTCCTGCTGTTGTTTTCTGCTCTGCTCGTCGGCGTCGGCGACTGCGCTGGTCCTGCTGCTGTTTTCGTCTCTGCTCGTCGGCGTCTGCTCTGCTCGTCGGCGTTGCGACTGCGCTGATCCTGCTGCTCTTTTCTGCTCTGCTCGTCGGCGTCTGTGACTGCGCATCTCCTGCTGCTGTTTTTTGCTCTGCTCGTCGGCGACTGCGCTTGTCCTGCTGCTGTTTTCTGCTATGATCATCGGCGTCGGCTACTGCGCTGATCCTGCTGCTGTTTTCTGCTCTGCTCGTCGGCGTCAGCGACTGCGCTGATCCTGCAGCTGTTTTCTGCTCTGCTCGTCCTCGTCTGCGACTGTGCAGGTCCTGTTGCTGTTTTCTGCTCTGCTCGTTGGCGACTGCGCTGATCCTGCTGCTGTTTTCTGCTCTGCTCGTAGGCGTCGCCGACTGCGCTGGTCCTGCTGTTGTTTTCGCCTCTGCTCTGTCTGCGTCTGCTCTGCTCGTCGGTGTCTGCGACTGCACTGGTCCTGCTGTTGTTTTCGCCTCTGCTCGTCTGCGTCTGCTCTGCTCGTCGGCGTCTGCGACTGCGCTGGTCCTGCTGCTGTTTTCTGCTCTGCTTGTCGGCGACTGTGCTGGTCCTGCTGCTGTTTTCTGCACTGCTCATCGGCGTCGGCGACTGTGCTGATCCTGATGCTGTTTTCTGCTCTGCTCGTAGGCGTCGGCGACTCCGCTGGTCCTGCTGCTGTTTTCTGCACTGCTCATCGGCGTCTGCGACTGCGCTGGTCCTGCTGCTGTTTTCTGCTCTGATCGTTTGCGACTGCGCTGGTTCTGCTGCTGTTTTCTGCACTGCTCATCGGTGTCGGCGACTCCGTTGATCCTGCTGCTGTTTTCTGCTCTGCTCATTGGCGTCTGCGACTGCGCATCTCCTGCTGCTTTTTTCTGCTCTGCTCGTCGGCGTCAGCGACTGCGCTGACCCTGCTGCTGTTTTCTACTCTGATCGTCTGCGACTGCGCATCTCCTGCTGCCGGTTTTTTGCTCTGCTCGTCGGCGACTGCACTGGTCCTGCTGCTTTTTTCTGCACTGCTCATCGGCGTCGGCGACTGTGCTGATCCTGCTGCTGTTTTCTGCTCTGCTCATAGGCGTCGGCGACTGCGCTGGTCCTGCTGCTGTTTTCTGCACTGCTCATCTGCGTCGGCGACTGTGCTGATCCTTCTGCTGTTTTCTGCTCTGCTCGTCGGCGACTGCGTTGATCCTGCTGCTGTTTTCTGCTCTGCTCGTTGGCGTCTTCGACTGCGCATCTCCTGCCGCTTTTTCTGCTCTGCTCGTCGGCGTCAGCGACTGCGCTGATCCTGCTGCTGTTTTCTGCTCTGCTCGTCGGCGTCTGCGAATGCACTGATCCTGCTGCTGTTTCCTGCTCTGCTCGTCGCCGTCGGCGACTGCGCTGTTCCTGCTGCTGTATTCTGCTCTGCTTGTCTGCGTCAGTGAATGCGCTGATCCTGCTGCTGTTTCCTGCTCTGCTCTTCGCCGTCGGTGACTGCGCTGGTCCTGCTGTTGTTTTCTGCTCTGATCGTCTTCAACTGCGCTGGTCATGCTGCTGTTTTTTTCTCTGCTTGTCGGCGTCTGCTCTGCTCATCGGCGTCTGCGACTGCGCTGGTCCTGCTGCTGTTTTCTGCTCTGCTCATCGGCGACTGCGCTGGTCCTGCTGTTGTTTTCTGCTCTGATCGTCGGCGCCGGCCACTGTGCTGGTCCTGCTGCTGTTTTCTTCTCTGCTCGTCGGCGTCTGCTCTGCTCGTCGGCGTCTGCGACTGCGCTGATCCTGCTGCTGTTTTTTGCTCTGCTCGTCGGCGACTGTGCTTGTCCTGCTGCTGTTTTCTGCTCTGCTCATCGGCGTCGGCTACTGCGCTGATCCTGCTGCTGTTTTCTGCTCTGCTCGTTGGCGTCTGCGACTGCGCATCTCCTGCTGCTTTTTTTCTGCTCTGCTCGTCGGCGTCAGCGACTGCGCTGATCCTGCAGCTGTTTTCTGCTCTGCTCGTCGCCGTCTGCGACTGTGCTGGTCCTGTTGCTGTTTTCTGCTCTGCTCGTCGGCGACTGCACTGATCCTGCTGCTGTTTTCTGCTCTGCTCATTGGCGTCTGCGACTGCGCATCTCCTGCTGCTTTTTTCTGCTCTGCTCGTCGGCGTCAGCGACTGCGCTGACCCTGCTGCTGTTTTCTACTCTGATCGTCTGCGACTGCGCATCTCCTGCTGCCGGTTTTTTGCTCTGCTCGTCGGCGACTGCACTGGTCCTGCTGCTTTTTTCTGCACTGCTCATCGGCGTCGGCGACTGTGCTGATCCTGCTGCTGTTTTCTGCTCTGCTCATAGGCGTCGGCGACTGCGCTGGTCCTGCTGCTGTTTTCTGCACTGCTCATCTGCGTCGGCGACTGTGCTGATCCTTCTGCTGTTTTCTGCTCTTCTCGTCGGCGACTGCGCTGGACCTGCTGCTGTTTTCTGCGCTGCTCATCGGCGTCGGCGACTGCGTTGATCCTGCTGCTGTTTTCTGCTCTGCTCGTTGGCGTCTTCGACTGCGCATCTCCTGCCGCTTTTTCTGCTCTGCTCGTCGGCGTCAGCGACTGCGCTGATCCTGCTGCTGTTTTCTGCTCTGCTCGTCGGCGTCTGCGAATGCACTGATCCTGCTGCTGTTTCCTGCTCTGCTCGTCGCCGTCGGCGACTGCGCTGTTCCTGCTGCTGTATTCTGCTCTGCTTGTCTGCGTCAGTGAATGCGCTGATCCTGCTGCTGTTTCCTGCTCTGCTCTTCGCCGTCGGCGACTGCGCTGGTCCTGCTGTTGTTTTCTGCTCTGATCGTCTTCAACTGCGCTGGTCATGCTGCTGTTTTTTTTCTCTGCTTGTCGGCGTCTGCTCTGCTCATCGGCGTCTGCGACTGCGCTGGTCCTGCTGCTGTTTTCTGCTCTGCTCATCGGCGACTGCGCTGGTCCTGCTGTTGTTTTCTGCTCTGATCGTCGGCGCCGGCCACTGTGCTGGTCCTGCTGCTGTTTTCTTCTCTGCTCGTCGGCGTCTGCTCTGCTCGTCGGCGTCTGCGACTGCGCTGATCCTGCTGCTGTTTTCTGCTCTGCTCGTCGGCGTCTGTGACTGCGCATCTCCTGCTAAAGTTTTTTGCTCTGCTCGTCGGCGACTGTGCTTGTCCTGCTGCTGTTTTCTGCTCTGCTCATCGGCGTCGGCTACTGCGCTGATCCTGCTGCTGTTTTCTGCTCTGCTCGTTGGCGTCTGCGACTGCGCATCTCCTGCTGCTTTTTTTCTGCTCTGCTCGTCGGCGTCAGCGACTGCGCTGATCCTGCAGCTGTTTTCTGCTCTGCTCGTCGCCGTCTGCGACTGTGCTGGTCCTGTTGCTGTTTTCTGCTCTGCTCGTCGGCGACTGCACTGATCCTGCTGCTGTTTTCTGCTCTGCTCGTAGGCGTCGCCGACTGCGCTGGTCCTGCTGTTGTTTTCGCCTCTGCTCGTCTGCGTCTGCTCTGCTCGTCGGCGTCTGCGACTGCACTGGTCGTGCTGTTGTTTTCGCCTCTGCTCGTCTGCGTCTGCTCTGCTCGTCGGCGTCTGCGACTGCGCTGGTCCTGATGCTGTTTTCTGCTCTGCTCGTCGGCGACTGCGCTGGTCCTGCTGCTGTTTTCTGCACTGCTCATCGGCGTCGGCGACTGCGCTGATCCTGCTGCTGTTTTCTGCTTTGCTCGTAGGCGTCGCCGACAGCGCTGGTCCTGCTGCTGTTTTCTGCTCTGCTCATCGGTGACTGCGCTGGTCCTGCTGCTGTTTTCTGCACTGCTCGTCGGCGTCGGCGACTGCGTTGATCCTGCTGCTGTTTTCTGCTCTGCTCGTTGGCGTCTGCGACTGTGCATCTCCTGCTGCTTTTTTCTGCTCTGCTCGTCGGTGTCAGCAACTGCGCTGATCCTGCTGCTGTTTTCTGCTCTGCTCTTCGGTGTCAGCGACTACGCTGATCCTGCTGCTGTTTTCTGCTCTGCTCGTCGGCGTCTGCGACTGCACATCTCCTGCTGCTGTTTTTTGCTCTTCTCGTCGGTGACTGCGCTGGTCCTGCTGCTGTTTCCTGCTCTGCTCGTCGCCGTCGGCGACTGCGCTGGTCCTGCTGTTGTTTTCTGCTCTGATCGTCGGCACCGGCGACTGCACTGGTCCCGCTGCTGTTTTCTTCTGGGCTCGTCGGCGTCTGCTCTGCTCGTCGGCGTCTGCGACTGCGCTGATCCTGCTGCTGTTTTCTGCTCTGCTCGTCGGCGTCTGTGACTGCGCATCTCCTGCTGCTGTTTTTGCTCTGCTCGTCGGCGACTGCGCTTGTCCTGCTGCTGTTTTCTGCTATGATCATCGGCGTCGGCTACTGCGCTGATCCTGCTGCTGTTTTCTGCTCTGCTCGTTGGCGTCTGCGACTGCGCATTTCCTGCTGCTTTTTTCTGCTCTGCTCGTCGGCGTCAGCGACTGCGCTGATCCTGCAGCTGTTTTCTGCTCTGCTCGTTGCCGTCTGCGACTGTGCTGGTCCTGTTGCTGTTTTCTGCTCTGCTCGTTGGCGACTGCGCTGATCCTGCTGCTGTTTTCTGCTCTGCTCGTAGGCGTCGCCGACTGCGCTGGTCCTGCTGTTGTTTTCGCCTCTGCTCGTCTGCGTCTGCTCTGCTCGTCGGCGTCTGCGACTGCGCTGGTCCTGCTGTTGTTTTCGCCTCTGCTCGTCTGCGTCTGCTCTGCTCGTCGGCGTCTGCAACTGCGCTGGTCCTGCTGCTGTTTTCTGCTCTGCTCGTCAGCGACTGTGCTGGTCCTGCTGCTGTTTTCTGCACTGCTCATCGGCGTCGGCGACTGTGCTGATCCTGATGCTGTTTTCTGCTCTGCTCGTAGGCGTCGGCGACAGCGCTGGTCCTGCTGCTGTTTTCTGACTGCTCATCGGCGTCTGCAACTGCGCTGGTCCTGCTGCTGTTTTCTGCTCTGCTTGTCAGCGACTGCGCTGGTTCTGCTGCTGTTTTCTGCACTGCTCATCGGCGTCGGCGACTGCGTTGATCCTGCTGCTGTTTTCTGCTCTGCTCATTGGCGTCTGCGACTGCGCATCTCCTGCTGCTTTTTTCTGCTCTGCTCGTCGGCGTCAGCGACTGCGCTGACCCTGCTGCTGTTTTCTACTCTGATCGTCTGCGACTGCGCATCTCCTGCTGCTGTTTTCTGCTCTGCTCATCGGCGACTGCGCTGGTCCTGCTGGTGTTTTCTGCACTACTCATCGGCGTCGGCGACTGCACTGGCCCTGCTGTTGTTTTCGCCTCTGCTCGTCGGCGTCTGCGACTGCACTGGTCCTGCTGCCGTTTTCTGCTCTGCTCGTCGGCGACTGCACTGGTCCTGCTGCTTTTTTCTGCACTGCTCATCGGCGTCGGCGACTGTGCTGATCCTGCTGCTGTTTTCTGCTCTGCTCGTAGGCGTCGGCGACTTCGCTGGTCCTGCTGCTGTTTTCTGCACTGCTCATCGGCGTCGGCGACTGTGCTGATCCTGCTGCTGTTTTCTGCTCTGCTCGTCTGCGTCAGCGAATGCGCTGATTCTGCTGCTGTTTCCTGCTCTGCTCTTCGCCGTCGGCGACTGCGCTGGTCCTGCTGTTGTTTTCTGCTCTGATCGTCGTCAACTGCGCTGGTCATGCTGCTGTTTTTTTCTCTGCTTGTCGGCGTCTGCCCTGCTCGTCGGTGTCTGCAACTGCGCTGGTCCTGCTGCTGTTTTCTGCTCTGCTCATCGGCGACTGCGCTGGTCCTGCTGGTGTTTTCTGCACTGCTCATCGGCGTCGGCGACTGCGTTGATCCTGCTGCTGTTTTCTGCTCTGCTCGTTGGCGTATGCGACTGCGCATCTCCTGCTGCTTTTTTCTGCTCTGCTCATCGGCGTCAGCAACTGCGCTGATCCTGCTGCTGTTTTCTGCACTGCTCATTGGCGTCGGCGACTGCGTTGATCCTGCTGATGTTTTCTGCTCTGCTCGTCGGCGTCTGCGACTGCGCATCTCCTGCTGCTGTTTTTTGCTCTGCTCGTCGGCGACTGCACTGGTCCTGCTGCTGTTTTCTGCTCTGCTCATCGGCATCGGCTACTGCGCTGATCCTGCTGTTGATTCCTGCTCTGCTCGTCGCCGTCGGCGACTGCGGTGGTCCTGCTGTTGTTTTCTGCTCTGATCGTCGGCGCCGGCGACTGCGCTGGTCCTGCTGCTGTTTTCTTCTCTGCTCGTCGGCGTCTGCTCTGCTCGTCGGCGTCTGCGACTGCGCTGATCCTGCTGCTGTTTTCTGCTCTGCTCGTCGGCGTCTGTGACTGCGCATCTCCTGCTAAAGTTTTTTGCTCTGCTCGTCGGCGACTGCGCTTGTCCTGCTGCTGTTTTCTGCTATGATCATCGGCGTCGGCTACTGCGCTGATCCTGCTGCTGTTTTCTGCTCTGCTCGTTGGCGTCTGCAACTGCGCATCTCCTGCTGCTTTTTTTCTGCTCTGCTCGTCGGCGTCAGCGACTGAGCTGATCCTGCAGCTGTTTTCTGCTCTGCTCGTCGCCGTCTGCGACTGTGCTGGTCCTGTTGCTGTTTTCTGCTCTGTTCGTCGGCGACTGCGCTGATCCTGCTGCTGTTTTCTGCTCTGCTCGTTGGCGTCGCCGACTGCGCTGGTCCTGCTGTTGTTTTCGCCTCTGCTCGTCTGTGTCTGCTCTGCTCGTCGGCGTCTGCGACTGCGCTGGTCCTGCTGTTGTTTTCGCCTCTGCTCGTCTGCGTCTGCTCTGCTCGTCGGCGTCTGCGACTGCGCTGGTCCTGCTGCTGTTTTCTGCTCTGCTCGTCGGCGACTGCGCTAGTCCTGCTGCTGGTTTTTTGCTCTGCTCGTCGGCGACTGCGCTGATCCTGCTGCTGTTTTCTGCTCTGCTCGTCAGCGTCAGCGAATGCACAGATCCTGCTGCTGTTTTCCTCTCTGCTCGTCGGCGTCTGCTCTGCTCGTCGGCGTCTCCGACTGCGCTGGTCCTGCTGCTGTTTTCCGCTCTGCTCGTAGGCGTCGGCGACTGCGCTGGTCCTGCTGCTGTTTTCTGCTCTGCTCATCGGCGACTGCGCTGGTCCTGCTGCTGTTTTCTGCACTGCTCATCGGCGTCGGCGAATGCTTCGATCCTTCTGCTGTTTTCTTCTCTGCTTGTTGGCGTCTGCGACTGCGCATCTCCTGCTGCTTGTTTCTGCTCTGCTCGTCGGCGTCTGCGACTGTGCTGGTCCTGCTGTTGTTTTCTTCTCTGCTCATCGGCGTCTGCTCTGCTCGTCGGCGTCTGCGACTGCGCTGGTCCCACTGCTGTTTTCTGCTCTGCTCGTCGGCGACTGCACTGATCCTGCTGCTGTTTTCTGCTCTGCTCGTAGGCGTCGCCGACTGCGCTGGTCCTGCTGTTGTTTTTGCCTCTGCTCGTCGGCGTCTGCTCTGCTCGTCGGCGTCTGCGACTGCGCTGGTCCCACTGCTGTTTTCTTCACTGCTCATCGGCGTCGGCGACTGCGCTCATCCTGCTACTGTTTTCTGCACTGCTAATCGGCGTCGGCGACTGCGCAGATCCTGCAGCTGTTTTCGGCTCTGCTCGTTGGCGTCCGCGACTGCGCTTCTCCTGCTGATTTTTAATGCTCTGCTCGTTGGCGTCTGCGAGTGCGCTGGCCCTGCTGTTGTTTTCTTCTCTGCTTGTCGGCGTCTGCTCTGCTCGTCGGCGTCTGCGACTGCTCTGGTCCTGCTGCTGTTTTCTGCACTGCTCATCGGCGTCGGCGACTGCGCTGATCCTGCTACTGTTTTCTGCACTGCTAATCGGCGTCGGCGACTGCGCAGATCCTGCAGCTGTTTTCGGCTCTGCTCGTCGGCGTCTGCGACTGCGCAGATCCTGCAGCTGTTTTCTGCTCTGCTCGTCGGCATCTGCGACTGCGCATTTCCTGCTGCTGTTTTTTGCTCTGCTCGTCAGTGACTGCGCTGGTCCTGCTGCTTTTTTTTTGCGCTGCTCTTCGCCATTGGCGACTGCGCTGGTCCTGCTGTTGTTTTCTGCTCTGATCGTCGGCGTCGGTGACTGCGCTGGTCCTGCTGTTGTTTTCTTCTCTGCTCGTCGGCGTCTGCTCTGCTCGTCGGCGTCTGAGCTGGTCGTGCTGCTGTTTTCTGCACTGCTCATCGGCGACTGCGCTGATCCTGCTGCTGTTTTCTGCTCTGCTCGTAGGCGTCGGCGACTGCGCTGATCCTGCTGCTGTTGTCTGCACTGCTAATCGGCGTCGGTGACTGCGCTGATCCTGCTGCTGTTTTCTGCTCTGCTCGTAGGTTTCGGCGACTGCGCTGGTCCTGCTGCTTTTTTCTGCTCTGCTCGTCGGCGTCGGCGACTGCGTTGATCCTGCTGCTGTTTTCTGCTCTGCTCGTTGGCGTCTGCGGCTGCGCATCTCCTGCTGCTTTTTTCTGCCCTGCTCGTCGGCGTCAGCGACTGCGCTGGTCCTGCTGCTGTTTTCTGCTCTGCACGTCGGCGTCAGCGAATGCGCTGATCCTGCTGCTGTTTCCTGCTCTGATCGTCGGCGTCGTCGACTGCGCTGGTCCTGCTGCTCGTTTTCTTCTCTGCTCGTCGGTGTCTGCTCTGCTCGTCGGAGTCTGCGACTGTGCTTGTCCTGCTGCTGTTTTCTGCTCTGCTCGTCGGCGTCTGCGCTGATCCTGCTACTGTTTTCTGCACTGCTAATCGGCGACTGCGATGATCCTGCAGCTGTTTTCGGCTCTGCTCGTCGGCGTCGGCAACTGCGCTGATCCTGCTGCTGTTTTCTGCTCTGCTCGTCGGCGACTGCGCTGGTCCTGCTGCTGTTTTCTGCACTGCTCATCGGCGTCGGCGACTGCGTTGATCCTGCTGCTGTTTTCTGCTCTGCTCGTCGGTGACTGCTCTGGTCCTTCTGCTGTTTTCTGCACTGCTCATCGGCGTCGGCGACTGCGCTGATCCTGCTACTGTTTTCTGCACTGCTAATCGGCGTCGGCGACTGCGATGATCCTGCAGCTGTTTTCGGCTCTGCTCGTCGGCGTCGGCAACTACGCTTATCCTGCTGCTGTTTTCTGCTCTGCTCGTCGGCGACTGCGCTGGTCCTGCTGCTGTTTTCTGCACTGCTCATCGGCGTCTGCGACTGCGTTGATTCTGCTGCTGTTTTCTGCTCTGCTCGTTGGCGTCTGCGACTGCGCATCTCCTGCTGCTTTTTTCTGCTCTGCTCTTCGGCGTCAGCGACTGCGCTGATCCTGCTGCTGTTTTCTGCTCTGCTCGTCGGCGTCTGCGACTGCGCATTGCCTGCTGCTGTTTTTTGCTCTGCTCGTCGGCGACTGCGCTGGTCCTGCTGCTGTTTTCTGCTCTTCTCGTTGGCGTCTGCGACTGCGCATCTCCTGCTGCTTTTTTCTCCTCTGCTAGTCGGCGTCAGCGACTTCGCTGATCCTGCTGCTGTTTTCTGCTCTGCTCGTCAGCGTCTGCAACTGCGCTGATCCTGCTGCTGTTTCCTGCTCTGCTCGTCGGCGACTGTGACTGCGCTGGTCCTGCTGCTGTTTTCCGCACTGCTCATCGGCGTCTGCCACTGCGCATCTCCTGCTGCTGTTTTTTGCTCTGCTCGTCGGCGACTGCGCTGATCCTGCTGCTGTTTTCTGCTTTGCTCGTCTGCGTCAGCGAATGCACAGATCCTGCTGCTGTTTTCCTCTCTGCTCGTCGGCGTCTGCTCTGCTCGTCGGCGTCTGCGACTGCGCTGGTCCTGCTGCTGTTTTCCGCTCTGCTCGTAGGCGTCGGCGACTGCGCTGGTCCTGCTGCTGTTTTCTGCTCTGCTCATCGGCGACTGCGCTGGTCCTGCTGCTGTTTTCTGCACTGCTCATCGGCGTCGGCGAATGCTTCGATCCTGCTGCTGTTTTCTTC
Organism: Nothobranchius furzeri; assembly: GCF_043380555.1. Classification (NCBI taxonomy): domain Eukaryota; kingdom Metazoa; phylum Chordata; class Actinopteri; order Cyprinodontiformes; family Nothobranchiidae; genus Nothobranchius; species Nothobranchius furzeri. Next base: position 30,556,458 of record NC_091748.1, read on the forward strand.
TCTGCTCGTTGGCGTCTGCGACTGCGCATCTCCTGCTGCTTTTTTCTGCTCTGCTCGTCGCGTTCTGCGACTGCGCTGGTCCTGCTGTTGTTTTCTTCTCTGCTCATCGGCGTCTGCTCTGCTCGTCAGCGTCTGTGACTGCGCAGGTCCCGCTGCTGTTTTCTGCTCTGCTCGTCGTTGACTACTTTGGTCCTGCTGCTGTTTTCTTCACCGCTCATCGGCGTCGGCGACTGCGCAGATCCTGCAGCTGTTTTCGGCTCTGCTCGTCGGCGTCGGCAACTGTGCTGATCCTGTTGCTGTTTTCTGCTCTGCTCGTCGGCGACTGCGCTGGTCCTGCTGCTGTTTTCTGCACTGCTCATCGGCGTCGGTGACTGCGTTGATCCTGCTGCTGTTTTCTGCTCTGCTCGTTGGCGTCCGCGACTGCGCTTCTCCTGCTGATTTTTAATGCTCTGCTCGTCGGCGTCTGCGACTGCGCTGGCCCTGCTGTTGTTTTCTTCTCTGCTCGTCGGCGTCTGCTCTGCTCGTCGGCGTCTGCGACTGCTCTGGTCCTGCTGCTGTTTTCTGCACTGCTAATCGGTGTCGGCGACTGCGCAGATCCTGCTGCTGTTTGCTGCTCTGCTCGTTGACGTCTGCGGCTGCGCATCTCCTGCTGCTTTTTTCTGCTCTGCTCATCGGCGTCAGCGACTGCGCTGGTCCTGCTGCTGTTTTCTGCTCTGCACGTCGGCGTCAGCGACTGGGCTGATCCTGCTGCTGTTTTCTTCTCTTCTCGTATGCATCAGCGAATGCGCTGATCCTGCTGCTGTTTCCTTCTCTGCTCGTCGGCGTCGGCGACTGCACTGTTCCTGCTGTTGTTTTCTGCTCTGATCGTCGGCGTCGTCGACTGCGCTGGTCCTGCTGCTCGTTTTCTTCTCTGCTCGTCGGTGTCTGCTCTGCTCGTCGGCGTCTACGACTGTGCTGGTCCTGCTGCTGTTTTCTGCTCTGCTCGTCGGCGTCTGCGCTGATCCTGCTACTGTTTTCTGCACTGCTAATCGGCGTCGGCGACTGCGATGATCCTGCAGCTGTTTTCGGCTCTGCTCGTCGGCGTCGGCAACTGCGCTGATCCTGCTGCTGTTTTCTGCTCTGCTCGTCGGCGACTGCGCTGGTCCTGCTGCTGTTTTCTGCACTGCTCATCGGCGTCGGCGACTGCGTTGATGCTGCTTCTGTTTTCTGCTCTGCTCATTGGCGTCTGCGACTGCGCATCTCCTGCTGCTTTTTTCTGCTCTGCTCTTCGGCGTCAGCGACTGCGCTGATCCTGCTGCTGTTTTCTGCTCTGCTCGACGGCGTCTGCGACTGCGCATCCCCTGATGCTGTTTTTTGCTCTGCTTGTCGGCGACTGCGCTGGTCCTGCTGCTGTTTTCTACTCTGCTCATCGCCTCGGCGACTGGGCTGATCCTGCTGCTGTTTTCTGCTCTTCTCGTTGACGTCTGCGACTGCGCATCTCCTGCTGCTTTTTTCTGCTCTGCTCGTCGGCGACTGCGACTGCGCTGGTCCTGCTGCTGTTTTCTGCACTGCTCATTCACATCGGCGACTGCGACTGCGGTGATCCTGCTGCTGTTTTCTGCTCTGCTCATTGGCGTCTGCCACTGGGCATCTCCTGCTGCTGTTTTTCGCTCTGCTCGTCGGCGACTGCGCAGATTCTGCTGCTGTTTTCTGCTCTGCTCGTCTGCGTCAGCGAATGCACTGATCCTGCTGCTGTTTTCCTCTCTGCTCGTCGGCGTCTGCGACTGCGCTGGTCCTGCTTCTGTTTTCTGCTCTGCTCGTAGGCGTAGGCGACTGCGCTGGTCCTGCTGCTGTTTTCTGCTCTGCTCATCGGCGACTGCGCTGGTCCTTCTGCTGTTTTCTGCACTGCTCATCGGCGTCGGCGACTGCTTTGATACTGCTGCTGTTTTCTTCTCTGCTCATCGGCGTCTGCTCTGCTCGTCGGCGTCTGCGACTGCGCTGGTCCCGCTGCTGTTTTCTGCTCTGCTCGTCGGTGACTGCTCTGGTCCTGCTGCTGTTTTCTGCACTGCTCATCGCGTCGGCGACTGCGCTGATCCTGCTACTGTTTTCTGCACTGCTAATCGGTGTCGGCGACTGCGCTGATTCTGCTGCTGTTTTCTGCCCTGCTCGTCTGCGTCAGCGAATGCACTGATCCTGCTGCTGTTTTCCTCTCTGCTCGTCGGCGTCTGCTCTGCTCGTCAGCGTCTGCGACTGCGCTGGTCCTGCTGCTGTTTTCTGCTCTGCTCGTAGGCGTCGGCGACTGCGCTGGTCCTGCTGCTGTATTCTGCTCTGCTCATCGGCGACTGCGCTGGTCCTTCTGCTGTTTTCTGCACTGCTCATCGGCGTCGGCGACTGCTTTGATCCTGCTGCTGTTTTCTTCTCTGCCCGTTGGCGTCTGCAACTGCACATCTCCTGCTGCTTTTTTCTGCTCTGCTCGTCGGTGTCTGCGACTGCGCTGGTCCTGCTGTTGTTTTCTTCTCTGCTCATCGGCGTCTGCTCTGCTCGTCGGCGTCTGCGACTGCGCTGGTCCCGCTGCTGTTTTCTGCTCTGCTCGTCGGTGACTGCTCTGGTCTTGCTGCTGTTTTCTGCACATCTCATCGGCGTCGGCGACTGCGCTGATCCTGCTACTGTTTTCTGCACAGCTAATCGGCGTCGGCGACTGCGCAGATCCTGCAGCTGTTTTCGGCTCTGCTCATCGGTGTCGGCAACTGCGCTGATCCTGCTGCTGTTTTCTGCTCTGCTGGTCGGCGACTGCGCAGATCCTGCAGCTGTTTTCGGCTCTGCTCATCGGCGTCGGCAACTGCGTTGATCCTGCTGCTGTTTTCTGCTCTGCTCGTTGGCGTCTGCGACTGCGCATGTCCTGCTGCTTTTTTCTGCTCTGCTCGTCAGCGACTGTGCTGATCCTGCTGCTGTTTTCTGCTCTGCTCGACGGCGTCTGCGACTGCGCATCCCCTGATGCTGTTTTTTGCTCTGCTTGTCGGCGACTGCGCTGGTCCTGCTGCTGTTTTCTACTCTGCTCATCGCCTCGGCGACTGGGCTGATCCTGCTGCTGTTTTCTGCTCTTCTCGTTGACGTCTGCGACTGCGCATCTCCTGCTGCTTTTTTCTGCTCTGCTCGTCGGCGACTGCGACTGCGCTGGTCCTGCTGCTGTTTTCTGCACTGCTCATTCACATCGGCGACTGCGACTGCGGTGATCCTGCTGCTGTTTTCTGCTCTGCTCATTGGCGTCTGCCACTGGGCATCTCCTGCTGCTGTTTTTCGCTCTGCTCGTCGGCGACTGCGCAGATTCTGCTGCTGTTTTCTGCTCTGCTCGTCTGCGTCAGCGAATGCACTGATCCTGCTGCTGTTTTCCTCTCTGCTCGTCGGCGTCTGCGACTGCGCTGGTCCTGCTTCTGTTTTCTGCTCTGCTCGTAGGCGTAGGCGACTGCGCTGGTCCTGCTGCTGTTTTCTGCTCTGCTCATCGGCGACTGCGCTGGTCCTTCTGCTGTTTTCTGCACTGCTCATCGGCGTCGGCGACTGCTTTGATACTGCTGCTGTTTTCTTCTCTGCTCATCGGCGTCTGCTCTGCTTGTCGGCGTCTGCGACTGCGCTGGTCCCGCTGCTGTTTTCTGCTCTGCTCGTCGGTGACTGCTCTGGTCCTGCTGCTGTTTTCTGCACTGCTCATCGGCGTCGGCGACTGCGCTGATCCTGCTACTGTTTTCTGCACTGCTAATCGGTGTCGGCGACTGCGCTGATTCTGCTGCTGTTTTCTGCCCTGCTCGTCTGCGTCAGCGAATGCACTGATCCTGCTGCTGTTTTCCTCTCTGCTCGTCGGCGTCTGCTCTGCTCGTCAGCGTCTGCGACTGCGCTGGTCCTGCTGCTGTTTTCTGCTCTGCTCGTAGGCGTCGGCGACTGCGCTGGTCCTGCTGCTGTATTCTGCTCTGCTCATCGGCGACTGCGCTGGTCCTTCTGCTGTTTTCTGCACTGCTCATCGGCGTCGGCGACTGCTTTGATCCTGCTGCTGTTTTCTTCTCTGCCCGTTGGCGTCTGCAACTGCACATCTCCTGCTGCTTTTTTCTGCTCTGCTCGTCGGCGTCTGCGACTGCGCTGGTCCTGCTGTTGTTTTCTTCTCTGCTCATCGGCGTCTGCTCTGCTCGTCGGCGTCTGCGACTGCGCTGGTCCCGCTGCTGTTTTCTGCTCTGCTCGTCGGTGACTGCTCTGGTCTTGCTGCTGTTTTCTGCACATCTCATCGGCGTCGGCGACTGCGCTGATCCTGCTACTGTTTTCTGCACAGCTAATCGGCGTCGGCGACTGCGCAGATCCTGCAGCTGTTTTCGGCTCTGCTCATCGGTGTCGGCAACTGCGCTGATCCTGCTGCTGTTTTCTGCTCTGCTGGTCGGCGACTGCGCAGATCCTGCAGCTGTTTTCGGCTCTGCTCATCGGCGTCGGCAACTGCGTTGATCCTGCTGCTGTTTTCTGCTCTGCTCGTTGGCGTCTGCGACTGCGCATGTCCTGCTGCTTTTTTCTGCTCTGCTCGTCAGCGACTGCGCTGATCCTGCTGCTGTTTTCTGCTCTGCTCGTCGGCGTCTGCGACTGCGCATCTCCTGCTGCTGTTTTCTGCTCTGCTCGTCTGCGTCTGCGACTGCACATTTTATGCTGCTGTTTTTTGCTCTACTCGTCGGTGACTGCGCTGGTCCTGCTGCTGTTTTCTGCTCTGCTCGTAGGCGTCGGCGACTGCGCTGGTCCTGCTGCTGTTTTCTGCACTGCTCATCGGCGTCGGCAACTGCTTTGATCCAGCTGCTGTTTTCTTCTCTGCTCGTTGGCGTCTGCGACTGCGAATCTCCTGCTGCTTTTTTCTGCTCTGCTCGTCGGCGTCTGCGACTGCGCTGCTCCTGCTGTTGTTTTCTTCTCTGCTCATCGGCGTCTGCTCTGCTCGTCGGCGTCTGCGACTGCGCTGGTCCCGCTGCTGTTTTCTGCTCTGCTTGTCGGTGACTGCTCTGGTCCTGCTGCTGTTTTCTGCACTGCTCACCGGCGTCGGCGACTACGCTGATCCTGCTACTGTTTTCTGCACTGCTAATCGGCGTCGGCGACTGCGCAGATCCTGCAGCTGTTTTCGGCTCTGCTCATCGGCGTCGGCAACTGCGCTGATCCTGCTGCTGTTTTCTGCTCTGCTCATCGGCGACTGTGCTGGTCCTGCTGCTGTTTTCTGCACTGCTCATCTGCGTCGGCGACTGCGTTGATCCTGCTGCTGTTTTCTGCTCTGCTCGTTGGCGTCTGCGACTGCGCTTCTCCTGTTGCTTTTGAATGCACTGCTCGTCGGCGTCTGCGACTGCGCTGGCCCTGCTGTTGTTTTCTTCTGTGCTCGTCGGCGTCTGCTCTGCTCGTCGGCGTCTGCGACTGCTCTGGTCCTGCTGCTGTTTTCTGCACTGCTCATCGGCGTCGGCGACTGCGCTGATCCTGCAAATGTTTTCTGCACTGCTAATCGGCGTCGGCGACTGCGCAGATCCTGCAGCTGTTTTCGGCTCTGCTCGTCGGCGTCAGCAACTGCGTTGATCCTGCTGCTGTTTTCTGCTCTGCTCGTTGGCGTCTGCGACTGCGCATGTCCTGCTGCTTTTTTCTGCTCTGCTCGTCAGCGACTGCGCTGATCCTGCTGCTGTTTTCTGCTCTGCTCGTCGGCGTCTGCGACTGCGCATCTCTTGCTGCTGTTTTCTGCTCTGCTCGTCTGCGTCTGCGACTGCGCATTTTATGCTGCAGTTTTTTGCTCTGCTCGTCGGTGACTGCGCTGGTCCTGCTGATGTTTTCTGCGCTGCTCGTCGCCGTTGGCGACTGCGCTAGTCCTGCTGTTGTTTTCTGCTCTGATCGTCGGCGTCGGCGACTGCGCTGGTCCTGCCGCTGTTTTCTTCTCTGCTCGTCGGCGTCTGCTCTGCTCGTCGGCGTCTGAGCTGGTCCTGCTGCTGTTTTCTGCACTGCTCATCGGCGACTGCGACTGGGCTGATCCTGCTGCTGTTGTCTGCACTGCTAATCGGCGTCAGCGACTGCACTGATCCTGCTGCTGTTTTCTGCTCTGCTCGTAGGCTTCGGCGACTGCGCTGGTCCTGCTGCTTTTTTCTGCTCTGCTCGTAGGCTTCGGCGACTGCGCTGATCCTGCTGATGTTTTCTTCTCTTCTCGTCTGCGTCAGCGAATGCTCTGATCCTCCTGCTGTTTCCTGCACTGCTCGTCGGCGACGGCGACTGCACTGGTCCTGCTGTTGTTTTCTGCTCTGATCGTCGGCGTCTGCGACTGCGCTGGTCCTGCTGCTGTTTTCTGCTCTGCTCGTCGGCGACTGCGCTGGTCCTGCTGCTATTTTGTGCACTGCTCATCGGCGTCGGCGACTGCGCTGGTCCTGCTGTTGTTTTCGCCTGTGCTCGTCGGCGTCTGCGACTGCGCTGGTCCTGCTGCTGTTTTCTGCTCTGCTCGTCGGCGACTGCGCTGGTCCTGCTGCTGTTTTCTGCACTGCTCATCGGCGTCGGCGACTGCGCTGATCCTGCTGCTGTTTTCTTCTCTGCTCGTTGGCGTCTGCGACTGCGCATCTCCTTCTGCTTTTTTCTGCTCTGCTCGTCAGCGTCAGCGACTGCGCTGATCCTGCTGCTGTTTTCTGCTCTGCTCGTCGGCGTCTGCGACAGCGCTGGTCCTGCTGCTGTTTTTTGCTCTGCTCGTCGGCGTCAGCGACTGCGCTGATCCTGCTGCTGTTTTCTGCTCTGCTCGCCGGCATCGGCGACTGCGCTGATCCTTCTGCTGCTTTCTGCTCTGCTCGTCGGCGACTGCGCTGGTCCTGCTGCTGTTTTCTGCACTGCTCATCGGCGTCGGCGACTGTGCTGATCCTGCTGCTGTTTTCTGCTCTGCTCGTAGGCGTCGGCGACTGCGCTGGTCCTGCTGCTGTTTTCTGCTCTGCTCTTCGGTGACTGCTCTGGTTCTTCTGCTGTTTTCTGCACTGCTCATCGGCGTCGGCGACTGCGCTGTTCCTGCTACTGTTTTCTGCACTGCTAATCGGCGTTGGCGACTGCGATGATCCTGCAGCTGTTTTCGGCTCTGCTCGTCGGCGTCGGCAACTGCGCTGATCCTGCTGCTGTTTTCTGCTCTGCTTGTCGGCGACTGCGCTGGTCCTGCTGCTGTTTTCTGCACTGCTCATCGGCGTCGGCGACTGCGTTGATCCTGCTGCTGTTTTCTGCTCTGCTCGTTGGCGTCTGCGACTGCGCATCTCCTGCTGCTTTTTTCTGCTCTGCTCTTCGGCGTCAGCGACTGCGCTGATCCTGCTGCTGTTTTCTGCTCGGCTCGTCGGCGTCTGCGACTGCGCATCTCCTGCTGCTGTTTTTTGCTCTGCTCGTCGGTGACTGCGCTGGTCCTGCTGCTGTTTTCTGCTCTGCTCATCGCGTCTGCGACTGGGCTGATCCTGCTGCTGTTTTCTGCTCTGCTCGTAGGCGTCGGCGACTGCGCTGGTCCTGCTGCTGTTTTCTGCTCTGCTCTTCGGTGACTGCTCTGGTTCTTCTGCTGTTTTCTGCACTGCTCATCGGCGTCGGCGACTGCGCTGTTCCTGCTACTGTTTTCTGCTCTGCTCGTCAGCGTCTGCAACTGCGCTGATCCTGCTGCTGTTTCCTGCTCTGCTCGTAGGTGTCGGCGACTGCGCTGGTCCTGCTGCTGTTTTCTGCTCTGCTCTTCGGTGACTGCTCTGGTTCTTCTGCTGTTTTCTGCACTGCTAATCGGCGTCGGCGACTGCGTTGATCCTGCTGCTGTTTTCTGCTCTGCTCGTTGGCGTCTGCGACTAAGCATCTCCTGCTGCTTTTTTCTGCTCTGCTCTTCGGCGTCAGCGACTGCGCTGATCCTGCTGCTGTTTTCTGCTCGGCTCGTCAGCGTCTGCGACTGCGCATCTCCTGCTGCTGTTTTTTGCTCTGCTCGTCGGCGACTGCGCTGGTCCTGCTGCTGTTTTCTGCTCTGCTCATCGCGTCTGCGACTGGGCTGATCCTGCTGCTGTTTTCTGCTCTTCTCGTTGGAGTCTGCGACTGAGCATCTCCTGCTGCTTTTTTCTGCTCTGCTCGTCGGCGTCAGCAACTGCGCTGATCCTGCTGCTGTTTCCTGCTCTGCTCGTCGGCGACTGCGACTGCGCTGATCCTGCTGCTGTTTTCTGCTCTGCTCGTCGGCGACTGCGCTGGTCCTGCTGCTGTTTTCTGCACTGCTCATCGGCGTCGGCGATTGTGCTGATCCTGCTGCTGTTTTCTGCTCGGCTCGTCGGCGTCTGCGACTGCGCATCTCCTGCTGCTGTTTTTTGCTCTGCTCGTCGGCGACTGCGCTGCTCCTGCTGCTGTTTTCTGCTCTGCTCATCGCGTCTGCGACTGGGCTGATCCTGCTGCTGTTTTCTGCTCTTCTCGTTGGCGTCTGCGACTGAGCATCTCCTGCTGCTTTTTTCTGCTCTGCTCGTCGGCGTCAGCAACTGCGCTGATCCTGCTGCTGTTTTCTGCTCTGCTCGTCAGCGTCTGCAACTGCGCTGATCCTGCTGCTGTTTCCTGCTCTGCTCGTCGGCGACTGCAACTGCGCTGGTCCTGCTGCTGTTTTCTGCACTGCTCATCGGCGTCGGCGACTGCATTGATCCTGCTGCTGTTTTCTGCTCTGCTCGTCTGCGTCAGCGAATGCACTGATCCTGCTGAGTTTTCCTCTCTGCTCATCGGCGTCTGCTCTTCTCGTCGGCGTCTGCGACTGCACTGGTCCTGCTGCTGTTTTCTGCTCTGCTCGTAGGCGTCGGCGACTGCGCTGGTCCTGCTGCTGTTTTCTGCTCTTCTCATCGGCGACTGCGCTGGTCCTGCTGCTGTTTTCTGCACTGCTCATCGCCGTCGGCGACTGCTTTGACCCTGCTGCTGTTTTCTTCTCTGCTCGTTGGGTCTGGGACTGCGCATCTCCTGCTGCTTTTTTCTGCTCTGCTCGTCGTTGTCTGTGACTGCACTGGTCCTGCTGTTGTTTTCTTCTCTATTCATCAGCGTCTGCTCTGCTCGTCAGCGTCTGCAACTGCGCTGGTCCTGCTGCTGTTTTCCGCTCTGCTTGTCGGTGACTGCTCTGGTCCTGCTGCGTTTTTCTGCACTGCTCATCGGCGTCGGCGACTGCGCTGATCCTGCTACTGTTTTCTGCACTGCTAATCGTCGTCGGCGACTGCGCAGATCCTGCTGCTGTTTTCTGCACTGCTCATCGGCGTCGGCGACTGCGTTGATCCTGCTGCTGTTTTTTGCTCTGCTCGTCGGTGACTGCGCTGGTCCTGCTGCTGTTTTCTGCTCTGCTCGTTGGTGTCTGCGACTGCGCAGATCCTGCTGCTGATTTCTGCTCTACTCGTCGTCATCTGCGACTGCACATCTACTGCTGCTGTTTTCTGCTCTGCTCGTTGGCGTCTGCGACTGCGCATTTCCTGCTGCTGTTTTTTGCTCTGCTCGTCGGTGACTGCGCTGGTCCTGCTGCTGTTTTCTGCGCTGCTCGTCGCCGTCGGCGACTGCGCTGGTCCTGCTGTTGTTTTCTGCTCTGATCGTCGGCGTCGGCGACTGCGCTGGTCCTGCCGCTGTTTTCTTCTCTGCTCGTCGGCGTCTGCTCTGCTCGTCGGCGTCTGTGCTGGTCCTGCTGCTTTTTTCTGCTCTGGTCGTCGGCGTCGGCAATTGCGTTGATCCTGCTGCTGTTTTCTGCTCTGCTCGTTGGCGTCAGCGACTGGGCTGGTCCTGCTGTTGTTTTCTGCTCTGATTGTCGGCGTCGGCGACTGCGCTGGTCCTGCTGCTGTTTTCTGCTCTGCTCGTCGGCGTCAGCGACTGGGCTGGTCCTGCTGTTGTTTTCTGCTCTGATTGTCGGCGTCGGCGACTGCGCTGGTCCTGCTGCTGTTTTCTTCGCTGCTCGTCGGCGTCTGCTCTGCTCGTCGGCGTCTGCGCCTGCGCTGGTCCTGCTGCTGTTTTCTGCTCTGCTCGTCGGCGACTGCGCTGGTCCTGCTGATGTTTTGTGCACTGCTCATCGGCGTCAGCCACTGCGCTGGTCCTGCTGTTGTTTTCGCCTTTGCTCGTCGGCGTCTGCGACTGCGCTGGACCTGCTGCTGTTTTCTGCTCTGCTCGTTGGCGACTGCACTGGTCCTGCTGCTGTTTTCTGCACTGCTCATCGGCGTTGGCAAGTGTGCTGATCCTGCTGCTGTTTTCTTCTCTGCTCGTTGGCGTCTGCGACTGCGCATCTCCTGCTGCTTTTTTCTGATCTGCTCGTCGGCGTCAGCGACTGCGCTGATCCTGCTGCTGTTTTCTGCTCTGCTCGTCGGCGTCTGCCACTGCACATATCCTGCTGCTGTTTTTTGCTCTGCTCATCGGCGTTGGCGACTGCGCTGGTCCTTCTGCTGTTTTCTGCTCTTCTCGTCGGCGACTGCGCTTGTCCTGCTGCTGTTTTCTTCACTGCTCATCGGCGTCGGCGACTGCATTGATCCTGCTGCTGTTTTCTGCTCTGCTCGTTGGAGTCTGCGACTGCGCATCTCCTGCTGCTTTTTTCTGCTCTGCTCGTCGGCGTCAGCGACTGCGCTGATCCTGCTGCTGTTTTCTGCTCTGCTCGTCGGCGTCTGCGACTCCGCATCTCCTGCTGCTGTTTTTTGCTCTGCTCGTCGGCGTCAGCGACTGGGCTCATCCTGCTGCTGTTTTCTGCTCTGCTCGTCTGCGTCAGCGAATGCGCTGATCCTGCTGCTGTTTCCTGCTCTGCTCTTCGCCGTCGGCGACTGCATTGGTCCTGCTGATGTTTTCTTCTCTGCTCGTTGGCGTCTGCTCTGCTCGTCGGAGTCTTCGACTGCGCTGGTCCTGCTGCTGTTTTCTGCTCTGCTCGTCGGCGACTGCGCTGGTCCTGCTGCTGTTTTCTGCACTGCTCATCGGTGTCAGCGACTGCGCTGGTCCTGCTGTTGTTTTCGCCTCTGCTCGTCAGCGTCTGATCTGCTCGTCGACGTCTGCCACTGCCCTGGTCCTGCTGCTTTTTTCTGCTCTGCTCGTTGGCGACAGCGCTGGTCCTGCTGTTGTTTTCGCCTCTGCTCGTTGGCGTCTTCTCTGCTCATCGGCGTCTGCGACTGCGCTGGTCGTGCTGCTGTTTTCTGCTCTGCTCGTCGGCGACTGCGCTGGTCCTGCTGCTGTTTTCTGCACTGGTCATCAGCGTCGGCGACTGCACTGATCCTGCTGCTGTTTTCTGCTCTGCTCGTCGGTGACTGCGCTGGTCCTGCTGCTGTTTTCTGCGCTTCTCGTCGCCGTTGGCGACTGCGCTGGTCCTGCTGTTGTTTTCTGCTCTGATCGTCGGCGTCGGCGACTGCGCTGGTCCTGCCGCTGTTTTCTTCTATGCTCGTCGGCGTCTGCTCTGCTCGTCGGCGTCTGAGCTGGTCCTGCTGCTGTTTTCTGCATGGCTCATCGGCGACTGCGCTGATCCTGCTGCTGTTTTCTGCTCTGCTCGTAGGCGTCGGCGACTGCGCTGATCCTGCTGCTGTTGTCTGCACTGCTAATCGGCGTCAGCGACTGCGCTGATCCTGCTGCTGTTTTCTGCTCTGCTCGTAGGCTTCGGTGACTGCACTGGTCCTGCTGCTTTTTTCTGCTCTGCTCGTCGGCGTCGGCGACTGCGTTGATCCTGCTGATGTTTTCTGCTCTGCTCGTTGCCGTCTGCGGCTGCGCATCTCCTGCTGCTTTGTTCTGCTCTGCTCATTGGCGTCAGTGACTGGGCTGATCCTGCTGCTGTTTTCTTCTCTTCTCGTCTGCGTGAGCGAATACGCTGATCCTGCTGCTGTTTCCTGCACTGCTCGTCGGCGTCGGCGACTGCACTAGTCCTGCTGTTGTTTTCTGCTCTGATCGTCGGCGTCGGCGACTGCGCTGGTCCTGCTGCTGTTTTCTTCTCTGCTTGTCGGTGTCTGCTCTGCTCGTCGGCGTCTGCGACTGCGCTGGTCCTGCTGCTGTTTTCTGCTCTGCTCGTCGGCGACTGCGCTGGTCCTGCTGCTATTTTGTGCAATGCTCATCGGCGTCGGCGACTGCGCTGGTCCTGCTGCTGTTTTATGCTCTGCTCGTCAGCGACTGCGCTGGTCCTGCTGCTGTTTTCTGCACTGCTCATCGGCGTCGGCGACTGCGCTGATCCTGCTGCTGTTTTCTTCTCTGCTCGTTGGCGTCTGCGACTGCGCATCTCCTGCTGCTTTTTTCTGCTCTGCTCGTCGGCGTCTGCGACTGCGCATCTCCTGCTGCTGTTTTCTGCTCTGCTCGTCGGCGTCTGCGACAGCGCTGGTCCTGCTGCTGTTTTTTGCTCTGCTCGTCGGCGTCAGCGACTGCGCTGATCCTGCTGCTCTTTTCTGCTCTGCTCGTCGGCGTCGGCGACTGCGCTGGTCCTGCTGCTGTTTTCTGCTCTGCTCGCCGGTATCGGCGACTGCGCTGATCCTGCTGCTGCTTTCTGCTCTGCTCGTCCGCGACTGCGCTGGTCCTGCTGCTGTTTTCTGCACTGCTCATCGGCGTCAGCGACTGTGCTGATCATGCTGCTGTTTTCTGCTCTGCTCGTAGGCATCAGCGAATGCGCTGATCCTGCTGCTGTTTCCTGCTCTACTCTTCGCCGTCGGCGACTGTGCTGGTCCTGCTGCTGTTTTCTTCTCTGCTCGTTGGCGTCTGCTCTGCTCGTTGGAGTCTGCGACTGCGCTGGTCCTGCTTCTGTTTTCTTTCTGCTCGTCGGCGACTGTGCTGGTCCTGCTGCTGTTTTCTGCACTGCTCATCGGCGTCGGCGACTGCACTGGTACTGCTGTTGTTTTCGCCTCTGCTCGTCGGCGTCTGATCTGCTCGTCTGTGTCTGCCACTGTGCTGGTACTGCTGCTTTTTTCTGCTCTGCTCGTTGGCGACTGCGCTGGTCCTGCTGTTGTTTTCGCCTCTGCTCGTCGGCGTCTGCTCTGCTCGTCGGCGTCTGAGACTGTGCTGGTCCTGCTGCTGTTTTCTGCTCTGCTCATCGGTGTCGGCGACTGCGCTGATCCTGCTGCTGTTTTCTGCTCTGCTCGTCGGCGTCTGCAACTGCGCTGATCCTGCTGCTGTTTCCTGCTCTGCTCGTCGGCGTTGGCGACTGCGCTGATCCTTCTACTCTTTTCTGCTCTGCTCGTTGGCGACTGCACTGGTCCTGCTGCTGTTATCCGCACTGCTCATCGGCGTCGGCGACTGCGCTGGTCCTGCTGCTGTTTTCTGCTCTTCTCGTTGGCGACTGCGCTGGTCCTGCTGCTGTTTTCTTCACTGCTCATCGGCGTCGGCGACTGCGTTGATCCTGCTGCTGTTTTCTGCTCTGCTCGTTGGCGTCTGCGACTGCGCATCTCCTGCTGCTGTTTTCTTCTCTGCTCGTTGGCGTCTGCTCTGCTCGTGGGCGTCTGAGCTGGTCCTGCTGCTGTTTTCTGCACTGCTCATCGGCGACTGCGCTGGTCCTGCTGCTGTTTTCTGCTCTGCTCATTGGCGTCAGCGACTGGGCTCATCCTTCTGCTGTTTTCTGCTCTGCTCGTCTGCGTCAGCGAATGCGCTGATCCTGCTGCTGTTTCCTGCTCTGCTCTTCGCCGTCGGCGACTGCGCTGGTCCTGCTGCTGTTTTCTTCTCTGCTCGTCGGAGTCTGCGACTGCGCTGGTCCTGCTGCTGTTTTTTGCTCTGCTCGTTGGCGACTGCGCTGGTCCTGCTGCTGTTTTCTGCACTGCTCATCGGCGTCGGCGACTGCGTTGATCCTGCTGCTGTTTTCTGCTCTGCTCGTTGGCGTCGGTGACTGCGCTGGTCCTGCTGCTGTTTTCTGCTCTGCTCGTAGGCGTCGGCGACTGCGCTGGTCCTGCTGCTGTTTTTTGCTCTTCTCGTTGGCGACAGCGCTGGTCCTGCTGCTGTTTTCTTCACTGCTCATCGGCGTCGGCGACTGCGTTGATCCTGCTGCTGTTTTCTGCTCTGCTCGTTGGCGTCTGCGACTGCGCATCTCCTGCTGCTGTTTCCTTCTCTGCTCGTTGGCGTCTGCTCTGCTCGTGGGCGTCTGAGCTGGTCCTGCTGCTGTTTTCTGCACTGCTCATCGGCGACTGCGCTGGTCCTGCTGCTGTTTTCTGCTCTGCTCATTGGCGTCAGCGACTGGGCTCATCCTTCTGCTGTTTTCTGCTCTGCTCGTCTGCGTCAGCGAATGCGCTGATCCTGCTGCTGTTTCCTGCTCTGCTCCTCGCCGTCGGCGACTGCGCTGGTCCTGCTGCTGTTTTCTTCTCTGCTCGTTGGCGTCTGCTCTGCTTGTCGGAGTCTGCGACTGCGCTGGTCCTGCTGCTGTTTTCTGCACTGCTCATCGGCGTCGGCGACTGCACTGGTCCTGCTGTTGTTTTCGCCTCTGCTCGTCGGCGTCTGATCTGCTCGTCGGCGTCTGCCACTGCGCTGGTCCTGCTGCTTTTTTCTGCTCTGCTCGTTGGCGACTGCGCTGGTCCTGCTGTTGTTTTCGCCTCTGCTCGTCGGCGTCTGCTCTGCTCATCGGCGTCTGAGACTGCGCTGGTCCTGCTGCTGTTTTCTGCACTGGTCATCAGCATCGGCAACTGCGCTGATCCTGCTGCTGTTTTCTGCTCTGCTCGTCGGTGACTGCGCTGGTCCTGCTGCTGTTTTCTGCTCTGCTCGTTGGTGTCTGCGACTGCGCAGATCCTGCTGCTGATTTCTGCTCTACTCGTCGTCATCTGCGACTGCACATCTACTGCTGCTGTTTTCTGCTCTGCTCGTTGGCGTCTGCGACTGCGCATTTCCTGCTGCTGTTTTTTGCTCTGCTCGTCGGTGACTGCGCTGGTCCTGCTGCTGTTTTCTGCGCTGCTCGTCGCCGTCGGCGACTGCGCTGGTCCTGCTGTTGTTTTCTGCTCTGATCGTCGGCGTCGGCGACTGCGCTGGTCCTGCCGCTGTTTTCTTCTCTGCTCGTCGGCGTCTGCTCTGCTCGTCGGCGTCTGCGCTGGTCCTGCTGCTTTTTTCTGCTCTGGTCGTCGGCGTCGGCAATTGCGTTGATCCTGCTGCTGTTTTCTGCTCTGCTCGTTGGCGTCTGCGCATCTCCTGCTGCTTTTTTCTGCTCTGCTCGTCGGAGTCAGCGACTGCGCTGGTCCTGCTGCTGTTTTCTGCTCTGCTCGTCGGCGTCAGCGACTGGGCTGGTCCTGCTGTTGTTTTCTGCTCTGATTGTCGGCGTCGGCGACTGCGCTGGTCCTGCTGCTGTTTTCTTCTCTGCTCGTCGGCGTCTGCTCTGCTCGTCGGCGTCTGCGCCTGCGCTGGTCCTGCTGCTGTTTTCTGCTCTGCTGGTCGGCGACTGCGCTGGTCCTGCTGATGTTTTGTGCACTGCTCATCGGCGTCAGCCACTGCGCTGGTCCTGCTGTTG
This sequence comes from Nothobranchius furzeri, assembly GCF_043380555.1. Classification (NCBI taxonomy): domain Eukaryota; kingdom Metazoa; phylum Chordata; class Actinopteri; order Cyprinodontiformes; family Nothobranchiidae; genus Nothobranchius; species Nothobranchius furzeri. Next base: position 30,571,813 of record NC_091748.1, read on the forward strand.
TTTTCGCCTTTGCTCGTCGGCGTCTGCGACTGCGCTGGACCTGCTGCTGTTTTCTGCTCTGCTCGTTGGCGACTGCACTGGTCCTGCTGCTGTTTTCTGCACTGCTCATCGGCGTTGGCAAGTGTGCTGATCCTGCTGCTGTTTTCTTCTCTGCTCGTTGGCGTCTGCGACTGCGCATCTCCTGCTGCTTTTTTCTGATCTGCTCGTCGGCGTCAGCGACTGCGCTGATCCTGCTGCTGTTTTCTGCTCTGCTCGTCGGCGTCTGCCACTGCACATATCCTGCTGCTGTTTTTTGCTCTGCTCATCGGCGTTGGCGACTGCGCTGGTCCTTCTGCTGTTTTCTGCTCTTCTCGTCGGCGACTGCGCTTGTCCTGCTGCTGTTTTCTTCACTGCTCATCGGCGTCGGCGACTGCATTGATCCTGCTGCTGTTTTCTGCTCTGCTCGTTGGAGTCTGCGACTGCGCATCTCCTGCTGCTTTTTTCTGCTCTGCTCGTCGGCGTCAGCGACTGCGCTGATCCTGCTGCTGTTTTCTGCTCTGCTCGTCGGCGTCTGCGACTCCGCATCTCCTGCTGCTGTTTTTTGCTCTGCTCGTCGGCGTCAGCGACTGGGCTCATCCTGCTGCTGTTTTCTGCTCTGCTCGTCTGCGTCAGCGAATGCGCTGATCCTGCTGCTGTTTCCTGCTCTGCTCTTCGCCGTCGGCGACTGCATTGGTCCTGCTGATGTTTTCTTCTCTGCTCGTTGGCGTCTGCTCTGCTCGTCGGAGTCTTCGACTGCGCTGGTCCTGCTGCTGTTTTCTGCTCTGCTCGTCGGCGACTGCGCTGGTCCTGCTGCTGTTTTCTGCACTGCTCATCGGTGTCAGCGACTGCGCTGGTCCTGCTGTTGTTTTCGCCTCTGCTCGTCGGCGTCTGATCTGCTCGTCGACGTCTGCCACTGCCCTGGTCCTGCTGCTTTTTTCTGCTCTGCTCGTTGGCGACTGCGCTGGTCCTGCTGTTGTTTCCGCCTCTGCTCGTCGGCGTCTGCTCTGCTCGTTGGCGTCAGCGACTGCGCTGGTCCTGTTGGTGTTTTCTGCACTGCTCATCGGCGTCGGCGACTGCGCTGGTCCTGCTGTTGTTTTCGCCTCTGCTCGTTGGCGTCTTCTCTGCTCATCGGCGTCTGCGACTGCGCTGGTCGTGCTGCTGTTTTCTGCTCTGCTCGTCGGCGACTGCGCTGGTCCTGCTGCTGTTTTCTGCACTGGTCATCAGCGTCGGCGACTGCACTGATCCTGCTGCTGTTTTCTGCTCTGCTCGTCGGTGACTGCGCTGGTCCTGCTGCTGTTTTCTGCGCTTCTCGTCGCCGTTGGCGACTGCGCTGATCCTGCTGCTGTTTTCTGCTCTGCTCGTCGGCGTCTGCGACTCCGCATCTCCTGCTGCTGTTTTTTGCTCTGCTCGTCGGCGTCAGCGACTGGGCTCATCCTGCTGCTGTTTTCTGCTCTGCTCGTCTGCGTCAGCGAATGCGCTGATCCTGCTGCTGTTTCCTGCTCTGCTCTTCGCCGTCGGCGACTGCATTGGTCCTGCTGATGTTTTCTTCTCTGCTCGTTGGCGTCTGCTCTGCTCGTCGGAGTCTTCGACTGCGCTGGTCCTGCTGCTGTTTTCTGCTCTGCTCGTCGGCGACTGCGCTGGTCCTGCTGCTGTTTTCTGCACTGCTCATCGGTGTCAGCGACTGCGCTGGTCCTGCTGTTGTTTTCGCCTCTGCTCGTCGGCGTCTGATCTGCTCGTCGACGTCTGCCACTGCCCTGGTCCTGCTGCTTTTTTCTGCTCTGCTCGTTGGCGACTGCGCTGGTCCTGCTGTTGTTTCCGCCTCTGCTCGTCGGCGTCTGCTCTGCTCGTTGGCGTCAGCGACTGCGCTGGTCCTGTTGGTGTTTTCTGCACTGCTCATCGGCGTCGGCGACTGCGCTGGTCCTGCTGTTGTTTTCGCCTCTGCTCGTTGGCGTCTTCTCTGCTCATCGGCGTCTGCGACTGCGCTGGTCGTGCTGCTGTTTTCTGCTCTGCTCGTCGGCGACTGCGCTGGTCCTGCTGCTGTTTTCTGCACTGGTCATCAGCGTCGGCGACTGCACTGATCCTGCTGCTGTTTTCTGCTCTGCTCGTCGGTGACTGCGCTGGTCCTGCTGCTGTTTTCTGCGCTTCTCGTCGCCGTTGGCGACTGCACTGGTCCTGCTGTTGTTTTCTGCTCTGATCGTCGGCGTCGGCGACTGCGCTGGTCCTGCCGCTGTTTTCTTCTATGCTCGTCGGCGTCTGCTCTGCTCGTCGGCGTCTGAGCTGGTCCTGCTGCTGTTTTCTGCATGGCTCATCGGCGACTGCGCTGATCCTGCTGCTGTTTTCTGCTCTGCTCGTAGGCGTCGGCGACTGCGCTGATCCTGCTGCTGTTGTCTGCACTGCTAATCGGCGTCAGCGACTGCGCTGATCCTGCTGCTGTTTTCTGCTCTGCTCGTAGGCTTCGGTGACTGCACTGGTCCTGCTGCTTTTTTCTGCTCTGCTCGTCGGCGTCGGCGACTGCGTTGATCCTGCTGATGTTTTCTGCTCTGCTCGTTGCCGTCAGCGGCTGCGCATCTCCTGCTGCTTTGTTCTGCTCTGCTCATTGGCGTCAGTGACTGGGCTGATCCTGCTGCTGTTTTCTTCTCTTCTCGTCTGCGTGAGCGAATACGCTGATCCTGCTGCTGTTTCCTGCACTGCTCGTCGGCGTCGGCGACTGCACTAGTCCTGCTGTTGTTTTCTGCTCTGATCGTCAGCGTCGGCGACTGCGCTGGTCCTGCTGCTGTTTTCTTCTCTGCTCGTCGGTGTCTGCTCTGCTCGTCGGCGTCTGCGACTGCGCTGGTCCTGCTGCTGTTTTCTGCTCTGCTCGTCGGCGACTGCGCTGGTCCTGCTGCTATTTTGTGCAATGCTCATCGGCGTCGGCGACTGCGCTGGTCCTGCTGCTGTTTTATGCTCTGCTCGTCAGCGACTGCGCTGGTCCTGCTGCTGTTTTCTGCACTGCTCATCGGCGTCGGCGACTGCGCTGATCCTGCTGCTGTTTTCTTCTCTGCTCGTTGGCGTCTGCGACTGCGCATCTCCTGCTGCTTTTTTCTGCTCTGCTCGTCGGCGTCTGCGACTGCGCATCTCCTGCTGCTGTTTTCTGCTCTGCTCGTCGGCGTCTGCGACAGCGCTGGTCCTGCTGCTGTTTTTTGCTCTGCTCGTCGGCGTCAGCGACTGCGCTGATCCTGCAGCTCTTTTCTGCTCTGCTCGTCGGCGTCGGCGACTGCGCTGGTCCTGCTGCTGTTTTCTGCTCTGCTCGCCGGTATCGGCGACTGCGCTGATCCTGCTGCTGCTTTCTGCTCTGCTCGTCCGCGACTGCGCTGGTCCTGCTGCTGTTTTCTGCACTGCTCGTCGGCGACTGTGCTGATCATGCTGCTGTTTTCTGCTCTGCTCGTAGGCATCAGCGAATGCGCTGATCCTGCTGCTGTTTCCTGCTCTGCTCTTCGCCGTCGGCGACTGTGCTGGTCCTGCTGCTGTTTTCTTCTCTGCTCGTTGGCGTCTGCTCTGCTCGTTGGAGTCTGCGACTGCGCTGGTCCTGCTTCTGTTTTCTTTCTGCTCGTCGGCGACTGTGCTGGTCCTGCTGCTGTTTTCTGCACTGCTCATCGGCGTCGGCGACTGCACTGGTACTGCTGTTGTTTTCGCCTCTGCTCGTCGGCGTCTGATCTGCTCGTCTGTGTCTGCCACTGTGCTGGTACTGCTGCTTTTTTCTGCTCTGCTCGTTGGCGACTGCGCTGGTCCTGCTGTTGTTTTCGCCTCTGCTCGTCGGCGTCTGCTCTGCTCGTCGGCGTCTGAGACTGTGCTGGTCCTGCTGCTGTTTTCTGCTCTGCTCATCGGTGTCGGCGACTGCGCTGATCCTGCTGCTGTTTTCTGCTCTGCTCGTCGGCGTCTGCAACTGCGCTGATCCTGCTGCTGTTTCCTGCTCTGCTTGTCGGCGTTGGCGACTGCGCTGATCCTTCTACTCTTTTCTGCTCTGCTCGTTGGCGACTGCACTAGTCCTGCTGCTGTTATCTGCACTGCTCATCGGCGTCGGCGACTGCGCTGGTCCTGCTGCTGTTTTCTGCTCTTCTCGTTGGCGACTGCGCTGGTCCTGCTGCTGTTTTCTTCACTGCTCATCGGCGTCGGCGACTGCGTTGATCCTGCTGCTGTTTTCTGCTCTGCTCGTTGGCGTCTGCGACTGCGCATCTCCTGCTGCTGTTTTCTTCTCTGCTCGTTGGCGTCTGCTCTGCTCGTGGGCGTCTGAGCTGGTCCTGCTGCTGTTTTCTGCACTGCTCATCGGCGACTGCGCTGGTCCTGCTGCTGTTTTCTGCTCTGCTCATTGGCGTCAGCGACTGGGCTCATCCTTCTGCTGTTTTCTGCTCTGCTCGTCTGCGTCAGCGAATGCGCTGATCCTGCTGCTGTTTCCTGCTCTGCTCTTCGCCGTCGGCGACTGCGCTGGTCCTGCTGCTGTTTTCTTCTCTGCTCGTTGGCGTCTGCTCTGCTCGTCGGAGTCTGCGACTGCGCTGGTCCTGCTGCTGTTTTCTGCTCTGCTCGTTGGCGACTGCGCTGGTCCTGCTGCTGTTTTCTGCACTGCTCATCGGCGTCGGCGACTGCGTTGATCCTGCTGCTGTTTTCTGCTCTGCTCGTTGGCGTCGGTGACTGCGCTGGTCCTGCTGCTGTTTTCTGCTCTGCTCGTAGGCGTCGGCGACTGCGCTGGTCCTGCTGCTGTTTTTTGCTCTTCTCGTTGGCGACAGCGCTGGTCCTGCTGCTGTTTTCTTCACTGCTCATCGGCGTCGGCGACTGCGTTGATCCTGCTGCTGTTTTCTGCTCTGCTCGTTGGCGTCTGCGACTGCGCATCTCCTGCTGCTGTTTCCTTCTCTGCTCGTTGGCGTCTGCTCTGCTCGTGGGCGTCTGAGCTGGTCCTGCTGCTGTTTTCTGCACTGCTCATCGGCGACTGCGCTGGTCCTGCTGCTGTTTTCTGCTCTGCTCATTGGCGTCAGCGACTGGGCTCATCCTTCTGCTGTTTTCTGCTCTGCTCGTCTGCGTCAGCGAATGCGCTGATCCTGCTGCTGTATCCTGCTCTGCTCTTCGCCGTCGGCGACTGCGCTGGTCCTGCTGCTGTTTTCTTCTCTGCTCGTTGGCGTCTGCTCTGCTTGTCGGAGTCTGCGACTGCGCTGGTCCTGCTGCTGTTTTCTGCTCTGCTCGTTGGCGACTGCGCTGGTCCTGCTGCTGTTTTCTGCACTGCTCATCGGCGTCGGCGACTGCACTGGTCCTGCTGTTGTTTTAGCCTCTGCTCGTCGGCGTCTGATCTGCTCGTCGGCGTCTGCCACTGCGCTGGTCCTGCTGCTTTTTTCTGCTCTGCTCGTTGGCGACTGCGCTGGTCCTGCTGTTGTTTTCGCCTCTGCTCGTCGGCGTCTGCTCTGCTCATCGGCGTCTGAGACTGCGCTGGTCCTGCTGCTGTTTTCTGCTCTGCTCGTCGGCGACTGCGCTGGTCCTGCTGCTGTTTTCTGCACTGGTCATCAGCATCGGCAACTGCGCTGATCCTGCTGCTGTTTTCTGCTCCGCTCGTAGGCGTCGGCGACTGCGCTGGTCCTGCTGCTTTTTTCTGCTCTGCTCATTGGCGTCAGTGACTGGGCTAATCCTGCTGCTGTTTTCTGCTCTGCTTGTAGGCGTCGGCGACTGCGCTGGTCCTGCTGCTTTTTTCTGCTCTGCTCGTAGGCGTCGGCGACTGCGCTGGTCCTGCTGCTGTTTTCTGCTCTTCTCGTTGGTGACTGCGCTGGTCCTGCTGCTGTTTTCTTCACTGCTCATCGGCGTCGGCGACTGCGTTGATCCTGCTGCTGTTTTCTGCTCTGCTCGTTGGCGTCTGCGACTGCGCATCTCCTGCTGCTGTTTTCTTCTCTGCTCGTTGTCGTCTGCTCTGCTCGTGGGTGTCTGAGCTGGTCATGCTGCTGTTTTCTGCACTGCTCATCGGCGACTGCGCTGGTCCTGCTGCTGTTTTCTGCTCTGCTCATTGGCGTCAGCGACTGGGCTCATCCTTCTGCTGTTTTCTGCTCTGCTCGTCTGCGTCAGCGAATGCGCTGATCCTGCTGCTGTTTCCTGCTCTGCTCTTCGCCGTCGGCGACTGCGCTGGTCCTGCTGCTGTTTTCTTCTCTGCTCGTTGGCGTCTGCTCTGCTCGTCGGAGTCTGTGACTGCGCTGGTCCTGCTGCTGTTTTCTGCTCTGCTCGTTGGCGACTGCGCTGGTCCTGCTGCTGTTTTCTGCACTGCTCATCGGCGTCGGCGACTGCACTGGTCCTGCTGTTGTTTTCGCCTCTGCTCGTCGGCGTCTGATCTGCTCGTCGGCGTCTGCCACTGCGCTGGTCCTGCTGCTTTTTTCTGCTCTGCTCGTTGGCGACTGCGCTGGTCCTGCTGTTGTTTTCGCCTCTGCTCGTCGGCGTCTGCTCTGCTCATCGGCATCTGAGACTGCGCTGGTCCTGCTGCTGTTTTCTGCTCTGCTCGTCGGCGACTGCGCTGGTCCTGCTGCTGTTTTCTGCACTGGTCATCAGCATCGGCAACTGCGCTGATCCTGCTGCTGTTTTCTGCTCTGCTCGTAGGCGTCGGCGACTGCGCTGGTCCTGCTGCTTTTTTCTGCTCTGCTCATTGGCGTCAGTGACTGGGCTAATCCTGCTGCTGTTTTCTGCTCTGCTCGTCTGCGTCGGCGACTGCTTTGATCCTCCTGCTGTTTTCTTCTCTGCTCGTTGGCGTCTGCAACTGCGCATCTCCTGCTGCTTTTTTCGGCTCTGCTCATCGGCGTCTGCGACTGCGCTGGTCCTGCTGCAGTTTTCTGCACTGCTCATCGGCGTCGGCGACTGCGCTGATCCTGCTACTGTTTTCTGCACTGCTAATCGGCGTCGGCGACTGTGCAGATCCTGCAGCTGTTTTCGGCTCTGCTCATCGGCGTCGGCAACTGCGCTGATCCTGCTGCTGTTTTCTGCTCTGCTCGTCGGCGACTGCGCTGGTCCTGCTGCTGTTTTCTGCACTGCTCATCGGCGTCGGCGACTGCGTTGATCCTGCTGCTGTTTTCTGCTCTGCTCGTTGGCGTCTGCGACTGCGCTTCTCCTGCTGCTTTTTAATGCTCTGCTCGTTGGCATCTGCGACTGCGCTGGCCCTGCTGTTGTTTTCTTCTCTGCTCGTCGGCGTCTGCTCTGCTCGTCGGCGTCTGCGACTGCTCTGGTCCTGCTGCTGTTTTCTGCACTGCTCATCGGCGTCGGCGACTGCGCTGATCCTGCAAATGTTTTCTGCACTGCTAATCGGCGTCGGCGACTGCGCAGATCCTGCAGCTGTTTTCGGCTCTGCTCGTCGGCGTCGGCAACTGCGTTGATCCTGCTACTGTTTTCTGCTCTTCTCGTTGGCGTCTGCGACTGTGCATGTCCTGCTGCTTTTTCTGCTCTGCTCGTCAGCGACTGCGCTGATCCTGCTGCTGTTTTCTGCTCTGCTCTTCGGCGTCTGCGACTGCGCATCTCCTGCTGCTGTTTTCTGCTCTGCTCGTCGGCGTCTGCGACTGAGCATTTTATGCTGCTGTTTTTTGCTTTGCTCGTCGGTGACTGCGCTGGTCCTGCTGCTGTTTTCTGCGCTTCTCGTCGCCGTTGGCGACTGCGCTGGTCCTGCTGTTGTTTTCTGCTCTGATCGTCGGCGTCGGCGACTGCGCTGGTCCTGCCGCTGTTTTCTTCTATGCTCGTCGGCGTCTGCTCTGCTCGTCGGCGTCTGAGCTGGTCCTGCTGCTGTTTTCTGCATGGCTCATCGGCGACTGCGCTGATCCTGCTGCTGTTTTCTGCTCTGCTCGTAGGCGTCGGCGACTGCGCTGATCCTGCTGCTGTTGTCTGCACTGCTAATCGGCGTCAGCGACTGCGCTGATCCTGCTGCTGTTTTCTGCTCTGCTCGTAGGCTTCGGTGACTGCACTGGTCCTGCTGCTGTTTTCTGCTCTGCTCGTTGGCGACTGCGCTGGTCCTGCTGCTATTTTGTGCACTGCTCATCGGCGTCGGCGACTGCGCTGGTCCTGCTGCTGTTTTCTGCTCTGCTCGTCAGCGACTGCGCTGGTCCTGCTGCTGTTTTCTGCACTGCTCATCGGCGTCGGCGACTGCGCTGATCCTGCTGCTGTTTTCTTCTCTGCTCGTTGGCGTCTGCGACTGTGCATCTCCTGCTGCTTTTTTCTGCTCTGCTCGTCGGCGTCTGCGACAGCGCTGGTCCTGCTGCTGTTTTCTGCTCTGCTCGTCGGCGTCTGCGACAGCGCTGGTCCTGCTGCTGTTTTTTGCTCTGCTCGTCGGCGTCAGCGACTGCGCTGATCCTGCTGCTCTTTTCTGCTCTGCTCGTCGGCGTCGGCGACTGCGCTGGTCCTGCTGGCGTTTTCTTCTCTGCCCTCCGACATCGGCGACTGCGCTGATCCTGCTGCTGCTTTCTGCTCTGCTCGTCCGCGACTGCGCTGGTCCTGCTGCTGTTTTCTGCACTGCTCATCGGCGTCGGCGACTGTGCTGATCATGCTGCTGTTTTCTGCTCTGCTCGTAGGCATCAGCGAATGCGCTGATCCTGCTGCTGTTTCCTGCTCTATTCTTCGCCGTCGGCGACTGTGCTGGTCCTGCTGCTGTTTTCTTCTCTGCTCGTTGGCGTCTGCTCTGCTCATTGGAGTCTGCGACTGCGCTGGTCCTGCTTCTGTTTTCTTTCTGCTCTCCGTCGACTGCGCTGGTCCTGCTGCTGTTTTCTGCACTGCTCATCGGCGTCGGCGACTGCACTGGTACTGCTGTTGTTTTCGCCTCTGCTCGTCGGCGTCTGATCTGCTCGTCTGTGTCTGCCACTGCGCTGGTACTGCTGCTTTTTTCTGCTCTGCTCGTTGGCGACTGTGCTGGTCCTGCTGTTGTTTTCGCCTCTGCTCGTCGGCGTCTGCTCTGCTCGTCGGCGTCTGAGACTGTGCTGGTCCTGCTGCTGTTTTCTGCTCTGCTCATCGGTGTCGGCGACTGCGCTGATCCTGCTGCTGTTTTCTGCTCTGCTCGTCGGCGTTGGCGACTGCGCTGATCCTTCTACTGTTTTCTGCTCTGCTCGTCTGCGATTATGCTGATCCTGCTGCTCTTTCCTGCTCTGCTCGTCGGCGTCGGCGACTGCGCTGGTCCTGCTGCTTTTTTCTGCTCTGCTCGTCGGCGACTGCGCTGATCCTGCTGCTATTTTCTGCTCTGCTCATCGGCGTCGGCGACTGCGCTGGTCCTGCTGCTGTTTTCTGCTCTATTCGTCGGCAACTGCGCTGATCCTGCTGCTATTTTCTGCTCTGCTCGTCGGCGTCGGCTACTGCGCTGATCCTGCTGCTATTTTCTGCTCTGCTCATCGGTGTCAGCGACTGGGCTGATCCTGCTGCTGTTTTCTGCTCTGCTCGTCGGCGTCTGCTCTGCTCCTCGGCGTCTGCGACTTCACTGGTCCTGCTGCAGTTTTGTGCTCTGCTCGTCAGCGACTGTGCTGATCCTGCTGCTGTTTTCTGCACTGCTCATCGCTCATCGGTGTCGGCGACTGTGCTGATCCTGCTGCTGTTTTCTGCTCTGCTCGTCGGCGTCTGCAACTGCGCTGATCCTGCTGCTGTTTTCTGCACTGCTCATGGGCGTCGGCGACTGCTCTGGTCCTGCTGTTGTTTTCGCCTCTGCTCGTCGGCGTCTGCTCTGCTCATCGGCGTCTGCGACTGTGCTGATCCTGCTGCTGTTTTCTGCACTGCTCGTCGGCGACTGCACTGGTCCTGCTGCTGTTTTCTGCACTGCTCATCGGCGTCGGCGACTGCACTGATCCTGCTGCTGTTTTCTGCTCTGCTCGTTGGCGTCTGCGACTGTGCTGATCCTGCTGCTGTTTTCTGCACTGCTCGTCAGCGACTGCATTGGTCCTGCTGCTGTTTTCTGCACTGCTCATCGGTGTCGGCGACTACGCTGATCCTGCTGCTGTTTTCTGCTCTGCTCGTCGGCGTCTGCAACTGCACTGATCCTGCTGCTGTTTCCTGCTCTGCTCGTCGGCGTCGGCGACTGCACTGTTCCTTCTGCTGTTTTCTGCTCTGCTCGCCGGCGTCTGCGACTGCGCATCTCCTGCTGCTGTTTTTTGCTCTGCTCGTCGGCGACTGCGCTGGTCCTGCTGCTGTTTTCTGCTCTGCTCATCGGCGTCGGCTACTGCGCTGATCCTGCTGCTATTTTCTGCTCTGCTCATCGGCGTCAGCGACTGGGCTGATCCTGCTGCTGTTTTCTGCTCTGCTCGTCTGCGTCAGCGACTGCGCTGATCCTACTGCTGTTTTCTGCTCTGTTCGTCCACGTCGGCGACTGCACTGATCCTGCTGCTGTCTTCTGCTCTGCTCATCGGCGTCTGCTCTGCTCCTCGGCGTCTGCGACTGCACTGGTCCTGCTGCAGTTTTGTGCTCTGCTCGTCAGCGACTGTGCTGATCCTGCTGCTGTTTTCTGCACTGCTCATCGCTCATCGGCGCCGGCTACTGCGCTGATCCTGCTGCTATTTTCTGCTCTGCTCATCGGCGTCAGCAACTGGGCAGATCCTGCTGCTGTTTTCTGCTCTGCTCGTCTGCGTCAGCGACTGCGCTGATCCTGCTGCTGTTTTCTGCTCTGTTCGTCCACGTCGGCGACTGCGCTGATCCTGCTGCTGTTTTCTGCTTATTCGTCGGCAACTGCGCTGATCCTGCTGCTATTTTCTGCTCTTCTCATCGGCGTCAGTGACTGGGCTGATCCTGCTGCTGTCTTCTGCTCTGCTCGTCGGCGTCTGCTCTGCTCCTCGGCGTCTGCGACTGCACTGGTCCTGCTGCAGTTTTGTGCTCTGCTCGTCAGCGACTGTGCTGATCCTGCTGCTGTTTTCTGCACTGCTCATCGCTCATCGGTGTCGGCGACTGTGCTGATCCTGCTGCTGTTTTCTGCTCTGCTCGTCGGCGTCTGCAACTGCGCTGATCCTGCTGCTGTTTCCTGCTCTGCTCGTCGGCGTCGGCGACTGCACTGATCCTTCGGCTGTTTTCTGCTCTGCTCGTCGGGGACTGCACTGGTCCTGCTGCTGTTTTCTGCACTGCTCATCGGCGTCGGCGACTGCATTGATCCTGCTGCTGTTTTCTGCTCTGCTCGTCGGCGTCTGCGACTGCGCATCTCCTGCTGCTGTTTTTTGCTCTGCTCGTCGGCGACTGCGCTGGTCCTGCTGCTGTTTTCTGCTCTGCTCATCTGCGTCAGCGAATGCGCTGATCCTGCTGCTGTTTCCGGCTCTGCTCGTCGCCGTCAGCGACTGCGCTGGTCCTGCTGTTGTTTTCTTCTCTGCTCGTCAACGTCTGCTCTGCTCGTCGGCGTCTGCGACTGCGCTGGTCCTGCTGCTGTTTTCTTCTCTGCTCGTCGGCGTCTGCGACTGCACATCTCCTGCTGCTTTTTTCTGCTCTGCTCGTCGGCGTCTGCGACTGCGCTGATCCTGCTGCTGTTTTCTGCTCTGCTCGTCGGCGACTGCGCTGGTCCTGCTGCTGTTTTCTGCTCTTCTCATCGGCGTCGGCTACTGCGCTGATCCTGCTGCTATTTTCTGCTCTGCTCGTCTGCGTCAGCGAATGCGCTGATCCTGCTGCTGTTTCCTGCTGCTGTTTCCTGCTCTGCTCGTCGCCGTCTGCGACTGGGCTGGTCCTGCTGTTGTTTTCTTCTCTGCTCGTCGGCGTCTGCTCTGCTCGTCGGCGACTTCGCTGGTCCTGCTGCTGTTTTCTTCTCTGCTCGTCGGCGTCTGCTCTGCTCGTCGGCGACTGCGACTGCGCTGGTCCTGCTGCTGTTTTCTGCTCTGCTCATCGGCGTCGGCTACTGCGCTGATCATGCTGGTATTTTCTGCTCTGCTCATCTGCGTCAGCGAATGCGCTGGTCCTGCTGCTGTTTTCTGCTCTGCTCGTCGGCGATTGCGCTGGTCCTGCTGCTGTTTTCTGCTCTGCTCGTCGGTGACTGCGCAGGTCCTGCTGCTGTTTTCTGCACTGCTCATTTGGCGTCGGCGACTGTGCTGATCCTGCTGCTGTTTTCTGCACTGCTCGTCGGCGACTGCGCTGGTCCTGCTGCTGTTTTCTGCACTGCTCATGGGCGTTGGCGACTGCGCTGGTCCTGCTGTTGTTTTCACCTCTGCTCGTCGGCGTCTGCTCTGCTCATCGGCGTCGGCGACTGCACTGATCCTGCTGCTGTTTTCTGCTCTGCTCGTTGGCCACTGCACTGGTCCTGCTGCTGTTTTCTTCTCTGCTCGTCGGCGTCTGCTCTGCTCGTCGGCGTCAGCGACTGCGCTGGTCCTGCTGCTGTTTTCTGCACTGCTCATTGGCGTCGGCGACTGCGCTGGTCCTGCAGTTGATTTCGCCTCTGCTCGTCGGCGTCTGATCTGCTCGTCGGCGTCTGCAACTGCGCTGGTCCTGCTGCTGTTTTCTGCTCTGCTCGTCGGCAACTGCGCTGGTCCTGCTGCTGTTTTCTGCTCTGCTCATCGACGTCGGCTACTGCGCTGATCCTGCTGCTATTTTCTGCTCTGCTCGTCGGCGTCTGCAACTGCGCTGATCCTGCTGCTGTTTCCTGCTCTGCTCGTCCGCGTCGGCGACTGCACTGATCCTTCTGCTGTTTTCTGCTCTGCTCGCCGGCGTCTGCGACTGCGCATCTCCTGCTGCTGTTTTTTGCTCTGCTCGTTCAGCGACTGCGCTGGTCCTGCTGCAGTTTTCTGCTCTGCTCATCGGCGTCGGCTACTGTGCTGATCCTGCTGCTATTTTCTGCTCTGCTCATCGGCGTCAGCGAATGGGCTGATCCTGCTGCTGTTTTCTGCTCTGCTCGTCTGCGTCAGCGACTGTGCTGATCCTGCTGCTGTTTTCTGCACTGCTCATCGCTCATCGGTGTCGGCAACTGTGCTGATCCTGCTGCTTTTTTCTGCTCTGCTCGTCGCCGTCTGCAACTGCGCTGATCCTGCTGCTGTTTCCTGCTCTGCTCGTCGGCGTCGGCGACTGCACTGATCCTTCTGCTGTTTTCTGCTCTGCTCGTCGGGGACTGCACTGGTCCTGCTGATGTTTTCTGCACTGCTCATCGGCGTCTGGGACTGCACTGGTCCTGCTGCTATTTTCTGCTCTGCTCATCTGCGTCAGCGAATGCGCTGATCCTGCTGCTGTTTCCTGCTCTGCTCGTCGCCGTCTGCGACTGCGCTGGTCCTGCTGTTGTTTTCTTCTCTGCTAGTCGGCGTCTGATCTGCTCGTCTGCGTCTGCGACTGCACTGGTCCTGCTGCTGTTTTCTTCTCTGCTCGTCGGCGTCTGCGACTGCACATCTCCTGCTGCTTTTTTCTGCTCTGCTCGTAGGTGTCTGCGACTGCGCTGATCCTGCTGCTGTTTACTGCTCTGCTCGTCGGCGTCTGCGACTGCGCATCTCCTGCTGCTGTTTTTTGCTCTGCTCGTCTGCGACTGCGCTGGTCCTGCTGCTGTTTTCTGCTCTTCTCATCGGCGTCGGCTACTGCGCTGATCCTCCTGCTATTTTCTGCTCTGCTCGTCGCCGTCTGCGACTGCGCTGTTCCTGCTGTTGTTTTCTTCTCTGCTCGTCGGCGTCTGCTCTGCTTGTCGGCGACTTCGCTGGTCCTGCTGCTGTTTTCTTCTCTGCTCGTCGGCGTCTGCTCTGCTCGTCGGCGACTGCGACTGCACTGGTCCTGCTGCTGTTTTCTGCTCTGCTCGTTGGCCACTGCGCTGGTCCTGCTGCTGTTTTCTTCTCTGCTCGTCGGCGTCTGCTCTGCTCGTCGGCGTCTGCGACTGCGCTGGTCCTGCTGCTGTTTTCTGCACTGCTCATTGGCGTCGGCGACTGCGCTGGTCCTGCTGTTGATTTCGCCTCTGCTCGTCGGCATCTCATTTGCTCGTCGGCGTCTGCAACTGCGCTGGTCCTGCTGCTGTTTTCTGCTCTTCTCGTTGGCGACTGCGCTGATCCTGCTGCTGTTTTCTGCACTGCTCATCGGCGACTGTGTTGATCCTGCTGCTGTTTTCGGCTCTGCTCGTTGGCGTCTGCGACTGCGCATCTCCTGCTGCTTTTTTATGCTCTGCTCGTTGGCGTCAGCGCCTGCGCTGATCCTGCTGCTGTTTTCTGTTCTGCTCGTCTGCGTTGGCGACTGCGCTGATCCTGCTGCTGTTTCCTGCTCTGCTCGTCGGCGTCGGCGACTGTGCTGGTCGTGCTGTTGTTTTCTGCTCTGATCGTCGGCGTCGGCGACTGCGCTGGTCCTGCTACTGTTTTCTGCTCTATTCGTCGGCGACTGCGCTGATCCTGCTGCTATTTTCTGCTCTGCTCGTCGGCGTCGGCTACTGCGCTGATCCTGCTTCTATTTTCTGCTCTGCTCGTCGGCGTCGGCGACTGCGCTGGTCCTGCTGCTGTTTTCTGCACTGCTCATCAGCGTCGGCGATTGCGTTGATCCTGCTGCTGTTTTCTCCTCTGCTCGTTGGCGTCTGCGACTGCGCATCTCCTGGTGCTTTTTTCTGCTCTGCTCGTCGGCGTCAGCGACTGCGCTGATCCTGCTGCTGTTTTCTGCTCTGCTCGTCGGCGTCGGCGACTGCGCTGATCCTGCTGCTGTTTTCTGCTCTGCTCGTCGGCGTCTGAGACTGCACATCTCCTGCTGCTGTTTTTTGCTCTGCTCGTCGGCGTCTGCGACTGCGCTGATCCTGCTTCTGTTTTCTGCTCTGCTCGTCGGCGTCGGCGACTGCGCTGGTCCTGCTTCTGTTTTCTGCTCTTCTCGTCGGCGTCGGCAACTGCGCTGATCCTGCTGCTGTTTTCTGCTCTGCTCGTCTGCTCTGCTCGTCGGCGTCTGCGACTGCGCTGGTCCTGCTGCTGTTTTCTGCTCTGCTCGTCGGTGACTGCGCAGGTCCTGCTGCTGTTTTCTGCACTGCTCATTTGGCGTCGGCGACTGTGCTGATCCTGCTGCTGTTTTCTGCACTGCTCGTCGGCGACTGCGCTGGTCCTGCTGCTGTTTTCTGCACTGCTCATGGGTGTCGGCGACTGCGCTGGTCCTGCTGTTGTTTTCACCTCTGCTCGTCGGCGTCTGCTCTGCTCATCGGCGTCGGCGACTGCACTGATCCTGCTGCTGTTTTCTGCTCTGCTCGTCGGCGTGTGCGACTGTGCTGATCCTGCTGCTGTTTTCTGCACTGCTCGTCGGCGACTGCACTGGTCCTGCTGCTGTTTTCTGCACTGCTCATCGGTGTCGGCGACTGCGCTGATCCTGCTGCTGTTTTCTGTTCTGCTCGTCGGCGTCTGCAACTGCGCTGACACTGCTGCTGTTTCCTGCTCTGCTTGTCGGCGTCGGCGACTGCACTGATCCTTCTGCTGTTTTCTGCTCTGCTCGTCGGCGTCTGCGACTGCGCATCTCCTGATGCTGTTTTTTGCTCTGCTCGTCGGCGACTGCGCTGGTCCTGCTGCTGTTTCCTGCTCTGCTCGTCGCCGTCTGCAAATGCGCTGGTCCTGCTGTTGTTCTCTGCTCTGATCGTCGGCGTCTGCTCTGCTCGTCGGCGTTTGCGACTGCGCTGGTCCTGCTGCTGTTTTCTGCTCTGCTCGTTGGCCACTGCGCTGGTCCTGCCGCTGTTTTCTTCTCTGCTCGTCGGCGTCTGCTCTGCTCGTCGGCGTCTGTGACTGCGCTGGTCCTGCTGCTGTTTTCTGCTCTGCTCGTTGGCCACTGCGCTGGTCCTGCTGCTGTTTTCTGCACTGCTCATTGGCGTCGGCGACTGCGCTGGTCCTGCTGTTGTTTTTGCCTCTGCTCGTCGGCGTCTGCGACTGCGCTGGTCCTGCTGCTGTTTTCTGCTCTGCTCGTTGGCGACTGCGCTGATCCTACTGCTGTTTTCTGCTTTGTTCGTAGGCGTCGGTGACTGCGCTGGTCCTGCTGCTGTTTTATGCGCTGCTCGTCGGCGATTGCGCTGGTCCTGTTGCTGTTTTCTGCACTGCTTATCGGCGTCGGCGATTGCGCTGGTCCTGCTGTTGTTTTCGTCTCTGCTCGTCGGCGTCTGCTCTGCTCGTCGGCGTCTGCGCTGGTCCTGCTGCTGTTTTCTGCACTGCTCATCGGCGACTGTGTTGATCCTGCTGCTGTTTTCTGCTCTGCTCGTTGGAGTCTGCGACTGCGCATCTCCTGCTGCTGTTTTCTGCTTTGCTCGTTGGCGTCAGCAACTGCGCATCTCATGCTGCTGTTTTCTGCTCTGTTTGTCCACGTCGGCGACTGCGCTGATCCTGCTGCTGTTTCCTGCTCTGCTCGTCGGCGTCGGCGACTGTGCAGGTCGTGCTGTTGTTTTCTGCTCTGATCGTCGGCGTCGGCAACTGCGCTGATCCTGCTGCTATTTTCTGCTCTGCTCGTCGGCGTCGGCTACTGCGCTGATCCTGCTGCTATTTTCTGCTCTGCTCATCTGCGTCAGCGACTGGGCTGATCCTGCTGCTGTTTTCTGCTCTGCTCGTCGGCGTCTGCTCTGCTCCTCGGCGTCTGCGACTGCGCTGGTCCTGCTGCAGTTTTTTGCTCTGCTCGTCAGCGACTGTGCTGATCCTGCTGCTGTTTTCTGCACTGCTTATCGCTCATCGGTGTCGGCGACTGTGCGGATCCTGCTGCTGTTTTCTGCTCTGCTCGTCGGCATCTGCAACTGCGCTGATGCTGCTGCTGTTTTCTGCACTGCTCATCGGCGTTGGCGACTGCATTGATCCTGCTGCTGTTTTCTGCTCTGCTCGTCGGCGTCTGCGACTGCGCATCTCCTGCCGCTGTTTTTTGCTCTGCTCGTCGGCGACTGCGCTGGTCCTGCTGCTGTTTTCTGCTCTGCTCATCGGCGTCGGCTACTGCGCTGATCCTGCTGCTATTTTCTACTCTGCTCATCTGCGTCAGCGAATGCGCTGATCCTGCTGCTGTCTCCTGCTCTGCTAGTCGCCGTCTGCGACTGCGCTGGTCCTGCTGCTGTTTTCTGCTCTGCTCGTCGGCGTCTGCGACTACACATCTCCTGCTGCTTTTTTCTGCTCTGCTCGTCGGCGTCTGCGACTGCGCTGATCCTGCTGCTGTTTTCTGCTCTGCTCGTCGGCGTCTGCAACTGCGCATCTCCTGCTGCTGTCTCCTGCTCTGCTCGTCGGCGTCTGCGACTGCGCTGATCCTGCTGCTGTTTTCTGCTCTGCTCGTCGGCGTCTGCAACTGCGCATCTCCTGCTGCTGTTTTTTGCTCTGCTCGTCGGCGACTGCGCTGGTCCTGCTGCTGTTTTCTGCTCTGCTCATCGGCGTCGGCTACTGCGCTGATCCTGCTGCTATTTTCTGCTCTGCTCATCGGCGTCAGCGACTGGGCTGATCCTACTGCTGTTTTCTGCTCTGCTCGTCGGCGTCTGCAACTGCGCATCTCCTGCTGCTGTTTTTTGCTCTGCTCGTCGGCGACTGCGCTGGTCCTGCTGCTGTTTTCTGCTCTGCTCATCGGCGTCGGCTACTGCGCTGATCCTGCTGCTATTTTCTGCTCTGCTCATCGGCGTCAGCGACTGGGCTGATCCTACTGCTGTTTTCTGCTCTGCTCGTCTGCATCAGTGAAAGCTCTGATCCTGCTGCTGTTTCCTGCTCTGCTCGTCGCCGTCTGCGACTGCGCTGGTCCTGCTGTTGTTATCTGCTCTGATCGTCGGCGTCTGCTCTGCTCATCGGCGTCTGCGACTGCGCTGGTCCTGCTGCTGTTTTCTGCTCTGCTCGTTGGCCACTGCGCTGGTCCTGCTGCTGTTTTCTTCTCTGCTCGTCGGCGTCTGCTCTGCTCGTCGGCGTCTGCGACTGCGCTGGTCCTGCTGCTGTTTTCTGCTCTGCTCGTTTGCCACTGCGCTGGTCCTGCTGCTGTTTTCTGCACTGCTCATTGGCGTCGGCGACTGCGCTGGTCCTGCTGTTGTTTTTGCCTCTGCTCGTCGGCGTCTGCGACTGCGCTGGTCCTGCTGCTGTTTTCTGCTCTGCTCATTGGCGACTGCGCTGATCCTACTGCTGTTTTCTGCTTTGTTCGTAGGCGTCGGTGACTGCGCTGGTCCTGCTGCTGTTTTCTGCTCTGCTCGTCGACGATTGCGCTGGTCCTGCTGCTGTTTTCTGCACTGCTTATCGGCGTCGGCGACTGCGCTGGTCCTGCTGTTGTTTTCGCCTCTGCTCGTCGGCGTCTGCTCTGCTCGTCGGCGTCTGCGCTGGTCCTGCTGCTGTTTTCTGCTCTGCTCGTTGGCGACTGCGCTGGTCCTGCTGCTGTTTTCTGCACTGCTCATCGGCGACTGCGTTGATCCTGCTGCTGTTTTCTGCTCTGCTCGTTGGCGTCTGCGACTGCGCATCTCCTGCTGCTGTTTTCTGCTCTGCTCGTTGGCGTCTGCGACTGCGCATCTCATGCTGCTGTTTTCTGCTCTGTTCGTCCACGTCGGCGACTGCGCTAATCCTGCTGCTGTTTCCTGCTTTGCTCGTCGGCGTCGGCTACTGCGCTGATCCTGCTGCTATTTTCTGCTCTGCTCATCGGCGTCAGCGACTGGGCTGATCCTGCTGCTGTTTTCTGCTCTGCTCGTCGGCGTCTGCTCTGCTCCTCGGCGTCTGCGACTGCGCTGGTCCTGCTGCAATTTTGTGCTCTGCTCGTCAGCGACTGAGCTGATCCTGCTGCTGTTTTCTGCACTGCTCATCGCTCATCGGTGTCGGCGACTGTGCTGATCCTGCTGCTGTTTTCTGCTCTGCTCGTCGGCGTCTGCAACTGCGCTGATCCTGCTGCTGTTTCCTGCTCTGCTCGTCGGCGTCGGCGACTGCACTGATCCTTCTGCTGTTTTCTGCTCTGCTCGTCGGGGACTGCACTGGTCCTGCTGCTGTTTTCTGCACTGCTCATCGGCGTCGGCGACTGCATTGATCCTGCTGCTGTTTTCTGCTCTGCTCGTCGGCGTCTGCGACTGCGCATCTCCTGCTGCTGTTTTTTGCTCTGCTCGTCGGCAACTGCGCTGGTCCTGCTGCTGTTTTCTGCTCTGCTCATCGTCGTCGGCTACTGCGCTGATCCTGCTGCTATTTTCTGCTCTGCTCATCTGCGTCAGCGAATGCGCTGATCCTGCTGCTGTTACCTGCTCTGCTCGTCGCCGTCTGCGACTGCGCTGGTCCTGCTGTTGTTTTCTTCTCTGCTCGTCGGCGTCTGCTCTGCTCGTCGGCGTCTGCGATTGCGCTGGTCCTGCTGCTGTTTTCTTCTCTGCTCGTCGGCGTCTGCGACTGCACATCTCCTGCTACTTTTTTCTGCTCTGCTCGTCGGCGTCTGTGACTGCGCTGATCCTGCTGCTATTTTCTGCTCTGCTCGTCGGCGTCTGCGACTGCGCTTCTCCTGCTGCTGTTTTTTGCTCTGCTCGTCGGCACCTGCGCTAGTCCTGCTGCTGTTTTCCGCTCTGCTCGTCTGCTTCAGCGAATGCGCTGATCCTGCTGCTGTTTCCTGCTGCTGTTTCCTGCTCTGCTCGACGCTGTCTGCGACTGCGCTGGTCCTGCTGTTGTTTTCTTCTCTGCTCGTCAGCGTCTGCTCTGCTCGTCGGCGACTTCGCTGGTCCTGCTGCTGTTTTCTTCTCTGCTTGTCGGCGTCTGCTCTGCTCGTCGGCGACTGCAACTGCGCTGGTCCTGCTGCTGTTTTCTGCTCTGCTCGTTGGCCACTGCGCTGGTCCTGCTGCTGTTTTCTTCTCTGCTCGTCGGCGTCTGCTCTGCTCGTCGGCGTCTGCGACTGCGCTGGTCCTGCTGCTGTTTTCTGCTCTGCTCGTTGGCGACTGCGCTGATCCAGCTGCTGTTTTCTGCTCTGCTCATAGGCGTCGGCGACTGCGCTGGTCCTGCTGCTGTTTTCTGCTCTGCTCGTCGGCTATTGCGCTGGTCCTGCTGTTGTTTTCTGCACTGCTTATCGGCGTCGGCGACTGCGCTGGTCCTGCTGTTGTTTTCGCCTCTGCTTGTCGCCGTCTGCTCTGCTCGTCGGCGTCTGCGCTGGTCCTGCTGCTGTTTTCTGCTCTGCTCGTCGGCGACTGCGTTGGTCCTGCTGCTGTTTTCTGCACTGCTCATCGGCGACTGCGTTGATCCTGCTGCTGTTTTCTGCTCTGCTCGTTGGCGTCTGCGACTGTGCATCTCCTGCTGCTTTTTACTGCTCTGCTCGTTGGCGTCAGCGACTGCGCTGATCCTGCTGCTGTTTTCTGTTCTGCTCGTCTGCGTTGGCGACTGCGCTGATCCTGCTGCTGTTTCCTGCTCTCCTCGTCGGCGTCGGCGAATGTGCTGGTCGTGCTGTTGTTTTCTGCTCTGATCGTCGGCGTCGGCGACTGCGCTGGTCCTGCTACTGTTTTCTGCTCTATTCGTCGGCGACTGCGCTGATCCTGCTGCTATTTTCTGCTCTGCTCGTCGGCATCGGCTACTGCACTGATCCTGCTGCTATTTTCTGCTCTGCCCGTCGGCGTCAGTGACTGCGCTGGTCCTGCTGCTGTTTTCTGCACTGCTCATCAGCGTCGGCAACTGCGTTGATCCTGCTGCTGTTTTCTGCTCTGCTCGTTGGCGTCTGCAACTGCGCATCTCCTGCTGCTGTTTTCTGCTCTGCTCGTCGGCGTCTGAGTCTGCGCATCTCCTGCTGCTGTTTTTTGCTCTGCTCGTCGGCGTCGGCGACTGCGCTGATCCTGCCGCTGTTTTCTGCTCTGCTCGTCAGCGTCGGCGACTGCACTGATCCTGCTGCCATTTCCTGCTCTGCTCGTCGGCGTCGGCGACTGCGCTGGTCCTGCTGCTGTTTTCTGCTCTTCGCGTCGGCAACTGCGCTGATCCTGCTGCTTTTTTCTGCTCAGCTCGTTGTCATCGGCGACTGCGCTGATCCTGTTGCTGTTTTCTGCTCTGCTCGTCGGTGTCAGCAAATGCGCTGATCCTGCTGCTGTTTTCTGCTCTGCTTGTCTGCGTCTGCTCTGCTCGTCGGCGTCTGCGACTGCGCTGGTCCTGCTGCTGTTTTCTGCTCTGCTCGTCGGTGACTGCACAGGTCCTGCTGCTGTTTTCTGCACTGCTCATCGGCGTCGGCGACTGTGCTGATCCTGCTGCTTTTTTCTGCACTGCTCATCGGCGACTGTGCTGGTCCTGCTGCTGTTTTCTGCACTGCTCATGGGCGTCGGCGACTGCGCTGGTCCTGCTGTTGTTCTCGCCTCTGCTCGTCGGCGTCTGCTCTGCTCATCGGCGTCTGTGACTGTGCTGATCCTGCTGCTGTTTTCTGCACTGCTCGTCGGCGACTGCACTGGTCCTGCTGCTGTTTTCTGCACTGCTCATCGGCGTCGGCTACTGCACTGATCCTGCTGCTGTTTTCTGCTCTGCTCGTCGGCGTCTGCGACTGTGCTGATCCTGCTGCTGTTTTCTGCACTGCTCGTCGGCGACTGCACTGGTCCTGCTGCTGTTTTCTGCTCTGCTCATCGGCGTCTGCAACTGCGCTGATCCTGCTGCTGTTTCCTGCTCGGCTCGTCGGCGTCGGCGACTGCGCATCTCCTGCTGCTGTTTTTTTGCTCTGCTCGTCGGCGACTGCACTGGTCCTGCTGCTGTTTTCTGCTCTGCTCATCGGCGTCGGCTACTGCGCTGATCCTGCTGCTATTTTCTGCTCTGCTCATCGGCGTCAGCGACTGGGCTGATCCTGCTGCTGTTTTCTGCTCTGCTCATCTGCGTCAGTGAATGCGCTGATCCTGCTGCTGTTTCCTGCTCTGCTCGTCGCCGTCTGCGACTGCGCTGGTCCTGCTGTTATTCTCTGCTCTGATCGTCGGCGTCTGCTCTGCTCGTCGGCGTCTGCGACTGCGCTGGTCCTGCTGCTGTTTTCTGCTCTGCTCGTTGGCCACTGCGCTGTTCCTGCTGCTGTTTTCTTCTCTGCTCATCGGCGTCTGCTCTGCTCGTCGGCGTCTGCGACTGCGCTGGTCCTGCTGCTGTTTTCTGCTCTGCTCGTTGGCCACTGCGGTGGTCCTGCTGCTGTTTTCTGTACTGCTCATCGGCGTCAGCGACTGCGCTGGTCCTGCTGTTGTTTTTGCCTCTGCTCGTCGGCGTCTGCGACTGCGCTGGTCCTGCTGCTGTTTTCTGCTCTGCTCGTTGGCGACTGCGCTGATCCTACTGCTGTTTTCTGCTTTGTTCGTAGGCGTCGGTGACTGCGCTGGTCCTGCTGCTGTTTTCTGCTCTGCTCGTCGGCGATTGCGCTGGTCCTGTTGCTGTTTTCTGCACTGCTTATCGGCGTCGGTGACTGCGCTGGTCCTGCTGTTGTTTTCGCCTCTGCTCGTCGGCGTCTGCTCTGCTTGTCGGCGTCTGCGCTGGTCCTGCTGCTGTTTTCTGCTCTGCTCGTCGGCGACTGCGCTGGTCCTGCTGCTGTTTTCTGCACTGCTCATCGGCGACTGTGTTGATCCTGCTGCTGTTTTCTGCTCTGCTCGTTGGCGTCTGTGACTGCGCATCTCCTGCTGCTGTTTTCTGCTCTGCTCGTTGGCGTCTGCGACTGCGCATCTCATGCTGCTGTTTTCTGCTCTGTTCGTCCACGTCGGCGACTGCGCTGATCCTGCTGCTGTTTCCTGCTCTGCTCGTTGGCGTCGGCGACTGTGCAGGTCGTGCTGTTGTTTCCTGCTCTGATCGTCGGCGTCGGCGACTGCGCTGGTCCTGCTGCTGTTTTCTGCTCTATTCGTCGGCAACTGCGCTGATCCTGCTGCTATTTTCTGCTCTGCTCATCGGCGTCAGCGACTGGGCTGATCCTGCTGCTGTTTTCTGCTCTGCTCGTCGGCGTCTGCTATGCTCCTCGGCGTCTGCGACTGCGCTGGTCCTGCTGCAGTTTTGTGCACTGCTCATCGCTCATCGGTGTCGGAAACTGTGCTGATCCTGCTGCTGTTTTCTGCTCTGCTCGTCGGCGTCTGCAACTGCGCTGATCCTGCTGCTGTTTCCTGCTCTGCTCGTCGGCATCGGCGACTGCACTGATCCTTCTGCTGTTTTCTGCTCTGCTCGTCGGGGACTGCACTGGTCCTGCTGCTGTTTTCTGCACTGCTCATCGGCGTCGGCGACTGCATTGATCCTGCTGCTTTTTTCTGCTCTGCTCGTCGGCGTCTGCGACTGCGCAACTCCTGCTGCTGATTTTTGCTCTGCTCGTCGGCGACTGCGCTGGTCCTGCTGCTGTTTTCTGCTCTGCTCATCGGCGTCGGCTACTGTGCTGATCCTGCTGCTATTTTCTGCTCTGCTCATCTGCGTCAGCGAATGTGCTGATCCTGCTGCTGTTTCCTGCTCTGCTCGTCGCCGTCTGCGACTGTGCTGGTCCTGCTGTTGTTTTCTTCTCTGCTCGTCGGCGTCTGCTCTGCTCGTCTGCGTCAGCGAATGCGCTGATCCTGCTTCTGTTTCCTGCTGCTGTTTCCTGCTCTGCTCGTCGCCGTCTGCGACTGTGCTGGTCCTGCTGTTGTTTTCTTCTCTGCTTGTCGGCATCTGCTCTGCTCGTCGGCGACTTCGCTGGTCCTGCTGCTGTTTTCTTCTCTGCTCGTCGGCGTCTGCTCTGCTCGTCGGCGACTGCGACTGCGCTGGTCCTGCTGCTGTTTTCTGCTCTGCTCGTTGGCCACTGCGCTGGTCCTGCTGCTGTTTTCTTCTCTGCTCGTCGGCGTCTGCTCTGCTCGTCTGCGTCTGCGACTGCGCTGGTCCTGCTGCTGTTTTCTGCACTGCTCATTGGCGTCAGCGACTGCGCTGGTCCTGCTGTTGTTTTCGCCTCTGCTCGTTGGCGTCTGATCTGCTCCTCGGCGTCTGCGACTGCGCTGGTCCTGCTGCTGTTTTCTGCTCTACTCGTTGTCGACTGCGCTGATCCTGCTGCTGTTTTCTGCTCTGCTCGTAGGCGTCGGCGACTGCACTGGTCCTGCTGCTGTTTTCTGCTCTGCTCGTCGGCGATTGCGCTGGTCCTGCTGCTGTTTTCTGCACTGCTTATCGGCGTCTTCGACTGCGCTGGTCCTGCTGTTGTTTTCGCCTCTGCTCATCGCCATCTGCTCTGCTCGTCGGCTTCTGCACTGGTCCTGCTGCTGTTTTCTGCTCTGCTCGACGGCGACTGCGTTGGTCCTGCTGCTGTTTTCTGCACTGCTCATCGGCGACTGCGTTGATCCTGCTGCTGTTTTCTGCTCTGCTCGTTGGCGTCTGCGACTGCGCATCTCCTGCTGCTTTTTTTCTGCTCTGCTCGTTGGCGTCAGCGACTGCGCTGATCCTGCTGCTGTTTTCTCTTCTGCTCGTCTGCGTTGGCGACTGCGCTGATCCTGCTACTGTTTCCTGCTCTGCTCGTCGGCGTCGGCAACTGTGCTGGTCGTGCTGTTGTTTTCTGCTCTGATCGACGGCGTCGGCGACTGCGCTGGTCCTGCTGTTGTTTTCGCCTCTGCTCGTTGGCGTCTGATCTGCTCGTCGGCGTCTCCGACTGCGCTGGTCCTGCTGCTGTTTTCTGCTCTACTCCTTGGCGACTGCGCTGATCCTGATGCTGTTTTCTGCTCTGCTCGTAGGCGTCGGCAACTGCGCTGGTCCTGCTGCTGTTTTCTGCTCTGCTCGTCGGCGTCTGCAACTGCGCTGATCCTGCTGCTGTTTCCTGCTCTGCTCGTCGGCATCGGCGACTGCACTGATCCTTCTGCTGTTTTCTGCTCTGCTCGTCGGGGACTGCACTGGTCCTGCTGCTGTTTTCTGCACTGCTCATCGGCGTCGGCGACTGCATTGATCCTGCTGCTTTTTTCTGCTCTGCTCGTCGGCGTCTGCGACTGCGCAACTCCTGCTGCTGATTTTTGCTCTGCTCGTCGGCGACTGCGCTGGTCCTGCTGCTGTTTTCTGCTCTGCTCATCGGCGTCGGCTACTGTGCTGATCCTGCTGCTATTTTCTGCTCTGCTCATCTGCGTCAGCGAATGTGCTGATCCTGCTGCTGTTTCCTGCTCTGCTCGTCGCCGTCTGCGACTGTGCTGGTCCTGCTGTTGTTTTCTTCTCTGCTCGTTGGCGTCTGCTCTGCTCGTCTGCGTCAGCGAATGCGCTGATCCTGCTTCTGTTTCCTGCTGCTGTTTCCTGCTCTGCTCGTCGCCGTCTGCGACTGTGCTGGTCCTGCTGTTGTTTTCTTCTCTGCTTGTCGGCATCTGCTCTGCTCGTCGGCGACTTCGCTGGTCCTGCTGCTGTTTTCTTCTCTGCTCGTCGGCGTCTGCTCTGCTCGTCGGCGACTGCGACTGCGCTGGTCCTGCTGCTGTTTTCTGCTCTGCTCGTTGGCCACTGCGCTGGTCCTGCTGCTGTTTTCTTCTCTGCTCGTCGGCGTCTGCTCTGCTCGTCTGCGTCTGCGACTGCGCTGGTCCTGCTGCTGTTTTCTGCACTGCTCATTGGCGTCAGCGACTGCGCTGGTCCTGCTGTTGTTTTCGCCTCTGCTCGTTGGCGTCTGATCTGCTCCTCGGCGTCTGCGACTGCGCTGGTCCTGCTGCTGTTTTCTGCTCTACTCGTTGTCGACTGCGCTGATCCTGCTGCTGTTTTCTGCTCTGCTCGTAGGCGTCGGCGACTGCACTGGTCCTGCTGCTGTTTTCTGCTCTGCTCGTCGGCGATTGCGCTGGTCCTGCTGCTGTTTTCTGCACTGCTTATCGGCGTCTTCGACTGCGCTGGTCCTGCTGTTGTTTTCGCCTCTGCTCATCGCCATCTGCTCTGCTCGTCGGCGTCTGCACTGGTCCTGCTGCTGTTTTCTGCTCTGCTCGACGGCGACTGCGTTGGTCCTGCTGCTGTTTTCTGCACTGCTCATCGGCGACTGCGTTGATCCTGCTGCTGTTTTCTGCTCTGCTCGTTGGCGTCTGCGACTGCGCATCTCCTGCTGCTTTTTTTCTGCTCTGCTCGTTGGCGTCAGCGACTGCGCTGATCCTGCTGCTGTTTTCTGTTCTGCTCGTCTGCGTTGGCGACTGCGCTGATCCTGCTACTGTTTCCTGCTCTGCTCGTCGGCGTCGGCAACTGTGCTGGTCGTGCTGTTGTTTTCTGCTCTGATCGACGGCGTCGGCGACTGCGCTGGTCCTGCTGTTGTTTTCGCCTCTGCTCGTTGGCGTCTGATCTGCTCGTCGGCGTCTGCGACTGCGCTGGTCCTGCTGCTGTTTTCTGCTCTACTCCTTGGCGACTGCGCTGATCCTGATGCTGTTTTCTGCTCTGCTCGTAGGCGTCGGCGACTGCGCTGGTCCTGCTGCTGTTTTCTGCTCTGCTCGTCGGCGATTGCGCTGGTCCTGCTGCTGTTTTCTTCACTGCTTATCGGCGTCGGCGACTGCGCTGGTCCTGCTGTTGTTTTCGCCTCTGCTCATCGCCGTCTGCTCTGCTCGTCGGCGTCTGTGCTGGTCCTGCTGCTGTTTTCTGCTCTGCTCGTCGGCGACTGCGTTGGTCCTGCTGCTGTTTTCTGCACTGCTCATCGGCGACTGCGTTGATCCTGCTGCTGTTTTCTGCTCTGCTCGTTGGCGTCTGCGACTGCGCATCTCCTGCTGCTTTTTTCTGCTCTGCTCGTTGGCGTCAGCGACTGCGCTGATCCTGCTGCTGTTTTCTGTTCTGCTCGTCTGCGTTGGCGACTGCGCTGATCCTGCTGCTGTTTCCTGCTCTGCTCGTCGGCGTCGGCAACTGTGCTGGTCGTGCTGTTGTTTTCTGCTCTGATCGTCGGCGTCGGCGACTGCGCTGGTCCTGCTGCTGTTTTCTGCTCTATTCGTCGGCGACTGCGCTGATCCTGCTGCTATTTTCTAATCTCCTCGTCGGCGTCGGCTACTGCGCTGATCCTGCTGCTATTTTCTGCTCTGCTCTTCGGCGTCAGCGACTGGGCTGATCCTGCTGCTATTTTCTGCTCTGCTCGTCGGCGTCTGCGACTGCGCTGGTCCTGCTGCAGTTTTGTGCTCTGCTCGTCGGCGATTGTGCTGATCCTGCTACTGTTTTCTGCACTGCTCGTCGGCGACTGCGCTGGTCCTGCTGCTGTTTTCTGCACTGCTCATGGGCGTCGGCGACTGCGCTGGTCCTGCTGTTTTTTTCGACTCTGCTCATAAGCGTCTGCTCTGCTCATCGGCGTCTGCGACTGTCCTGATCCTGCTGCTGTTTTCTGCACTGCTCGTCGGCGACTGCACTGGTCCTGCTGCTGTTTTCTGCACTGCTCATCGGCGTCGGCGACTGCGCTGATCCTGCTGCTGCTTTCTGCTCTGCTCGTAGGCGTCGGCAACTGCACTGGCCCTGCTGCTGTTTTCTGCTCTGCTCGTCTGCGACTGCGCTGGACCTGCTGCTGTTTCCTGCTCTGCTCGTCAGCGTCGTCGACTGCGCTGATCCTTCTGCTGTTTTCTGCTCTGCTCGGCGGCGACTGCACTGGGCCAGCTTCTGTTTTCTGCTCTGCTCGTTGGCGTCTGCGACTGCACATCTCCTGCTGCTTTTTTCTACTCTGCTCGTCGGCGTCGGCTAATGCGCTGATCCTGCTTCTATTTTCTGCTCTGCTCATCGGCGTCAGCGACTGGGCTGATCCTGCTGCTGTTTTCTGCTCTGCTCGTCTGCGTAAGCGAATGCGCTGATCCTGCTGCTGTTTCCTGCTCTGCTCGTCGCCGTCGGCAACTGCGCTGGTCCTGCTGTTGTTCTCTGCTCTGATCGTCGGCGTCGGCGACTGCGCTGGTCCTGCTGCTGTTTTCTTCTCTGCTCATCGGCGTCTGCTCTGCTCGTCGGCGTCTGCGACTGCGCTGGTCCTGCTGCTGATTTCTGCTCTCCTCATCGGCGACTGCGCTGGTCCTGCTGGTGTTTTCTGCACTGCTTATCGGCGTCGGCGACTGCACTTGTCCTGCTGTTGTTTTCGCCTCTGCTCGTCGGCGTCTGCTCTGCTCGTTGACGTCTGCTACTGCGCTGGTCCTGCTGCTGTTTTCTGCTCTGCTCGTCGGCGACTGCGCTGGTTCTGCTGCTGTTTTCTGCACTGCTCATCGGCGTCGGCGACTGCGCTGATCCTGCTGCTGTTTTCTGCTCTGCTAGTAGGCGTTGGCGACTGCGCTGGTCCTGCTGCTGTTTTCTGCTCTGCTCGTCGGCGTCGGCGACTGCGCTGGTCCTGCTGCTGTTTTCTGCTCTGCCTGTAGGCGTCAGCGACTGCGCTGGTCCTGCTACTGTTTTCTGCTCTGCTCGTCGGCGTCGGCGATTATGCTGATCCTACTGCTGTTTCCTGCTCTGCTCGTCGGCGTCGGCGACTGTGCTGGTCCTACTGCTGTTTTCTGCTCTGCTCTTCGGCGACTGCACTGGTCCTGCTGCTGTTTTCTGCACTGCTCATCGGCGTCGGCGACTGCACTGATCCTGCTGCTGTTTTCTGCTCTGCTCGTAGGCGTCGGCGACTGCGCTGGTCCTGCTATATTTTCTGCACTGCTCATCGGCGTCCGTGACTGCACTGATCCTGCTGCTGTTTTCTGCTCTGCTCATCGGCATCAGCGACTGCGCTGATGCTGTTTTCTCCTCTGCTCGTCGGCGTCGGCAACTGCGCTGATCCTGCTGAGTTTTCTGCTCTGCTCGTCGGCATCAGCGACTGCGCTGATGCTGTTTTCTCCTCTGCTCGTCGGCGTCGGCAACTGCGCTGATCCTGCTGCTGTATTCTCCTCTGTTCGTCGGCGTCAGCAACTGCGCTGATCCTGCTGCTGTTTCCTGCTCTGCTCATCGTCGTCGGCGACTGCGCTGGTCCTGCTGTTGTTTTCTGCTCTGATCGTCAGCGTCGGCGACTGCGCTGGTCCTGCTGCTGTTTTCTGCTCTGCTCGTCGGCGACTGCATTGATCCTGCTGCTATTTTATGCTCTGCTCGTCGGCGTCGGCTACTGCGCTGATCCTGTTGCTATTTTCTGCTCTGCTCATCGGCGTCAGCGACTAGGCTGATCCGGCTGCTGTTTTCTGCTCTGCTCGTCTGCGTCAGCGAATGTGCTGATCCTGCTGCTGTTTCCTGCTCTGCTCGTCGCCGTCGGCGACTATGCTGGTCCTGCTGCTGTTATCTGCACTGCTCATGGGCGACGGCGACTGCGCTGGTCCTGCTGTTGTTTTCGCCTCTGCTCGTCGGCGTCTGCTCTGCTCGTGTGCGTCTGCAACTGTGCTGATCCTGCTGCTGTTTTCTGCACTGCTCGTCGGCGACTGCACTGGTCCTGCTGCTGTTTTCTGCATTGCTCATCGGCGTCGGGGACTGCGCTGATCCTGCAACTGTTTTCTGCTCTGCTCGTAGGCGTCGGCGACTGAGCTGGCCCTGCTGCTGTTTTCTGCTCTGCTCGTCGGCGACTGTGCTGGACCTGCTGCTATTTTCTGCACTGCTCATCGGCGTCGGCGACTGCGCTGGCCCTGCTGCTGTTTCCTGCTCTGCTCGTCGGCGACTGCGCTGATCCTGCTGCTGTTTCCTGCTCTGCTCGTCGCCGTCGGCGACTATGCTGGTCCTGCTGTTGTTTTCTTCTCTGCTCATCTGCGTCTGCGACTGTGCTGATCCTGCTGCTGTTTTCTGCACTGCTCGTCGGCGACTGCACTGGTGCTGCTGCTGTTTTCTGGACTGCTCATCGGCGTCGGCGACTGCGCTGATCTGCTGCTGTTTTCTGCTCTGCTCGTAGGCGTCGGCGACTGCGCTGGCCCTGCTGCTGTTTTCTGCTCTGCTCGTCAGCGACTGCGCTGGACCTGCTGCTATTTTCTGCACTGCTCGTCGGCTTCGGCGACTGCACTGGCCCTGCTGCTGTTTTCTGCTCTGCTCCTCTGCGTCAGCGAATGCGCTGATCTTGCTGCTGTTTCCTGCTCTGCTCGTCGCCGTCGGCGACTGCGCTGGTCCTGCTGTTGTTTTCTGCTCTGATCGTCGGCGTCAGCGACTGTGCTGGTCCTGCTGCTGTTTTGTTCTCTGATCGTCGGCGTCTGCTCTGCTCGTCAGCGTCTGCGCTGATCCTGCTGCTGTTTTCTGCTCTGCTCGTAGGCGTCGGCGACTGCGCTGGTCCTGCTGCTGTTTTCTGCACTGCTCATCGGCGTCGGCGACTGCGTTGATCCTGCTGCTGTTTTCTGCTCTGCTCGTTGGCGTCTACGACTGCGCATCTCCTGCTGCTTTTTTCTGCTCTGCGCGTCGGCGTCAGTGACTGCGCTGGTCCTGCTGCTGTTTTCTGCTCTGCTCGTCGGCGTCGGCGACTGCGCTGGCCCTGCTGCTGTTATCTGCTCTGCTTGTCGGCGACTGCGCTGGACTTGCTGCTGTTTTCTGCACTGCTCATCGGTGTCGGCGACTGCGCTGATCCTGCTGCAGTTTTCTGCTCTGCTCATTTGCGTCTGCGACTGCGCTGATCCTGCTGCTGTTTTCTGCACTGCTCATCGGAGTCGGCGACTGCGCTGATCCTGCTGCTGTTTTCTGCTCTGCTCATAGGCGTCGGCGACTGCGCTGGCCCTGCCACTGTTTTCTGCTCTTCTTGTCGGCGACTGCGCTGGACCTGCTGCTGTTTTCTGCACTGCTCATCGGTGTTGGCGACTGTGCTGATCCTGCTGCTGTTTTCTGCTCAGCTCGTTTGCGTCTGAGACTGCGCATCTCCTGCTGCTTTTTTCTGCTCTGCTCGTCGGCGTCGGCTACTGCGCTGATCCTGCTGCTATTTTCTGCTCTGCTCATCGGCGTCAGCGACTGGGCTGATCCTGCTGCTGTTTTCTGCTGTGCTCGTCTGCGTCAGCGAATGCGCTGATCCTGCTGCTATTTTCTGCTCTGCTCGTCGGCGTTTGCTACTGCGCTGATCCTGTTGCTATTTTCTGCTCTGCTCATCGGCGTCAGCGTCTAGGCTGATCCGGCTGCTGTTTTCTGCTCTGCTCGTCTGCGTCAGCAAATGTGCTGATCCTGCTGCTGTTTTCTGCTCTGCTCATCGCCGTCAGCGCTGATCCTGCTGCTGTTTCCTGCTCTGCTCGTCGCCGTCGGCGACTATGCTGGTCCTGCTGTTGTTTTCTTCTCTGCTCGTCGGCGTCTGCGACTGTGCTGGTCCTGCTGCTGTTTTCTGCTCTGCTCGTCGGTGACTGCGCTGGTCCTGCTGCTGTTATCTGCACTGCTCATGGGCGACGGCGACTGCGCTGGTCCTGCTGTTGTTTTCGCCTCTGCTCGTCGGCGTCTGCTCTGCTCGTGTGCGTCTGCAACTGTGCTGATCCTGCTGCTGTTTTCTGCACTGCTCGTCGGCGACTGCACTGGTCCTGCTGCTGTTTTCTGCACTGCTCATCGGCGTCGGCGACTGCGCTGATCCTGCAACTGTTTTCTGCTCTTCTTGTAGGCGTCGGCGACTGCGCTGGCCCTGCTGCTGTTTTCTGCTCTGCTCGTCGGCGACTGCGCTGGACCTGCTGCTATTTTCTGCACTGCTCATCGGCGTCGGCGACTGCGCTGGCCCTGCTGCTGTTACCTGCTCTGCTCGTCGGCGACTGCGCTGATCCTGCTGCTGTTTCCTGCTCTGCTCGTCGCCGTCGGCGACTATTCTGGTCCTGCTGATGTTTTCTTCTCTGCTCGTCTGCGTCTGCGACTGTGCTGATCCTGCTGCTGTTTTCTGCACTGCTCGTCGGCGACTGCACTGGTGCTGCTGCTGTTTTCTGCACTGCTCATCGGCGTCGGCGACTGCGCTGATCTGCTGCTGTTTTCTGCTCTGCTCGTAGGCGTCGGCGACTGCGCTGGCCCTGCTGCTGTTTTCTGCTCTGCTCGTCGGCGACTGCGCTGGACCTGCTGCTATTTTCTGCACTGCTCAACGGCTTCGGCGACTGCGCTGGCCCTGCTGCTGTTTTCTGCTCTGCTCGTCCGCGACTGCGCTGATCCTGCTGCTGTTTTCTGCTCTGCTCGTAGGCGTCGGCGACTGCGCTGGTCCTGCTGCTGTTTTCTGCACTGCTCATCGGCGTCGGCGACTGCGTTGATCCTGCTGCTGTTTTCTGCTCTGCGCGTCGGCGACTGCGCTTGTCCTGCTGCTGTTTTCTGCTCTGCTCGTCGGCATCGGCGACTGCGCTGGCCCTGCTGCTGTTTTCTGCTCTGCTTGTCGGCGACTGCGCTGGACTTGCTGCTGTTTTCTGCACTGCTCATCGGTGTCGGCGACTGCGCTGATCCTGCTGCGGTTTTCTGCTCTGCTCATTTGCGTCTGCGACTGCGCTGATCCTGCTGCTGTTTTCTGCACTGCTCGTCGGCGTCGGCGACTGCGCTGATCCTGCTGCTGTTTTCTGCTCTGCTCGTAGGCGTCGGCGACTGCGCTGGCCCTGCCGTTGTTTTCTGCTCTGCTTGTTGGCGACTGCGCTGGACCTGCTGCTGTTTTCTGCACTGCTCATCGGTGTTGGCGACTGCGCTGATCCTGCTGCTGTTTTCTGCTCTGCTCGTTGGCGTCTGCAACTGCGCTGATCCTGCTGCTGTTTCCTGCTCTGCTCGTCGGCGTCGGTGACTGCGCTGATCCTTCTGCTGTTTTCTGCTCTGCTCGTCGGCGACTGCACTGCTCCTGCTTCTGTTTTCTTTACTGCTCATCGGCGTCGGAGACTGCGTTGATCCTGCTGCTGTTTTCTGCTCAGCTCGTTTGCGTCTGAGACTGCGCATCTCCTGCTGCTTTTTTCTGCTCTGCTCATCGGCGTCAGCGACTGGGCTGATCCCGCTGCTGTTTTCTGCTCTGCTCGTCTGCGTCAGCGAATGCGCAGATCCTGCTGCTGTTTCTTGCTCTGCTCGTCGCCGTCAGCGACTGCGCTGGTCCTGCTGTTGTTCTCTGCTCTGATCGTCGGCGACAGCGCTGGTCCTGCTGCTGTTTTCTTCTCTGCTCGTCGGCATCTGCTCTGCTCGTCGGCGTCTGCGACTGCGCTGGTCCTGCTGCTGTTTTCTGCTCTGCTCGTCGGCGACTGCGCTGGTCCTGCTGGTGTTTTATGCACTGCTTATTGGCGTCGGCGACTGCGCTGGTCCTGTTGTTGTTTTCGCCTCTGCTCGTTGGCGTCTGCTCTGCTCGTCGACCTCTGCGACTGCGCTGGTCCTGCTGCTGTTTTCAGCTCTGCTCGTCGGCGACTGCGCTGGTCCTGCTGCTGTTTTCTGCTGTGCTCGTTGGCGTCTGCGACTGCGCTGGTCCTGCTGCTGTTTTCTGCTCTGCTCGTAGGCGTCAGCGACTGCGCTGGTCCTGCTACTGTTTTCTGCTCTGCTCGTCGGCGACTGCGCTGGTCCTGCTGCTGTTTTCTGCTGTGCTCGTTGGCGTCTGCGACTGCGCTGGTCCTGCTGCTGTTTTCTGCTCTGCTCGTAGGCGTCGGCGACTGCGCTGGTCCTGCAATATTTTGTGCACTGCTCATCGGCGTCGGCAACTGCGCTGATCCTGCTGCTGTTTTCTGCTCTGCTCGTCGGCATCAGCGACTGCGCTGATGCTGTTTTCTACTCTGCTCGTCGGCGTCGGCAACTGCGCTGATCCTGCTGCTGTTTTCTGCTCTTCTCGTTGCCGTCGGCGACAGCGCTGATCCTGCTGCTGTTTCCTGCTCTGCTCATCGGCGTCGGCGACTGCGCTGGTCCTGCTGTTGTTTTCTGCTCTGATCGTCAGCGTTGGCGACCGCGCTGGTCCTGCTGCTGTTTTCTGCTCTGCTCGTCGGCGTCGGCTGCTGCTCTGATCCTGCTGCAGTTTCCTGCTCTGCTCGTCGCCGTCGGCGACTATGCTGGTGCTGCTGTTGTTTTCTTCTCTGCTCGTCGGCGTCTGCTCTTCTCGTCGGCGTCTGCGACTGCGCTGGCCCTGCTGCTGTTTTCTGCTCTGCTCGTCGGTGACTGCGCTGGTCCTGCTGCTGTTATCTGCACTGATCATGGGCGACGGCGACTGCGCTGGTCCTGCTGTTGTTTTCGCCTCTGCTCGTTGGCATCTGCGACTGTGCTGATCCTGCTGCTGTTTTCTTCACTGCTCGTCGGCGACTGCACTGGTCCTGATGCTGTTTTCTCCTCTGCTCATCGGCGTCGGCAACTGCGCTGATCCTGCTGCTGTTTTCTGCTCTGCTCGTCGGCGTCAGCGACTGCTCTGATCCTGCTGCTGTTTCCTGCACTGCTCATCGGCGTCGGCGACTACGCTGGTCCTGCTATTGTTTTCTGGTCTGATCGTCAGCGTCGGCGACTGCGCTGGTCCTGCTGCTGTTTTCTGCTCTGCTTGTCGGCGACTGCGCTGGTCCTGCTGCTGTTTTCTGCTCTGATCGTAGGCGTCAGAGACTGCGCTGGTCCTGCTACTGTTTTCTGCTCTGCTCGTCGGCGTCGGCGATTATGCTGATCCTGCTGCTGATTCCTGCTCTGCTCGTCGGCGTCGGCGACTGCGCTGGTCCTGCTGCTGTTTTCTGCTCTGCTCGTCGGCGACTGCGGTGGTCTTGCTGCTGTTTTCTGCTCTGCTCGTCGGCGTCAGCGACTGCGTTGATCCTGCTGCTGTTTTCTGCTCTGCTCGTCAGCGTCTGCTCTGCTCATCGGCGTCAGCGACTGCACTGATCCTGCTGCTGTTTTCTGCTCTGCTCGTAGGCGTCGGCGACTGCGCTGGTCCTGCAATATTTTTTGCACTATTCATCGGTGTCGGCGACTGCGCTGATCCTGCTGTTGTTTTCGCCTCTGCTCGTCGGCGTCTGCTCTGCTCATTGGCGTCTGCGACTGTGCTGATCCTGCTGCTGTTTTCTTTACTGCTCGTTGGCAACTGCACTGGTCCTGCTGCTGTTTTCTACACTGCTCATCGGCTTCGGCGACTGCGCTGATCCTGCTGCTGTTTTCTGCTCTGCTCATAGGCGTCGGCGACTGCGCTGGTCCTGCAATATTTTCCGCACTGCTCATCGGCGTCGGCGACTGCGCTGATCCTGCTGCTGTTTTCTGCTCTGCTCGTCTGCGACTGCGCTAGTCCTGGTGCTGTTTTCTGCTCTGCTCGTCGGCATCAGCGACTGCGCTGATGCTGTTTTCTCCTCTCCTCGTCGGCGTCGGCAACTGCGCTGATCCTGCTGCTGTTTTCTGCTCAGCTCTTCGGCGTTGGCGACTGCGCTGATCCTGCTGCTGTTTCCTGCTCTGCTCATCGGCGTCGGCGACTGCGCTGGTCCTGCTGTTGTTTTCTGCTCTGATCGTCAGCGTCGGCGACTCCGCTGGTCCTGCTGCTGTTTTCTGCTCTGCTCGTCGGCGACTGCGCTGATCCTGCTGCAATTTTCTGCTCTGCTCGTCGGCGTCGGCTGCTGCGCTGATCCTGCTGCTTTTTTCTGCTCTGCTCATCGGCATCAGCAACCAGGCTGATCCGGCAGCTGTTTTCTGCTCTGCTCGTCTGCGTCAGCGAATGTGCTGATCCTGCTGCTGTTTTCTGCTCTGCTCGTCGCCGTCAGCGCTAATCCTGCTGCTGTTTCCTGCTCTGCTCATCGCCGTCGGCAACTATGCTGGTCCTGATGTTGTTTTCTTCTCTGCTCGTCGGCGTCTGCTCTTCTCGTCGGCGTCTGTGCTGGTCCTGCTGCTGTTATCTGCACTGCTCATGGGCGACGGCGACTGCGCTGGTCCTGCTGTTGTTTTCGCCTCTGCTCGTCGGTGTCTGCTCTGCTTGTTGGCGTCTGCGACTGTGCTGATCCTGCTGCTGTTTTCTGCACTGCTCTTTGGCGACTGCACTGGTCCTGCTGCTGTTTTCTACACTGCTCCTCGGCGTCGGCGACTGCGCTGATCCTGCTGCTGTTTTCTGCTCTGCTCGTCGGCGACTGCGCTAGACCTGCTGCTATTTTCTGCACTGCTCATTGGCGTGGCAACTGCGCTGATCCTGCTGCTGTTTCCTGCTCTGCTGGTCGGCGTCTGCAACTGCGCTGATCCTGCTGCTGTTTCCTGCTTTGCTCGTTGTCGTTGACGACTGCGCTGATCATGCTGCTGTTTTCTACTCTAATCGTCGGCGTCAGTGAATGGGCTGATCCTGCTGCTGTTTACTGCTCTGCTCATCTGCGTCAGCAAATGCGCTGATCCTGCTGCTGTTTCCTGCTCTGCTCGTCGCGGTCGGCGACTGCGCTGGTCCTGCTGTTGTTTTTTGCTCTGATCACCGGCATCGGCGACTGCGCTGGTCCTGCTGCTGTTTTTTTCTCTGCTCGTCGGCGTCTGCTCTGCTCGGCGGCGTCTGCGCTGGTCCTGCTGGTGTTTTCTGCTCTGCTCGTCGGGGACTGCGCTGGTCCTGCTGGTGTTTTCTGCACTGCTCTTCGGCGTCGGCGACTGCGCTGGTCCTGCTGTCGTTTTCGCCTCTGCTCATCGGCGTCGGCGACTGCGCTGATCCTGCTGCTGTTTTCTGCTCTGCTCGTCGGCGACTGCGCTGGACCTGCTGCTGTTTTCTGCACTGCTCATCGGCGTCGGCGACAGCGTTGATCCTGCTGCTGTTTTCTGCTCTGCTCGTTGGCGTCTTCGACTGCGCATCTCCTGCCGCTTTTTTCTGCTCTGCTCGTCGGCGTCAGCGACTGCGCATCTCCTGCTGCTGTTTTTTGCTCTGCTCGTCGGTGTCGGCAACTGCGCTGATCCTGCTGCTGTTTTCTGCTGTGCTCGTCTGCATCAGCGAATGCGCTTCTCCTGCTGCTGTTTCCTGCTCTGCTCGTCGCCGTCGGCGACTTCACTGTTCCTGCTGTTGTTTTCTGCTCTGATCGCCGGCGTCAGCGACTGCGCTTGTCCTGCTGCTGTTTTCTTCTCTGCTCGTCGGCGTCTGCGCTGGTCCTGCTGCTGTTTTCTGCTCTGCTCGTCGGCGACTGCGCTGGTCCTGCTGTTGTTTTCGCCTCTGCTCGTCTGCGTCTGCTCAGCTCATCGGCGTCTGCGACTGCGCTGGTCCTGCTGCTGTTTTCTGTCCTGCTCATTGGCGTCTGCGACTGCGCATCTCCTGCTGCTTTTTTCTGCTCTGCTCGTCTGCGTCAGCGACTGCGCTGACCCTGCTGCTGTTTTCTGCTCTGATCGTCTGTGACTGCGCATCTCCTGCTGCTGTTTTTTGCTCTGCTCGTCGGCGTCAGCGACTGCGCTTATCCTGCTGCTGTTTTCTGCTCTTCTCGTCGGCGTCTGCGACTGCGCATCTCCTGCTGCTATTTTTTGCTCTGCTCGTCGGCGACTGCGCTTATCCTACTGCTGTTTTCTTCTCTGCTCGTCAGTGTCTGCTCTGCTCGTCGGCGTCTGCGACTGCGCTTGTCCTGCTGCTGTTTTGTGCTCTGCTCGTCTGCGACTGCGCTGGTCGTGCTGCTGTTTTCTGCTCTGCTCGTCGGCGACAGCACTGGTCCTGCTGCTGTTTTCTGCGCTGCTCGTTGGCGTCTGTGACTGCGCATCTCCTGCTGCTTTTTTTTTTGCTCTACTCGTCGGCGTCAGCGACTGCGCTGATTCTGCTGCTGTTTTCTGCTCTGCTCGTCGGCGTCTGAGACTGCGCATCTCCTGCTGCTGTTTTCTGCACTGCTCATCGGCGTCGGCGACTGTGCTGGTCCTGCTGCAGTTTTCTGCTCTGCTCGTAGGCGTGGGCGACTGCGCTGGTCCTGCTGCTGTTTTCTGCACTGCTCATCGGCGTCGGCGACTGCATTGATCCTGCTGCTGTTTCCTGCTCTGCTCATCGCCGTCGGCGACTTCGCTGGTCCTGCTGTTGTTTTCTGCTCTGATCGCCGGAGTCGGCGACTGCGCTGGTCCTGCTGCTGTTTTCTTCTCTGCTATTCGGCGTCAGCGACTGCGCTGATCCTGCTGCTGTTTTCTGCTCTGCTCGTCGGCATCTGTGACTGCGCATCTCCTGCTGTTGTTTTTTGCTCTGCTCGTCGGCGACTGCGCTTGTCATGCTGCTGTTTTCTGCTCTGCTCATCGGCGTCGGCTACTGCTCTGATCCTGCTGCTGTTTTCTGCTCTGCTCGTCTGCGTCAGCGAATGCGCTGATCCTGCTGCTGTTTTCTGCTCTGCTCGTCGCCGTCGGCGACTGCACTGGTGCTGCTGTTGTTTTCTGCTCTGATCGTCGGCGTCGGCGACTGCGCTGGTCCTGCTGCTGTTTTCTTCTCGTCTGCGTCGGCGTCTGCTCTGCTCGTCGGCGTTTGCGACTGCGCTGGGCCTGCTGCTGTTTTCTGCTCTGCTCGTCGGCGACTGCGCTGGTCCTGCTGGTGTTTTCTGCACTGCTCATCGGCGTCGGCGACTGCGCTGGTGCTGCTGTTGTTTTCGCCTCTGCTCGTCGGCGTCTGCGACTGCGCTGGTCCTGCTGCTGTTTTCTGCACTGCTCATCGGCGTCGGCGACTGCGCTGATCCTGCTTCTGTTTTTTGCTCTGCTCGTCGGCGACTGCGCTGGACCTGCTGCTGTTTTCTGCACTGCTCATCGGCGTCGCCGACTGCGTTGATCCTGCTGCTGTTTTCTGCTCTGCTCGTTGGCGTCGGCGACTGCGCTGATCCTGCTGCTGTTTTCTTCTCTGCTCGTGGGCGTCTGCTCTGCTCATCGGCGTCTGCGCTGGTCCTGCTGCTGTTTTCTGCTCTGCTATTAGGCGACTGCGCTGGTCCTGCTGTTGTTTTCTCCTCTGCTCGTCGGCGTCTGCTCTGCTCATCGGCGTCTGCGACTGCGCTGGTCCTGCTGCTGTTTTCTGCTCTGCTCGTAGGCGTCGGCAACTGCGCTGGTCCTGCTGCTGTTTTCTGCACTGCCCATCGGCGTCGGCGACTGCGCTGATCCTGCTGCTGTTTTCTGCTCTGCTTGTCGGCGACTGCGCTGGTGCTGCTGCTGTTTTCTGCACTGCTCCTCGGCGTCGGCGACTGCGTTGATCCTGCTGCTGTTTTCTGCTCTGCTCGTTGGTGTCTGCGACTGCGCATCTCCTGCTGCTTTTTTTGCTCTGCTCGTCGGCGTCAGCGACTGCGCTGATCCTGCTGCTGTTTTCTGCTCTGCTCATCGGCGTCTTCGACTGCGCATCTCCTGCTGCTGTTTTTTGCTCTGCTCGTCGGCGACTGCGCTGATCCTGCTGCTTTTTTCTTTTCTGCTCATCGGCGTCAGCGACTGGGCTGATCCTGCTGCTGTTTTCTGCTCTGCTCATCTGCGTCAGCAAATGCTCTGATCCTGCTGCTGTTTCCTGCTCTGCTCGTCGCCGTCGGCGACTGCACTGGTGCTGCTGTTGTTTTCTGCTCTGATCGTCGGCGTCGGCGACTGCGCTGGTCCTGCTGCTGTTTTATTCTCGTCTGCGTCGGCGTCTGCTCTGCTCGTCGGCGTTTGCGACTGCGCTGGGCCTGCTGCTGTTTTCTGCTCTGCTCGTCGGCGACTGCGCTGGTCCTGCTGGTGTTTTCTGCACTGCTCATTGGCGTCGGCGACTGCGCTGGTGCTGCTGTTGTTTTCGCCTCTGCTCGTCGGCGTCTGCGACTGCGCTGGTCCTGCTGCTGTTTTCTGCACTGCTCATCGGCGTCGGCGACTGCGCTGATCCTGCTTCTGTTTTTTGCTCTGCTCGTCGGCGACTGCGCTGGACCTGCTGCTGTTTTCTGCACTGCTCATCGGCGTCGCCGACTGCGTTGATCCTGCTGCTGTTTTCTGCTCTGCTCGTTGGCGTCGGCGACTGCGCTGATCCTGCTGCTGTTTTCTTCTCTGCTCGTCGGCGTCTGCTCTGCTCATCGGCGTCTGCGCTGGTCCTGCTGCTGTTTTCTGCTCTGCTATTAGGCGACTGCGCTGGTCCTGCTGTTGTTTTCTCCTCTGCTCGTCGGCGTCTGCTCTGCTCATCGGCGTCTGCGACTGCGCTGGTCCTGCTGCTGTTTTCTGCTCTGCTCGTAGGCGTCGGCGACTGCGCTGGTCCTGCTGCTGTTTTCTGCACTGCTCATCGGCGTCGGCGACTGCGCTGATCCTGCTGCT
This sequence comes from Nothobranchius furzeri, assembly GCF_043380555.1. Taxonomy (NCBI): domain Eukaryota; kingdom Metazoa; phylum Chordata; class Actinopteri; order Cyprinodontiformes; family Nothobranchiidae; genus Nothobranchius; species Nothobranchius furzeri. Next base: position 30,611,457 of record NC_091748.1, read on the forward strand.
GTTTTCTGCTCTGCTCGTCGGCGACTGCGCTGGTGCTGCTGCTGTTTTCTGCACTGCTCCTCGGCGTCGGCAACTGCGTTGATCCTGCTGCTGTTTTCTGCTCTGCTCGTTGGTGTCTGCGACTGCGCATCTCCTGCTGCTTTTTTTGCTCTGCTCGTCGGCGTCAGCGACTGTGCTGATCCTGTTGCTGTTTTCTGCTCTGCTCATCGGCGTCTTCGACTGCGCATCTCCTGCTGCTGTTTTTTGCTCTGCTCGTCGGCGACTGCGCTGATCCTGCTGCTTTTTTCTTTTCTGCTCATCGGCGTCAGCGACTGGGCTGATCCTGCTGCTGTTTTCTGCTCTGCTCATCTGCGTCAGCAAATGCTCTGATCCTGCTGCTGTTTCCTGCTCTGCTCGTTGCGGTCGGCGACTGCGCTGGTCCTGCTGTTGTTTTTTGCTCTGATCGCCGGCGTCGGCGACTGCGCTGATCCTGCTGCTGTTTTCTGCTCTGCTCGTCGGCGACTGCGACTGCGCATCTCCTGCTGCTTTTTTCTGCTCTGCTCGTCGGCGTCAGCGACTGCGCTGATCCTGCAGCTGTTTTCTGCTCTGCTCGTCGGCGTCTGCGACTGCGCATCTCCTGCTGCTGTTTTTTGCTCTGCTCGTCTGCGTCAGCGAATGTGCTGATCCTGCTGCAGTTTCCTGCTCTGCTCGTCGCCGTCAGCGACTGCGCTGGTCCTGCTGTTGTTTTCTCCTCTGCTCGTCGGCGTCTGCTCTGCTCATCGGCGTCTGCGACTGCACTGGTCCTGCTGCTGTTTTCTGCTCTGCTCGTAGGCGTCGGCGTCTGTGCTGGTCCTGCTGCTGTTTTCTGCTCTGCTCGTCGGCGACTGCACTGGTCCTGCTGTTGTTTTCGCCTCTGCTCGTCGGCGTCTGCTCTGCTCATCGGCGTCTGCGACTGCGCTGGTCCTGCTGCTGTTTTCTGCTCTGCTCGTTGGTGACTGCGCTGTTCCTGCTGCTGTTTTCTGCACTGCTCGTAGGCGTTGGCGACTGCGCTGGTCCTGCTGCTGTTTTCTGCACTGCTCATCTGCGTCAGCGACTGCGCTGATCCTGCTGCTGTTTTCTGCTCTGCTCGTAGGCGTCGGCGACGGCGCTGGTCCTGCTGCTGTTTTCTTCTCTGCTCGTCGGCGACTGCGCTGGTCCTGCTGCTGTTTTCTGCACTGCTCATCGGTGTCGGCGACTGCGTTGATCCTGCTGCTGTTTTCTGCTCTGCTCGTTGGAGTCTGTGACTGCGCATTTCCTGCTGCTTTTTTTTGCTCTACTCGTCGGCGTCAGCGACTTCGCTGATTCTGCTGCTGTTTTCTGCTCTCCTTGTCGGCGTCTGAGACTGCGCATCTCCTGCTGCTGTTTTCTGCACTGCTCATCGGCGTCGGCGACTGTGCTGATCCTGCTGCTGTTTTCTGCTCTGCTCGTAGGCGTCAGCGACTGCGCTGTTCCTGCTGCTGTTTTCTGCACTGCTCATCGGCGTCGGCGACTGCGCTGATCCTGCTGCTGTTTTCTGCTCTGCTCGTCGGCGACTGCGTTGATCCTGCTGCAGTTTTCTGCTCTGCTCGTTGGCGTCCGCGACTGCGCATCTCCTGCTGCTGTTTTCTGCTCTGCTCGTCAGCGTCTGCGACTGCGCATCTCCGGCTGCTGTTTTTTGCTCTGCTCGTCGGCGTCGGCAACTGTGCTGATCCTGCTGCTTTTTTCTGCTCTGCTCATCGGCGTCAGCGACTGGGCTGATCCTGCTGCTGTTTTCTGCTCTGCTCGTCTGCGTCAGCAAATGCGCTGATCCTGCTGCTGTTTCCTGCTCTGCTTGTCGCGGTCGGTGACTGCGCTGGTCCTGCTGTGGTTTTCTGCTCGGATCGCCGGCGTCGGCAACTGCGCTGGTCCTGCTGCTGTTTTCTTCTCTGCTGGTCGGCGTCTGCTCTGCTCGTCGGCCTCTGCGACTGCGCTGGTCCTACTGCTGTTTTCTGCTCGTTGGTGACTGCGCTGGTCCTGCTGCTGTTTTCTGCACTGCTCATCGGCCTTGGCGACTGCGCTGATCCTGCTGCTGTTTTCTGCTCTGCTCGTATGCGTTGGCAACTGCGCTGGTCCTGCTGCTGTTTTCTGCACTGCTCATCGGCGTTGGCGACTGCGCTGATCCTGCTGCTGTTTTCTGCTCTGCTTGTAGGCGTCGGCGACTGCGCTGGTCCTGCTGTTGTTTTCTGCACTGCTCATCGGCGTCGGCGACTGCGATGATCCTGCTGCTGTTTTCTGATCTGCTTGTAGGCGTCGCCGACTGCGCTGGTCCTGCTGCTGTTTTCTTCTCTGCTCGTCGGCGACTGCGCTGGTCCTGCTGCTGTTTTCTACACTGCTCATCGGCGTCGGTGACTGCGTTGATCCTGCCGCTGTTTTCTGCTCTGCTCGTTGGCATCTGCGACTTCGCATCTCCTGCTGCTTTTTTTTTGCTTCACTCGTCGGCGTCAGCGACTGCGCTGATTCTGCTGCTGTTTTCTGCTCTGCTCGTCGGTGTCTGAGACTGCGCATCTCCTGCTGCTGTTTTCTGCACTGCTTATCGGTGTCGGCAACTGTGCTGATCCTGCTGCTGTTTTCTGCTTTGCTCGTAGGCGTCGGCGACTGCGCTGGTCCTGCTGCTGTTTTCTGCACTGCTCATCGGCGTCAGCGACTGCGCTGATCCTGCTGCTGTTTTCTGCTCCACTCGTCGGCGACTGCGCTGGTCCTGCTGCTGTTTTCTGCACTGCTCATCGGCGTCGGCGACTGCGTTGATCCTGCTGCTGTTTTCTGCTCTGCTCGTTGGCGTCCGCGACTGCGCATCTCCTGCTGCTGTTTTCTGCTCTGCTCGTCGGCGTCTGTGACTGCGCATCTCCTGCTGCTGTTTTTTGCTCTGCTCGTTGGCGTCAGCGACTGGGCTGATCCTGCTGCTGTTTTCTGCTCTGCTCGTCTGCGTCAGCAAATGCACTGATCCTGCTGCTGTTTCCTGCTCTGCTTGTCGCGGTCGGCGACTGCGCTGGTCCTGCTGTTGTTTTCTGCTCTGATTGCCGGCGTCGGCGACTGCGCTGGTCCTGCTGCTGTTTTCTTCTCTGCTGGTTGGCGTCTGCTCTGCTCGTCGGCGTCTGCGACTGCGCTGGTCCTGCTGCTGTTTTCTGCTCTGCTCGTCGGCAACTGCTCTGGTCCTGCTGTTGTTTTCGCCTCTGCTCGTCGGCGTTTGCTCTGCTCATCGTCGTCTGCGAGTGCGCTGGTCTTGCTGCTGTTATCTGTTCTGCTCGTCGGCGAGTGCGCTGGTCCTGCAGCTGTTTTCTGTACTGCTCATCGGCGTCGGCGACTGCGCTGATCCTGCTGCTGTTTTCTGCTCTGCTCGTAGGCGTCGCCGACTGCGCTGGTCCTGCTGCTGTTTTCTGCACTGCTCATCAGCGTCGGCGACTGCGTTTATCCTGCTGCTGTTTTCTGCTCTGCTCGTAGGCGTAGGCGTCAGCGACTGCGCTGGTCCTGCTGCTGTTTTCTGCACTGCTCATCGGCGTAGGTGACTGCGCTGATCCTGCTGCTGTTTTCTGCTCTGCTCGTAGGCGTCGCCGACTGCGCTGGTCAGCTGCTGTTTTCTGCTCTGCTCGTCGGCGACTGCATTGATCCTGCTGCTGTTTTCTGCTCTGCTAGTTGGCGACTGCGCTGGTCCTGCTGCTGTTTTCTGCACTGCTCATCGGCGTCGGTGACTGCGTTGATCCTGCTGCTGTTTTCTGCTCTGCTCGTAGGCGTCGGCGACTGCGCTGGTCCTGCTTCTGTTTTCTGCACTGCTCATCGGCGTCGGCGACTGCGCTGGTCCTGCTGTTGTGTTCGCCTCTGCTCGTCGGCGTCTGCTCTGCTCATCGGCGTCTGCGACTGCGCTGGTCCTGCTGCTGTTTTCTGCTCTGCTCGTCGTCAACTGCGCTGGTCCTGCTGCTGTTTTCTGCACTTCTCATCGGCGTCGGCGACTGCGCTGATCCTGCTGCTGTTTTCAGCTCTGCTCGTCGGCGTCTGAGACTGCGCATCTCCTGCTGCTGTTTTCTGCTCTGCTCGTAGGCGACTGCGCTGGTCCTGCTGCTGTTTTCTGCACTGCTCATCGGCGTCGGCGACTGCGTTGATCCTGCTGCTGTTTTCTGCTCTGCTCGTTGGCGTCTGCGACTGTGCATCTCCTGCTGCTGTTTTCTGCTCTGCTCGTCGGCGTCTGCGACTGCGCTGGTCCTGCTGCTGTTTTCTGCTCTGCTCGTCGGCGACTGCGCTGGTCCTGCTGCTGTTTTCTGCTCTGCTCAATGGCGTCTGCGACTGCGCATCTCCTGGTACTGTTTTCTGCTCTGCTTGTAGGCGTCGCCGACTGCGCTGGTCCTGCTGTTGTTTTCTGCTCTGATCGCCGGCGTCGGCGACTGTGCTGGTCCTGCTGCTGTTTTCTTCTCTGCTCGTCGGCCTCTGCTCTGCTCGTCGGCGTCTGCAACTGCGCTGGTCCTGCTGCTGTTTTCTGCTCTGCTCGTCGGTGACTGCGCTGGTCCTGCTGGTGTTTTCTGCACTGCTCATCGGCAGCGGCGACTGCGCTGGTCCTGCTGTTTTTTTCGCCTCTGCTCGTCGGCGTCCGCTCTGCTCATCGTCGTCTGCGACTGCGCTGGTCCTGCTGCTGTTTTCTGCTCTGCTCGTAGGCGTCGCCGACAGCGCTGGTCCTGCTGCTGTTTTCTGCTCTGCTCGTCGACGACTGCACTGGTCCTGCTGTTGTTTTTGCCTCTGCTCGTCGGCGTCTGATCTGCTCATCGACGTCTGCGACTGCGCTGATCCTGCTGCTGTTTTCTGCTCTGCTCGTAGGTGTCGCCGACTGCGCTGGTCCTGCTGCTGTTTTCTGCTCTGCTCGTCGGCGACTGCGCTGGTCCTGCTGCTGTTTTCTGCCCTGCTCATTGGCGTCGGCGACTGCGTTGATCCTGCTGCTGTTTTCTGCTCTGCTCGTTGGCGTCAGCGACTGCGCTGGTCCTGCTGCTTTTTTCTGCACTGCTCATCGGCGTCGGCGACTGCGCTGATCCTGCTGCTGTTTTCTGCTCTGCTCGTCGGCGACTGCGCTGGTCCTGCTGCTGTTTTCTGCACTGCTCATCGGCGTCTGCGACTGCGTTGATCCTTCTGCTGTTTTCTGCTCTGCTCGTTGGCGTCTGCGACTGCGCATCTCCTGCTACTTTTTTCTGCTCTGCTCGTCGGCGTCAGCGACTGGGCTGAGCCTGCTGCTGTTTTCTGCTCTGCTCGTCGGTGTCTGCGACTGTGCATCTCCTGCTGCTGTTTTTTGCTCTGCTCGTCGGTGTCGGCGACTGAGCTGATCCTGCTGCTTTTTTCTGCTCTGCTCATCGGCGTCAGCGACTGGGCTGATCCTGCTGCTGTTTTCTGCTCTGCTCGTCTGCGTCAGCAAATGCGCTGATCCTGCTGCTGTTTCCTGCTTTGCTCGTCGCGGTCGGCGACTGCGCTGGTCCTGCTGTTGTTTTCTGCTCTGATCGCCGGCGTCGGCGACTGCGTTGGTCCTGCTGCTGTTTTCTTCTCTGCTCGTCGGCGTCTGCTCTGCTCGTCGGCGTCTGCGATTGCGCTTGTCCTGCTGCTGTCTTCTGCTCTGCTCGTCGGCGACTGCGCTGGTCCTGCTGGTGTTTTCTGCACTGCTCATCGGCGTTGGCGACTGCGCTGGTCCTGCTGTTGTTTTCGCCTCTGCTCGTCGGCATCTGCTCTGCTCATCGTCGTCTGCGACTGCGCTGGTCCTGCTGCTGTTTTCTGCTCTGCTCGTCGGTGACTGCGCTGGTCCTGCTGCTGTTTTCTTCACTGCTCATCGGCGTCGGCGACTGCGCTGATCCTGCTGCTGTTTTCTGCTCTGCTCGTAGGCGTAGGCGTCGGCGACTGCGCTGGTCCTGCTGCTGTTTTCTGCACTGCTCATCGGCGTCGGGGACTGCGCTGATCCTGCTGCTGTTTTCTGCTCTGCTCGAAGGCGTCGGCGACTGCGCTGGTCCTGCTGCTGTTTTCTGCACTGCTCATCGGCGTCGGCGACTGCGCTGATCCTGCTGCTGTTTTCTGCTCTGCTCGTCGGCGACTGCGCTGGTGCTGCTGCTGTTTTCTGCACTGCTCCTCGGCGTCGGCGACTGCGTTGATCCTGCTGCTGTTTTCTGCTCTGCTCATCGGCGTCTTCGACTGCGCATCTCCTGCTGCTGTTTTTTGCTCTGCTCGTCGGCGACTGCGCTGATCCTGCTGCTTTTTTCTTTTCTGCTCATCGGCGTCAGCGACTGGGCTGATCCTGCTGCTGTTTTCTGCTCTGCTCATCTGCGTCAGCAAATGCTCTCATCCTGCTGCTGTTTCCTGCTCTGCTCGTTGCGGTCGGCGACTGCGCTGGTCCTGCTGTTGTTTTTTGCTCTGATCGCCGGCGTCGGCGACTGCGCTGATCCTGCTGCTGTTTTCTGCTCTGCTCGTCGGCGACTGCGACTGCGCATCTCCTGCTGCTTTTTTCTGCTCTGCTCGTCGGCGTCAGCGACTGCGCTGATCCTGCAGCTGTTTTCTGCTCTGCTCGTCGGCGTCTGCGACTGCGCATCTCCTGCTGCTGTTTTTTGCTCTGCTCGTCTGCGTCAGCGAATGTGCTGATCCTGCTGCAGTTTCCTGCTCTGCTCGTCGCCGTCAGCGACTGCGCTGGTCCTGCTGTTGTTTTCTCCTCTGCTCGTCGGCGTCTGCTCTGCTCATCGGCGTCTGCGACTGCACTGGTCCTGCTGCTGTTTTCTGCTCTGCTCGTAGGCGTCGGCGTCTGTGCTGGTCCTGCTGCTGTTTTCTGCTCTGCTCGTCGGCGACTGCACTGGTCCTGCTGTTGTTTTCGCCTCTGCTCGTCGGCGTCTGCTCTGCTCATCGGCGTCTGCGACTGCGCTGGTCCTGCTGCTGTTTTCTGCTCTGCTCGTTGGTGACTGCGCTGTTCCTGCTGCTGTTTTCTGCACTGCTCGTAGGCGTTGGCGACTGCGCTGGTCCTGCTGCTGTTTTCTGCACTGCTCATCTGCGTCAGCGACTGCGCTGATCCTGCTGCTGTTTTCTGCTCTGCTCGTAGGCGTCGGCGACTGCGCTGGTCCTGCTGCTGTTTTCTTCTCTGCTCGTCGGCGACTGCGCTGGTCCTGCTGCTGTTTTCTGCACTGCTCATCGGTGTCGGCGACTGCGTTGATCCTGCTGCTGTTTTCTGCTCTGCTCGTTGGAGTCTGTGACTGCGCATTTCCTGCTGCTTTTTTTTGCTCTACTCGTCGGCGTCAGCGACTTCGCTGATTCTGCTGCTGTTTTCTGCTCTCCTTGTCGGCGTCTGAGACTGCGCATCTCCTGCTGCTGTTTTCTGCACTGCTCATCGGCGTCGGCGACTGTGCTGATCCTGCTGCTGTTTTCTGCTCTGCTCGTAGGCGTCAGCGACTGCGCTGTTCCTGCTGCTGTTTTCTGCACTGCTCATCGGCGTCGGCGACTGCGCTGATCCTGCTGCTGTTTTCTGCTCTGCTCGTCGGCGACTGCGTTGATCCTGCTGCAGTTTTCTGCTCTGCTCGTTGGCGTCCGCGACTGCGCATCTCCTGCTGCTGTTTTCTGCTCTGCTCGTCAGCGTCTGCGACTGCGCATCTCCGGCTGCTGTTTTTTGCTCTGCTCGTCGGCGTCGGCAACTGTGCTGATCCTGCTGCTTTTTTCTGCTCTGCTCATCGGCGTCAGCGACTGGGCTGATCCTGCTGCTGTTTTCTGCTCTGCTCGTCTGCGTCAGCAAATGCGCTGATCCTGCTGCTGTTTCCTGCTCTGCTTGTCGCGGTCGGTGACTGCGCTGGTCCTGCTGTGGTTTTCTGCTCGGATCGCCGGCGTCGGCAACTGCGCTGGTCCTGCTGCTGTTTTCTTCTCTGCTGGTCGGCGTCTGCTCTGCTCGTCGGCCTCTGCGACTGCGCTGGTCCTACTGCTGTTTTCTGCTCGTTGGTGACTGCGCTGGTCCTGCTGCTGTTTTCTGCACTGCTCATCGGCCTTGGCGACTGCGCTGATCCTGCTGCTGTTTTCTGCTCTGCTCGTATGCGTTGGCAACTGCGCTGGTCCTGCTGCTGTTTTCTGCACTGCTCATCGGCGTTGGCGACTGCGCTGATCCTGCTGCTGTTTTCTGCTCTGCTTGTAGGCGTCGGCGACTGCGCTGGTCCTGCTGTTGTTTTCTGCACTGCTCATCGGCGTCGGCGACTGCGATGATCCTGCTGCTGTTTTCTGATCTGCTTGTAGGCGTCGCCGACTGCGCTGGTCCTGCTGCTGTTTTCTTCTCTGCTCGTCGGCGACTGCGCTGGTCCTGCTGCTGTTTTCTACACTGCTCATCGGCGTCGGTGACTGCGTTGATCCTGCCGCTGTTTTCTGCTCTGCTCGTTGGCATCTGCGACTTCGCATCTCCTGCTGCTTTTTTTTTGCTTCACTCGTCGGCGTCAGCGACTGCGCTGATTCTGCTGCTGTTTTCTGCTCTGCTCGTCGGTGTCTGAGACTGCGCATCTCCTGCTGCTGTTTTCTGCACTGCTTATCGGTGTCGGCAACTGTGCTGATCCTGCTGCTGTTTTCTGCTTTGCTCGTAGGCGTCGGCGACTGCGCTGGTCCTGCTGCTGTTTTCTGCACTGCTCATCGGCGTCAGCGACTGCGCTGATCCTGCTGCTGTTTTCTGCTCCACTCGTCGGCGACTGCGCTGGTCCTGCTGCTGTTTTCTGCACTGCTCATCGGCGTCGGCGACTGCGTTGATCCTGCTGCTGTTTTCTGCTCTGCTCGTTGGCGTCCGCGACTGCGCATCTCCTGCTGCTGTTTTCTGCTCTGCTCGTCGGCGTCTGTGACTGCGCATCTCCTGCTGCTGTTTTTTGCTCTGCTCGTTGGCGTCAGCGACTGGGCTGATCCTGCTGCTGTTTTCTGCTCTGCTCGTCTGCGTCAGCAAATGCACTGATCCTGCTGCTGTTTCCTGCTCTGCTTGTCGCGGTCGGCGACTGCGCTGGTCCTGCTGTTGTTTTCTGCTCTGATTGCCGGCGTCGGCGACTGCGCTGGTCCTGCTGCTGTTTTCTTCTCTGCTGGTCGGCGTCTGCTCTGCTCGTCGGCGTCTGCGACTGCGCTGGTCCTGCTGCTGTTTTCTGCTCTGCTCGTCGGCAACTGCTCTGGTCCTGCTGTTGTTTTCGCCTCTGCTCGTCGGCGTTTGCTCTGCTCATCGTCGTCTGCGAGTGCGCTGGTCTTGCTGCTGTTATCTGTTCTGCTCGTCGGCGAGTGCGCTGGTCCTGCAGCTGTTTTCTGTACTGCTCATCGGCGTCGGCGACTGCGCTGATCCTGCTGCTGTTTTCTGCTCTGCTCGTAGGCGTCGCCGACTGCGCTGGTCCTGCTGCTGTTTTCTGCTCTGTTCGTCCGCGACTGCGCTGGTCCTGCTGCTGTTTTCTGCACTGCTCATCAGCGTCGGCGACTGCGTTTATCCTGCTGCTGTTTTCTGCTCTGCTCGTAGGCGTAGGCGTCAGCGACTGCGCTGGTCCTGCTGCTGTTTTCTGCACTGCTCATCGGCGTAGGTGACTGCGCTGATCCTGCTGCTGTTTTCTGCTCTGCTCGTAGGCGTCGCCGACTGCGCTGGTCAGCTGCTGTTTTCTGCTCTGCTCGTCGGCGACTGCATTGATCCTGCTGCTGTTTTCTGCTCTGCTAGTTGGCGACTGCGCTGGTCCTGCTGCTGTTTTCTGCACTGCTCATCGGCGTCGGTGACTGCGTTGATCCTGCTGCTGTTTTCTGCTCTGCTCGTAGGCGTCGGCGACTGCGCTGGTCCTGCTTCTGTTTTCTGCACTGCTCATCGGCGTCGGCGACTGCGCTGGTCCTGCTGTTGTGTTCGCCTCTGCTCGTCGGCGTCTGCTCTGCTCATCGGCGTCTGCGACTGCGCTGGTCCTGCTGCTGTTTTCTGCTCTGCTCGTCGTCAACTGCGCTGGTCCTGCTGCTGTTTTCTGCACTTCTCATCGGCGTCGGCGACTGCGCTGATCCTGCTGCTGTTTTCAGCTCTGCTCGTCGGCGTCTGAGACTGCGCATCTCCTGCTGCTGTTTTCTGCTCTGCTCGTAGGCGACTGCGCTGGTCCTGCTGCTGTTTTCTGCACTGCTCATCGGCGTCGGCGACTGCGTTGATCCTGCTGCTGTTTTCTGCTCTGCTCGTTGGCGTCTGCGACTGTGCATCTCCTGCTGCTGTTTTCTGCTCTGCTCGTCGGCGTCTGCGACTGCGCTGGTCCTGCTGCTGTTTTCTGCTCTGCTCGTCGGCGACTGCGCTGGTCCTGCTGCTGTTTTCTGCTCTGCTCAATGGCGTCTGCGACTGCGCATCTCCTGGTACTGTTTTCTGCTCTGCTTGTAGGCGTCGCCGACTGCGCTGGTCCTGCTGTTGTTTTCTGCTCTGATCGCCGGCGTCGGCGACTGTGCTTGTCCTGCTGCTGTTTTCTTCTCTGCTCGTCGGCCTCTGCTCTGCTCGTCGGCGTCTGCGACTGCGCTGGTCCTGCTGCTGTTTTCTGCTCTGCTCGTCGGTGACTGCGCTGGTCCTGCTGGTGTTTTCTGCACTGCTCATCGGCAGCGGCGACTGCGCTGGTCCTGCTGTTTTTTTCGCCTCTGCTCGTCGGCGTCCGCTCTGCTCATCGTCGTCTGCGACTGCGCTGGTCCTGCTGCTGTTTTCTGCTCTGCTCGTAGGCGTCGCCGACAGCGCTGGTCCTGCTGCTGTTTTCTGCTCTGCTCGTCGACGACTGCACTGGTCCTGCTGTTGTTTTTGCCTCTGCTCGTCGGCGTCTGATCTGCTCATCGACGTCTGCGACTGCGCTGATCCTGCTGCTGTTTTCTGCTCTGCTCGTAGGTGTCGCCGACTGCGCTGGTCCTGCTGCTGTTTTCTGCTCTGCTCGTCGGCGACTGCGCTGGTCCTGCTGCTGTTTTCTGCCCTGCTCATTGGCGTCGGCGACTGCGTTGATCCTGCTGCTGTTTTCTGCTCTGCTCGTTGGCGTCAGCGACTGCGCTGGTCCTGCTGCTTTTTTCTGCACTGCTCATCGGCGTCGGCGACTGCGCTGATCCTGCTGCTGTTTTCTGCTCTGCTCGTCGGCGACTGCGCTGGTCCTGCTGCTGTTTTCTGCACTGCTCATCGGCGTCTGCGACTGCGTTGATCCTTCTGCTGTTTTCTGCTCTGCTCGTTGGCGTCTGCGACTGCGCATCTCCTGCTACTTTTTTCTGCTCTGCTCGTCGGCGTCAGCGACTGGGCTGAGCCTGCTGCTGTTTTCTGCTCTGCTCGTCGGTGTCTGCGACTGTGCATCTCCTGCTGCTGTTTTTTGCTCTGCTCGTCGGTGTCGGCGACTGAGCTGATCCTGCTGCTTTTTTCTGCTCTGCTCATCGGCGTCAGCGACTGGGCTGATCCTGCTGCTGTTTTCTGCTCTGCTCGTCTGCGTCAGCAAATGCGCTGATCCTGCTGCTGTTTCCTGCTTTGCTCGTCGCGGTCGGCGACTGCGCTGGTCCTGCTGTTGTTTTCTGCTCTGATCGCCGGCGTCGGCGACTGCGTTGGTCCTGCTGCTGTTTTCTTCTCTGCTCGTCGGCGTCTGCTCTGCTCGTCGGCGTCTGCGATTGCGCTTGTCCTGCTGCTGTCTTCTGCTCTGCTCGTCGGCGACTGCGCTGGTCCTGCTGGTGTTTTCTGCACTGCTCATCGGCGTTGGCGACTGCGCTGGTCCTGCTGTTGTTTTCGCCTCTGCTCGTCGGCATCTGCTCTGCTCATCGTCGTCTGCGACTGCGCTGGTCCTGCTGCTGTTTTCTGCTCTGCTCGTCGGTGACTGCGCTGGTCCTGCTGCTGTTTTCTGCACTGCTCATCGGCGTCGGCGACTGCGCTGATCCTGCTGCTGTTTTCTGCTCTGCTCGTAGGCGTAGGCGTCGGCGACTGCGCTGGTCCTGCTGCTGTTTTCTGCACTGCTCATCGGCGTCGGGGACTGCGCTGATCCTGCTGCTGTTTTCTGCTCTGCTCGTAGGCGTCGGCGACTGCGCTGGTCCTGCTGCTGTTTTCTGCACTGCTCATCGGCGTCGGCGACTGCGCTGATCCTGCTGCTGTTTTCTGCTCTGCTCGTCGGCGACTGCGCTGGTGCTGCTGCTGTTTTCTGCACTGCTCCTCGGCGTCGGCGACTGCGTTGATCCTGCTGCTGTTTTCTGCTCTGCTCGTTGGTGTCTGCGACTGCGCATCTCCTGCTGCTTTTTTTGCTCTGCTCGTCGGCGTCAGCGACTGTGCTGATCCTGTTGCTGTTTTCTGCTCTGCTCATCGGCGTCTTCGACTGCGCATCTCCTGCTGCTGTTTTTTGCTCTGCTCGTCGGCGACTGCGCTGATCCTGCTGCTTTTTTCTTTTCTGCTCATCGGCGTCAGCGACTGGGCTGATCCTGCTGCTGTTTTCTGCTCTGCTCATCTGCGTCAGCAAATGCTCTGATCCTGCTGCTGTTTCCTGCTCTGCTCGTTGCGGTCGGCGACTGCGCTGGTCCTGCTGTTGTTTTTTGCTCTGATCGCCGGCGTCGGCGACTGCGCTGATCCTGCTGCTGTTTTCTGCTCTGCTCGTCGGCGACTGCGACTGCGCATCTCCTGCTGCTTTTTTCTGCTCTGCTCGTCGGCGTCAGCGACTGCGCTGATCCTGCAGCTGTTTTCTGCTCTGCTCGTCGGCGTCTGCGACTGCGCATCTCCTGCTGCTGTTTTTTGCTCTGCTCGTCTGCGTCAGCGAATGTGCTGATCCTGCTGCAGTTTCCTGCTCTGCTCGTCGCCGTCAGCGACTGCGCTGGTCCTGCTGTTGTTTTCTCCTCTGCTCGTCGGCGTCTGCTCTGCTCATCGGCGTCTGCGACTGCACTGGTCCTGCTGCTGTTTTCTGCTCTGCTTGTAGGCGTCGGCGTCTGTGCTGGTCCTGCTGCTGTTTTCTGCTCTGCTCGTCGGCGACTGCACTGGTCCTGCTGTTGTTTTCGCCTCTGCTCGTCGGCGTCTGCTCTGCTCATCGGCGTCTGCGACTGCGCTGGTCCTGCTGCTGTTTTCTGCTCTGCTCGTTGGTGACTGCGCTGTTCCTGCTGCTGTTTTCTGCACTGCTCGTAGGCGTTGGCGACTGCGCTGGTCCTGCTGCTGTTTTCTGCACTGCTCATCTGCGTCAGCGACTGCGCTGATCCTGCTGCTGTTTTCTGCTCTGCTCGTAGGCGTCGGCGACTGCGCTGGTCCTGCTGCTGTTTTCTTCTCTGCTCGTCGGCGACTGCGCTGGTCCTGCTGCTGTTTTCTGCACTGCTCATCGGTGTCGGCGACTGCGTTGATCCTGCTGCTGTTTTCTGCTCTGCTCGTTGGAGTCTGTGACTGCGCATTTCCTGCTGCTTTTTTTTGCTCTACTCGTCGGCGTCAGCGACTTCGCTGATTCTGCTGCTGTTTTCTGCTCTCCTTGTCGGCGTCTGAGACTGCGCATCTCCTGCTGCTGTTTTCTGCACTGCTCATCGGCGTCGGCGACTGTGCTGATCCTGCTGCTGTTTTCTGCTCTGCTCGTAGGCGTCAGCGACTGCGCTGTTCCTGCTGCTGTTTTCTGCACTGCTCATCGGCGTCGGCGACTGCGCTGATCCTGCTGCTGTTTTCTGCTCTGCTCGTCGGCGACTGCGTTGATCCTGCTGCAGTTTTCTGCTCTGCTCGTTGGCGTCCGCGACTGCGCATCTCCTGCTGCTGTTTTCTGCTCTGCTCGTCAGCGTCTGCGACTGCGCATCTCCGGCTGCTGTTTTTTGCTCTGCTCGTCGGCGTCGGCAACTGTGCTGATCCTGCTGCTTTTTTCTGCTCTGCTCATCGGCGTCAGCGACTGGGCTGATCCTGCTGCTGTTTTCTGCTCTGCTCGTCTGCGTCAGCAAATGCGCTGATCCTGCTGCTGTTTCCTGCTCTGCTTGTCGCGGTCGGTGACTGCGCTGGTCCTGCTGTGGTTTTCTGCTCGGATCGCCGGCGTCGGCAACTGCGCTGGTCCTGCTGCTGTTTTCTTCTCTGCTGGTCGGCGTCTGCTCTGCTCGTCGGCCTCTGCGACTGCGCTGGTCCTACTGCTGTTTTCTGCTCGTTGGTGACTGCGCTGGTCCTGCTGCTGTTTTCTGCACTGCTCATCGGCCTTGGCGACTGCGCTGATCCTGCTGCTGTTTTCTGCTCTGCTCGTATGCGTTGGCAACTGCGCTGGTCCTGCTGCTGTTTTCTGCACTGCTCATCGGCGTTGGCGACTGCGCTGATCCTGCTGCTGTTTTCTGCTCTGCTTGTAGGCGTCGGCGACTGCGCTGGTCCTGCTGTTGTTTTCTGCACTGCTCATCGGCGTCGGCGACTGCGATGATCCTGCTGCTGTTTTCTGATCTGCTTGTAGGCGTCGCCGACTGCGCTGGTCCTGCTGCTGTTTTCTTCTCTGCTCGTCGGCGACTGCGCTGGTCCTGCTGCTGTTTTCTACACTGCTCATCGGCGTCGGTGACTGCGTTGATCCTGCCGCTGTTTTCTGCTCTGCTCGTTGGCATCTGCGACTTCGCATCTCCTGCTGCTTTTTTTTTGCTTCACTCGTCGGCGTCAGCGACTGCGCTGATTCTGCTGCTGTTTTCTGCTCTGCTCGTCGGTGTCTGAGACTGCGCATCTCCTGCTGCTGTTTTCTGCACTGCTTATCGGTGTCGGCAACTGTGCTGATCCTGCTGCTGTTTTCTGCTTTGCTCGTAGGCGTCGGCGACTGCGCTGGTCCTGCTGCTGTTTTCTGCACTGCTCATCGGCGTCAGCGACTGCGCTGATCCTGCTGCTGTTTTCTGCTCCACTCGTCGGCGACTGCGCTGGTCCTGCTGCTGTTTTCTGCACTGCTCATCGGCGTCGGCGACTGCGTTGATCCTGCTGCTGTTTTCTGCTCTGCTCGTTGGCGTCCGCGACTGCGCATCTCCTGCTGCTGTTTTCTGCTCTGCTCGTCGGCGTCTGTGACTGCGCATCTCCTGCTGCTGTTTTTTGCTCTGCTCGTTGGCGTCAGCGACTGGGCTGATCCTGCTGCTGTTTACTGCTCTGCTCGTCTGCGTCAGCAAATGCACTGATCCTGCTGCTGTTTCCTGCTCTGCTTGTCGCGGTCGGCGACTGCGCTGGTCCTGCTGTTGTTTTCTGCTCTGATTGCCGGCGTCGGCGACTGCGCTGGTCCTGCTGCTGTTTTCTTCTCTGCTGGTCGGCGTCTGCTCTGCTCGTCGGCGTCTGCGACTGCGCTGGTCCTGCTGCTGTTTTCTGCTCTGCTCGTCGGCAACTGCTCTGGTCCTGCTGTTGTTTTCGCCTCTGCTCGTCGGCGTTTGCTCTGCTCATCGTCGTCTGCGAGTGCGCTGGTCTTGCTGCTGTTATCTGTTCTGCTCGTCGGCGAGTGCGCTGGTCCTGCAGCTGTTTTCTGTACTGCTCATCGGCGTCGGCGACTGCGCTGATCCTGCTGCTGTTTTCTGCTCTGCTCGTAGGCGTCGCCGACTGCGCTGGTCCTGCTGCTGTTTTCTGCTCTGTTCGTCCGCGACTGCGCTGGTCCTGCTGCTGTTTTCTGCACTGCTCATCAGCGTCGGCGACTGCGTTTATCCTGCTGCTGTTTTCTGCTCTGCTCGTAGGTGTCTGCGACTGCGCATCTCCTGCTGCTTTTTTTGCTCTGCTCGTCGGCGTCAGCGACTGTGCTGATCCTGTTGCTGTTTTCTGCTCTGCTCATCGGCGTCTTCGACTGCGCATCTCCTGCTGCTGTTTTTTGCTCTGCTCGTCGGCGACTGCGCTGATCCTGCTGCTTTTTTCTTTTCTGCTCATCGGCGTCAGCGACTGGGCTGATCCTGCTGCTGTTTTCTGCTCTGCTCATCTGCGTCAGCAAATGCTCTGATCCTGCTGCTGTTTCCTGCTCTGCTCGTTGCGGTCGGCGACTGCGCTGGTCCTGCTGTTGTTTTTTGCTCTGATCGCCGGCGTCGGCGACTGCGCTGATCCTGCTGCTGTTTTCTGCTCTGCTCGTCGGCGACTGCGACTGCGCATCTCCTGCTGCTTTTTTCTGCTCTGCTCGTCGGCGTCAGCGACTGCGCTGATCCTGCAGCTGTTTTCTGCTCTGCTCGTCGGCGTCTGCGACTGCGCATCTCCTGCTGCTGTTTTTTGCTCTGCTCGTCTGCGTCAGCGAATGTGCTGATCCTGCTGCAGTTTCCTGCTCTGCTCGTCGCCGTCAGCGACTGCGCTGGTCCTGCTGTTGTTTTCTCCTCTGCTCGTCGGCGTCTGCTCTGCTCATCGGCGTCTGCGACTGCACTGGTCCTGCTGCTGTTTTCTGCTCTGCTTGTAGGCGTCGGCGTCTGTGCTGGTCCTGCTGCTGTTTTCTGCTCTGCTCGTCGGCGACTGCACTGGTCCTGCTGTTGTTTTCGCCTCTGCTCGTCGGCGTCTGCTCTGCTCATCGGCGTCTGCGACTGCGCTGGTCCTGCTGCTGTTTTCTGCTCTGCTCGTTGGTGACTGCGCTGTTCCTGCTGCTGTTTTCTGCACTGCTCGTAGGCGTTGGCGACTGCGCTGGTCCTGCTGCTGTTTTCTGCACTGCTCATCTGCGTCAGCGACTGCGCTGATCCTGCTGCTGTTTTCTGCTCTGCTCGTAGGCGTCGGCGACTGCGCTGGTCCTGCTGCTGTTTTCTTCTCTGCTCGTCGGCGACTGCGCTGGTCCTGCTGCTGTTTTCTGCACTGCTCATCGGTGTCGGCGACTGCGTTGATCCTGCTGCTGTTTTCTGCTCTGCTCGTTGGAGTCTGTGACTGCGCATTTCCTGCTGCTTTTTTTTGCTCTACTCGTCGGCGTCAGCGACTTCGCTGATTCTGCTGCTGTTTTCTGCTCTCCTTGTCGGCGTCTGAGACTGCGCATCTCCTGCTGCTGTTTTCTGCACTGCTCATCGGCGTCGGCGACTGTGCTGATCCTGCTGCTGTTTTCTGCTCTGCTCGTAGGCGTCAGCGACTGCGCTGTTCCTGCTGCTGTTTTCTGCACTGCTCATCGGCGTCGGCGACTGCGCTGATCCTGCTGCTGTTTTCTGCTCTGCTCGTCGGCGACTGCGTTGATCCTGCTGCAGTTTTCTGCTCTGCTCGTTGGCGTCCGCGACTGCGCATCTCCTGCTGCTGTTTTCTGCTCTGCTCGTCAGCGTCTGCGACTGCGCATCTCCGGCTGCTGTTTTTTGCTCTGCTCGTCGGCGTCGGCAACTGTGCTGATCCTGCTGCTTTTTTCTGCTCTGCTCATCGGCGTCAGCGACTGGGCTGATCCTGCTGCTGTTTTCTGCTCTGCTCGTCTGCGTCAGCAAATGCGCTGATCCTGCTGCTGTTTCCTGCTCTGCTTGTCGCGGTCGGTGACTGCGCTGGTCCTGCTGTGGTTTTCTGCTCGGATCGCCGGCGTCGGCAACTGCGCTGGTCCTGCTGCTGTTTTCTTCTCTGCTGGTCGGCGTCTGCTCTGCTCGTCGGCCTCTGCGACTGCGCTGGTCCTACTGCTGTTTTCTGCTCGTTGGTGACTGCGCTGGTCCTGCTGCTGTTTTCTGCACTGCTCATCGGCCTTGGCGACTGCGCTGATCCTGCTGCTGTTTTCTGCTCTGCTCGTATGCGTTGGCAACTGCGCTGGTCCTGCTGCTGTTTTCTGCACTGCTCATCGGCGTTGGCGACTGCGCTGATCCTGCTGCTGTTTTCTGCTCTGCTTGTAGGCGTCGGCGACTGCGCTGGTCCTGCTGTTGTTTTCTGCACTGCTCATCGGCGTCGGCGACTGCGATGATCCTGCTGCTGTTTTCTGATCTGCTTGTAGGCGTCGCCGACTGCGCTGGTCCTGCTGCTGTTTTCTTCTCTGCTCGTCGGCGACTGCGCTGGTCCTGCTGCTGTTTTCTACACTGCTCATCGGCGTCGGTGACTGCGTTGATCCTGCCGCTGTTTTCTGCTCTGCTCGTTGGCATCTGCGACTTCGCATCTCCTGCTGCTTTTTTTTTGCTTCACTCGTCGGCGTCAGCGACTGCGCTGATTCTGCTGCTGTTTTCTGCTCTGCTCGTCGGTGTCTGAGACTGCGCATCTCCTGCTGCTGTTTTCTGCACTGCTTATCGGTGTCGGCAACTGTGCTGATCCTGCTGCTGTTTTCTGCTTTGCTCGTAGGCGTCGGCGACTGCGCTGGTCCTGCTGCTGTTTTCTGCACTGCTCATCGGCGTCAGCGACTGCGCTGATCCTGCTGCTGTTTTCTGCTCCACTCGTCGGCGACTGCGCTGGTCCTGCTGCTGTTTTCTGCACTGCTCATCGGCGTCGGCGACTGCGTTGATCCTGCTGCTGTTTTCTGCTCTGCTCGTTGGCGTCCGCGACTGCGCATCTCCTGCTGCTGTTTTCTGCTCTGCTCGTCGGCGTCTGTGACTGCGCATCTCCTGCTGCTGTTTTTTGCTCTGCTCGTTGGCGTCAGCGACTGGGCTGATCCTGCTGCTGTTTACTGCTCTGCTCGTCTGCGTCAGCAAATGCACTGATCCTGCTGCTGTTTCCTGCTCTGCTTGTCGCGGTCGGCGACTGCGCTGGTCCTGCTGTTGTTTTCTGCTCTGATTGCCGGCGTCGGCGACTGCGCTGGTCCTGCTGCTGTTTTCTTCTCTGCTGGTCGGCGTCTGCTCTGCTCGTCGGCGTCTGCGACTGCGCTGGTCCTGCTGCTGTTTTCTGCTCTGCTCGTCGGCAACTGCTCTGGTCCTGCTGTTGTTTTCGCCTCTGCTCGTCGGCGTTTGCTCTGCTCATCGTCGTCTGCGAGTGCGCTGGTCCTGCTGCTGTTTTCTGCTCTGCTCGTCGTCAACTGCGCTGGTCCTGCTGCTGTTTTCTGCACTTCTCATCGGCGTCGGCGACTGCGCTGATCCTGCTGCTGTTTTCAGCTCTGCTCGTCGGCGTCTGAGACTGCGCATCTCCTGCTGCTGTTTTCTGCTCTGCTCGTAGGCGACTGCGCTGGTCCTGCTGCTGTTTTCTGCACTGCTCATCGGCGTCGGCGACTGCGTTGATCCTGCTGCTGTTTTCTGCTCTGCTCGTTGGCGTCTGCGACTGTGCATCTCCTGCTGCTGTTTTCTGCTCTGCTCGTCGGCGTCTGCGACTGCGCTGGTCCTGCTGCTGTTTTCTGCTCTGCTCGTCGGCGACTGCGCTGGTCCTGCTGCTGTTTTCTGCTCTGCTCAATGGCGTCTGCGACTGCGCATCTCCTGGTACTGTTTTCTGCTCTGCTTGTAGGCGTCGCCGACTGCGCTGGTCCTGCTGTTGTTTTCTGCTCTGATCGCCGGCGTCGGCGACTGTGCTGGTCCTGCTGCTGTTTTCTTCTCTGCTCGTCGGCCTCTGCTCTGCTCGTCGGCGTCTGCGACTGCGCTGGTCCTGCTGCTGTTTTCTGCTCTGCTCGTCGGTGACTGCGCTGGTCCTGCTGGTGTTTTCTGCACTGCTCATCGGCAGCGGCGACTGCGCTGGTCCTGCTGTTTTTTTCGCCTCTGCTCGTCGGCGTCCGCTCTGCTCATCGTCGTCTGCGACTGCGCTGGTCCTGCTGCTGTTTTCTGCTCTGCTCGTAGGCGTCGCCGACAGCGCTGGTCCTGCTGCTGTTTTCTGCTCTGCTCGTCGACGACTGCACTGGTCCTGCTGTTGTTTTTGCCTCTGCTCGTCGGCGTCTGATCTGCTCATCGACGTCTGCGACTGCGCTGATCCTGCTGCTGTTTTCTGCTCTGCTCGTAGGTGTCGCCGACTGCGCTGGTCCTGCTGCTGTTTTCTGCTCTGCTCGTCGGCGACTGCGCTGGTCCTGCTGCTGTTTTCTGCCCTGCTCATTGGCGTCGGCGACTGCGTTGATCCTGCTGCTGTTTTCTGCTCTGCTCGTTGGCGTCAGCGACTGCGCTGGTCCTGCTGCTTTTTTCTGCACTGCTCATCGGCGTCGGCGACTGCGCTGATCCTGCTGCTGTTTTCTGCTCTGCTCGTCGGCGACTGCGCTGGTCCTGCTGCTGTTTTCTGCACTGCTCATCGGCGTCTGCGACTGCGTTGATCCTTCTGCTGTTTTCTGCTCTGCTCGTTGGCGTCTGCGACTGCGCATCTCCTGCTACTTTTTTCTGCTCTGCTCGTCGGCGTCAGCGACTGGGCTGAGCCTGCTGCTGTTTTCTGCTCTGCTCGTCGGTGTCTGCGACTGTGCATCTCCTGCTGCTGTTTTTTGCTCTGCTCGTCGGTGTCGGCGACTGAGCTGATCCTGCTGCTTTTTTCTGCTCTGCTCATCGGCGTCAGCGACTGGGCTGATCCTGCTGCTGTTTTCTGCTCTGCTCGTCTGCGTCAGCAAATGCGCTGATCCTGCTGCTGTTTCCTGCTTTGCTCGTCGCGGTCGGCGACTGCGCTGGTCCTGCTGTTGTTTTCTGCTCTGATCGCCGGCGTCGGCGACTGCGTTGGTCCTGCTGCTGTTTTCTTCTCTGCTCGTCGGCGTCTGCTCTGCTCGTCGGCGTCTGCGATTGCGCTTGTCCTGCTGCTGTCTTCTGCTCTGCTCGTCGGCGACTGCGCTGGTCCTGCTGGTGTTTTCTGCACTGCTCATCGGCGTTGGCGACTGCGCTGGTCCTGCTGTTGTTTTCGCCTCTGCTCGTCGGCATCTGCTCTGCTCATCGTCGTCTGCGACTGCGCTGGTCCTGCTGCTGTTTTCTGCTCTGCTCGTCGGTGACTGCGCTGGTCCTGCTGCTGTTTTCTGCACTGCTCATCGGCGTCGGCGACTGCGCTGATCCTGCTGCTGTTTTCTGCTCTGCTCGTAGGCGTAGGCGTCGGCGACTGCGCTGGTCCTGCTGCTGTTTTCTGCACTGCTCATCGGCGTCGGCGACTGCGCTGATCCTGCTGCTGTTTTCTGCTCTGCTCGTAGGCGTCGCCAACTGCGCTCGTCCTCCTGCTGTTTTCTGCTCTGCTCGTCGACGAATGCGTTGATCCTGCTGCTGTTTTCTGCTCTGCTCATCGGCATTGGCGACTGTGCTGGTCCTGCTGTTGTTTTCGCCTCTGCTCGTCGGCGTCTGCTCTGCTCATCGGCATCTGCGACTGCGCTGGTCCTGCTACTGTTTTCTGCTCTGCTCATCGGCGTCTGCGACTGCGCTGGTCCTGCTGCTGTTTTCTGCTCTGCTCGTTGGCGTCTGCGACTGCAAATCTCCTGCTGCTTTTTTTTGCTCTACTCGTCGGTGTCAGCGACTGCGCTGATCCTGCTGTTGTTTTCTGCTCTGCTTGTCGGCGTCTGAGACTGCGCATCTCCTGCTGCTGTTTTCTGCTCTGATCATCGGTGTTGGCGACTGCTGGTCCTGCTGCTGTTTTCTGCACTGCTCATTGGCGTCGGCGACTGGCTGATCCTGCTGCTATTTTCTGCTCTGCTCGTAGGCCTCGCCGACTGCGCTGGTCCTGCTGCTGTTTTCTGCACTGCTCATCGGCGTCGGCGACTGCGCTGATCCTGCTGCTGTTTTCTGCTCTGCTCGTAGGCGTCGCCGACTGCGCTGGTCCTGCTGCTGTTTTCTGCTCTGCTCGTTGGCGTCTGCGACTGCACATCTCCTGCTGCTTTTTTCTTCTCTTCTCGTCGGTGTCTGCTCTGCTCGTCGGCGTCTGCGACTGCGCTGGTCCTGCTGTTGTTTTCGCCTCTGCTCGTCGGCATCTGTGACTGCGCTGGTCCTGCTGCTGTTTTCTGCTCTGCTCGTAGGCGTCGGCAACTGCGCTGGTCCTGCTGCTGTTTTCTGCTCATCGGCGACTGTGCTGATCCTGCTGGTGTTTTCTGCACTGCTCATCGGCGTCGGCGACTGCGCTGGTCCTGCTGTTGTTTTCGCCTCTGCTCGTCGGCGTCTGCGACTGCGCTGGTCCTGCTGCTGTTTTCTGCTCTGCTCGTCGGCAACTGCGCTGGTCCTGCTGTTTTCTGCACTGCTCATCGGCGTCGGCGACTGTGATGATCCTGCTGCTGTTTTCTGCTCTGCTCGTAGGCGACGGCGACTGCGCTGGTCCTGCTGCTGTTTTCTGCACTGCTCATCGGCGTCTGCGACTGCGCTGGTCCTGCTGCTGTTTTCTGCTCTGCTCATCGGCGTCGGCTACTGCGCTGATCCTGCAATTGTTTTCTGCTCTGCTTGTCTGCGTCAGCGAATGCGCTGATCCTGCTGCTGTTTTCTGCTCTGCTCGTCGGCGACTGCGCTGGTCCTGCTGCTGTTTTCTGCACTGCTCATCGGCGTCGGCGACTGCGTTGATCCTGCTGCTGTTTTCTGCTCTGCTCATTGGCGTCTGGGACTGCGCATCTCCTGCTGCTTTTTTCTGCTCTGCTCGTCGGCGTCAGCAACTGCACTGACCCTGCTGCTGTTTTCTGCTCTGATCGTCTGCGACTGCGCATCTCCTGCTGCTGTTTGTTGCTCTGCTCTTCGGCGTCTGCTCTGCTCGTCGCCGTCTGTGCTGGTCCTGCTGCTGTTTTCTGCTCTGCTCGTCGGCGACTGCTCTGGTCCTGCAGTTGTTTTCGCCTATGCTCGTCAGCGTCTGCTCTGCTGATTGGCGTCTGCGACTGCGCTGGTCATGCTGCTGTTTTCTGCTCTGCTCATTAGCGTCTGCGACTGCTTATCTCCTGCTGCTGTTTTTTGCTCTGCTCATCGGCGTCAGAGACTGCGCTGATCCTGCTGCTGTTTTCTGCTCTGCTCGTCGGCGTCTGCGACTGTGCTGGTCCTGCTGCTGTTTTCTGCTCTGCTCGTCGGCGACTGCGCTGATCCTGCTGCTGTTTTCTGCTCTGCTCGTAGGCGTCGGCGACTGCGCTGCTCCTGCTGCTGTTTTCTGCACTGCTCATCGGCGTCGGCGACTGCGCTGATCCTGCTGCTGTTTTCTGCTTTGCTCGTAGGCGTCGCCGACTGCACTGGTCCTGCTGCTGTTTTCTGCTCTGCTCGTCGGCGACTGCGCTGGTCCTGCAGGTGTTTTCTGCACTGCTCATTGGCGTCGGCGACTGCGCTGGTCCTGCTGGTGTTTTCTGCACTGCTCATTGGCGTCTGCGACTGCGCTGGTCCTGCTGCTGTTTTCTTCTCTGCTCGTCGGCGTCAGCGAATGCACTGATTCTGCTGCTGTTTCCTGCTCCGCTCGTCGCCGTCGGCGACTGCGCTGGTCCTGCTGATGTTTTCTTCTCTGCTCGTCGGCGTCTGCTCTGCTCGTCGGCGTCTGCGACTGCGCTGGACCTGCTGCTGTTTTCTGCACTGCTCATTGGCGTCGGCGACTGCGCTGATCCTGCTGCTGTTTTCTGCTCTGCTCATCGGCGACTGCGCTGGTCCTGCTGCTGTTTTCTGCTCTGCTCATCGGCATCGGCTACTGCGCTGATCCTGCTGCTGTTTTCTGCACTGCTCATTGGCGTCAGCGACTGCGCTGGTCCTGCTGATGTTTTCTGCACTGCTCATTGGCGTCAGCGACTGCGCTGGTCCTGCTGATGTTTTCTGCACTGCTCATTGGCGTCTGCGACTGCGCTGGTCCTGCTGCTGTTTTCTGCTCTGCTCGTAGGCATCGGCGACTGCGCTGGTCCTGCTGCTGTTTTCTGCTCTGCTCATCGGCGTCGGCGACTGCGCTGATGCTGCTGCTGTTTTTTGCTCTGCTCGTCGGCGACTGTGCTGGACCTGCTGCTGTTTTCTGCACTGCTCATCGGCGTCGGCGACTGCGTTGATCCTGCTGCTGTTTTCTGCTCTGCTCGTTGGCGTCTGCGACTGCGCATCTCCTGCCGATTTTTTCTGCTCTGCTCGTCGGCGTCAGCGACTGCGCTGATCCTGCTGCTGTTTTCTGCTCTGCTCGTCGGCGTCTGCGACTGCGCATCTCCTGCTGCTGTTTTCTGCTCTGCTCGTTGGCGTCTGCGACTGCGCATCTCCTGCCGATTTTTTCTGCTCTGCTCGTCGGCGTCAGCGACTGCGCTGATCCTGCTGCTGTTTTCTGCTCTGCTCGTCGGCGTCTGCGACTGCGCATCTCCTGCTGCTGTTTTTTGCTCTGCTCGTCGGCGTCGGCGACTGCGCTGATCCTGCTGCTGTTTTCTGCTCTGCTCATTGGCGTCAGCGACTGGGCTGATCCTGCTGCTGTTTGCTGCTCTGCTCGTCTGCGTCAGCGAATGCGCTGATCCTGCTGCTGTTTTCTGCACTGCTCATCGGCGTCGGCGACTGCGTTGATCCTGCTGCTGTTTTCTGCTCTGCTCGTTGGCGTGTGTGACTGCTCATCTCCATCCGATTTTTTCTGCTCTGCTCGTCGGCGTCAGCGACTTGGCTGGTCCTGCTGTTGCTTTCTGCTCTGAACGCCGACGTCGGCGACTGCGCTGGTCCTGCTGCTGTTTTCTTCTCTGCTCGTCGGCGTCTGCTCTGCTCGTCGGCGTCTGCGCTGGTCCTGCTGCTGTTTTCTGCCCTGCTCGTCGGCGACTGCTCTGGTCCTGCAGTAGTTTTCGCCTCTGCTCGTCGGCGTCTGCTCTGCTCGTCGGCGTGTGCGACTGCGCTGGACCTGCTGCTGTCTTCTGCACTGCTCATCGGCGTCGGCGACTGCGCTGATCCTGCTGCTGTTTTCTGCTCTGCTCATCGGCGACTGCGCTGGTCCTGCTGCTGTTTTCTGCTCTGCTCATCGGCATCGGCTACTGCGCTGATCCTGCTGCTGTTTTCTGCTCTGCTTGTCTGCGTCAGCGAATGCGCTGATCCTGCTGCTGTTTCCTGCTCTGCTCGTCGCCGTCGGCAACTGCGCTGGTACTGCTGTTGTTTTCTGCTCTGATCGTCGGCGTCGGCGACTGCGCTGGTCCTGCTGCTGTTTTCTTCTCTGCTCATCGGCGTCTGCTCTGCTCGTCGGCGTCTGCGACTGCGCTGGTCCTGCTGTTGTTTTCGCCTCTGCTCGTCGGCGTCTGCGACTGTGCTGGTCCTGCTGCTGTTTTCTGCTCTGCTCGTAGGCGTCGGCAACTGCGCTGGTCCTGCTGCTGTTTTCAGCACTGCTCATCGGCGTTGGCGACTGCGCTGAACCTGCTGCTGTTTTCAGCTCTGCTCGTCGGCGACTGCGCTGGACCTGCTGCTGTTTTCTGCACTGCTCATCGGCGTCGGCGACTGCGTTGATCCTGCTGCTGTTTTCTGCTCTGCTCGTTGGCGTCTGCGACTGCGCTGGTCCTGCTGCTGTTTTCTGCACTGCTCATCGGCGTCGGCGAATGCGCTGATCCTGCTGCTGTTTTCTGCTCATCGGCGACTGAGCTGGTCCTGCTGGTGTTTTCTGCACTGCTCATCGGCGTCGGCGACTGCGCTGGTCCTGCTGTTGTTTTCGCCTCTGCTCGTCGGCGTCTGCGACTGCGCTGGTCCTGCTGCTGTTTTCTGCTCTGCTCGTCGGCAACTGCGCTGGTCCTGCTGTTTTCTGCACTGCTCATCGGCGTCGGCGACTGTGACGATCCTGCTGCTGTTTTCTGCTCTGCTCGTAGGCGTCGGCGACTGCGCTGGTCCTGCTGCTGTTTTCTGCACTGCTCATCGGCGTCTGCGCTGGTCCTGCTGCTGTTTTCTGCTCTGCTCATTGGCGTCGGCTACTGCGCTGATCCTGCAGCTGTTTTCTGCTCTGCTTGTCTGCGTCAGCGAATGCGCTGATCCTGCTGCTGTTTTCTGCTCTGCTCATCGGCGACTGCGCTGGTCCTGCTGCTGTTTTCTGCAATGCTCATCGGCGTCGGCGACAGTGTTGATCCTGCTGCTGTTTTCTGCTGTGCTCATTGGCGTCTGCGACTGCGCATCTCCTGCTGCTTTTTTCTGCTCTGCTCGTCGGCGTCAGCAACTGCGCTGACCCTGCTGCTGTTTTCTGCTCTGATCGTCTGCGACTGCGCATCTCCTGCTGCTGTTTTTTGCTCTGCTCGTCTGCGTCAGCGACTGCGCTGATCCTGCTGCTGTTTTCTGCTCTGCTCGTCGGCGTCTGCGACTGCGAATCTCCTGCTGCTGTTTTTTGCTGTGCTCCTCGGCGACTGCGCTGGTCCTGCTGCTGTTTTCTGCTCTGCTTGTCTGCGTCAGCGAATGCGCTGATCCTGCTGCTGTTTCCTGCTCCGCTCGTCGCCGTCGGTGACTGCGCTGGTCCTGCTGTTGTTTTCTGCTGTGATCGTCGGCGTCGGCGACTGCGCTGGTCCTGCTGCTGTTTTCTTCTCTGCTCGTCGGCGTCTGCTCTGCTCGTCGGCGTCTGCGACTGCGCTGGACCTGCTGCTGTTTTCTGCTCTGCTCATCGGCGACTGCGCTGGTCCTGCTGGTGTTTTCTGCACTGCTCATTGGCGTCAGCGACTGCGCTGGTCCTGCTGGTGTTTTTTGCACTGCTCATTGGCGTCTGCGACTGCGCTGGTCCTGCTGCTGTTTTCTGCTCTGCTCGTAGGCGTCGGCGACTGCACTGGTCCTGCTGCTGTTTTCTGCTCTGCTCATCGCGTCGGCGACTGCGCTGATGCTGCTGCTGTTTTCTGCTATGCTCGTCGGCGACTGCGCTGGACCTTCTGCTGTTTTCTGCACTGCTTATCGGCGTCGGCGACTGCGTTGATCCTGCTGCTGTTTTCTGCTCTGCTCGTTGGCGTCTGCGACTGCGCATCTCCTGCCGATTTTTTCTGCTCTGCTCGTCGGCGTCAGCGACTGCGCTGATCCTGCTGCTGTTTTCTGCTCTGCTCGTCGGCGTCTGCGACTGCGCATCTCCTGCTGCTGTTCTTTGCTCTGCTCGTCGGCGACTGCGCTGATCCTGCTGCTGTTTTCTGCTCTGCTCATTGGCGTCAGCGACTGGGCTGATCCTGCTGCTGTTTGCTGCTCTGCTCGTCTGCGTCAGCGAATGTGCTGATCCTGCGTCTGTTTTCTGCACTGCTCATCGGCGTCGGCGACTGCGTTGATCCTGCTGCTGTTTTCTGCTCTGCTCGTTGGCGTCTGCAACTGCGCATCTCCTGCCGATTTTTTCTGCTCTGCTCGTCGGCTTCAGCGACTGGGCTGGTCCTGCTGTTGTTTTCTGCTCTGAACGCCGACGTCGGCGACTGCGCTGGTCCTGCTGCTGTTTTCTTCTCTGCTCGTCTGCGTCTGCTCTGCTCGTCGGCGTCTGCGCTGGTCCTGCTGCTGTTTTCTGCTCTGCTCGTCGGCGACTGCTCTGGTCCTGCAGTTGTTTTCGCCTATGCTCGTCAGCGTCTGCTCTGCTCGTCGGCGTCTGCGACTGCGCTGGTCATGCTGCTGTTTTCTGCTCTGCTCATTGGCGTCTGCGACTGCGCATCTCCTGCTGCTGTTTTTTGCTCTGCTCATCGGCGTCAGCGACTGCGCTGATCCTGCTGCTGTTTTCTGCTCTGCTCGTCGGCGTCTGCGACTGCGCTGGTCCTGCTGCTGTTTTCTGCTCTGCTCGTCGGCGACTGCGCTGATCCTGCTGTTTTCTGCACTGCTCCTCGGCGTCGGCGACTGTGATGATCCTGCTGCTGTTTTCTGCTCTGCTCGTAGGCGTCGGCGACTGCGCTGGTCCTGCTGCTGTTTTCTGCACTGCTCATCGGCGTCTGCGACTGCGCTGGTCCTGCTGCTGTTTTCTGCTCTGCTCATCGGCGTCGGATACTGAGCTGATCCTGCAGCTGTTTTCTGCTCTGCTTGTCTGCGTCAGCGAATGCGCTGATCCTGCTGCTCTTTTCTGCTCTGCTCGTCGGCGACTGCGCTGGTCCTGCTGCTGTTTTCTGCACTGCTCATCGGCGTCGGCGACTGCGTTGATCCTGCTGCTGTTTTCTGCTCTGCTCATTGGCGTCTGCGACTGCGCATCTCCTGCTGCTTTTTTCTGCTCTGCTCGTCGGCGTCAGCAACTGCGCTGACCCTGCTGCTGTTTTCTGCTCTGATTGTCTGCGACTGCGCATCTCCTGCTGCTGTTTTTTGCTCTGCTCGTCGGCGTCAGCGACTGCGCTGATCCTGCTGCTGTTTTCTGCTCTGCTCGTCGGCGTCTGCGACTGCGCATCTCCTGCTGCTGTTTTTTGCTCTGCTCGTCGGCGACTGCGCTGGTCCTGCTGCTTTTTTCTGCTCTGCTCATCGGCGTCGGCTACTGCGCTGATCCTGCTGCTGTTTTCTGCTCTGCTTGTCTGCGTCAGCGAATGCGCTGATCCTGCTGCTGTTTCCTGCTCCGCTCGTCGCCGTCGGCGACTGCGCTGGTCCTGCTGTTGTTTTCTGCTGTGATCGTCAGCGTCGGCGACTGCGCTGGTCCTGCTGCTGTTTTCTTCTCTGCTCGTCGGCGTCTCCTCTGCTCGTCGGCGTCTGCGACTGCGCTGGACCTGCTGCTGTTTTCTGCTCTGCTCATCGGCGACTGCGCTGGTCCTGCTGGTGTTTTCTGCACTGCTCATTGGCGTCAGCGACTGCGCTGGTCCTGCTGGTGTTTTCTGCACTGCTCATTGGCGTCTGCGACTGCGCTGATCCTGCTGCTGTTTTCTGCTCTGCTCGTAGGCGTCGGCGACTGCGCTGGTCCTGCTGCTGTTTTCTGCTCTGCTCATCGGCATCAGCGACTGCGCTGATGCTGCTGCTGTTTTCTGCTCTGCTCGTCGTCGACTGCGCTGGACCTTCTGCTGTTTTCTGCACTGCTCATCGGCGTTGGCGACTGCGTTGATCCTGATGCTGTTTTCTGCTCTGCTCGTTGGCGTCTGCGACTGCGCATCTCCTGCCGATTTTTTCTGCTCTGCTCGTCGGCGTCAGCGACTGCGCTGATCCTGCTGCTGTTTTCTGCCCTGCTCGTCGGCGTCTGCGACTGCGGATCTCCTGCTGCTGTTTTTTGCTCTGCTCGTCGGCGTCGGCGACTGCGCTGATCCTGCTGCTGTTTTCTGCTCTGCTCATTGGCGTCCGCGACTGGGCTGATCCTGCTGCTGTTTGCTGCTCTGCTCGTCTGCGTCAGCGAATGTGCTGATCCTGCTGCTGTTTTCTGCACTGCTCATCGGCGTCGGCAACTGCGTTGATCCTGCTGCTGTTTTCTGCTCTGCTCGTTGGCGTCTGCGACTGCGCATCTCCTGCCGATTTTTTCTGCTCTGCTCGTCGGCGTCAGCGACTGGGCTGGCCCTGCTGTTGTTTTCTGCTCTGAACGCCGACGTCGGCGACTGCGCTGGTCCTGCTGCTATTTTCTTATCTGCTCGTCGGCGTCTGCTCTGCTCGTCGGCGTCTGCGCTTGTCCTGCTGCTGTTTCCTGCTCTGCTCGTCGGCGACTGCTCTGGTGCTGCAGTTGTTTTCGCCTATGCTCGTCAGCGTCTGCTCTGCTCATTGGCGTCTGCGACTGCGCTGGTCATGCTGCTGTTTTCTGCTCTGCTCATTGGCGTCTGCGACTGCTTATCTCCTGCTGCTTTTTTCTGCTCTGCTCGTCGGCGTCAGCGACTGCGCTGACCCTGCTGTTGTTTTCTGCTCTGATCGTCTGCGACTGCGCATCTCCTGCTGCTGTTTTTTGCTCTGCTCATCGGCGTCGGCGACTGCGCTGATCCTGCTGCTGTTTTCTGCTCTGCTCGTCGGCGTCTGCGACTGCGCTGGTCCTGCTGCTGTTTTCTGCTCTGCTCGTCGGCGACTGCGCTGATTCTGCTGCTGTTTTCTGCTCTTCTCTTAGGCGTCGGCGACTGCGCTGGTCCTGCTGCTGTTTTCTGCCCTGCTCGTCGGCGTCTGCGACTGCGGATCTCCTGCTGCTGTTTTTTGCTCTGCTCGTCGGCGTCGGCGACTGCGCTGATCCTGCTGCTGTTTTCTGCTCTGCTCATTGGCGTCCGCGACTGGGCTGATCCTGCTGCTGTTTGCTGCTCTGCTCGTCTGCGTCAGCGAATGTGCTGATCCTGCTGCTGTTTTCTGCACTGCTCATCGGCGTCGGCAACTGCGTTGATCCTGCTGCTGTTTTCTGCTCTGCTCGTTGGCGTCTGCGACTGCGCATCTCCTGCCGATTTTTTCTGCTCTGCTCGTCGGCGTCAGCGACTGGGCTGGCCCTGCTGTTGTTTTCTGCTCTGAACGCCGACGTCGGTGACTGCGCTGGTCCTGCTGCTATTTTCTTATCTGCTCGTCGGCGTCTGCTCTGGTCGTCGGCGTCTGCGCTTGTCCTGCTGCTGTTTCCTGCTCTGCTCGTCGGCGACTGCTCTGGTGCTGCAGTTGTTTTCGCCTATGCTCGTCAGCGTCTTCTCTGCTCATTGGCGTCTGCGACTGCGCTGGTCATGCTGCTGTTTTCTGCTCTGCTCATTGGCGTCTGCGACTGCTTATCTCCTGCTGCTTTTTTCTGCTCTGCTCGTCGGCGTCAGCGACTGCGCTGACCCTGCTGCTGTTTTCTGCTCTGATTGTCTGCGACTGCGCATCTCCTGCTGCTGTTTTTTGCTCTGCTCATCGGCGTCGGCGACTGCGCTGATCCTGCTGCTGTTTTCTGCTCTGCTCGTCGGCGTCTGCGACTGCGCTGGTCCTGCTGCTGTTTTCTGCTCTGCTCGTCGGCGACTGCGCTGATTCTGCTGCTGTTTTCTGCTCTTCTCTTAGGCGTCGGCGACTGCGCTGGTCCTGCTGCTGTTTTCTGCACTGCTCATCGGCGTCGGCGACTGCGCTGATCCTGCTGCTGTTTTCTGCTTTGCTCGTAGGCGTCGCCGACTGCGCTGGTCCTGCTGCTGCTTTCTGCTCTGCTCGTCGGCGACTGCGCTGGTCCTGCTGGTGTTTTCTGCACTGCTCATTGGCGTCGGCGACTGCGCTGGTCCTGCTGGTGTTTTCTGCACTGCTCATTGGCGTCTGCGACTGCGCTGGTCCTGCTGCTGTTTTCTTCTCTGCTCGTCGGCATCAGCGAATGCGCTGATCCTGCTGCTGTTTCCTGCTCCGCTCGTCGCCGTCGGCGACTGCGCTGGTCCTGCTGTTGTTTTCTGCTGTGATCGTCGGCGTCGGCGACTGCGCTGGTCCTGCTGCTGTTTTCTTCTCTGCTCGTCGGCGTCTGCTCTGCTCGTCGGTGTCTGCGACTGCGCTGGACCTGCTGCTGTTTTCTGCTCTGCTCATCGGCGACTGCGCTGGTCCTGCTGGTGTTTTCTTCACTGCTCATTGGCGTCAGCGACTGCGCTGGTCCTGCTGGTGTTTTCTGCACTGCTCATTGGCGTCTGCGACTGCGCTGGTCCTGCTGCTGTTTTCTGCTCTGCTCGTAGGCGTCGGCGACTGCGCTGGTCCTGCTGCTGTTTTCTGCTCTGCTCAACGGCGTCGGCAACTGCGCTGATGCTGCTGCTGTTTTCTGCTCTGCTCGTCGGCGACTGCGCTGGACCTGCTGCTGTTTTCTGCACTGCTCATCGGCGTCGGCGACTGCGTTGATCCTGCTGCTGTTTTCTGCTCTGCTCGTTGGCGTCTGCGACTGCGCATCTCCTGCCGATTTTTTCTGCTCTGCTCGTCGGCGTCAGCGACTGCGCTGATCCTGCTGCTGTTTTCTGCTCTGCTCATCGGCGTCTGCGACTGCGCATCTCCTGCTGCTGTTTTTTGCTCTGCTTGTCGGCGTCGGCGACTGCGCTGATCCTGCTGCTGTCTTCTGCTCTGCTCATTGGCGTCAGCGACTGGGCTGATCCTGATGCTGTTTGCTGCTCTGCTCGTCTGCGTCAGCGAATGCGCTGATCCTGCTGCTGTTTTCTGCACTGCTCATCGGCGTTGGCGACTGCGTTGATCCTGCTGCTGTTTTCTGCTCTGCTCGTTGGCGTCTGCGACTGTGCATCTCCTGCCGATTTTTTCTGCTCTGCTCGTTGGCGTCAGCGACTGGGCTGGTCCTGCTGTTGTTTTCTGCTCTGAACGCCGACGTCAGCGACTGCGCTGGTCCTGCTGCTATTTTCTTCTCTGCTCGTCGGCGTCTGCTCTGCTCGTCGGCGTCTGCGCTGGTCCTGCTGCTGTTTTCTGCTCTGCTCGTCGACGACTGCTCTGGTCCTGCAGTTGTTTTAGCCTATGCTCGTCAGCGTCTGCTCTGCTCATCGGCGTCTGCGACTGCGCTGGTCATGCTGCTGTTTTCTGCTCGACACATTGGCGTCTGCGACTGCTTATCTCCTTCTTCTTTTTTCTGCTCTGCTCGTCGGCATCAGCGACTGCGCTGACCCTGCTGCTGTTTTCTGCTCTGATCGTCTGCGACTGCGCATCTCCTGCTGCTGTTTTTTGCTCTGCTCATCGGCGTCAGCCACTGCGCTGATCCTGCTGCTGTTTTCTGCTCTGCCCGTCGGCGACTGCGCTGATCCTGCTGCTGTTTTCTGCTCTGCTCGTAGGCGTCAGCGACTGCGCTGGTCCTGCTGCTGTTTTCTGCACTGCTCATCGGCGTCGGCGACTGCGCTGATCCTGCTGCTGTTTTCTGCTTTGCTCGTAGGCGTCGCCGACTGCGCTGGTCCTGCTGCTGTTTTCTGCTCTGCTCGTCGGTGACTGCGCTGGTCCTGCTGGTGTTTTCTGCACTGCTCATTGGCGTCGGTGACTGCGCTGGTCATGCTGGTGTTTTCTGCACTGCTCATTGGCGTCTGCGACTGCGCTGGTCCTGCTGCTGTTTTCTTCTCTGCTCGTCGGCGTCTGCTCTGCTCGTCGGCGTCTGCGCTGGTCCTGATGCTGTTTTCTGCTCTGCTCGTCAGCGACTGCTCTGGTCCTGCAGTTGTTTTCGCCTATGCTCGTCAGCGTCTGCTCTGCTCATCGGCGTCTGCGACTGCGCTGGTCATGCTGCTGTTTTCTGCTCTGCTCATTGGCGTCTGCGACTGCTTATCTCCTGCTGCTTTTTTCTGCTCTGCTCGTCGGCGTCAGCGATTGCGCTGACCCTGCTGCTGTTTTCTGCTCTGATCGTCTGCGACTGCGCATCTCCTGCTGCTGTTTTCTGCTTTGCTCGTAGGCGTCGCCGACTGCGCTGGTCCTGCTGCTGTTTTCTGCTCTGCTCGTCGGCGACTGCGCTGGTCCTGCTGGTGTTTTCTGCACTGCTCATTGGCGTCGGCGACTGCGCTGGTCCTGCAGGTGTTTTCTGCACTGCTCATTGGCGTCTGCGACTGCGCTGGTCCTGCTGCTGTTTTCTTCTCTGCTCGTCGGCGTCAGCGAATGCGCTGATCCTGCTGCTGTTTCCTGCTCCGCTCGTCGCCGTCGGCGACTGCGCTGGTCCTGCTGTTGTTTTCTGCTGTGATCGTCGGCGTCGGCGACTGCGCTGGTCCTGCTGCTGTTTTCTTCTCTGCTCGTCGGCGTCTGCTCTGCTCGTCGGTGTCTGCGACTGCGCTGGACCTGCTGCTGTTTTCTGCTCTGCTCATCGGCGACTGCGCTGGTCCTGCTGGTGTTTTCTTCACTGCTCATTGGCGTCAGCGACTGCGCTGGTCCTGCTGGTGTTTTCTGCACTGCTCATTGGCGACTGCGACCGCGCTGGTCCTGCTGCTGTTTTCTGCTCTGCTCGTAGGCGTCGGCGACTGCGCTGGTCCTGCTGCTGTTTTCTGCTCTGCTCAACGGCGTCGGCGACTGCGCTGATGCTGCTGCTGTTTTCTGCTCTGCTCGTCGGCGACTGCGCTGGACCTGCTGCTGTTTTCTGCACTGCTCATCGGCGTCGGCGACTGCGTTGATCCTGCTGCTGTTTTCTGCTCTGCTCGTTGGCGTCTGCGACTGCGCATCTCCTGCCGATTTTTTCTGTTCTGCTCGTCGGCGTCAGCGACTGCGCTGATCCTGCTGCTGTTTTCTGCTCTGCTCATCGGCGTCTGCGACTGCGCATCTCCTGCTGCTGTTTTTTGCTCTGCTTGTCGGCGTCGGCGACTGCGCTGATCCTGCTGCTGTCTTCTGCTCTGCTCATTGGCGTCAGCGACTGGGCTGATCCTGCTGCTGTTTGCTGCTCTGCTCGTCTGCGTCAGCGAATGCTCTGATCCTGCTGCTGTTTTCTGCACTGCTCATCGGCGTCGGCGACTGCGTTGATCCTGCTGCTGTTTTCTGCTCTGCTCGTTGGCGTCTGCGACTGCGCATCTCCTGCCGATTTTTTCTGCTCTGCTCGTCGGCGTCAGCGACTGGGCTGGTCCTGCTGTTGTTTTCTGCTCTGAACGCCGACGTCGGCGACTGCGCTGGTCCTGCTGCTATTTTCTTCTCTGCTCGTCGGCGTCTGCTCTGCTCGTCGGCGTCTGCGCTGGTCCTGCTGCTGTTTTCTGCTCTGCTCGTCGACGACTGCTCTGGTCCTGCAGTTGTTTTAGCCTATGCTCGTCAGCGTCTGCTCTGCTCATTGGCGTCTGCGACTGCGCTGGTCATGCTGCTGTTTTCTGCTCGACACATTGGCGTCTGCGACTGCTTATCTCCTGCTGCTTTTTTCTGCTCTGCTCGTCGGCATCAGCGACTGCGCTGACCCTGCTGCTGTTTTCTGCTCTGATCGTCTGCGACTGCGCATCTCCTGCTGCTGTTTTTTGCTCTGCTCATCGGCGTCAGCCACTGCGCTGATCCTGCTGCTGTTTTCTGCTCTTCCCGTCGGCGACTGCGCTGATCCTGCTGCTGTTTGCTGCTCTGCTCGTAGGCGTCAGCGACTGCGCTGGTCCTGCTGCTGTTTTCTGCACTGCTCATCGGCGTCGGCGACTGCGCTGATCCTGCTGCTGTTTTCTGCTTTGCTCGTAGGCGTCGCCGACTGCGCTGGTCCTGCTGCTGTTTTCTGCTCTGCTCGTCGGCGACTGCGCTGGTCCTGCTGGTGTTTTCTGCACTGCTCATTGGCGTCGGCGACTGCGCTGGTCATGCTGGTGTTTTCTGCACTGCTCATTGGCGTCTGCGACTGCGCTGGTCCTGCTGCTGTTTTCTTCTCTGCTCGTCGGCGTCTGCTCTGCTCGTCGGCGTCTGCGCTGGTCCTGATGCTGATTTCTGCTCTGCTCGTCAGCGACTGCTCTGGTCCTGCAGTTTTTTTCGCCTATGCTCGTCAGCATCTGCTCTGCTCATCGGCGTCTGCGACTGCGCTGGTCATGCTGCTGTTTTCTGCTCTGCTCATTGGCGTCTGCGACTGCTTATCTCCTGCTGCTTTTTTCTGCTCTGCTCGTCGGCGTCAGCGACTGCGCTGACCCTGCTGCTGTTTTCTGCTCTGATCGTCTGCGACTGCGCATCTCCTGCTGCTGTTTTTTGCTCTGCTCGTCGGCGTCAGCGACTGCGCTGATCCTGCTGCTGTTTTCTGCTCTGCTCGTCGGCGTCTGCGACTGCGCTGGTCCTGCTGCTGTTTTCTGCTCTGCTCGTCGGCGACTGCGCTGGTCCTGCTGCTTTTTTCTGCACTGCTCATCGGCGTCGGCGACTGCGCTGATCCTGCTGCTGTTTTCTGCTTTGCTCGTAGGCGTCGCCGACTGCGCTGGTCCTGCTGCTGTTTTCTGCTCTGCTCGTCGGTGACTGCGCTGGTCCTGCTGCTGTTTTCTGCACTGCTCATCGGCGTCGGCGACTGCATTGATCCTGCTGCTGTTTTCTGCTCTGCTCGTAGGCGTCAGCGACTGCACTGGTCCTGCTGCTGTTTTCTGCACTGCTCATCGGCGTCGGCGACTGCGCTGATCCTGCTGCTGTTTTCTGCTTTGCTCGTATGCGTCGCCGACTGCGCTGGTCCTGCTGCTGTTTTCTGCTCTGCTCATCGGCGACTGCGCTGGTCCTGCTGGTGTTTTCTGCACTGCTCAATGGCGTTGGCGACTGCGCTGGTCCTGCTGTTGTTTTCTGCTCTGCTCGTCGGCGATTGCGCTGGACCTGCTGCTGTTTCCTGCTCTGCTCGTCGCCGTCGGCGACTGCGCTGGTCCTGCTGCTGTTTTCTGCTCTGCTTGTCTGCGTCAGCGAATGCGATGATCCTGCTGCTGTTTCCTGCTCTGCTCGTCGCAGTCGGCGACTGCCTAGGTCCTGCTGTTGATTTCTGCTCTGATCGTCGGCGACTGCGCTGGCCATGCTGCTGTTTTCTTCTCTGCTTGTCGGCGTTTGCTCTTCTCGTCGGCGTCTGCGACTCCGCTGGTCCTGCTGGTGTTTTCTGCTCTGCTCATCGGCGACTTCGCTGGTCCTGCTGGTGTTTTCTGCACTGCTCATCGGCGTCGGCGACTGCGCTGGTCCTGCTGTTGTTTTCGCCTCTGCTCGTTGGCGTCTGCGACTGCGCTGGTCCTGCTGCTGTTTTCTGCTCTTCTCGTCGGCGTCTGAGACTGCGCATCTCCTGCCGCTGTTTTTTGCACTGTGCCTCGGCGACTGCGCTTATCCTGCTGCTGTTTTCTGCTCTGCTCGTCAGCGTCGGCGACGGCGCTGGTCCTGCTGCTGTTTTCTGCTCTGCTCGTCGGCGACGGCGCTGATCCTGCTGCTGTTTCCTGCTCTGCTCGTTGCCGTCGGCGACTGCGCTGGTCCTGCTGTTGTTTTCTGCTCTGATTGTCGGCGTCGGTGACTGCGCTGGTCCTGCTGCTGTTTTCTGCTCTGCTCGTCGGCGAATGCGCTGGTCCTGCTGCTTTTTTCTGCACTGCTCATCGGAGTCGTCGACTGCGCTGGTCCTGCTGCTGTTTTATGCTCTGCTCGTCGGTGACTGCGCTGGTCCTGCTAGTGTTTTCTGCACTGCTCATCGGCGTCGGCGACTGCGCTTATCCTGCGGCTGTTTTCTGCTCTGCTCGTCGCCGTCGGCGCCTGCGCTGTTCCTGCTGTTGTTTTCTTCTCTGCTCGTCAGCGTCTGCTCTGCTCGTCGGCGTCTGCGACTGCGCTGGTCCTGCTGCTGTTTTCTGCTCTGCTCATCGGTGACTGCGCTGGTCCTGCTAGTGTCTTCTGCACTACTCGTCGGCATCGGCGACTGCGCTGATCCTGCGGCTGTTTTCTGCACTGCTCGTCGGCGACTGCGCAGGTCCTGCTGCTGTTTCCTGCTCTGCTCGTAGGCGTCGGCGACTGCGCTGGTCCTGCTGCTGTTTTCTGCACTGCTCATCGGCGTCGGCGACTGCGCTGATCCTGGTGCTGTTTTCTACTCTGCTCGTCGGCGACTGCGCTGGACCTGCTGTTGTTTTCTGCTCTGATCGTCGGCGACTGCGCTGGTCATGCTGCTGTTTTCTTCTCTGCTTGTCGGCGTCTGCTCTGCTCGTCGGCATCTGCGCTGGTCCTGCTGCTGTTTTCTGCTCTGCTCATCGGCGGTTGCGCTGGTCCTGCTGGTGTTTTCTGCACTGCTCATCGGCGTCGGCGACTGCGCTGGTCCTGCTGTTGTTTTAGCCTCTGCTCGTCTGCGTCTGCTCTGCTCGTCGGCATCTGCAACTGCGCTGGTCCTGCTGTTGTTTTCGCCTCTGCTCGTCTTGTCTGCTCTGCTCGTCGGCGTCTGCGACTGCGCTGGTCCTGCTGTTGTTTTCTGCTCTGATTGTCGGCGTCGGTGACTGCGCTGGTCCTGCTGCTTTTTTCTGCTCTGCTCGTCGGCGAATGCGCTGGTCCTGCTGCTTTTTTCTGCACTGCTCATCGGAGTCGTCGACTGCGCTGGTCCTGCTGCTGTTTTCTGCTCTGCTCGTCGGTGACTGCGCTGGTCCTGCTAGTGTTTTCTGCACTGCTCATCGGCGTCGGCGACTGCGCTTATCCTGCGGCTGTTTTCTGCTCTGCTCGTCGCCGTCGGCGCCTGCGCTGTTCCTGCTGTTGTTTTCTTCTCTGCTCGTCAGCGTCTGCTCTGCTCGTCGGCGTCTGCGACTGCGCTGGTCCTGCTGCTGTTTTCTGCTCTGCTCATTGGTGACTGCGCTGGTCCTGCTAGTGTCTTCTGCACTACTCGTCGGCATCGGCGACTGCGCTGATCCTGCGGCTGTTTTCTGCACTGCTCGTCGGCGACTGCGCAGGTCCTGCTGCTGTTTCCTGCTCTGCTCGTAGGCGTCGGCGACTGCGCTGGTCCTGCTGCTGTTTTCTGCACTGCTCATCGGCGTCGGCGACTGCGCTGATCCTGGTGCTGTTTTCTACTCTGCTCGTCGGCGACTGCGCTGGACCTGCTGTTGTTTTCTGCTCTGATCGTCGGCGACTGCGCTGGTCATGCTGCTGTTTTCTTCTCTGCTTGTCGGCGTCTGCTCTGCTCGTCGGCGTCTGCGCTGGTCCTGCTGCTGTTTTCTGCTCTGCTCATCGGCGACTGCGCTGGTCCTGCTAGTGTTTTCTGCACTGCTCATCGCGTCGGCGACTGCGCTGGTCCTGCTGTTGTTTTCGCCTCTGCTCATCTGCGTCTGCTCTGCTCATCGTTGTCTGCGACTGCGCAGGTCCTGCTGCTGTTTTCTGCTCTGCTCGTCGGCGACTGCGCTGGTCCTGCTGCTGTTTTCTGCACTGCTCATCGGCGTCAGCGACTGTGCTGATCCTGCTGCTGTTTTCTGCTCTGCTCGTAGGCGTCGGCGACTGCACTGGTCCTGCTGCTGTTTTCTGCACTGCTCATCGGCGTCAGTGACTGTGCTGATCCTGCTGCTGTTTTCTGCTCTGCTCATTGGCGTCTGCGAC
Source organism: Nothobranchius furzeri (assembly GCF_043380555.1). Taxonomy (NCBI): domain Eukaryota; kingdom Metazoa; phylum Chordata; class Actinopteri; order Cyprinodontiformes; family Nothobranchiidae; genus Nothobranchius; species Nothobranchius furzeri. The sequence goes on from NC_091748.1 coordinate 30,649,677, forward strand.
TGCGCATCTCCTGCTGCTTTTTTCTGCTCTGCTCGTCGGCGTCAGCGACTGCGCTGACCCTGCTGCTGTTTTCAACTCTGATCGTCTGCGACTGCGCATCTCCTGCTGCTGTTTTTTGCCCTGCTCGTCGGCATCAGCGACTGCGCTGATCCTGCTGCTGTTGTCTGCTCTGCTCGTCGGCGTCTGCGACTGCGCATCTCCTGCTGCTGTTTTTTGCTCTGCTCGTCGGCGACTGCGCTGGTCCTGCTGCTGTTTTCTGCTCTGCTTGTCTGCGTCGGCGACTGCGCTGATCCTGCTGCTGTTTCCTGCTCTGCTCATCGCCGTCGGCGACTGCGCTGGTCCTGCTGTTGCTTTCTGCTCTGATCGTCGGGGACTGCGCTGGTCATGCTGCTGTTTTCTTCTCTGCTTGTCGGCGTTTGCTCTGCTCGTCGGAGTCTGCGACTGCGCTGGTCCTGCTGCTGTTTTCTGCTCTGCTCATCGGCGACTGCGCTCGTCCTGCTGGTGTTTTCTGCACTGCTCAACGGCGTTGGCGACTGCGCTGGTCCTGCTGTTGTTTTCGCCTCTGCTCGTCGGCGTCTGCGACTGCGCTGGTCCTGCTGCTGTTTTCTGCTCTGCTCGTCGGCTACTGCGCTGGTCCTGCTGCTTTTTTCTGCACTGCTCATCGGCGTCGGCGACTGTGCTGATCCTGCTGCTGTTTTCTGCTCTGCTCGTGGGCGATTGCGCTGGACCTGCTGCTGTTTCCTGCTCTGCTCGTCGCCGTCGGCGACTGCGCTGGTCCTGCTGCTGTTTTCTGCTCTGCTTGTCTGCGTCAGCGAATGCGATGATCCTGCTGCTGTTTCCTGCTCTGCTCGTCGCCGTCGGCGACTGCGCTGGTCCTGCTGTTGTTTTCTGCTCTGATTGTCAGCGACTGTGCTGGTCATGCTGCTGTTTTCTTCTCTCCTTGTCGGAGTCTGCTCTGCTCGTCGGCGGCTGCGACTGCGCTGCTCCTGCTGCTGTTTTCTGCTCTGCTCATCAGCGACTGCGCTGGTCCTGCTGGTGTTTTCTGCACGGCTCATCAGCGTCGGCGACTGCGCTGGTCCTGCTGTTGTTTTCGCCTCTGCTCGTTGGCGTCTGAGACTGCGCTTATCCTGCTGCTGTTTTCTGCTCTGCTCGTCAGCGTCGGCGACTGCGCTGGTCCTGCTGTTGTTTTCTGCTCTGATTGTCGGCGTCTGCGACTGCGCTGGTCCTGCTTCTGTTTTCTGCTCTGCTCGTCGGCGTTGGCGACTGCACTGACCCTGCTGCTGTTTTCTGCTCTGCTTGTCGGCGTCGGGTACTGCGCTGTTCCTGCTGCTATTTTCTGCTCTGCTCATTGGCGTCAGCGACTGGGATGATCCTGCTGTTGTTTTCTGCTCTGCTCTTCGACGACTGCGCTAGTCCTGCTGCTGTTTTCTGCACTGCTCATCGGCGTCGGCGACTGTACTGATCCTGCTGCTGTTTTCTGCTCTGCTCGTAGGCGTCGGCGACTGCGCTGGTCCTGCTGCTGTTTTCTGCACTGCTCATCGGTGTCTGCGACTGCGCTGGTCCTGCTGGTGTTTTCTGCAAAGCTCATCAGCGTCGGCGACTGCGCTGGTCCTGCTGTTGTTTTCGCCTCTGCTCGTTGGCGTCTGAGACTGCGCTTATCCTGCTGCTGTTTTCTGCTCTGCTCGTCAGCGTCGGCGACTGCGCTGGTCCTGCTGTTGTTTTCTGCTCTGATTGTCGGCGTCTGCGACTGCGCTGTTCCTGCTGCTGTTTTCTGCTCTGCTCGTCGGCGTTGGCGACTGCACTGACCCTGCTGCTGTTTTCTGCTCTGCTTGTCGGCGTCGGGTACTGCGCTGTTCCTGCTGCTATTTTCTGCTCTGCTCATCGGCGTCAGCGACTGGGATGATCCTGCTGCTGTTTTCTGCTCTGCTCGTCTGCGTCAGCGAATGCGCTGATCCTGCTGCTGATTTCTGCTCTGCTCGTCGTCGTCGGCGCCTGCGCTGGTCCTGCTGTTGTTTTCTTCTCTGCTCGTCAGAGTCTGCTCTGCTCGTCGGCGTCTGCGACTGCGCTGGTCCTGCTGCTGTTTTCTGCTCTGCTCGTCGGTGACTGCGCTGGTCCTGCTAGTGTTTTCTGCACTGCTCATCGGCGTCGGCGACTGCGCTGATCCTGCGGCTGTTTTCTGCACTGCTCGTCGGCGACTGCGCAGGTCCTGCTGCTGTTTTCTGCTCTGCTCGTCGGCGACTGCGCTGGTCCTGCTGCTGTTTTCTGCTCTGCTCGTCGGCGACTGCGCTGGTCCTGCTGCTGTTTTCTGCTCTGCTCATCGGCGACTGTGCTGGTCCTGCTGCTGTTTTCTGCACTGCTCATCGGCGTCGGCAACTGCGCTGGTCCTGCTGTTGTTTTCGCCTCTGCTCGTCGGTGTCAGCTCTGCTCGTCGGCGTCTGCGCAGGTCCTCCTGCTGTTTTCTGCTCTGCTCGTCGGCGTCGGCGACTGCGTTGCTCCTGCTGCTGTTTTCTTCTCTGCTCGTTGGCGTCTGCGACTACTCATCTCCTAATGCTTTTTTCTGCTCTGCTCGTCGGCGTCAGCGACTGCGCTGATCCTGCTGCTGTTTTCTGCTCTGCTCGTCGGTGTCAGCGACAACGCTGATCCTGCTGCTGTTTTTTGCTCTGCTTGTCGGCGACTGCGCTGGTCCTGCTGCTGTTTTCTGCACTGCTCATCGGTGTCAGCGACTACGCTGATCCTGCTGCTGTTTTTTGCTCTGCTCGTCGGCGACTGCGCTGGTCCTGCTGCTGTTTACTGCACTGCTCATCGGCGTCGGCGACTGCGCTGATCCTGCTGCTGTTCTTTGCTCTGCTCGTCGGCGACTGCGCTGGTCATGCTGCTGTTTTCTGCACTGCTCATCGGCGTCGGCGACTGCGCTGATCCTGCTGCTTTATGCTCTGCTCGTAGGTGTCGCCAACTGTGCTGGTCCTGCTGTTGTTTTCGCCTCTGCTCGTCTGCGTCTGCTCTGCTCGTCTGCGTCTGCGACTGCGCTGATCCTGCTGCTGATTTCTGCTCTGCTCGTCGTCGTCGGCGCCTGCGCTGGTCCTGCTGTTGTTTTCTTCTCTGCTCGTCAGAGTCTGCTCTGCTCGTCGGCGTCTGCGACTGCGCTGGTCCTGCTGCTGTTTTCTGCTCTGCTCGTCGGTGACTGCGCTGGTCCTGCTAGTGTTTTCTGCACTGCTCATCGGCGTCGGCGACTGCGCTGATCCTGCGGCTGTTTTCTGCACTGCTCGTCGGCGACTGCGCAGGTCCTGCTGCTGTTTTCTGCTCTGCTCGTCGGCGACTGCGCTGGTCCTGCTGCTGTTTTCTGCTCTGCTCGTCGGCGACTGCGCTGGTCCTGCTGCTGTTTTCTGCTCTGCTCATCGGCGACTGTGCTGGTCCTGCTGCTGTTTTCTGCACTGCTCATCGGCGTCGGCAACTGCGCTGGTCCTGCTGTTGTTTTCGCCTCTGCTCGTCGGTGTCAGCTCTGCTCGTCGGCGTCTGCGCAGGTCCTCCTGCTGTTTTCTGCTCTGCTCGTCGGCGTCGGCGACTGCGTTGCTCCTGCTGCTGTTTTCTTCTCTGCTCGTTGGCGTCTGCGACTACTCATCTCCTAATGCTTTTTTCTGCTCTGCTCGTCGGCGTCAGCGACTGCGCTGATCCTGCTGCTGTTTTCTGCTCTGCTCGTCGGTGTCAGCGACAACGCTGATCCTGCTGCTGTTTTTTGCTCTGCTTGTCGGCGACTGCGCTGGTCCTGCTGCTGTTTTCTGCACTGCTCATCGGTGTCAGCGACTACGCTGATCCTGCTGCTGTTTTTTGCTCTGCTCGTCGGCGACTGCGCTGGTCCTGCTGCTGTTTACTGCACTGCTCATCGGCGTCGGCGACTGCGCTGATCCTGCTGCTGTTCTTTGCTCTGCTCGTCGGCGACTGCGCTGGTCATGCTGCTGTTTTCTGCACTGCTCATCGGCGTCGGCGACTGCGCTGATCCTGCTGCTTTATGCTCTGCTCGTAGGTGTCGCCAACTGTGCTGGTCCTGCTGTTGTTTTCGCCTCTGCTCGTCTGCGTCTGCTCTGCTCGTCTGCGTCTGCGACTGCGCTGGTCCTGCTGCTGTTTTCTGCTCTGCTCTTCGGCGACTGCGCTAGTCCTGCTGCTGTTTTCTGCTCTGCTCGTAGGCGTCGGCGACTGCGCTGGTCCTGCTGCTGTTTTCTGCACTGCTCATCAGTGTCTGCGACTGCGCTAGTCCTGCTGCTGTTTTCTGCTCTGCTCATCGGCGACTGCGCTGGTCCTGCTGCTGTTTTCTGCACTGCTCATCGGCATCGGCAACTGCGTTGATCCTGCTGCTGTTTTCTGCTCTGCTCATTGGCGTCTGCGACTGCGCATCTCCTGCTGTTTTTTTCTGCTCTGCTCGTCGGCGTCAGCGACTGCGCTGACCCTGCTGCTGTTTTCTAATCTGATCGTCTGCGACTGCGCATCTCCTGCTGCTGTTTTTTGCTCTGCTCGTCGGCGACCGTGCTGGTCCTGCTGCTGTTTTCTGCTCTGCTCATCGGCGTCGGCTACTGCGCTGATCCTGCTGCTGTTTTCTGCTCTGCTTTTCTGCGTCAGCGAATGCGCTGATCCTGCTGCTGTTTCCTGCTCTGCTCGTCGTCGGCGGCGACTGCGCTGGTCCTGCTGTTGTTTTCTGCTCTGATCGTCGCCGACTGCGCTGGTCATGCTGCTGTTTACTTCTCTGCTTGTTGGCGTCTGCTCTGCTCGTCGGAGTCTGCGACTGCGCTGGTCCTGCTGCTTTTTTCTGCTCTGCTCATCGGCGACTGCGCTAGTCCTGCTGGTGTTTTCTGCACTGCTCATCGGCGTCGGCGACTGCGCTGGTCCTGCTGTTGTTTTCACCTCTGCTCGTGAGCCTCTGCGACTGCGCTGGTCCTGCTGCTGTTTTCTGCACTGCTCGTCGGCGACTGCGCTGGTCCTGCTGCTTTTTTCTGCACTGCTCATCGGCGTCGGCGACTGTGCTGATCCTGCTGCTGTTTTCTGCTCTGCTCGTAGGCGTCGGCGACCGCGCTGGTCCTGCTGCTGTTTTCTGCACTGCTCGTCGGCGTCGGCGACTGCGCTGATCCTGCTGCTGTTTTCTGCTCTGCTCGTCGGCGACTGCGCTGGACCTGCTGTTGTTTACTGCTCTGATCGTCGGCGACTGCGCTGGTCATGCTGCTGTTTTCTTCTCTGCTTGTCGGCGTCTGCTCTGCTCGTCGGCGTCTGCGACTGCGCTGGTCCTGCTGCTGTTTTCTGCTCTGATCATCGGCGACTGCGCTGGTCCTGCTGGTGTTCTCTGCTCTGCTCGTCGGCGTCTGCGACTGCGCTGGTCCTGCTGCTGTTTTCTGCTCTGCTCGTCGGCGACTGCGCTGGTCCTGCTGCTGATTTCTGCACTACTCATCGGCGTCGGCGACTGTGCTGATCCTGCTGCTGTTATCTGCTCTGCTCGTAGGCGTCGGCGACTGCGCTGGTCCTGCTGCTGTTTTCTGCACTGCTCATCGGCGTCTGGGACTGCGCTGGTCCTGCTGCTGTTTTCTGCTCTGCTCGTCGGCGACTGCACTGGTCCTGCTGCTGTTTTCTGCACTGCTCATCGGCGTCGGCGACTGCGTTGATCCTGCTGCTGTTTTCTGCTCTGCTCAATGGCCTCTGCGACTGCGCATCTCCTTCTGCTTTTTTCTGCTCTGCTCGTCGGCGTCAGCGACTGCGCTGATCCTGCTGCTGTTTTCTGCTCTGCTCGTCAGCGTCTGCGAATGTGCTGATCCTGCTGCTGTTTCCTGCTCTGCTCGTCGCCGTCGGCGACTGCGCTGGTCCTGCTGCTGTTTTCTGCTCTGCTTTTCTGCGTCAGCGAATGCGCTGATCCTGCTGCTGTTTCCTGCTCTGCTCATCGCCGTCGGCAACTGCGCTGGTCCTGCTGTTGTTTTCTGCTCTGATTGTCGGCGTCTGCTCTGCTCGTCGGCGTCTGCGACTGCGCTGGTCCTGCTGCTGTTTTATGTTCTGCTCATCGGCGACTGCGCTGGTCCTGCTGGTGTTTTCTGCACTGCTCATCGGCGTCGGCGACTGCGCTGGCCCTGCTGTTGTTTTCGCCTCTGCTCGTTGGTGTCTGCGACTGCGCTGGTCCTGCTGCTGTTTTCTGCTCTGCTCGTCGGCGACTGCGCTGGTCCTGCTGCTGTTTTCTGCACTGCTCATCGGCGTCGGCAACTGCGCTGATCCTGCTGCTGTTTTCTGCTCTGCTCGTCGGCGACTGCGCTGGACCTGCTGCTGTTTTCTGCACTGCTCACCGGCGTCGGCGACTGCGTTGATCCTGCTGCTGTTTTCTGCTCTGCTCGTTGGCGTCTGCGACTGCGCATCTCCTGCCGCTGTTTTCTGCTCTGCTCGTCGGCGTCAGCGACTGCGCTGATCCTGCTGCTGTTTTCTGTTCTGCTCGTCGGCGTCTGCGACTGCGCATCTCCTGCTGCTGTTTTTTGCTCTGCTCGTCGGCGTCGGCGATTGCGCTGATCCTGCTGCTGTTTTCTGCTCTGCTCATCGGCGTCATCGACTGGGCTGATCCTGCTGCTGTTTTCTGCTCTGCTCGTCTGCGTCAGCGAATGCAATGGTCCTGCTGTTGTTTTCTGCTCTGATCGCCGGCGTCGGTGACTGCGCTGGTCCTGCTGCTGTTTTCTTCTCTGCTCGTCGGCGTCTGCTGTGCTCGTCGGCGTCTGCACTGGTCCTGCTGCTTTTTTCTGCTCTGCTCGTCGGCGACTGCGCTGGTCCTGCTCTTGTTTTCCCCTCTGTTCGTCGGCGTCTGCTCTGATCATCGGCGTCTGCGAATGCGCTGGTCCTGCTGCTGTTTTCTGCTCTGCTCGTTGGCGACTGCGCTGGTCCTGCTGCTGTTTTCTGCACTGCTCATCGGCATCCGCAACTACGCTGATCCTGCTGCTGTTTTCTCCTCTGCTCGTAGGCGTCGGCGACTGCGCTGGTCCTGCTGTTGTTTTCTGCACTGCTCATCGGCGTCGATGACTGCGTTGATCCTGCTGCTGTTTTCTGCTCTGCTCGTAGGCGTCGGCGACTGCGCTGGTCCTGCTGCTGAATTCTGCACTGCTCATCGGCGTCGGCGACTGCGCTGATCCTGCTGCTGTTTTCTGCTGTGCTTGTCGGCGTCGCCGACTGCCCTGGTCCTGCTGCTTTTTTCTGCTCTGCTCGTCGGCGACTGCGCTGGTCCTGCTGCTGTTTTCTGCACTGCTCATCGGCGTCAGCGACTGCGTTGATCCTGCTGCTGTTTTCTGCTCTGCTCGTTCGCGTCTGCGACTGCGCAACTCCTGCTGCATTTTTTTGCTCAGCTCGTCGGCGTCTGAGACTGCGCATCTCCTGCTGCTGTTTTGTGCACTGCTCATCGGCGTCGGCGACTGTGCTGATCCTGCTGCTATTTTCTGCTCTGCTCGTAGGCGTCGGCGACTGCGCTGGTCCTGCTGCTGTTTTCTGCACTGCTCATCGGCGTCGGCGACTGCGCTCATCCTGCTGCTGTTTTCAGCTCTGCTCGTCGGCGACTGCACTGGTCCTGCTGCTGTTTTCTGCACTGCTCATAGGAGTCGGCGACTGCGTTGATCCTGCTGCTGTTTTCTGCTCTGCTCATTGGCGTCTGCGACTGCGCATCTCCTGCTGCTTTTTTCTGCTCTGCTCGTCGGCGTCAGCGACTGCGCTGATCCTGCTGCTGTTTTCTGCTCTGCTCGTCGGCGTCTGCGACTGCGCATCTCCTGCTGCTGTTTTTTGCTCTGCTCGTCGGCGTCGGCGACTGCGCTGATCCTGCTGCTTTTTTCTGCTCTGCTCTTCGGCGTCAGCGACTGGGCTGATCCTGCTGCTGTTTTCTGCTCTGCTCGTCTGCGTCAGCAAATGCGCTGATCCTGCTGCTGTTTCCTGCTCTGCTCGTCGCGGTTGGCGACTGCGCTGGTCCTGCTGTTGTTTTCTGCTCTGATCCCCGGCGTCGGGGACTGCGCTGGTCCTGCTGCTGTTTTCTTCTCTGCTCGTCGGCATCTGCGCTGGTCCTGCTGCTGTTTTCTGCTCTGCTCGTCGGCGACTGCGCTGGTCCTGCTGGTGTTTTCGCCTATGCTCGTCGGCGTCTGCTCTGCTCATTGTCGTCTGCGACTGCGCTCGTCCTGCTGCTGTTTTCTGCTCTGCTCATCGGCGACTGCGCTGGTCCTGCTGCTGTTTTCTGCACTGCTCATCGGCGTCGGCGACTGCGCTGATCCTGCTGCTGTTTTCTGCTCTGCTCGTCGGCGTCTGCGACTGCGCTGGTCCTGCTGCTGTTTTCTGCTCTGCTCGTCGGTGACTGCGCTGGTCCTGCTAGTGTTTTCTGCACTGCTCATCGGCGTCGGCGACTGCGCTGATCCTGCGGCTGTTTTCTGCACTGCTCGTCGGCGACTGCGCAGGTCCTGCTGCTGTTTTCTGCTCTGCTCGTCGGCGACTGCGCTGGTCCTGCTGCTGTTTTCTGCTCTGCTCGTCGGCGACTGCGCTGGTCCTGCTGCTGTTTTCTGCTCTGCTCATCGGCGACTGTGCTGGTCCTGCTGCTGTTTTCTGCACTGCTCATCGGCGTCGGCCACTGCGCTGGTCCTGCTGTTGTTTTCGCCTCTGCTCGTCGGTGTCAGATCTGCTCGTCGGCGTCTGCGCAGGTCCTCCTGCTGTTTTCTGCTCTGCTCGTCTGCGACTGCGTTGCTCCTACTGCTGTTTTCTTCTCTGCTCGTTGGCGTCTGCGACTTCTCATCTCCTAATGCTTTTTTCTGCTCTGCTCGTCGGCGTCAGCGACTGCGCTGATCCTGCTGCTGTTTTCTGCTCTGCTCGTCGGTGTCAGCGACAACGCTGATCCTGCTGCTGTTTTTTGCTCTGCTTGTCGGCGACTGCGCTTGTCCTGCTGCTGTTTTCTGCACTGCTCATCGGTGTCAGCGACTACTCTGATCCTGCTGCTGTTTTTTACTCTGCTCGTCGGCGACTGCGCTGGTCCTGCTGCTGTTTACTGCACTGCTCATCGGCGTCGGCGACTGCGCTGATCCTGCTGCTGTTTTCTGCTCTGCTCGTAGGCGTCGGCGACACCGCTGTTCATGCTGCTGTTTTCTGCACTGCTCATCGGCGTCGGCGACTGCGCTGATCCTGCTGCTTTCTGCTCTGCTCGTAGGTGTCGCCAACTGCGCTGGTCCTGCTGTTGTTTTCGCCTCTGCTCGTCTGCGTCTGCTCTGCTCGTCTGCGTCTGCGCTGGTCCTGCTGCTGTTTTCTGCTCTGCTCTTCGGCGACTGCGCTAGTCCTGCTGCTGTTTTCTGCACTGCTCATCGGCGTCGGCGACTGTACTGATCCTGCTGCTGTTTTCTGCTCTGCTCGTAGGCGTCGGCGACTGCGCTGGTCCTGCTGCTGTTTTCTGCACTGCTCATCGGTGTCTGCGACTGCGCTGGTCCTGCTGGTGTTTTCTGCAAAGCTCATCAGCGTCGTCGACTGCGCTGGTCCTGCTGTTGTTTTCGCCTCTGCTCGTTGGCGTCTGAGACTGCGCTTATCCTGCTGCTGTTTTCTGCTCTGCTCGTCAGCGTCGGCGACTGCGCTGGTCCTGCTGTTGTTTTCTGCTCTGATTGTCGGCGTCTGCGACTGCGCTGGTCCTGCTGCTGTTTTCTGCTCTGCTCGTCGGCGTTGGCGACTGCACTGACCCTGCTGTTGTTTTCTGCTCTGCTTGTCGGCGTCGGGTACTGCGCTGTTCCTGCTGCTATTTTCTGCTCTGCTCATCGGCGTCAGCGACTGGGATGATCCTGCTGCTGTTTTCTGCTCTGCTCGTCTGCGTCAGCGAATGCGCTGATCCTGCTGCTGATTTCTGCTCTGCTCGTCGTCGTCGGCGCCTGCGCTGGTCCTGCTGTTGTTTTCTTCTCTGCTCGTCAGAGTCTGCTCTGCTCGTCGGCGTCTGCGACTGCGCTGGTCCTGCTGCTGTTTTCTGCTCTGCTCGTCGGTGACTGCGCTGGTCCTGCTAGTGTTTTCTGCACTGCTCATCGGCGTCGGCGACTGCGCTGATCCTGCGGCTGTTTTCTGCACTGCTCGTCGGCGACTGCGCAGGTCCTGCTGCTGTTTTCTGCTCTGCTCGTCGGCGACTGCGCTGGTCCTGCTGCTGTTTTCTGCTCTGCTCGTCGGCGACTGCGCTGGTCCTGCTGCTGTTTTCTGCTCTGCTCATCGGCGACTGTGCTGGTCCTGCTGCTGTTTTCTGCACTGCTCATCGGCGTCGGCGACTGCGCTGGTCCTGCTGTTGTTTTCGCCTCTGCTCGTCGGTGTCAGCTCTGCTCGTCGGCGTCTGCGCAGGTCCTCCTGCTGTTTTCTGCTCTGCTCGTCGGCGTCGGCGACTGCGGTGCTCCTGCTGCTGTTTTCTTCTCTGCTTGTTGGCGTCTGCGACTACTCATCTCCTAATGCTTTTTTCTGCTCTGCTCGTCGGCGTCAGCGACTGCGCTGATCCTGCTGCTGTTTTCTGCTCTGCTCGTCGGTGTCAGCGACAACGCTGATCCTGCTGCTTTCTGCTCTGCTCGTAGGTGTCGCCAACTGTGCTGGTCCTGCTGTTGTTTTCGCCTCTGCTCGTCTGCGTCTGCTCTGCTCGTCTGCGTCTGCGACTGCGCTGGTCCTGCTGCTGTTTTCTGCTCTGCTCTTCGGCGACTGCGCTAGTCCTGCTGCTGTTTTCTGCACTGCTCATCGGCGTCGGCGACTGTACTGATCCTGCTGCTGTTTTCTGCTCTGCTCGTAGGCGTCGGCGACTGCGCTGGTCCTGCTGCTGTTTTCTGCACTGCTCATCAGTGTCTGCGACTGCTCTAGTCCTGCTGCTGTTTTCTGCTCTGCTCATCGGCGACTGTGCTGGTCCTGCTGCTGTTTTCTGCACTGCTCATCGGCATCGGCAACTGCGTTGATCCTGCTGCTGTTTTCTGCTCTGCTCATTGGCGTCTGCGACTGCGCATCTCCTGCTGTTTTTTTCTGCTCTGCTCGTCGGCGTCAGCGACTGCGCTGACCCTGCTGCTGTTTTCTAATCTGATCGTCTGCGACTGCGCATCTCCTGCTGCTGTTTTTTGCTCTGCTCGTCGGCGACCGTGCTGGTCCTGCTGCTGTTTTCTGCTCTGCTCATCGGCGTCGGCTACTGCGCTGATCCTGCTGCTGTTTTCTGCTCTGCTTTTCTGCGTCAGCGAATGCGCTGATCCTGCTGCTGTTTCCTGCTCTGCTCGTCGTCGGCGGCGACTGCGCTGGTCCTGCTGTTGTTTTCTGCTCTGATCGTCGCCGACTGCGCTGGTCATGCTGCTGTTTACTTCTCTGCTTGTTGGCGTCTGCTCTGCTCGTCGGAGTCTGCGACTGCGCTGGTCCTGCTGCTTTTTTCTGCTCTGCTCATCGGCGACTGCGCTAGTCCTGCTGGTGTTTTCTGCACTGCTCATCGGCGTCGGCGACTGCGCTGGTCCTGCTGTTGTTTTCACCTCTGCTCGTGGGCCTCTGCGACTGCGCTGGTCCTGCTGCTGTTTTCTGCACTGCTCGTCGGCGACTGCGCTGGTCCTGCTGCTTTTTTCTGCACTGCTCATCGGCGTCGGCGACTGTGCTGATCCTGCTGCTGTTTTCTGCTCTGCTCGTAGGCGTCGGCGACCGCGCTGGTCCTGCTGCTGTTTTCTGCACTGCTCGTCGGCGTCGGCGACTGCGCTGATCCTGCTGCTGTTTTCTGCTCTGCTCGTCGGCGACTGCGCTGGACCTGCTGTTGTTTACTGCTCTGATCGTCGGCGACTGCGCTGGTCATGCTGCTGTTTTCTTCTCTGCTTGTCGGCGTCTGCTCTGCTCGTCGGCGTCTGCGACTGCGCTGGTCCTGCTGCTGTTTTCTGCTCTGATCATCGGCGACTGCGCTGGTCCTGCTGGTGTTCTCTGCACTGCTCATCGGCGTCGGCGACTGCGCTGGTCCTGCTTTTGTTTTCGCCTCTGCTCGACTGCGTCTGCTCTGCTCGTCGGCGTCTGCGACTGCGCTGGTCCTGCTGCTGTTTTCTGCTCTGCTCGTCGGCGACTGCGCTGGTCCTGCTGCTGATTTCTGCACTACTCATCGGCGTCGGCGACTGTGCTGATCCTGCTGCTGTTTTCTGCTCTGCTCGTAGGCGTCGGCGACTGCGCTGGTCCTGCTGCTGTTTTCTGCACTGCTCATCGGCGTCTGGGACTGCGCTGGTCCTGCTGCTGTTTTCTGCTCTGCTCGTCGGCGACTGCACTGGTCCTGCTGCTGTTTTCTGCACTGCTCATCGGCGTCGGCGACTGCGTTGATCCTGCTGCTGTTTTCTGCTCTGCTCAATGGCCTCTGCGACTGCGCATCTCCTTCTGCTTTTTTCTGCTCTGCTCGTCGGCGTCAGCGACTGCGCTGATCCTGCTGCTGTTTTCTGCTCTGCTCGTCAGCGTCTGCGAATGTGCTGATCCTGCTGCTGTTTCCTGCTCTGCTCGTCGCCGTCGGCGACTGCGCTGGTCCTGCTGCTGTTTTCTGCTCTGCTTTTCTGCGTCAGCGAATGCGCTGATCCTGCTGCTGTTTCCTGCTCTGCTCATCGCCGTCGGCAACTGCGCTGGTCCTGCTGTTGTTTTCTGCTCTGATTGTCGGCGTCTGCTCTGCTCGTCGGCGTCTGCGACTGCGCTGGTCCTGCTGCTGTTTTATGTTCTGCTCATCGGCGACTGCGCTGGTCCTGCTGGTGTTTTCTGCACTGCTCATCGGCGTCGGCGACTGCGCTGGCCCTGCTGTTGTTTTCGCCTCTGCTCGTTGGTGTCTGCGACTGCGCTGGTCCTGCTGCTGTTTTCTGCTCTGCTCGTCGGCGACTGCGCTGGTCCTGCTGCTGTTTTCTGCACTGCTCATCGGCGTCGGCAACTGCGCTGATCCTGCTGCTGTTTTCTGCTCTGCTCGTCGGCGACTGCGCTGGACCTGCTGCTGTTTTCTGCACTGCTCACCGGCGTCGGCGACTGCGTTGATCCTGCTGCTGTTTTCTGCTCTGCTCGTTGGCGTCTGCGACTGCGCATCTCCTGCCCTTGTTTTCTGCTCTGCTCGTCGGCGTCAGCGACTGCGCTGATCCTGCTGCTGTTTTCTGTTCTGCTCGTCGGCGTCTGCGACTGCGCATCTCCTGCTGCTGTTTTTTGCTCTGCTCGTCGGCGTCGGCGATTGCGCTGATCCTGCTGCTGTTTTCTGCTCTGCTCATCGGCGTCATCGACTGGGCTGATCCTGCTGCTGTTTTCTGCTCTGCTCGTCTGCGTCAGCGAATGCAATGGTCCTGCTGTTGTTTTCTGCTCTGATCGCCGGCGTCGGCGACTGCGCTGGTCCTGCTGCTGTTTTCTTCTCTGCTCGTCGGCGTCTGCTGTGCTCGTCGGCGTCTGCACTGGTCCTGCTGCTTTTTTCTGCTCTGCTCGTCGGCGACTGCGCTGGTCCTGCTCTTGTTTTCCCCTCTGTTCGTCGGCGTCTGCTCTGATCATCGGCATCTGCGAATGCGCTGGTCCTGCTGCTGTTTTCTGCTCTGCTCGTTGGCGACTGCGCTGGTCCTGCTGCTGTTTTCTGCACTGCTCATCGGCATCCGCAACTACGCTGATCCTGCTGCTGTTTTCTCCTCTGCTCGTAGGCGTCGGCGACTGCGCTGGTCCTGCTGTTGTTTTCTGCACTGCTCATCGGCGTCGATGACTGCATTGATCCTGCTGCTGTTTTCTGCTCTGCTCATAGGCGTCGGCGACTGCGCTGGTCCTGCTGCTGAATTCTGCACTGCTCATCGGCGTCGGCGACTGCGCTGATCCTGCTGCTGTTTTCTGCTGTGCTTGTCGGCGTCGCCGACTGCCCTGGTCCTGCTGCTTTTTTCTGCTCTGCTCGTCGGCGACTGCGCTGGTCCTGCTGCTGTTTTCTGCACTGCTCATCGGCGTCGGCGACTGCGTTGATCCTGCTGCTGTTTTCTGCTCTGCTCGTTCGCGTCTGCGACTGCGCAACTCCTGCTGCATTTTTTTGCTCAGCTCGTCGGCGTCTGAGACTGCGCATCTCCTGCTGCTGTTTTGTGCACTGCTCATCGGCGTCGGCGACTGTGCTGATCCTGCTGCTATTTTCTGCTCTGCTCGTAGGCGTCTGCGAATGTGCTGATCCTGCTGCTGTTTCCTGCTCTGCTCGTCGCCGTCGGCGACTGCGCTGGTCCTGCTGCTGTTTTCTGCTCTGCTTTTCTGCGTCAGCGAATGCGCTGATCCTGCTGCTGTTTCCTGCTCTGCTCATCGCCGTCGGCAACTGCGCTGGTCCTGCTGTTGTTTTCTGCTCTGATTGTCGGCGTCTGCGACTGCGCTGGTCCTGCTGCTGTTTTATGTTCTGCTCATCGGCGACTGCGCTGGTCCTGCTGGTGTTTTCTGCACTGCTCATCGGCGTCGGCGACTGCGCTGGCCCTGCTGTTGTTTTCGCCTCTGCTCGTTGGTGTCTGCGACTGCGCTGGTCCTGCTGCTGTTTTCTGCTCTGCTCGTCGGCGACTGCGCTGGTCCTGCTGCTGTTTTCTGCACTGCTCATCGTCGTCGGCAACTGCGCTGATCCTGCTGCTGTTTTCTGCTCTGCTCGTCGGCGACTGCGCTGGACCTGCTGCTGTTTTCTGCACTGCTCACCGGCGTCGGCGACTGCGTTGATCCTGCTGCTGTTTTCTGCTCTGCTCGTTGGCGTCTGCGACTGCGCATCTCCTGCCGCTGTTTTCTGCTCTGCTCGTCGGCGTCAGCGACTGCGCTGATCCTGCTGCTGTTTTCTGTTCTGCTCGTCGGCGTCTGCGACTGCGCATCTCCTGCTGCTGTTTTCTGCTCTGCTCGTTCGCGTCTGCGACTGCGCAACTCCTGCTGCATTTTTTTGCTCAGCTCGTCGGCGTCTGAGACTGCGCATCTCCTGCTGCTGTTTTGTGCACTGCTCATCGGCGTCGGCGACTGTGCTGATCCTGCTGCTATTTTCTGCTCTGCTCGTAGGCGTCTGCGAATGTGCTGATCCTGCTGCTGTTTCCTGCTCTGCTCGTCGCCGTCGGCGACTGCGCTGGTCCTGCTGCTGTTTTCTGCTCTGCTTTTCTGCGTCAGCGAATGCGCTGATCCTGCTGCTGTTTCCTGCTCTGCTCATCGCCGTCGGCAACTGCGCTGGTCCTGCTGTTGTTTTCTGCTCTGATTGTCGGCGTCTGCGACTGCGCTGGTCCTGCTGCTGTTTTATGTTCTGCTCATCGGCGACTGCGCTGGTCCTGCTGGTGTTTTCTGCACTGCTCATCGGCGTCGGCGACTGCGCTGGCCCTGCTGTTGTTTTCGCCTCTGCTCGTTGGTGTCTGCGACTGCGCTGGTCCTGCTGCTGTTTTCTGCTCTGCTCGTCGGCGACTGCGCTGGTCCTGCTGCTGTTTTCTGCACTGCTCATCGGCGTCGGCAACTGCGCTGATCCTGCTGCTGTTTTCTGCTCTGCTCGTCGGCGACTGCGCTGGACCTGCTGCTGTTTTCTGCACTGCTCACCGGCGTCGGCGACTGCGTTGATCCTGCTGCTGTTTTCTGCTCTGCTCGTTGGCGTCTGCGACTGCGCATCTCCTGCCGCTGTTTTCTGCTCTGCTCGTCGGCGTCAGCGACTGCGCTGATCCTGCTGCTGTTTTCTGTTCTGCTCGTCGGCGTCTGCGACTGCGCATCTCCTGCTGCTGTTTTTTGCTCTGCTCGTCGGCGTCGGCGATTGCGCTGATCCTGCTGCTGTTTTCTGCTCTGCTCATCGGCGTCATCGACTGGGCTGATCCTGCTGCTGTTTTCTGCTCTGCTCGTCTGCGTCAGCGAATGCAATGGTCCTGCTGTTGTTTTCTGCTCTGATCGCCGGCGTCGGCGACTGCGCTGGTCCTGCTGCTGTTTTCTTCTCTGCTCGTCGGCGTCTGCTGTGCTCGTCGGCGTCTGCACTGGTCCTGCTGCTTTTTTCTGCTCTGCTCGTCGGCGACTGCGCTGGTCCTGCTCTTGTTTTCCCCTCTGTTCGTCGGCGTCTGCTCTGATCATCGGCATCTGCGAATGCGCTGGTCCTGCTGCTGTTTTCTGCTCTGCTCGTTGGCGACTGCGCTGGTCCTGCTGCTGTTTTCTGCACTGCTCATCGGCATCCGCAACTACGCTGATCCTGCTGCTGTTTTCTCCTCTGCTCGTAGGCGTCGGCGACTGCGCTGGTCCTGCTGTTGTTTTCTGCACTGCTCATCGGCGTCGATGACTGCGTTGATCCTGCTGCTGTTTTCTGCACTGCTCATAGGCGTCGGCGACTGCGCTGGTCCTGCTGCTGAATTCTGCACTGCTCATCGGCGTCAGCGACTGCGCTGATCCTGCTGCTGTTTTCTGCTGTGCTTGTCGGCGTCGCCGACTGCCCTGGTCCTGCTGCTTTTTTCTGCTCTGCTCGTCGGCGACTGCGCTGGTCCTGCTGCTGTTTTCTGCACTGCTCATCGGCGTCGGCGACTGCGTTGATCCTGCTGCTGTTTTCTGCTCTGCTCGTTCGCGTCTGCGACTGCGCAACTCCTGCTGCATTTTTTTGCTCAGCTCGTCGGCGTCTGAGACTGCGCATCTCCTGCTGCTGTTTTGTGCACTGCTCATCGGCGTCGGCGACTGTGCTGATCCTGCTGCTATTTTCTGCTCTGCTCGTAGGCGTCTGCGAATGTGCTGATCCTGCTGCTGTTTCCTGCTCTGCTCGTCGCCGTCGGCGACTGCGCTGGTCCTGCTGCTGTTTTCTGCTCTGCTTTTCTGCGTCAGCGAATGCGCTGATCCTGCTGCTGTTTCCTGCTCTGCTCATCGCCGTCGGCAACTGCGCTGGTCCTGCTGTTGTTTTCTGCTGTGATTGTCGGCGTCTGCTCTGCTCGTCGGCGTCTGCGACTGCGCTGGTCCTGCTGCTGTTTTATGTTCTGCTCATCGGCGACTGCGCTGGTCCTGCTGGTGTTTTCTGCACTGCTCATCGGCGTCGGCGACTGCGCTGGCCCTGCTGTTGTTTTCGCCTCTGCTCGTTGGTGTCTGCGACTGCGCTGGTCCTGCTGCTGTTTTCTGCTCTGCTCGTCGGCGACTGCGCTGGTCCTGCTGCTGTTTTCTGCACTGCTCATCGGCGTCGGCAACTGCGCTGATCCTGCTGCTGTTTTCTGCTCTGCTCGTCGGCGACTGCGCTGGACCTGCTGCTGTTTTCTGCACTGCTCACCGGCATCGGCGACTGCGTTGATCCTGCTGCTGTTTTCTGCTCTGCTCGTTGGCGTCTGCGACTGCGCATCTCCTGCCGCTGTTTTCTGCTCTGCTCGTCGGCGTCAGCGACTGCGCTGATCCTGCTGCTGTTTTCTGTTCTGCTCGTCGGCGTCTGCGACTGCGCATCTCCTGCTGCTGTTTTTTGCTCTGCTCGTCGGCGTCGGCGATTGCGCTGATCCTGCTGCTGTTTTCTGCTCTGCTCATCGGCGTCATCGACTGGGCTGATCCTGCTGCTGTTTTCTGCTCTGCTCGTCTGCGTCAGCGAATGCAATGGTCCTGCTGTTGTTTTCTGCTCTGATCGCCGGCGTCGGCGACTGCGCTGGTCCTGCTGCTGTTTTCTTCTCTGCTCGTCGGCGTCTGCTGTGCTCGTCGGCGTCTGCACTGGTCCTGCTGCTTTTTTCTGCTCTGCTCGTCGGCGACTGCGCTGGTCCTGCTCTTGTTTTCCCCTCTGTTCGTCGGCGTCTGCTCTGATCATCGGCATCTGCGAATGCGCTGGTCCTGCTGCTGTTTTCTGCTCTGCTCGTTGGCGACTGCGCTGGTCCTGCTGCTGTTTTCTGCACTGCTCATCGGCATCCGCAACTACGCTGATCCTGCTGCTGTTTTCTCCTCTGCTCGTAGGCGTCGGCGACTGCGCTGGTCCTGCTGTTGTTTTCTGCACTGCTCATCGGCGTCGATGACTGCGTTGATCCTGCTGCTGTTTTCTGCTCTGCTCATAGGCGTCGGCGACTGCGCTGGTCCTGCTGCTGAATTCTGCACTGCTCATCGGCGTCGGCGACTGCGCTGATCCTGCTGCTGTTTTCTGCTGTGCTTGTCGGCGTCGCCGACTGCCCTGGTCCTGCTGTTTTTTTCTGCTCTGCTCGTCGGCGACTGCGCTGGTCCTGCTGCTGTTTTCTGCACTGCTCATCGGCGTCGGCGACTGCGTTGATCCTGCTGCTGTTTTCTGCTCTGCTCGTTCGCGTCTGCGACTGCGCAACTCCTGCTGCATTTTTTTGCTCAGCTCGTCGGCGTCTGAGACTGCGCATCTCCTGCTGCTGTTTTGTGCACTGCTCATCGGCGTCGGCGACTGTGCTGATCCTGCTGCTATTTTCTGCTCTGCTCGTAGGCGTCTGCGAATGTGCTGATCCTGCTGCTGTTTCCTGCTCTGCTCGTCGCCGTCGGCGACTGCGCTGGTCCTGCTGCTGTTTTCTGCTCTGCTTTTCTGCGTCAGCTAATGCGCTGATCCTGCTGCTGTTTCCTGCTCTGCTCATCGCCGTCGGCAACTGCGCTGGTCCTGCTGTTGTTTTCTGCTCTGATTGTCGGCGTCTGCTCTGCTCGTCGGCGTCTGCGACTGCGCTGGTCCTGCTGCTGTTTTATGTTCTGCTCATCGGCGACTGCGCTGGTCCTGCTGGTGTTTTCTGCACTGCTCATCGGCGTCGGCGACTGCGCTGGCCCTGCTGTTGTTTTCGCCTCTGCTCGTTGGTGTCTGCGACTGCGCTGGTCCTGCTGCTGTTTTCTGCTCTGCTCGTCGGCGACTGCGCTGGTCCTGCTGCTGTTTTCTGCACTGCTCATCGGCGTCGGCAACTGCGCTGATCCTGCTGCTGTTTTCTGCTCTGCTCGTCGGCGACTGCGCTGGACCTGCTGCTGTTTTCTGCACTGCTCACCGGCGTCGGCGACTGCGTTGATCCTGCTGCTGTTTTCTGCTCTGCTCGTTGGCGTCTGCGACTGCGCATCTCCTGCCTCTGTTTTCTGCTCTGCTCGTCGGCGTCAGCGACTGCGCTGATCCTGCTGCTGTTTTCTGTTCTGCTCGTCGGCGTCTGCGACTGCGCATCTCCTGCTGCTGTTTTTTGCTCTGCTCGTCGGCGTCGGCGATTGCGCTGATCCTGCTGCTGTTTTCTGCTCTGCTCATCGGCGTCATCGACTGGGCTGATCCTGCTGCTGTTTTCTGCTCTGCTCGTCTGCGTCAGCGAATGCAATGGTCCTGCTGTATTTTTCTGCTCTGATCGCCGGCGTCGGCGACTGCGCTGGTCCTGCTGCTGTTTTCTTCTCTGCTCGTCGGCGTCTGCTGTGCTCGTCGGCGTCTGCACTGGTCCTGCTGCTTTTTTCTGCTCTGCTCGTCGGCGACTGCGCTGGTCCTGCTCTTGTTTTCCCCTCTGTTCGTCGGCGTCTGCTCTGATCATCGGCATCTGCGAATGCGCTGGTCCTGCTGCTGTTTTCTGCTCTGCTCGTTGGCGACTGCGCTGGTCCTGCTGCTGTTTTCTGCACTGCTCATCGGCATCCGCAACTACGCTGATCCTGCTGCTGTTTTCTCCTCTGCTCGTAGGCGTCGGCGACTGCGCTGGTCCTGCTGTTGTTTTCTGCACTGCTCATCGGCGTCGATGACTGCGTTGATCCTGCTGCTGTTTTCTGCTCTGCTCATAGGCGTCGGCGACTGCGCTGGTCCTGCTGCTGAATTCTGCACTGCTCATCGGCGTCGGCGACTGCGCTGATCCTGCTGCTGTTTTCTGCTGTGCTTGTCGGCGTCGCCGACTGCCCTGGTCCTGCTGCTTTTTTCTGCTCTGCTCGTCGGCGACTGCGCTGGTCCTGCTGCTGTTTTCTGCACTGCTCATCGGCGTCGGCGACTGCGTTGATCCTGCTGCTGTTTTCTGCTCTGCTCGTTCGCGTCTGCGACTGCGCAACTCCTGCTGCATTTTTTTGCTCAGCTCGTCGGCGTCTGAGACTGCGCATCTCCTGCTGCTGTTTTGTGCACTGCTCATCGGCGTCGGCGACTGTGCTGATCCTGCTGCTATTTTCTGCTCTGCTCGTAGGCGTCGGCGACTGCGCTGGTCCTGCTGCTGTTTTCTGCACTGCTCATCGGCGTCGGCGACTGCGCTCATCCTGCTGCTGTTTTCAGCTCTGCTCGTCGGCGACTGCGCTGGTCCTGCTGCTGTTTTCTGCACTGCTCATCGGAGTCGGCGACTGCGTTGATCCTGCTGCTGTTTTCTGCTCTGCTCATTGGCGTCTGCGACTGCGCATCTCCTGCTGCTTTTTTCTGCTCTGCTAGTCGGCGTCAGCGACTGCGCTGATCCTGCTGCTGTTTTCTGCTCTGCTCGTCGGCGTCTGCGACTGCGCATCTCCTGCTGCTGTTTTTTGCTCTGCTCGTCGGCGTCGGCGACTGCGCTGATCCTGCTGCTTTTTTCTGCTCTGCTCTTCGGCGTCAGCGACTGGGCTGATCCTGCTGCTGTTTTCTGCTCTGCTCGTCTGCGTCAGCAAATGCGCTGATCCTGCTGCTGTTTCCTGCTCTGCTCGTCGCGGTTGGCGACTGCGCTGGTCCTGCTGTTGTTTTCTGCTCTGATCCCCGGCGTCGGGGACTGCGCTGGTCCTGCTGCTGTTTTCTTCTCTGCTCGTCGGCATCTGCGCTGGTCCTGCTGCTGTTTTCTGCTCTGCTCGTCGGCGACTGCGCTGGTCCTGCTGGTGTTTTCGCCTATGCTCGTCGGCGTCTGCTCTGCTCATTGTCGTCTGCGACTGCGCTCGTCCTGCTGCTGTTTTCTGCTCTGCTCATCGGCGACTGCGCTGGTCCTGCTGCTGTTTTCTGCACTGCTCATCGGCGTCGGCGACTGCGCTGATCCTGCTGCTGTTTTCTGCTCTGCTCGTAGGCGTCGCCGACTGCGCTGGTCCTGCTGCTGTTTTACTGCTCTGCTCGTCGGCGACTGAGCTGGTCCTGCTGCTGTTTTCTGCACTGCTCATCTGCGTCGCCAACTGTGCTTTTCCTGCTGCTGTTTTCTGCTCTGCTCGTCGGCGTCTGCGTTGATCC
The DNA here is from genome assembly GCF_043380555.1 of Nothobranchius furzeri. NCBI lineage: Eukaryota > Metazoa > Chordata > Actinopteri > Cyprinodontiformes > Nothobranchiidae > Nothobranchius > Nothobranchius furzeri. The sequence continues at coordinate 30,670,648 of NC_091748.1, forward strand.
TGCTGCTGTTTTCTGCTCTGCTCGTCTGCGACTGCGCTGGTCCTGCTGCTGTTTTCTGCACTGCTCATCGGCGTCGGTGACTGCGTTGCTCCTGCTGCTGTTTTCTGCTCTGCTCGTAGGCGTCGGCGACTGCGCTGGTCCTGCTGCTGCTTTCTGCACTGCTCATCGCGTCGGCGACTGCGCTGGTCCTGCTGTTGTTTTCGCCTCTGCTCGTCGGCGTCTGCTCTGCTCATCGGCGTCTGCGACTGCGCTGATCCTGCTGCTATTTTCTTGTCTGCTCGTCGGTGTCAGCGACTGCGCTGATCCTGCTGCTGTTTTCTGCTCTGCTCGTCGACGTCTGAGACTGCACATCTCCTGCTGCTGTTTTTTGCTCTGCTCGTCGGCGTCGGCGACTGCGCTGATCCTGCTGCTATTTTCTGCTCTGCTCGTCGGAGTCGGCGACTGCTCTGATCCTGCTGCTATTTTCTGCTCTGCTCATCGGCGTCGGCGACTGCGCTGGTCCTGCTGTTGTTTTCTCCTCTGCTCGTCTGCGTCTGCTCTGCTCGTCGGCGTCTGTGACTGCGCTGGTCCTGCTGCTGTTTTCTGCTCTGCTCGTCGGCGACTGCGCTGGTCCTGCTGCTGTTTTCTGCACTGCTCATCGGCGTCGACGACTGCACTGATCCTGCTGCTGTTTTCTGCTCTGTTCGTAGGCGTCGGTCACTGCGCTGGTCATGCTGCTGTTTTCTGCACTGCTCATCGGCGTTGGCGACTGCGCTGGTCCTCCTGTTGTTTTCGCCTCTGCTCTTCGGCGTCTGTTCTGCTCATCGGCGTCTGCGACTGCGCTGGTCCTGCTGCTGTTTTAGCTCTGCTCGTCGGCGACTGCGCTGGTCCTGCTGCTGTTTTCTGCACTGCGCATTGGCGTCGGCGACTGCGCTGATCCTGCTGCTGTTTTCTGCTCTGCTAGTAGGCATCGCCGACTGCGTTGGTCCTGCTGCTGTTTTCTGCTCTGCTCTTGGGCGACTGCGCTGGTCCTGCTTTATTTTTTTACTCTACTCGTCGGTGTCAGCGACTGCGCTGATCCTGCTGCTGTTTTCTGCTCTGCTCGTCAGTGTCTGAGACTGCACATCTCCTGCTGCTGTTTTTTGCTCTGCTCGTCGGCGTCGGCGACTGCGCTGATCCTGCTGCTATTTTCTGCTCTGCTTGTCGGTGTCGGCGACTGCGCTGGTTCTGCTGCTGTTTTCTGCTCTGCTCGTCGGCGTCTGCGAATGCGCTGATCCTGCTGCTGTTTTTTGCTCTGCTCGTCTGCGTCAGCGAATGCGCTGATCCTGCTGCTGTTTCCTGCTCTTCTCGTCGCCGTCGGCGACTGCGCTGGTCCTGCTGTTGTTTTCTGCACTGCTCATTGGCGTCTGCGACTACGCATCTCCTGCTGCTTTTTCCTGCTCTGCTCGTCTGCGTCAGCGACTGCGCTGACCCTGCTGCTGTTTTCTGCTCTGATCGTCTGCGACTGCGCATCTCCTGCTGCTGTTTTTTGCTCTGCTCGTCGGCGTCAGCGACTGCGCTGATCCTGCTGCTGTTTTCTGCTCTGCTCGTCGGCGTCTGCGACTGCACATCTCCTGCTGCTGTTTTTTGCTCTGCTCGTCGGCGACTGCGCTGGTCCTGCTGCTTTTTTCTTCTCTGCTCATCGGCGTCGGCGACTGCGCTGGTCCTGCTGCTGTTTTCTGCTCTGCTCGTCGGCGTCTGCGCTGGTCCTGCTGCTGTTTTCTGCTCTGCTCGTCGGCGACTGCGCTGGTCCTGCTGCTGTTTTCTGCACTGCTCATCGGCGTCGGTGACTGCGTTGATCCTGCTGCTGTTTTCTGCTCTGCTCGTAGGCGTCGGCGACTGTGCTGGTCCTGCTGCTGCTTTCTGCACTGCTCATCGGCGTCGGCGACTGCGCTGGTCCTGCTGTTGTTTTCGCCTCTGCTCGTCGGCGTCTGCTCTGCTCATCGGCGTATGCGACTGCGCTGATCCTGCTGCTATTTTCTTCTCTGCTCGTCGGTGTCAGCGACTGCGCTGATCCTGCTGCTGTTTTCTGCTCTGCTCGTCGGCGTCTGAGACTGCACATCTCCTGCTGCTGTTTTTTGCTCTGCTCGTCGGCGTCGGCGACTGCGCTGATCATGCTGCTATTTTCTGCTCTGCTCGTCGGCGTCGGCGACTGCGCTGATCCTGCTGCTATTTTCTGCTCTGCTCATCGGCGTCGGCGACTGCGCTGGTCCTGCTGTTGTTTTCGCCTCTGCTCGTCTGCGTCTGCTCTGCTCGTCTGCGACTGCGCTGGTCCTGCTGCTGTTTTCTGCTCTGCTCGTCAGCGACTGCGCTGGTCCTGCTGCTGTTTTCTGCACTGCTCATCGGCGTCGGCGACTGCACTGATCCTGCTGCTGTTTTCTGCTCTGCTCGTAGGCGTCGGTGACTGCGCTGGTCATGCTGCTGTTTTCTGCACTTCTCATCGGCGTTGGCGACTGCGCTGGTCCTGCTGTTGTTTTCGCCTCTGCTCTTCGGCGTCTGTTCTGCTCATCGGCGTCTGCGACTGCGCTGGTCCTGCTGCTGTTTTCTGCTCTGTTCGTCGGCGACTGCGCTGGTCCTGCTGCTGTTTTCTGCACTGCGCATTGGCGTCGGCGACTGCGCTGATCCTGCTGCTGTTTTCTGCTCTGCTCGTAGGCATCGCCGACTGCGCTGGTCCTGCTGCTGTTTTCTGCTCTGCTCATCAGTGTCTGAGACTGCACATCTCCTGCTGCTGTTTTTTGCTCTGCTCGTCGGCGTCGGCGACTGCGCTGATCCTGCTGCTATTTTCTGCTCTGCTCGTCGGCGTCGGCGACTGCGCTGGTTCTGCTGCTGTTTTCTGCTCTGCTTATCTGCGTCAGTGAATGCGCTGATCCTGCTGCTGTTTTTTCCTCTGCTCGTCTGCGTCAGCGAATGCGCTGATCCTGCTGCTGTTTCCTGCTCTTCTGGTCGCCGTCGGCGACTGCGCTGGTCCTGCTGTTGTTTTCTGCACTGCTCATTGGCGTCTGCGACTGCGCATCTCCTGCTGCTTTTTCCTGCTCTGCTCGTCTGCGTCAGCGACTGCGCTGACCCTGCTGCTGTTTTCTGCTCTGATCGTCTGCGACTGCGCATCTCCTGCTGCTGTTTTTTGCTCTGCTCGTCGGCGTCATCGACTGCGCTGATCCTGCTGCTGTTTTCTGCTCTGCTCGTCGGCGTCTGCGACTGCGCATCTCCTGCTGCTGTTTTTTGCTCTGCTCATCGGCGACTGCGCTGGTCCTGCTGCTGTTTTCTTCTCTGCTCATCGGCGTCGGCGACTGCGCTGGTCTTGCTGTTGTTTTCGTCTCTGCTCGTTCGTCGTCTGCGACTGTGCTGGTCCTGCTGCTGTTTTCTGCTCTGCTCGTCGGCGACTGCGCTGGTCCTGCTGCTGTTTTCTGCACTGCTCATCGGCGTCGGCGACTGTGCTGATCCTGCTGCTGTTTTCTGCTCTGCTCGTAGGCGTCGGCGACTGCGCTGGTCCTGCTGCTGTTTTCTGGACTGCTCATCGGCATCGGCGACTGCGCTGATCCTGCTGCTGTTTTCTTCTCTGCTCATCGGCGTCGGCGACTGCGCTGGTCTTGCTGTTGTTTTCGTCTCTGCTCGTTCGTCGTCTGCGACTGTGCTGGTCCTGCTGCTGTTTTCTGCTCTGCTCGTCGGCGTCGGCGACTGCGCTGATCCTGCTGCTATTTTCTGCTCTGCTCGTCGGAGTCGGCGACTGCTCTGATCCTGCTGCTATTTTCTGCTCTGCTCATCGGCGTCGGCGACTGCGCTGGTCCTGCTGTTGTTTTCTCCTCTGCTCGTCTGCGTCTGCTCTGCTCGTCGGCGTCTGTGACTGCGCTGGTCCTGCTGCTGTTTTCTGCTCTGCTCGTCGGCGACTGCGCTGGTCCTGCTGCTGTTTTCTGCACTGGTCATCGGCGTCGGCGACTGCACTGATCCTGCTGCTGTTTTCTGCTCTGTTCGTAGGCGTCGGTGACTGCGCTGGTCATGCTGCTGTTTTCTGCACTGCTCATCGGCGTTGGCGACTGCGCTGGTCCTCCTGTTGTTTTCGCCTCTGCTCTTCGGCGTCTGTTCTGCTCATCGGCGTCTGCGACTGCGCTGGTCCTGCTGCTGTTTTAGCTCTGCTCGTCGGCGACTGCGCTGGTCCTGCTGCTGTTTTCTGCACTGCGCATTGGCGTCGGCGACTGCGCTGATCCTGCTGCTGTTTTCTGCTCTGCTAGTAGGCATCGCCGACTGCGCTGGTCCTGCTGCTGTTTTCTGCTCTGCTCTTGGGCGACTGCGCTGGTCCTGCTTTATTTTTTTACTCTACTCGTCGGTGTCAGCGACTGCGCTGATGCTGCTGCTGTTTTCTGCTCTGCTCGTCAGTGTCTGAGACTGCACATCTCCTGCTGCTGTTTTTTGCTCTGCTCGTCGGCGTCGGCGACTGCGCTGATCCTGCTGCTATTTTCTGCTCTGCTTGTCGGTGTCGGCGACTGCGCTGGTTCTGCTGCTGTTTTCTGCTCTGCTCGTCGGCGTCTGCGAATGCGCTGATCCTGCTGCTGTTTTTTGCTCTGCTCGTCTGCGTCAGCGAATGCGCTGATCCTGCTGCTGTTTCCTGCTCTTCTCGTCGCCGTCGGCGACTGCGCTGGTCCTGCTGTTGTTTTCTGCACTGCTCTTTGGCGTCTGCGACTACGCATCTCCTGCTGCTTTTTCCTGCTCTGCTCGTCTGCGTCAGCGACTGCGCTGACCCTGCTGCTGTTTTCTGCTCTGATCGTCTGCGACTGCGCATCTCCTGCTGCTGTTTTTTGCTCTGCTCGTCGGCGTCAGCGACTGCGCTGATCCTGCTGCTGTTTTCTGCTCTGCTCGTCGGCGTCTGCGACTGCGCATCTCCTGCTGCTGTTTTTTGCTCTGCTCGTCGGCGACTGCGCTGGTCCTGCTGCTTTTTTCTTCTCTGCTCATTGGCGTCGGCGACTGCGCTGGTCCTGCTGCTGTTTTCTGCTCTGCTCGTCGGCGTCTGCGCTGGTCCTGCTGCTGTTTTCTGCTCTGCTCGTCGGCGACTGCGCTGGTCCTGCTGCTGTTTTCTGCACTGCTCATCGGCGTCGGTGACTGCGTTGATCCTGCTGCTGTTTTCTGCTCTGCTCGTAGGCGTCGGCGACTGTGCTGGTCCTGCTGCTGCTTTCTGCACTGCTCATCGGCGTCGGCGACTGCGCTGGTCCTGCTGTTGTTTTCGCCTCTGCTCGTCGGCGTCTGCTCTGCTCATCGGCGTATGCGACTGCGCTGATCCTGCTGCTATTTTCTTCTCTGCTCGTCGGTGTCAGCGACTGCGCTGATCCTGCTGCTGTTTTCTGCTCTGCTCGTCGGCGTCTGAGACTGCACATCTCCTGCTGCTGTTTTTTGCTCTGCTCGTCGGCGTCGGCGACTGCGCTGATCATGCTGCTATTTTCTGCTCTGCTCGTCGGCGTCGGCGACTGCGCTGATCCTGCTGCTATTTTCTGCTCTGCTCATCGGCGTCGGCGACTGCGCTGGTCCTGCTGTTGTTTTCGCCTCTGCTCGTCTGCGTCTGCTCTGCTCGTCGGCGTCTGCGACTGCGCTGGTCCTGCTGCTGTTTTCTGCTCTGCTCGTCAGCGACTGCGCTGGTCCTGCTGCTGTTTTCTGCACTGCTCATCGGCGTCGGCGACTGCACTGATCCTGCTGCTGTTTTCTGCTCTGCTCGTAGGCGTCGGTGACTGCGCTGGTCATGCTGCTGTTTTCTGCGCTGCTCATCGGCGTTGGCGACTGCGCTGGTCCTGCTGTTGTTTTCGCCTCTGCTCTTCGGCGTCTGTTCTGCTCATCGGCGTCTGCGACTGCGCTGGTCCTGCTGCTGTTTTCTGCTCTGTTCGTCGGCGACTGCGCTGGTCCTGCTGCTGTTTTCTGCACTGCGCATTGGCGTCGGCGACTGCGCTGATCCTGCTGCTGTTTTCTGCTCTGCTCGTAGGCATCGCCGACTGCGCTGGTCCTGCTGCTGTTTTCTGCTCTGCTCATCAGTGTCTGAGACTGCACATCTCCTGCTGCTGTTTTTTGCTCTGCTCGTCGGCGTCGGCGACTGCGCTGATCCTGCTGCTATTTTCTGCTCTGCTCGTCGGCGTCGGCGACTGCGCTGGTTCTGCTGCTGTTTTCTGCTCTGCTTATCTGCGTCAGTGAATGCGCTGATCCTGCTGCTGTTTTTTCCTCTGCTCGTCTGCGTCAGCGAATGCGCTGATCCTGCTGCTGTTTCCTGCTCTTCTGGTCGCCGTCGGCGACTGCGCTGGTCCTGCTGTTGTTTTCTGCACTGCTCATTGGCGTCTGCGACTGCGCATCTCCTGCTGCTTTTTCCTGCTCTGCTCGTCTGCGTCAGCGACTGCGCTGACCCTGCTGCTGTTTTCTGCTCTGATCGTCTGCGACTGCGCATCTCCTGCTGCTGTTTTTTGCTCTGCTCGTCGGCGTCATCGACTGCGCTGATCCTGCTGCTGTTTTCTGCTCTGCTCGTCGGCGTCTGCGACTGCGCATCTCCTGCTGCTGTTTTTTGCTCTGCTCGTCGGCGACTGCGCTGGTCCTGCTGCTGTTTTCTTCTCTGCTCATCGGCGTCGGCGACTGCGCTGGTCTTGCTGTTGTTTTCGTCTCTGCTCGTTCGTCGTCTGCGACTGTGCTGGTCCTGCTGCTGTTTTCTGCTCTGCTCGTCGGCGACTGCGCTGGTCCTGCTGCTGTTTTCTGCACTGCTCATCGGCGTCGGCGACTGTGCTGATCCTGCTGCTGTTTTCTGCTCTGCTCGTAGGCGTCGGCGACTGCGCTGGTCCTGCTGCTGTTTTCTGGACTGCTCATCGGCATCGGCGACTGCGCTGATCCTGCTGCTGTTTTCTTCTCTGCTCATCGGCGTCGGCGACTGCGCTGGTCTTGCTGTTGTTTTCGTCTCTGCTCGTTCGTCGTCTGCGACTGTGCTGGTCCTGCTGCTGTTTTCTGCTCTGCTCGTCGGCGTCATCGACTGCGCTGATCCTGCTGCTGTTTTCTGCTCTGCTCGTCGGCGTCTGCGACTGCGCATCTCCTGCTGCTGTTTTTTGCTCTGCTCGTCGGCGACTGCGCTGGTCCTGCTGCTGTTTTCTTCTCTGCTCATCGGCGTCGGCGACTGCGCTGGTCTTGCTGTTGTTTTCGTCTCTGCTCGTTCGTAGTCTGCCACTGTGCTGGTCCTGCTGCTGTTTTCTGCTCTGCTCGTCGGCGACTGCGCTGGTCCTGCTGCTGTTTTCTGCACTGCTCATCGGCGTCGGCGACTGTGCTGATCCTGCTGCTGTTTTCTGCTCTGCTCGTAGGCGTCGGCGACTGCGCTGGTCCTGCTGCTGTTTTCTGCACTGCTCATCGGCATCGGCGACTGCGCTGATCCTGCTGCTGTTTTCTGCTCTGCTCGTCGGCGACTGCGCTGGACCTGCTGCTGTTTTCTGCACTGCTCATCGGCGTCGGCTACTGCATTGATCCTGCTGCTGTTTTCTGCTCTGCTCATTGGCGTCTGCGACTGCGCTGATCCTGCTGCTGTTTTCTGCTCTGCTCGTCGGCGTCTGCGCATCTCCTGCTGCTGTTTTTTGCTCTGCTCATCGGCGTCGGCAACTGCGCTGATCCTGCTGCTGTTTTCTGCTCTGCTCATCGGCGTCAGGGACTGGGCTGATCCTGCTGCTGTTTTCTGCTGTGCTCATTTGCGTCAGCGAATGCGCTGATCCTGCTGCTGTTTCCTGCTCTGCTCTTCGCCGTCGGCGACTTTGCTGGTCCTGCTGTTGTTTTTTGCTCTGATCGCCGGCGTCAGCGACTGCGCTGGTCCTGCTGCTGTTTTCTTCTCTGCTCGTCGGCGTCTGCTCTGCTCGTCGGCATCTGCGCTGGTCCTGCTGCTGTTTTCTGCTCTGCTCGTCGGCGACTGCGCTGGTCCTGCTGTTGTTTTCGCCTCTGCTCGTCGGCGTCTGCTCTGCTCATCGGCGACTGCGACTGCGCTGGTCCTGCTGCTGTTTTCTGCTCTGCTCGTCGGCGTCAGCGACTGCGCTGACCCTGCTGCTGTTTTCTGCTGTGATCGTCTGCGACTGCGCATCTCCCGCTGCTGTTTTTTGCTCTGCTCGTCGGCGACTGCACTTGTCCTGCTGTTGTTTTCGCCTCTGCTCGTCGGCGTCTGCGACTGCGCTGGTCCTGCTGCTGTTTTTTGCTCTGCTCGTCGGCGACTGCGCTGGTCCTGCTGCTGTTTTCTGCACTGCTCATCGGCGTCGGCGACTGTGCTGATCCTGCTGCTGTTTTCTGCTCTGCTCGTAGGCGTTGGCGACTGCGCTTGACCTGCTGCTGTTTTCTGCACTGCTCATCAGCGTCGGCGACTGCGTTGATCCTGCTGCGGTTTTCTGCTCTGCTCGTCGGCGACTGCGCTGGTCCTGCTGTTGTTTTTGTCTCTGCTCGTCTGCGTCTGCTCTGCTCATCGGCGTCTGCGACTGCGCTGGTCCTGCTGCTGTTTTCTGCTCTGCTCATCGGCGTCAGTGACTGGGCTGATCCTGCTGCTGTTTTCTGCTCTGCTCGTCTGCGTCAGCGAATGCGCTGATCCTGCTGCTGTTTCCTGCTCTGCTCGTCGCCGTCGGCGCCTGCGCTGGTCCTGCTGTTGTTTTCTGCTCTGATCGCCGGCCTTGGCGACTGCGCTGGTCCTGCTGGTGTTTTCTGCACTGCTGATCGGCGTCGGCGACTGCGCTGGTCCTGCTGTTGTTTTCGCCTCTGCTCGTCGGCGTCTGCGACTGCGCTGGTTCTGCTGCTGTTTTCTGCTCTGCTCGTCGGCGACTGCGTTGATCCTGCTGCTGTTTTCTGCTCTGCTCGTTGGCGTCTGCGACTGCGCATTTCCTGCCGTTTTTTTCTGCTCTGCTCGTCGGCGTCAGCGACTGTGCTGATCCTGCTGCTGTTTTCTGCTCTGCTCGTCGGCGTCTGCGAATGCGCTGATCCTGCTTCTGTTTCCTGCTCTGCTCGTCGCCGTCGGCGACTGCGCTGGTCCTGCTGCTGTTTTCTGCTCTGCTTTTCTGCGTCAGCGAATGCGCTGATCCTGCTGCTGTTTCCTGCTCTGCTCGTTGCCGTTGGCGACTGAGCTGGTCCTGCTGTTGTTTTCTGCTCTGATTGTCGGCGACTGCGCTGGTCATGCTGCTGTTTCCTTCAATGCTTGTCGGCGTCTGCTCTGCTCGTCGGCGTCTGCGACTGCGCTGGTCCTGCTGCTGTTTTATGCTCTGCTCATCGGCGACTGCGCTGGTCCTGCTGGTGTTTTCTGCACTGCTCATCGGCGTCGGCGACTGCTCTGGCCCTGCTGTTTTTTTAGCCTCTGCTCGTTGGCGTCTGCGACTGCGCTGGTCCTGCTGCTGTTTTCTGCTCTGCTCGTCGGCGACTGCGCTGGTCCTGCTGCTGTTTTCTGCACTGCTCATCGGCGTCGGCGACTGCGTTGATCCTGCTGCTGTTTTCTGCTCTGCTCGTCGGCGACTGCGCTGGACCTGCTGTTTTTTTTCTGCACTGCTCACCGGCGTCGGCGACTGCGTTGATCCTGCTGCTGTTTTCTGCTCTGCTCGTTGGCGTGTGCGACTGCGCATCTCCTGCCGCTGTTTTCTGCTCTGCTCGTCGGCGTCAGCGGCTGCGCTGATCCTGCTGCTGTTTTCTGCTCTGCTCGTCGGCGTCTGCGACTGAGCATCTCCTGCTGCTGTTTTTTGCTCTGCTCGTCGGCGTCGGCGTCTGCGCTGATCCTGCTGCTGTTTTCTGATCTGCTCATCGGCGTCAGCGACTGGGCTGATCCTGCTGCTGTTTTCTGCTCTGCTCGTCTGCGTCAGCGAATACGCTGGTCCTGCTGTTGTTTTCTGCTCTGATCGCCGGTGTCGGCGACTGCGCTGGTCCTGCTGCTGTTTTCTTCCCTGCTCGTCGGCATCTGCTGTGCTCGTCGGCGTCTGCGCTGGTCCTGCTGCTGTGTTCTGCTCTGCTCGTCGGCGACTGCGCTGGTCCTGCTCTTGTTTTCCCCTCTGCTCGTAGGCGTCTGCTCTGCTCATTGGCGTCTGCGACTGCGCATCTCCTGCTGCTTTTTTCTGCTCTGCTCGTCGGCGTCAGCGACTGCGCTGATCCTGCTGCTGTTTTCTGCTCTGCTCGTCGGCGTCTGTGACTGCGCATCAGCTGCTACTGTTTTCTGCTCTGCTCGTCGGCGTCTGTGACTGCGCATCAGCTGCTGCTGTTTTTTGCTTTGCTCGTCGGCGTCGGCGACTGCGCTGTTGTTTTCGCCTCTGCTCGTTGGAGTCTGCGACTGCGCTGGTCCTGCTGCTGTTTTCTGCTCTGCTCGTCGGCGACTGCGCTGGTCCTGCTGCTGTTTTCTGCACTGCTCATCGGCGTCGGCGACTGTGCTGATCCTGCTGCTGTTTCCTGCTCTGCTCGTCGGCGACTGCGCTGATCCTGCTGCTGTTTTCTGCTCTGCTCATCGGCGTCGGCAACTGCGCTGATCCTGCTGCTGTTTTCTGCTCTGCTCATCGGCGTCAGGGACTGGGCTGATCCTGCTGCTGTTTTCTGCTGTGCTCGTCTGCGTCAGCGAATGCCCTGATCCTGCTGCTGTTTCCTGCTCTGCTCTTTGCCGTCGGTGACTTTGCTGGTCCTGCTGTTGTTTTCTGCTCTGATCGCCGGCGTCGGCGACTGCGCTGGTCCTGCTGCTGTTTTCTTCTCTGCTCGTCGGCGTCTGCTCTGCTCATCGGCATCTGCGAATGCGCTGGTCCTGCTGCTATTTTCTGCTCTGCTCGTTGGTGACTGCGCTGGTCCTGCTATTGTTTTCCGCTCTGCTCGTCGGCGACTGCGCTGGTCCTGCTGTTGTTTTCGCCTCTGCTCGTCGGCGTCTGCTCTGCTCATCGGCGTCTGCGAATGCGCTGGTCCTGCTGCTGTTTTCTGCTCTGCTCGTTGGTGACTGCGCTGGTCCTGCTGCTATTTTCTGCACTGCTCATCGGCGTCCGCAACTGCGCTGATCCTACAGCTGTTTTCTGCTCTGCTCGTAGGCGTCGGCGACTGCGCTGGTCCTGCTGTTGTTTTCTGCACTGCTCATCGGCGTTGATGACTGCGTTGATCCTGCTGCTGTTTTCTGCTCTGCTCGTAGGCGTCGGCGAATGCGCTGGTCCTGCTGCTGATTTCTGCACTGCTCATCGGCGTCGGCGACTGCGCTGATCCTGCTGCTGTTTCTGCTCTGCTTGTCGGCGTCGCAGACTGCGCTGGTCCTGCTGCTGTTTTCTGCACTGCTCGTTCGCATCTGCGACTGCGCAACTCCTGCTTCTTTTTTTTGCTCAGCTCGTCGGCGTCTGAGACTGCACATCTCCTGCTGCTGTTTTGTGCACTGCTCATCGGCGTCGGCGACTGTGCTGATCCTGCTGCTATTTTCTGCTCTTCTCGTAGGCGTCGGCGACTGCGCTGGTCCTGCTGCTGTTTTCTGCACTGCTCATCGGCGTCGGCGACTGCGTTGATCCTGCTGCTGTTTTCTGCTCTGCTCATTGTCGTCTGCGACTGCGCATCTCCTGCTGCTTTTTTCTGCTTTGCTCGTTGGCGTCAGCGACTGCGCTGATCCTGCTGCTGTTTTCTGCTCTGCTCATCGGCGTCTGCGACTGCGCATCTCCTGCTGCTGTTGTTTGCTCTGCTCGTCGGCGTCGGCGACTGCGCTGATCCTGCTGCTTTTTTCTGCTCTGCTCTTCGGCGTCAGCGACTGGGCTGATCCTGCTGCTGTTTTCTGCTCTGCTCGTCTGCGTCAGTTAATGCGCTGATCCTGCTGCTGTTTCCTGCTCTGCTCGTCGCGGTCGGCGACTGCGCTGGTCCTGCTGTTGTTTTCTGCTCTGATCCCCGGCGTCGGCGACTGCGCTGGTCCTGCTGCTGTTTTCTTCTCTGCTCGTCGGCATCTGCGCTGGTCCTGCTGCTGTTTTCTGCTCTGCTCGTCGGCGACTGCGCTGGTCCTGCTGGTGTTTTCTGCACTGCTCATCGGCGTCGGCGACTGCGCTGGTCCTGCTGTGGTTTTCGCCTCTGCTCGTCGGCATCTGCTCTGCTCATTGTCGTCTGCGACTGCGCTCATCCTGCTGCTGTTTTCTGCTCTGCTCGTCGGCGACTGCGCTGGTCCTGCTGCTGTTTTCTGCACTGCTCATCGGCGTCGGCGACTGCGCTGATCCTGCTGCTGTTTTCTGCTCTTCTCGTAGGCGTCGCCGACTGCGCTGGTCCTGCTGCTGTTTTACTGCTCTGCTCGTCGGCGACTGCGCTGGTCCTGCTGCTGTTTTCTGCACTGCTCATCTGCGTCGGCGACTGCGCTGATCCTGCTGCTGTTTTCTGCTCTGCTCGTAGGGGTCGCCAACTGCGATGGTCCTGCTGCTGTTTTATGCTTTGCTCGTCGGCGTCTGCGTTGATCCTGCTGCTGTTTTCTGCTCTGCTCGTCGGCGACTGCGCTGGTCCTGCTGCTGTTTTCTGCACTGCTAATCGGCGTCGGTGACTGCGTTGATCCTGCTGCTGTTTTCTGCTCTGCTCGTAGGCGTCGGCGACTGCGCTGGTCCTGCTGCTGTTTTCTGCACTGCTCATCGGCGTCGGTGACTGCGCTGGTCCTGCTGTTGTTTTCGCCTCTGCTCGTCGGCGTCTGCTCTGCTCATCGGCTTCTGCGACTGCGCTGATCCTGCTGCTATTTTCTTCTCTGCTTGTTGGTGTTAGCGACTGCGCTGATCCTGCTGCTGTTTTCTGCTCTGCTCGTTGGCGTCTGAGACTGCACATCTCATGCTGCTGTTTTTTGCTCTGTTCGTCGGCGTCGGCGACTCCGCTGATCCTGCTGCTCTTTTCTGCTCTGCTCGTCGGCGTCGGCGACTGCGCTGATCCTGCTGCAATTTTCTGCTCTGCTCATCGGCGTCGGCGACTGCGCTGGTCCTGCTGTTGTTTTCGCCTCTGCTCGTCTGCGTCTGCTCTGCTCGTCGGCATCTGCGACTGCGCTGGTCCTGCTGCTGTTTTCTGCTCTGCTCGTCGGCGACTGCGCTGGTCCTGCTGCTGTTTTCTGCACTGCTCATCGGCGTCGAGGACTGCACTGATCCTGCTGCAGTTTTCTGCTCTGCTCGTAGGCGTCGGTGACTGCGCAGGTCATGCTGCTGTTTTCTGCACTGCTCATCGGCGTCGGCGACTGCGCTGGTCCTGCTGTTGTTTTCGCCTCTGCTTGTCGGCGTCTGCTCTGCTCATCGGCGTCTGCGACTGCGCTGGTCCTGCTGCTGTTTTCTGCTCTGCTCGTCGGCGACTGCGCTGGTCCTGCTGCTGTTTTTTGCAATGCTCATTGGCGTCGGCGACTGCGCTGATCCTGCTGCTGTTTTCTGCTCTGCTTGTAGGCATCACCGACTGCGCTGGTCCTGCTGCTGTTTTCTGCTCTGCTCTTGGGCGACTGCGCTGGTCCTGCTGCATTTTTTTACTCTACTCGTCGGTGTCAGCGACTGCGCTGATCCTGCTGCTGTTTTCTGCTCTGCTCGTCAGTGTCTGAGACTGCACATCTCCTGCTGCTGTTTTTTGCTCTGCTCGTCGGCGTCGGCGACTGCGCTGATCCTGCTGCTATTTTCTGCTCTGCTCGTCGGCGTCGGCGACTGCACTGGTCCTGCTGCTGTTTTCTGCTCTGCTTGTCTGCGTCAGCGAATGTGCTGATCCTGCTGCTGTTTTTTGCTCTGCTCGTCTGCGTCAGCGAATGCGCTGATCCTGCTGCTGTTTCCTGTTCTTCTCGTCGCCGTTGGCGACTGCGCTGGTCCTGCTGTTGTTTTCTGCACTGCTCATTGGAGTCTGCGACTGCGCATCTCCTGCTGCTTTTTTCTGCTCTGCTCGTCTGCGTCAGCGACTGCGCTGACCCTGCTGCTGTTTTCTGCTCTGATCGTCGGCGTCTGAGACTGCACATCTCATGCTGCTGTTTTTTGCTCTGTTCGTCGGCGTCGGCGACTGCGCTGATCCTGCTGCTCTTTTCTGCTCTGCTCGTCGGCGTCGGCGACTGCGCTGATCCTGCTGCAATTTTCTGCTCTGCTCATCGGCGTCGGCGACTGCGCTGGTCCTGCTGTTGTTTTCGCCTCTGCTCGTCTGCGTCTGCTCTGCTCGTCGGCATCTGCGACTGCGCTGGTCCTGCTGCTGTTTTCTGCTCTGCTCGTCGGCGACTGCGCTGGTCCTGCTGCTGTTTTCTGCACTGCTCATCGGCGTCGGCGACTGCACTGATCCTGCTGCAGTTTTCTGCTCTGCTCGTAGGCGTCGGTGACTGCGCAGGTCATCCTGCTGTTTTCTGCACTGCTCATCGGCGTTGGCGACTGCGCTGGTCCTGCTGTTGTTTTCGCCTCTGCTTGTCGGCGTCTGCTCTGCTCATCGGCGTCTGCGACTGCGCTGGTCCTGCTGCTGTTTTCTGCTCTGCTCGTCGGCGACTGCGCTGGTCCTGCTGCTGTTTTTTGCACTGCTCATTGGCGTCGGCGACTGCGCTGATCCTGCTGCTGTTTTCTGCTCTGCTCGTAGGCATCACCGACTGCGCTGGTCCTGCTGCTGTTTTCTGCTCTGCTCTTGGGCGACTGCGCTGGTCCTGCTGCATTTTTTTACTCTACTCGTCGGTGTCAGCGACTGCGCTGATCCTGCTGCTGTTTTCTGCTCTGCTCGTCAGTGTCTGAGACTGCACATCTCCTGCTGCTGTTTTTTGCTCTGCTCGTCGGCGTCGGCGACTGCGCTGATCCTGCTGCCATTTTCTGCTCTGCTCGTCGGCGTCGGCGACTGCACTGGTCCTGCTGCTGTTTTCTGCTCTGCTTGTCTGCGTCAGCGAATGCGCTGATCCTGCTGCTGTTTTTTGCTCTGCTCGTCTGCGTCAGCGAATGCGCTGATCCTGCTGCTGTTTCCTGTTCTTCTCGTCGCCGTTGGCGACTGCGCTGGTCCTGCTGTTGTTTTCTGCACTGCTCATTGGCGTCTGCGACTGCGCATCTCCTGCCTCTTTTTTCTGCTCTGCTCTTCTGCGTCAGCGACTGCGCTGACCCTGCTGCTGTTTTCTGCTCTGATCGTCTGCGACTGCGCATCTCCTGCTGCTGTTTTTTGCTCTGCTCATCGGCATCAGCGACTGCGCTGATCCTGCTGCTGTTTTCTGCTCTGCTCGTCGGCGTCTGCGACTGCGCATCTCCTGCTGCTGTTTTTTCTTCTGCTCGTCGGCGACTGCGCTGGTCCTGCTGCTGTTTTCTTCTGTGCTCATCGGCGTCGGCGACTGTGCTGGTCCTGCTGCTGTTTTCGGCACTGCTCGTTCGTCGTCTGCGACTGCGCTGGTCCTGATGCTGTTTTCTGCACTGCTCATCGGCGTCGGCGTTTGTGCTGATCCTGCTGCTGTTTTCTGCTCTGCTCGTAGGCGTCGGCGACTGCGCTGGTCCTGCTGCTGTTTTCTGCACTGCTCATCGGCATCGGCGACTGCGCTGATCCTGCTGCTGTTTTCTGCTCTGCTCGTCGGCGACTGCCCTGGACCTGTTGCTGTTTTCTGCACTGCTCATCGGCGTCGGCGACTGCGTTGATCCTGCTGCTGTTTTCTGCTCTGCTCGTTGGCGTCTGCGACTGCGCATCTCCTGGCGCTTTTTTCTGCTCTGCTCGTCGGCGTCAGCGACTGCGCTGATCCTGCTGCTGTTTTCTGCTCTGCTCGTCGGCGTCTGCGACTGCGCATCTCCTGCTGCTGTTTTTTGCTCTGCTCGTCGGCGTCGGCAACTGCGCTGATCCTGCTGCTGTTTTCTGCTCTGCTCATCGGCGTCAGGGACTGGGCTGATCCTGCTGCTGTTTTCTGCTGTGCTCGTCTGCGTCAGTGAATGCGCTGATCCTGCTGCTGTTTCCTGCTCTGCTCTTCGCCGTCGGCGACTGCGCTGGTCCTGCTGCTGTTTTCTTCTCTGCTCGTCGGCGTCTGCTCTGCTCGTCGGCGTCTGCGCTGGTCCTGCTGCTGTTTTCTGCTCTGCTCGTCGGCGACTGCGCTGGTCCTGCTGTTGTTTTCGCCTCTGCTCGTCGGCGTCTGCTCTGCTTATCGGCGACTGCCACTGCGCTGGTCCTGCTGCTGTTTTCTGCTCTGCTCGTCGGCGTCAGCGACTGCGCTGACCCTGCTGCTGTTTTCTGCTGTGATCGTCTGCGACTGCGCATCTCCTGCTGCTGTTTTTTCCTCTGCTCGTCGGCGTCTGAGACTGCGCTGATCCTGCTGCTCTTTTCTGCTCTGCTCATCGGCGTCTGCGACTGCGCATCTCCTGCTGCTGTTTTTTAATCTGCTCGTCGGCGACTGCACTTGTCCTGCTGTTGTTTTCGCCTCTGCTCGTCGGCGTCTGCGACTGCGCTGGTCCTGCTGCTGTTTTTTGCTCTGCTCGTTGGCGACTGCGCTGGTCCTGTTTCTGTTTTCTGCACTGCTCATCGGCGTCGGCGACTGTGCTGATCCTGCTGCTTTTTTCTGCTCTGCTCGTAGGCGTTGGCGTCTGCGCTGGTCCTGCTGCTGTTTTCTGCACTGCTCATAGGCGTCGGCGACTGCGCTGATCCTGCTGCTGTTTTCTGCTCTGCTCCTCGGCGACTGCGCTGGACCTGCTGCTGTTTTCTGCACTGCTCATCGGTGTCGGCGACTGCGTTGATCCTGCTGTGGTTTTCTGCTCTGCTCGTCGGCGACTGCGCTGGTCCTGCTGTTGTTTTTGCCTCTGCTCGTCGGCGTCTGCTCTGCTCATGGGCGTCTGCGACTGCGCTGGTCCTGCTGCTGTTTTCTGCTCTGCTCATCGGCGTCAGTGACTGGGCTGATCCTTCTGCTGTTTTCTGCTCTGCTCGTCTGCGTCAGCGAATGCGCTGATCCTGCTGCTGTTTCCTGCTCTGCTCGTCGCCGTCGGCGCCTGCGCTGGTCCTGCTGTTGTTTTCTCCTCTGATCGCCGGCGTTGGCGACTGCGCTGGTCCTGCTGTTGTTTTCTCCTCTGCTCGTCGGCGTCGCCTCTGCTCATCGGCATCTGCGACTGCGCTGGTCCTGCTGCTGTTTTCTGCTCTGCTCGTCGGCGACTGCGCTAATCCTGCTGCTGTTTTCTGCTCTGCTCGTTGGCGACTGCGCTGGTCCTTCTGCTGTTTTCTGCTCTGCTCGTTGGCATCTGCGACTGCGCATCTCCTGCTACTTTTTTCTGCTCTGCTAGTCGGCGTCAGCGATTGCGCAGATCCTGCTGCTTTTTTCTGCTCTGCTCGTCGGCGTCTGCGACTGCACATCTCCTGCTGCTGTTTTTTGCTCTGCTCGTCGGTGTCGGCGACTGCGCTGATCCTGCTGCTTTTTTCTGCTCCGCTCATCGGCGTCAGCGACTGGGCTGATCCTGCTGCTGTTTTCTGCTCTGCTCGTCTGCGTCAGCAAATGCGCTGATCCTGCTGCTGTTTCCTGCTCTGCTCGTCGCGGTCGGCGACTGCGCTGTCCGGCTGTTGTTTTCTGCTCTGCTCGTCGGCGTCTGTGACTGCGCTGGTCCTGCTGCTGTCTTCTGCTCTGCTCGATGGCGACTGCGCTGGTCCTGCTGGTGTTTTCTGCACTGCTCATCGGCGTCGGCGACTGCGCTGGTCCTGCTGTTTTTTTCGCCTCTGCTCGTCGGCGTCTGCTCTGCTCATCGTCGTCTGCGACTGCGCTGGTCCTGCTGCTTTTTTCTGCTCTGCTCGTCGCCGTCGGCGCCTGCGCTGGTCCTGCTTTTGTTTTCTGCTCTGATCGCCGGCGTTGGCGACTGCGCTGGTCCTGCTGTTGTTTTGGCGTCTGCTCGTCGGCGTCTGCTCTGCTCGTCGGCGTCTGCGACTGCGCTGGTCCTGCTGCTGTTTTCTGCTCTGCTCATCGGCGACTGTGCTGGTCCTGCTGCTGTTTTCGGCACTGCTCGTTCGTCATCTGCGACTGCGCTGGTCCTGCTGCTGTTTTCTGCACTGCTCATCGGCGTCGGCATCTGTGCTGATCCTGCTGCTGTTTTCTGCTCTGCTCGTAGGCGTCGGCGACTGCGCTGGTCCTGCTGCTGTTTTCTGCACTGCTCATCGGCATCGGCGACTGCGCTGATCCTGCTGCTGTTTTCTGCTCTGCTCGTCGGTGACTGCCCTGGACCTGTTGCTGTTTTCTGCACTGCTCATCGGCGTCGGCGACTGCGTTGATCCTGCTGCTGTTTTCTGCTCTTCTCGTTGGCGTCTGCGACTGCGCATCTCCTGGCGCTTTTTTCTGCTCTGCTCGTCGGCGTCGGCGTCTGCGCTGATCCTGCTGCTGTTTTCTGCACTGCTCATCTGCGTTGGCGACTGCGCTTATCCTGCTGCTGTTTTCTGCTCTGCTCGTAGGCGTCGGCGACTGCGCTGGTCCTGCTGCTGTTTTCTGCACTGCTCATCGGCATCGGCGACTGCGCTGATCCTGCTGCTGTTTTCTGCTCTGCTCGTCGGTGACTGCCCTGGACCTGTTGCTGTTTTCTGCACTGCTCGTCGGCGTCAGCGACTGCGCTGACCCTGCTGCTGTTTTCTGCTGTGATCGTCTGCGACTGCGCATCTCCCGCTGCTGTTTTTTGCTCTGCTCGTCGGCGACTGCACTTGTCCTGCTGTTGTTTTCGCCTCTGCTCGTCGGCGTCTGCGACTGCGCTGGTCCTGCTGCTGTTTTTTGCTCTGCTCGTCGGCGACTGCGCTGGTCCTGCTGCTGTTTTCTGCACTGCTCATCGGCGTCGGCGACTGTGCTGATCCTGCTGCTGTTTTCTGCTCTGCTCGTAGGCGTTGGCGACTGCGCTTGACCTGCTGCTGTTTTCTGCACTGCTCATCAGCGTCGGCGACTGCGTTGATCCTGCTGCGGTTTTCTGCTCTGCTCGTCTGCGTCTGCTCTGCTCATCGGCGTCTGCGACTGCGCTGGTCCTGCTGCTGTTTTCTGCTCTGCTCATCGGCGTCAGTGACTGGGCTGATCCTGCTGCTGTTTTCTGCTCTGCTCGTCTGCGTCAGCGAATGCGCTGATCCTGCTGCTGTTTCCTGCTCTGCTCGTCGCCGTCGGCGCCTGCGCTGGTCCTGCTGTTGTTTTCTGCTCTGATCGCCGGCCTTGGCGACTGCGCTGGTCCTGCTGGTGTTTTCTGCACTGCTGATCGGCGTCGGCGACTGCGCTGGTCCTGCTGTTGTTTTCGCCTCTGCTCGTCGGCGTCTGCGACTGCGCTGGTTCTGCTGCTGTTTTCTACTCTGCTCGTCGGCGACTGCGTTGATCCTGCTGCTGTTTTCTGCTCTGCTCGTTGGCGTCTGCGACTGCGCATTTCCTGCCGTTTTTTTCTGCTCTGCTCGTCGGCGTCAGCGACTGTGCTGATCCTGCTGCTGTTTTCTGCTCTGCTCGTCGGCGTCTGCGAATGCGCTGATCCTGCTTCTGTTTCCTGCTCTGCTCGTCGCCGTCGGCGACTGCGCTGGTCCTGCTGCTGTTTTCTGCTCTGCTTTTCTGCGTCAGCGAATGCGCTGATCCTGCTGCTGTTTCCTGCTCTGCTCGTTGCCGTTGGCGACTGAGCTGGTCCTGCTGTTGTTTTCTGCTCTGATTGTCGGCGACTGCGCTGGTCATGCTGCTGTTTCCTTCAATGCTTGTCGGCGTCTGCTCTGCTCGTCGGCGTCTGCGACTGCGCTGGTCCAGCTTCTGTTTTATGCTCTGCTCATCGGCGACTGCGCTGGTCCTGCTGGTGTTTTCTGCACTGCTCATCGGCGTCGGCGACTGCTCTGGCCCTGCTGTTTTTTTAGCCTCTGCTCGATGGCGTCTGCGACTGCGCTGGTCCTGCTGCTGTTTTCTGCTCTGCTCGTCGGCAACTGCGCTGGTCCTGCTGCTGTTTTCTGCACTGCTCATCGGCGTCGGCGACTGCGTTGATCCTGCTGCTGTTTTCTGCTCTGCTCGTCGGCGACTGCGCTGGACCTGCTGTTTTTTTTCTGCACTGCTCACCGGCGTCGGCGACTGCGTTGATCCTGCTGCTGTTTTCTGCTCTGCTCGTTGGCGTGTGCGACTGCGCATCTCCTGCCGCTGTTTTCTGCTCTGCTCGTCGGCGTCAGCGGCTGCGCTGATCCTGCTGCTGTTTTCTGCTCTGCTCGTCGGCGTCTGCGACTGAGCATCTCCTGCTGCTGTTTTTTGCTCTGCTCGTCGGCGTCGGCGTCTGCGCTGATCCTGCTGCTGTTTTCTGATCTGCTCATCGGCGTCAGCGACTGGGCTGATCCTGCTGCTGTTTTCTGCTCTGCTCGTCTGCGTCAGCGAATACGCTGGTCCTGCTGTTGTTTTCTGCTCTGATCGCCGGTGTCGGCGACTGCGCTGGTCCTGCTGCTGTTTTCTTCCCTGCTCGTCGGCGTCTGCTGTGCTCGTCGGCGTCTGCGCTGGTCCTGCTGCTGTGTTCTGCTCTGCTCGTCGGCGACTGCGCTGGTCCTGCTCTTGTTTTCCCCTCTGCTCGTAGGCGTCTGCTCTGCTCATTGGCGTCTGCGACTGCGCATCTCCTGCTGCTTTTTTCTGCTCTGCTCGTCGGCGTCAGCGACTGCGCTGATCCTGCTGCTGTTTTCTGCTCTGCTCGTCGGCGTCTGTGACTGCGCATCAGCTGCTACTGTTTTCTGCTCTGCTCGTCGGCGTCTGTGACTGCGCATCAGCTGCTGCTGTTTTTTGCTTTGCTCGTCGGCGTCGGCGACTGCGCTGTTGTTTTCGCCTCTGCTCGTTGGAGTCTGCGACTGCGCTGGTCCTGCTGCTGTTTTCTGCTCTGCTCGTCGGCGACTGCGCTGGTCCTGCTGCTGTTTTCTGCACTGCTCATCGGCGTCGGCGACTGTGCTGATCCTGCTGCTGTTTTCTGCTCTGCTCATCGGCGTCAGGGAATGGGCTGATCCTGCTGCTGTTTTCTGCTGTGCTCGTCTGCGTCAGCGAATGCCCTGATCCTGCTGCTGTTTCCTGCTCTGCTCTTTGCCGTCGGTGACTTTGCTGGTCCTGCTGTTGTTTTCTGCTCTGATCGCCGGCGTCGGCGACTGCGCTGGTCCTGCTGCTGTTTTCTTCTCTGCTCGTCGGCGTCTGCTCTGCTCATCGGCATCTGCAAATGCGCTGGTCCTGCTGCTGTTTTCTGCTCTGCTCATCGGCGTCAGGGAATGGGCTGATCCTGCTGCTGTTTTCTGCTGTGCTCGTCGGCGTCTGCTCTGCTCATCGGCATCTGCAAATGCGCTGGTCCTGCTGCTATTTTCTGCTCTGCTCGTTGGTGACTGCGCTGGTCCTGCTATTGTTTTCCGCTCTGCTCGTCGGCGACTGCGCTGGTCCTGCTGTTGTTTTCGCCTCTGCTCGTCGGCGTCTGCTCTGCTCATCGGCGTCTGCGAATGCGCTGGTCCTGCTGCTGTTTTCTGCTCTGCTCGTTGGTGACTGCGCTGGTCCTGCTGCTATTTTCTGCACTGCTCATCGGCGTCCGCAACTGCGCTGATCCTACAGCTGTTTTCTGCTCTGCTCGTAGGCGTCGGCGACTGCGCTGGTCCTGCTGTTGTTTTCTGCACTGCTCATCGGCGTTGATGACTGCGTTGATCCTGCTGCTGTTTTCTGCTCTGCTCGTAGGCGTCGGCGAATGCGCTGGTCCTGCTGCTGATTTCTGCACTGCTCATCGGCGTCGGCGACTGCGCTGATCCTGCTGCTGTTTCTGCTCTGCTTGTCCGCGTCGCAGACTGCGCTGGTCCTGCTGCTGTTTTCTGCACTGCTCGTTCGCATCTGCGACTGCGCAACTCCTGCTTCTTTTTTTTTGCTCAGCTCGTCGGCGTCTGAGACTGCACATCTCCTGCTGCTGTTTTGTGCACTGCTCATCGGCGTCGGCGACTGTGCTGATCCTGCTGCTATTTTCTGCTCTTCTCGTAGGCGTCGGCGACTGCGCTGGTCCTGCTGCTGTTTTCTGCACTGCTCATCGGCGTCGGCGACTGCGTTGATCCTGCTGCTGTTTTCTGCTCTGCTCATTGTCGTCTGCGACTGCGCATCTCCTGCTGCTTTTTTCTGCTTTGCTCGTTGGCGTCAGCGACTGCGCTGATCCTGCTGCTGTTTTCTGCTCTGCTCATCGGCGTCTGCGACTGCGCATCTCCTGCTGCTGTTGTTTGCTCTGCTCGTCGGCGTCGGCGACTGCGCTGATCCTGCTGCTTTTTTCTGCTCTGCTCTTCGGCGTCAGCGACTGGGCTGATCCTGCTGCTGTTTTCTGCTCTGCTCGTCTGCGTCAGTTAATGCGCTGATCCTGCTGCTGTTTCCTGCTCTGCTCGTCGCGGTCGGCGACTGCGCTGGTCCTGCTGTTGTTTTCTGCTCTGATCCCCGGCGTCGGCGACTGCGCTGGGCCTGCTGCTGTTTTCTTCTCTGCTCGTCGGCATCTGCGCTGGTCCTGCTGCTGTTTTCTGCTCTGCTCGTCGGCGACTGCGCTGGTCCTGCTGGTGTTTTCTGCACTGCTCATCGGCGTCGGCGACTGCGCTGGTCCTGCTGTGGTTTTCGCCTCTGCTCGTCGGCATCTGCTCTGCTCATTGTCGTCTGCGACTGCGCTCATCCTGCTGCTGTTTTCTGCTCTGCTCGTCGGCGACTGCGCTGGTCCTGCTGCTGTTTTCTGCACTGCTCATCGGCTTCAGCGACTGCGCTGATCCTGCTGCTGTTTTCTGCTCTTCTCGTAGGCGTCGCCGACTGCGCTGGTCCTGCTGCTGTTTTACTGCTCTGCTCGTCGGCGACTGCGCTGGTCCTGCTGCTGTTTTCTGCACTGCTCATCTGCGTCGGCGACTGCGCTGATCCTGCTGCTGTTTTCTGCTCTGCTCGTAGGGGTCGCCAACTGCGATGGTCCTGCTGCTGTTTTATGCTTTGCTCGTCGGCGTCTGCGTTGATCCTGCTGCTGTTTTCTGCTCTGCTCGTCGGCGACTGCGCTGGTCCTGCTGCTGTTTTCTGCACTGCTCATCGGCGTCGGTGACTGCGTTGATCCTGCTGCTGTTTTCTGCTCTGCTCGTAGGCGTCGGCGACTGCGCTGGTCCTGCTGCTGTTTTCTGCACTGCTCATCGGCGTCGGTGACTGCGCTGGTCCTGCTGTTGTTTTCGCCTCTGCTCGTCGGCGTCTGCTCTGCTCATCGGCTTCTGCGACTGCGCTGATCCTGCTGCTATTTTCTTCTCTGCTCGTTGGTGTTAGCGACTGCGCTGATCCTGCTGCTGTTTTCTGCTCTGCTCGTTGGCGTCTGAGACTGCACATCTCATGCTGCTGTTTTTTGCTCTGTTCGTCGGCTTCGGCGACTGCGCTGATCCTGCTGCTCTTTTCTGCTCTGCTCGTCGGCGTCGGCGACTGCGCTGATCCTGCTGCAATTTTCTGCTCTGCTCATCGGCGTCGGCGACTGCGCTGGTCCTGCTGTTGTTTTCGCCTCTGCTCGTCTGCGTCTGCTCTGCTCGTCGGCATCTGCGACTGCGCTGGTCCTGCTGCTGTTTTCTGCTCTGCTCGTCGGCGACTGCACTGGTCCTGCTGCTGTTTTCTGCACTGCTCATCGGCGTCGAGGACTGCACTGATCCTGCTGCTGTTTTCTGCTCTGCTCGTAGGCATCACCGACTGCGCTGGTCCTGCTGCTGTTTTCTGCTCTGCTCTTGGGCGACTGCGCTGGTCCTGCTGCATTTTTTTACTCTACTCGTCGGTGTCAGCGACTGCGCTGATCCTGCTGCTGTTTTCTGCTCTGCTCGTCAGTGTCTGAGACTGCACATCTCCTGCTGCTGTTTTTTGCTCTGCTCGTCGGCGTCGGCGACTGCGCTGATCCTGCTGCTATTTTCTGCTCTGCTCGTCGGCGTCGGCGACTGCACTGGTCCTGCTGCTGTTTTCTGCTCTGCTTGTCTGCGTCAGCGAATGCGCTGATCCTGCTGCTGTTTTTTGCTCTGCTCGTCTGCGTCAGCGAATGCGCTGATCCTGCTGCTGTTTCCTGTTCTTCTCGTCGCCGTTGGCGACTGCGCTGGTCCTGCTGTTGTTTTCTGCACTGCTCATTGGAGTCTGCGACTGCGCATCTCCTGCTGCTTTTTTCTGCTCTGCTCGTCTGCGTCAGCGACTGCGCTGACCCTGCTGCTGTTTTCTGCTCTGATCGTCTGCGACTGCGCATCTCCTGCTGCTGTTTTTTGCTCTGCTCATCGGCATCAGCGACTGCGCTGATCCTGCTGCTGTTTTCTGCTCTGCTCGTCGGCGTCTGCGACTGCGCATCTCCTGCTGCTGTTTTTTCTTCTGCTCGTCGGCGACTGCGCTGGTCCTGCTGCTGTTTTCTTCTGTGCTCATCGGCGTCGGCGACTGTGCTGGTCCTGCTGCTGTTTTCGGCACTGCTCGTTCGTCGTCTGCGACTGCGCTGGTCCTGCTGCTGTTTTCTGCACTGCTCATCGGCGTCGGCGTCTGTGCTGATCCTGCTGCTGTTTTCTGCTCTGCTCGTAGGCGTCGGCGACTGCGCTGGTCCTGCTGCTGTTTTCTGCACTGCTCATCGGCATCGGCGACTGCGCTGATCCTGCTGCTGTTTTCTGCTCTGCTCGTCGGCGACTGCCCTGGACCTGTTGCTGTTTTCTGCACTGCTCATCGGCGTCGGCGACTGCGTTGATCCTGCTGCTGTTTTCTGCTCTGCTCGTTGGTGTCTGCGACTGCGCATCTCCTGGCGCTTTTTTCTGCTCTGCTCGTCGGCGTCAGCGACTGCGCTGATCCTGCTGCTGTTTTCTGCTCTGCTCGTCGGCGTCTGCGACTGCGCATCTCCTGCTGCTGTTTTTTGCTCTGCTCGTCGGCGTCGGCAACTGCGCTGATCCTGCTGCTGTTTTCTGCTCTGCTCATCGGCGTCAGGGACTGGGCTGATCCTGCTGCTGTTTTCTGCTGTGCTCGTCTGCGTCAGTGAATGCGCTGATCCTGCTGCTGTTTCCTGCTCTGCTCTTCGCCGTCGGCGACTGCGCTGGTCCTGCTGCTGTTTTCTTCTCTGCTCGTCGGCGTCTGCTCTGCTCGTCGGCGTCTGCGCTGGTCCTGCTGCTGTTTTCTGCTCTGCTCGTCGGCGACTGCGCTGGTCCTGCTGTTGTTTTCGCCTCTGCTCGTCGGCGTCTGCTCTGCTCATCGGCGACTGCCACTGCGCTGGTCCTGCTGCTGTTTTCTGCTCTGCTCGTCGGCGTCAGCGACTGCGCTGACCCTGCTGCTGTTTTCTGCTGTGATCGTCTGCGACTGCGCATCTCCTGCTGCTGTTTTTTCCTCTGCTCGTCGGCGTCTGAGACTGCGCTGATCCTGCTGCTGTTTTCTGCTCTGCTCATCGGCGTCTGCGACTGCGCATCTCCTGCTGCTGTTTTTTAATCTGCTCGTCGGCGACTGCACTTGTCCTGCTGTTGTTTTCGCCTCTGCTCGTCGGCGTCTGCGCTGGTCCTGTTTCTGTTTTCTGCACTGCTCATCGGCGTCGGCGACTGTGCTGATCCTGCTGCTTTTTTCTGCTCTGCTCGTAGGCGTTGGCGTCTGCGCTGGTCCTGCTGCTGTTTTCTGCACTGCTCATCGGCGTCGGCGACTGCGCTGATCCTGCTGCTGTTTTCTGCTCTGCTCCTCGGCGACTGCGCTGGACCTGCTGCTGTTTTCTGCACTGCTCATCGGTGTCGGCGACTGCGTTGATCCTGCTGTGGTTTTCTGCTCTGCTCGTCGGCGACTGCGCTGGTCCTGCTGTTGTTTTTGCCTCTGCTCGTCGGCGTCTGCTCTGCTCATCGGCGTCTGCGACTGCGCTGGTCCTGCTGCTGTTTTCTGCTCTGCTCATCGGCGTCAGTGACTGGGCTGATCCTTCTGCTGTTTTCTGCTCTGCTCGTCTGCGTCAGCGAATGCGCTGATCCTGCTGCTGTTTCCTGCTCTGCTCGTCGCCGTCGGCGCCTGCGCTGGTCCTGCTGTTGTTTTCTCCTCTGATCGCCGGCGTTGGCGACTGCGCTGGTCCTGCTGTTGTTTTCTCCTCTGCTCGTCGGCGTCGCCTCTGCTCATCGGCATCTGCGACTGCGCTGGTCCTGCTGCTGTTTTCTGCTCTGCTCGTCGGCGACTGCGCTGATCCTGCTGCTGTTTTCTGCTCTGCTCGTTGGCGACTGCGCTGGTCCTTCTGCTGTTTTCTGCTCTGCTCGTTGGCATCTGCGACTGCGCATCTCCTGCTACTTTTTTCTGCTCTGCTAGTCGGCGTCAGCGATTGCGCAGATCCTGCTGCTGTTTTCTGCTCTGCTCGTCGGCGTCTGCGACTGCACATCTCCTGCTGCTGTTTTTTGCTCTGCTCGTCGGTGTCGGCGACTGCGCTGATCCTGCTGCTTTTTTCTGCTCCGCTCATCGGCGTCAGCGACTGGGCTGATCCTGCTGCTGTTTTCTGCTCTGCTCGTCTGCGTCAGCAAATGCGCTGATCCTGCTGCTGTTTCCTGCTCTGCTCGTCGCGGTCGGCGACTGCGCTGTCCGGCTGTTGTTTTCTGCTCTGATCGCCGGCGTCGGCGACTGCGCTGGTCCTGCTGCTGTTTTCTTCTCTGCTCTTCGGCGTCTGCTCTGCTCGTCGGCGTCTGTGACTGCGCTGGTCCTGCTGCTGTCTTCTGCTCTGCTCGACGGCGACTGCGCTGGTCCTGCTGGTGTTTTCTGCACTGCTCATCGGCGTCGGCGACTGCGCTGGTCCTGCTGTTTTTTTCGCCTCTGCTCGTCGGCGTCTGCTCTGCTCATCGTCGTCTGCGACTGCGCTGGTCCTGCTGCTTTTTTCTGCTCTGCTCGTCGCCGTCGGCGCCTGCGCTGGTCCTGCTTTTGTTTTCTGCTCTGATCGCCGGCGTTGGCGACTGCGCTGGTCCTGCTGTTGTTTTGGCGTCTGCTCGTCGGCGTCTGCTCTGCTCGTCGGCGTCTGCGACTGCGCTGGTCCTGCTGCTGTTTTCTGCTCTGCTCATCGGCGACTGTGCTGGTCCTGCTGCTGTTTTCGGCACTGCTCGTTCGTCGTCTGCGACTGCGCTGGTCCTGCTGCTG
Organism: Nothobranchius furzeri; assembly: GCF_043380555.1. Classification (NCBI taxonomy): domain Eukaryota; kingdom Metazoa; phylum Chordata; class Actinopteri; order Cyprinodontiformes; family Nothobranchiidae; genus Nothobranchius; species Nothobranchius furzeri. Next base: position 30,697,541 of record NC_091748.1, read on the forward strand.
TTTTCTGCACTGCTCATCGGCGTCGGCATCTGTGCTGATCCTGCTGCTGTTTTCTGCTCTGCTCGTAGGCGTCGGCGACTGCGCTGGTCCTGCTGCTGTTTTCTGCACTGCTCATCGGCATCGGCGACTGCGCTGATCCTGCTGCTGTTTTCTGCTCTGCTCGTCGGTGACTGCCCTGGACCTGTTGCTGTTTTCTGCACTGCTCATCGGCGTCGGCGACTGCGTTGATCCTGCTGCTGTTTTCTGCTCTTCTCGTTGGCGTCTGCGACTGCGCATCTCCTGGCGCTTTTTTCTGCTCTGCTCGTCGGCGTCAGCGACTGCGCTGATCCTGCTGCTGTTTTCTGCTCTGCTCGTCGGCGTCTGCGACTGCGCATCTCCTGCTGCTGTTTTTTGCTCTGCTCGTCGGCGTCGGCAACTGCGCTGATCCTGCTGCTGTTTTCTGCTCTGCTCATCGGCGTCAGGGACTGGGCTGATCCTGCTGCTGCTTTCTGCTGTGCTCGTCTGCGTCAGCGAATGCCCTGATCCTGCTGCTGTTTCCTGCTCTGCTCTTCGCCGTCGGCGACTGCGCTGGTCCTGCTGCTGTTTTCTTCTCTGCTCGTCGGCGTCTGCTCTGCTCGTCGGCGTCTGCGCTGGTCCTGCTGCTGTTTTCTGCTCTGCTCGTCGGCGACTGCGCTGGTCCTGCTGTTGTTTTCGCCTCTGCTCGTCGGCGTCTGCTCTGCTCATCGGCGACTGCCACTGCGCTGGTCCTGCTGCTGTTATCTGCTCTGCTCGTCGGCGTCAGCGACTGCGCTGACCCTGCTGCTGTTTTCTGCTGTGATCGTCTGCGACTGCGCATCTCCTGCTGCTGTTTTTTCCTCTGCTCGTCGGCGTCAGAGACTGCGCTGATCCTGCTGCTGTTTTCTGCTCTGCTCATCGGCGTCTGCGACTGCGCATCTCCTGCTGCTGTTTTTTAATCTGCTCGTCGGCGACTGCACTTGTCCTGCTGTTGTTTTCGCCTCTGCTCGTCGGCGTCTGCGACTGCGCTGGTCCTGCTGCTGTTTTTTGCTCTGCTCGTTGGCGACTGCGCTGGTCCTGCTGCTGTTTTCTGCACTGCTCATCGGCGTCGGCGACTGTGCTGATCCTGCTGCTTTTTTCTGCTCTGCTCGTAGGCGTTGGCGTCTGCGCTGGTCCTGCTGCTGTTTTCTGCACTGCTCATCGGCGTGGGCGACTGCGCTGATCCTGCTGCTGTTTTCTGCTCTGCTCCTCGGCGACTGCGCTGGACCTGCTGCTGTTTTCTGCACTGCTCATCGGCGTCGGCGACTGCGTTGATCCTGCTGTGGTTTTCTGCTCTGCTCGTCGGCGACTGCGCTGGTCCTGCTGTTGTTTTTGCCTCTGCTCGTCGGCGTCTGCTCTGCTCATCGGCGTCTGCGACTGCGCTGGTCCTGCTGCTGTTTTCTGCTCTGCTCATCGGCTTCAGTGACTGGGCTGATCCTGCTGCTGTTTTCTGCTCTGCTCGTCTGCGTCAGCGAATGCGCTGATCCTGCTGCTGTTTCCTGCTCTGATCGTCGCCGTCGACGCCTGCGCTGGTCCTGCTGTTGTTTTCTGCTCTGATCGCCGGCGTTGGCGACTGCGCTGGTCCTGCTGTTGTTTTCTCCTCTGCTCGTCGGCGTCGCCTCTGCTCATCGGCATCTGCGACTGCGCTGGTCCTGCTGCTGTTTTCTGCTCTGCTCGTCGGCGACTGCGCTGATCCTGCTGCTGTTTTCTGCTCTGCTCCTCGGCGACTGCGCTGGTCCTTCTGCTGTTTTCTGCTCTGCTCGTTGGCGTCTGCGACTGCGCATCTCCTGCTACTTTTTTCTGCTCTGCTAGTCGGCGTCAGCGACTGCGCAGATCCTGCTGCTGTTTTCTGCTCTGCTCGTCGGCGTCTGCGACTGCGCATCTCCTGCTGCTGTTTTTTGCTCTGCTCATCGGCGTCAGCGACTGGGCTGATCCTGCTGCTGTTTTCTGCTCTGCTCGTCTGTGTCAGCAAATGCGCTGATCCTGCTGCTGTTTCCTGCTCTGCTCGTCGCGGTCGGCGACTGCGCTGTCCGGCTGTTGTTTTCTGCTCTGATCGCCGGCGTCGGCGACTGCGCTGGTCCTGCTGCTGTTTTCTTCTCTGCTCTTCGGCGTCTGCTCTGCTCGTCGGCGTCTGTGACTGCGCTGGTCCTGCTGCTGTCTTCTGCTCTGCTCGTCGGCGACTGCGCTGGTCCTGCTGGTGTTTTCTGCACTGCTCATCGGCGTCGGCGACTGCGCTGGTCCTGCTGTTTTTTTCGCCTCTGCTCGTCGGCGTCTGCTCTGCTCATCGTCGTCTGCGACTGTGCTGATCCTGCTGCTGTTTTCTGCACTGCTCGTCGGCGACTGCACTGGTGCTGCTGCTGTTTTCTGCACTGCTCATCGGCGTCGGCGACTGCGCTGATCTGCTGCTGTTTTCTGCTCTGCTCGTAGGCGTCGGCGACTGCGCTGGCCCTGCTGCTGTTTTCTGCTCTGCTCGTCGGCGACTGCGCTGGACCTGCTGCTATTTTCTGCACTGCTCATCGGCTTCGGCGACTGCGCTGGCCCTGCTGCTGTTTTCTGCTCTGCTCCTCTGCGTCAGCGAAGGCGCTGATCTTGCTGCTGTTTCCTGCTCTGCTCGTCGCCGTCGGCGACTGCGCTGGTCCTGCTGTTGTTTTCTGCTCTGATCGTCGGCGTCAGTGACTGCGCTGGTCCTGCTGCTGTTTTCTTCTCTGATCGTCGGCGTCTGCTCTGCTCGTCGGCGTCTGCGCTGATCCTGCTGCTGTTTTCTGCTCTGCTCGTAGGCGTCGGCGACTGCGCTGGTCCTGCTGCTGTTTTCTGCACTGCTCATCGGCGTCTACGACTGCGCATCTCCTGCTGCTTTTTTCTGCTCTGCGCGTCGGCGTCAGTGACTGCGCTGGTCCTGCTGCTGTTTTCTGCTCTGCTCGTCGGCGTCGGCGACTGCGCTGGCCCTGCTGCTGTTTTCTGCTCTGCTTGTCGGCGACTGCGACTGCGCTGATCCTGCTGCTGTTTTCTGCACTGCTCATCGGAGTCGGCAACTGCGCTGATCCTGCTGCTGTTTTCTGCTCTGCTCGTAGGCGTCGGCGACTGCGCTGGCCCTGCCACTGTTTTCTGCTCTGCTTGTCGGCGACTGCGCTGGACCTGCTGCTGTTTTCTGCACTGCTCATCGGTGTTGGCGACTGCGCTGATCCTGCTGCTGTTTTCTGCTCTGCTCGTTGGCGTCTGCAACTGTGCTGATCCTGCTGCTGTTTCCTGCTCTGCTCGTCGGCGTCGGTGACTGCGCTGATCCTTCTGCTGTTTTCTGCTCTGCTCGTCGGCGACTGCACTGGTCCTGCTTCTGTTTTCTTTACTGCTCATCGGCGTCAGAGACTGCGTTGATCCTGCTGCTGCTTTCTGCTCAGCTCGTTTGCGTCTGAGACTGCGCATCTCCTGCTGCTTTTTTCTGCTCTGCTCGTCGGCGTCGGCTACTGCGCTGATCCTGCTGCTATTTTCTGCTCTGCTCATCGGCGTCAGCGACTGGGCTGATCCTGCTGCTGTTTTCTGCTCTGCTCGTCTGCGTCAGCGAATGCGCTGATCCTGCTGCTATTTTCTGCTCTGCTCGTCGGCGTCGGCTACTGCGCTGATCCTGTTGCTATTTTCTGCTCTGCTCATCGGCGTCAGCGTCTAGGCTGATCCGGCTGCTGTTTTCTGCTCTGCTCGTCTGCGTCAGCAAATGTGCTGATCCTGCTGCTGTTTTCTGCTCTGCTCGTCGCCGTCAGCGCTGATCCTGCTGCTGTTTCCTGCTCTGCTCGTCGCCGTCGGCGACTATGCTGGTCCTGCTGTTGTTTTCTTCTCTGCTCGTCGGCGTCTGCGACTGTGCTGGTCCTGCTGCTGTTTTCTGCTCTGCTCGTCGGTGACTGCGCTGGTCCTGCTGCTGTTATCTGCACTGCTCATGGGCGACGGCGACTGCGCTGGTCCTGCTGTTGTTTTCGCCTCTGCTCGTCGGCGTCTGCTCTGCTTGTGTGCGTCTGCAACTGTGCTGGTCCTGCTGCTGTTTTCTGCTCTGCTCGTCGGCGACTGCACTGGTCCTGCTGCTGTTTTCTGCACTGCTCATCGGCGTTGGCGACTGCGCTGATCCTGCAACTGTTTTCTGCTCTTCTCGTAGGCGTCGGCGACTGCGCTGGCCCTGCTGCTGTTTTCTGCTCTGCTCGTCGGCGACTGCGCTGGACCTGCTGCTATTTTCTGCACTGCTCATCGGCGTCGGCGACTGCGCTGGCCCTGCTGCTGTTACCTGCTCTGCTCGTCGGCGACTGCGCTGATCCTGCTGCTGTTTCCTGCTCTGCTCGTCGCCGTCGGCGACTATTCTGGTCCTGCTGTTGTTTTCTTCTCTGCTCGTCTGCGTCTGCGACTGTGCTGATCCTGCTGCTGTTTTCTGCACTGCTCGTCGGCGTTTGCACTGGTGCTGCTGCTGTTTTCTGCACTGCTCATCGGCGTCGGCGACTGCGCTGATCTGCTGCTGTTTTCTGCTCTGCTCGTAGGCGTCGGCGACTGCGCTGGCCCTGCTGCTGTTTTCTGCTCTGCTCGTCGGCGACTGCGCTGGACCTGCTGCTATTTTCTGCACTGCTCATCGGCTTCGGCGACTGCGCTGGCCCTGCTGCTGTTTTCTGCTCTGCTCGTCCGCGACTGCGCTGATCCTGCTGCTGTTTTCTGCTCTGCTCGTAGGCGTCGGCGACTGCGCTGGTCCTGCTGCTGTTTTCTGCACTGCTCATCGGCGTCGGCGACTGCGTTGATCCTGCTGCTGTTTTCTGCTCTGCTCGTTGGCGTCTACGACTGCGCATCTCCTGCTGCTTTTTTCTGCTCTGCGCGTCGGCGTCAGCGACTGCGCTTGTCCTGCTGCTGTTTTCTGCTCTGCTCGTCGGCGTCTGCTCTTCTCGTCGGCGTCTGCGACTGCGCTGGCCCTGCTGCTGTTTTCTGCTCTGCTCGTCGGTGACTGCGCTGGTCCTGCTGCTGTTATCTGCACTGCTCATGGGCGACGGCGACTGCGCTGGTCCTGCTGTTGTTTTCGCCTCTGCTCGTTGGCATCTGCGACTGTGCTGATCCTGCTGCTGTTTTCTTCACTGCTCGTCGGCGACTGCACTGGTCCTGATGCTGTTTTCTCCTCTGCTCGTCGGCGTCGGCAACTGCGCTGATCCTGCTGCTGTTTTCTGCTCTGCTCGTCGGCGTCGGCGACTGCGCTGATCCTGCTGCTGTTTCCTGCACTGCTCATCGGCGTCGGCGACTACGCTGGTCCTGCTATTGTTTTCTGGTCTGATCGTCAGCGTCGGCGACTGCGCTGGTCCTGCTGCTGTTTTCTGCTCTGCTTGTCGGCGACTGCGCTGGTCCTGCTGCTGTTGTCTGCTCTGATCGTAGGCGTCAGAGACTGCGCTGGTCCTGCTACTGTTTTCTGCTCTGCTCGTCGGCGTCGGCGATTATGCTGATCCTGCTGCTGTTTCCTGCTCTGCTCGTCGGCGTCGGCGACTGCGCTGGTCCTGCTGCTGTTTTCTGCTCTGCTCGTCGGCGACTGCGGTGGTCTTGCTGCTGTTTTCTGCTCTGCTCGTCGGCGTCAGCGACTGCGTTGATCCTGCTGCTGTTTTCTGCTCTGCTCGTCAGCGTCTGCTCTGCTCATCGGCGTCGGCGACTGCACTGATCCTGCTGCTGTTTTCTGCTCTGCTCGTAGGCGTCGGCGACTGCGCTGGTCCTGCAATATTTTCTGCACTATTCATCGGTGTCGGCGACTGCGCTGATCCTGCTGTTGTTTTCGCCTCTGCTCGTCGGCGTCTGCTCTGCTCGTTGGCGTCTGCGACTGTGCTGATCCTGCTGCTGTTTTCTTTACTGCTCGTTGGCAACTGCACTGGTCCTGCTGCTGTTTTCTACACTGCTCATCGGCTTCGGCGACTGCGCTGATCCTGCTGCTGTTTTCTGCTCTGCTCGTCGCCGTCGGCGACTGCACTGGTGCTGCTGTTGTTTTCTGCTCTGATCGTCGGCGTCGGCGACTGCGCTGGTCCTGCTGCTGTTTTCTTCAAGTCTGCGTCGGCGTCTGCTCTGCTCGTCGGCGTTTGCGACTGCGCTGGGCCTGCTGCTGTTTTCTGCTCTGCTCGTCGGCGACTGCGCTGGTCCTGCTGGTGTTTTCTGCACTGCTCATCGGCGTCGGCGACTGCGCTGGTGCTGCTGTTGTTTTCGCCTCTGCTCGTCGGCGTCTGCGACTGCGCTGGTCCTGCTGCTGTTTTCTGCACTGCTCATCGGCGTCGGCGACTGCGCTGATCCTGCTTCTGTTTTTTGCTCTGCTCGTCGGCGACTGCGCTGGACCTGCTGCTGTTTTCTGCACTGCTCATCGGCGTCGGCGACTGCGTTGATCCTGCTGCTGTTTTCTGCTCTGCTCGTTGGCGTCGGCGACTGCGCTGATCCTGCTGCTGTTTTCTTCTCTGCTCGTCGGCGTCTGCTCTGCTCATCGGCGTCTGCGCTGGTCCTGCTGCTGTTTTCTGCTCTGCTATTAGGCGACTGCGCTGGTCCTGCTGTTGTTTTCTCCTCTGCTCGTCGGCGTCTGCTCTGCTCATCGGCGTCTGCGACTGCGCTGGTCCTGCTGCTGTTTTCTGCTCTGCTCGTTGGCGACAGCGCTGGTCCTGCTGCTGTTTTCTGCACTGCTCATCGGCGTCAAGGACTGTGCTGATCCTGCTGCTGTTTTCTGCTCTGCTCGTAGGCGTCGGCGACTGCACTGGTCCTGCTGCTGATTTCTGCACTGCTCATCGGCGACTGCGTTGATCCTGCTGCTGTTTTCTGCTCTGCTAGTTGGCGTCTGCGACTGCGCAACTCCTGCTGCTTTTTTTTGCTCTACTCGTCGGCGTCAGCGACTGCGCTGATCCTGCTGCTGTTTTCTGCTCTGCTCGTCGGCGTCTGAGACTGCGCATCTCCTGCTGCTGTTTTCTGCACTGCTCTTCGGCGTCGGCGACTGTGCTGATCCTGCTGCTATTTTCTGCTCTGCTCGTAGGCGTCGGCGACTGCGCTGGTCCTGCTGCTGTTTTCTGCACTGCTCATCGGCGTCGGCGACTGAGCTGATCCTGCTGCTGTTTTCTGCTCTGCTCGTCGGCGACTGTGCTGGTGCTGCTGCTGTTTTCTGCACTGCTCCTCGGCGTCGGCGACTGCGTTGATCCTGCTGCTGTTTTCTGCTCTGCTCGTTGGTGTCTGCGACTGCGCATCTCCTGCTGCTTTTTTTGCTCTGCTCGTCGGCGTCAGCGACTGCGCTGATCCTGCTGCTGTTTTCTGCTCTGTTCGTCGGCGTCTTCGACTGCGCATCTCCTGCTGCTGTTTTTTGCTCTGCTCGTCGGCGACTGCGCTGATCCTGTTGCTTTTTTCTTTTCTGCTCATCGGCGTCAGCGACTGGGCTGATCCTGCTGCTGTTTTCTGCTCTGCTCATCTGCGTCAGCAAATGCTCTGATCCTGCTGCTGTTTCCTGCTCTGCTCGTTGCGGTCGGCGACTGCGCTGGTCCTGCTGTTGTTTTTTGCTCTGATCGCCGGCGTCGGCGACTGCGCTGATCCTGCTGCTGTTTTCTGCTCTGCTCGTCGGCGACTGCGACTGCGCATCTCCTGCTGCTTTTTTCTGCTCTGCTCGTCGGCGTCAGCGACTGCGCTGATCCTGCAGCTGTTTTCTGCTCTGCTCGTCGGCGTCGGCGACTGCGCATCTCCTGCTTCTGTTTTTTGCTCTGCTCGTCTGCGTCAGCGAATGTGCTGATCCTGCTGCAGTTTCCTGCTCTGCTCGTCGCCGTCAGCGACTTCGCTGGTCCTGCTGTTGTTTTCTGCTCTGATCGCCGGCGTCGGCGACTGTGCTGGTCCTGCTGCTGTTTTCTTCTCTGCTCGTCGGCGTCTGCTCTGCTCGTCGGCGTCTGTGCTGGTCCTGCTGCTGTTTTCTGCTCTGCTCGTCGGCGACTGCACAGGTCCTGCTGTTGTTTTCGCCTCTGCTCGTCGGCGTCTGCTCTGCTCATCGGCGTCTGCGACTGCGCTGGTCCTGCTGCTGTTTTCTGCTCTGCTCGTTGGTGACTGCGCTGTTCCTGCTGCTGTTTTCTGCACTGCTCGTAGGCGTTGGCGACTGCGCTGGTCCTGCTGCTGTTTTCTGCACTGCTCATCGGCGTCAGCGACTGCGCTGATCCTGCTGCTGTTTTCTGCTCTGCTCGTAGGCGTCGGCGACTGCGCTGGTCCTGCTGCTGTTTTCTTCTCTGCTCGTCGGCGACTGCGCTGGTCCTGCTGCTGTTTCATGCACTGCTCATCGGCGTCGGCGACTGCGTTGATCCTGCTGCTGTTTTCTGCTCTGCTCGTTGGAGTCTGTGACTGCGCATTTCCTGCTGCTTTTTTTTGCTCTACTCGTCGGCGTCAGCGACTTCGCTGATTCTGCTGCTGTTTTCTGCTCTCCTTGTCGGCGTCTGAGACTGCGCATCTCCTGCTGCTGTTTTCTGCACTGCTCATCGGCGTCGGCGACTGTGCTGATCCTGCTGCTGTTTTCTGCTCTGCTCGTAGGCGTCAGCGACTGCGCTGGTCCTGCTGCTGTTTTCTGCACTGCTCATCGGCGTCGGCGACTGCGCTCATCCTGCTGCTGTTTTCTGCTCTGCTCGTCGGCGACTGCGCTGGTCCTGCTGCTGTTTTCTGCACTGCTCATCGGCGGCGGCGACTGCGTTGATCCTGCTGCAGTTTTCTGCTCTGCTCGTTGGCGTCCGTGACTGCGCATCTCCTGCTGCTGTTTTCTGCTCTGCTCGTCAGCGTCTGCGACTGCGCATCTCCGGCTGCTGTTTTTTGCTCTGCTCGTCGGCGTCGGCGACTGCGCTGATCCTGCTGCTTTTTTCTGCTCTGCTCATCGGCGTCAGCGACTGGGCTGATCCTGCTGCTGTTTTCTGCTCTGCTCGTCTGCGTCAGCAAATGCGCTGATCCTGCTGCTGTTTCCTGCTCTGCTTGTCGCGGTCGGTGACTGCGCTGGTCCTGCTGTGGTTTTCTGCTCGGATCGCCGGCGTCGGCGACTGCGCTGGTCCTGCTGCTGTTTTCTTCTCTGCTGGTCGGCGTCTGCTCTGCTCGTCGGCCTCTGCGACTGCGCTGGTCCTACTGCTGTTTTCTGCTCGTTGGTGACTGCGCTGGTCCTGCTGCTGTTTTCTGCACTGCTCATCGGCCTTGGCGACTGCGCTGATCCTGCTGCTGTTTTCTGCTCTGCTCGTATGCGTTGGCAACTGCGCTGGTCCTGCTGCTGTTTTCTGCACTGCTCATCGGCGTCGGCGACTGCGCTGATCCTGCTGCTGTTTTCTGCTCTGCTCGTAGGCGTCGGCGACTGCGCTGGTCCTGCTGTTGTTTTCTGCACTGCTCATCGGCGTCGGCGACTGCGATGATCCTGCTGCTGTTTTCTGATCTGCTTGTAGGCGTCGCCGACTGCGCTGGTCCTGCTGCTGTTTTCTGCACTGCTCATCGGCGTCGGCGACTGCGTTGATCCTGCTGCTGTTTTCTGCTCTGCTCGTTGGCATCTGCGACTTCACATCTCCTGCTGCTTTTTTTTTGCTTCACTCGTCGGCGTCAGCGACTGCGCTGATTCTGCTGCTGTTTTCTGCTCTGCTCGTTGGTGTCTGAGACTGCGCATCTCCTGCTGCTGTTTTCTGCACTGCTTATCGGTGTCGGCAACTGTGCTGATCCTGCTGCTGTTTTCTGCTCTGCTCGTAGGCGTCGGCGACTGCGCTGGTCCTGCTGCTGTTTTCTGCACTGCTCATCGGCGTCAGCGACTGCGCTGATCCTGCTGCTGTTTTCTGCTCCACTCGTCGGCGACTGCGCTGGTCCTGCTGCTGTTTTCTGCACTGCTCATCGGCGTCGGCGACTGCGTTGATCCTGCTGCTGTTTTCTGCTCTGCTCGGTGGCGTCCGCGACTGTGCATCTCCTGCTGCTGTTTTCTGCTCTGCTCGTCGGCGTCTGTGACTGCGCATCTCCTGCTGCTGTTTTTTGCTCTGCTCGTTGGCGTCAGCGACTGGGCTGATCCTGCTGCTGTTTTCTGCTCTGCTCGTCTGCGTCAGCAAATGCGCTGATCCTGCTGCTGTTTCCTGCTCTGCTTGTCGCGGTCGGCGACTGCGCTGGTCCTGCTGCTGTTTTCTTCTCTGCTGGTCGGCGTCTGCTCTGCTCGTCGGCGTCTGCGACTGCGCTGGTCCTGCTGCTGTTTTCTGCTCTGCTCGTCGGCAACTGCGCTGGTCCTGCTGGTGTTTTCTGCACTGCTCATTGGCGTCGGCGACTGCTCTGGTCCTGCTGTTGTTTTCGCCTCTGCTCGTCGGCGTTTGCTCTGCTCATCGTCGTCTGCGAGTGCGCTGGTCTTGCTGCTGTTATCTGTTCTGCTCGTCGGCGAGTGCGCTGGTCCTGCAGCTGTTTTCTGTACTGCTCATCGGCGTCGGCAACTGCGCTGATCCTGCTGCTGTTTTCTGCTCTGCTCGTAGGCGTCGCCGACTGCGCTGGTCCTGCTGCTGTTTTCTGCTCTGCTCGTCCGCGACTGCGCTGGTCCTGCTGCTGTTTTCTGCACTGCTCATCAGCGTCGGCGACTGCGTTGATCCTGCTGCTGTTTTCTGCTCTGCTCGTAGGCGTAGGCGTCAGCGACTGCGCTGGTCCTGCTGCTGTTTTCTGCACTGCTCATCGGCGTAGGTGACTGCGCTGATCCTGCTGCTGTTTTCTGCTCTGCTCGTAGGCGTCGCCGACTGCGCTGGTCAGCTGCTGTTTTCTGCTCTGCTCGTCGGCGACTGCATTGATCCTGCTGCTGTTTTCTGCTCTGCTAGTTGGCGACTGCGCTGGTCCTGCTGCTGTTTTCTGCACTGCTCATCGGCGTCGGTGACTGCGTTGATCCTGCTGCTGTTTTCTGCTCTGCTCGAAGGCGTCGGCGACTGCGCTGGTCCTGCTTCTGTTTTCTGCACTGCTCATCGGCGTCGGCGACTGCGCTGGTCCTGCTGTTGTTTTCGCCTCTGCTCGTCGGCGTCTGCTCTGCTCATCGGCGTCTGCGACTGCGCTGGTCCTGCTGCTGTTTTCTGCTCTGCTTGTCGGCAACTGCGCTGGTCCTGCTGCTGTTTTCTGCACTGCTCATCGGCGTCGGCGACTGCGCTGATCCTGCTGCTGTTTTCAGCTCTGCTCGTCGGCGTCTGAGACTGCGCATCTCCTGCTGCTGTTTTCTGCTCTGCTCGTAGGCGACTGCGCTGGTCCTGCTGCTGTTTTCTGCACTGCTCATCGGCGTCGGCGACTGTGTTGATCCTGCTGCTGTTTTCTGCTCTGCTCGTTGGCGTCTGCGACTGCGCATCTCCTGCTGCTTTTTTTTGCTCTACTCGTCGGTGTCAGCGACTACGCTGATCCTGCTGCTGTTTTCTGCTCTGCTCGTAGGCGTCGCCAACTGCGCTGGTCCTGCTGTTGTTTTCGCCTCTGCTCGTCTGCGTCTGCTCTGCTCGTCGGCGTCTGCGACTGCGCTGGTCCTGCTGCTGTTTTCTGCTCTGCTCGTCGGCGACTGCGCTGGTCCTGCTGCTGTTTTCTGCTCTGCTCAATGGCGTCTGCGACTGCGCATCTCCTGGTGCTGTTTTCTGCTCTGCTTGTAGGCGTCGCCGACTGCGCTGGTCCTGCTGTTGTTTTCTGCTCTGATCGCCGGCGTCGGCGACTGTGCTGGTCCTGCTGCTGTTTTCTTCTCTGCTCGTCGGCGACTGCGCTGGTCCTGCTGGTGTTTTCTGCACTGCTCGTCGGCGTCTGCGACTGCGCTGGTCCTGCTGCTGTTTTCAGCTCTGCTCGTCGGCGTCTGCGACTGCGCTGGTCCTGCTGCTGTTTTCTGCTCTGCTCGTCGGCGACTGCGCTGGTCCTGCTGCTGTTTTCTGCTCTGCTCAATGGCGTCTGCGACTGCGCATCTCCTGGTGCTGTTTTCTGCTCTGCTTGTAGGCGTCGCCGACTGCGCTGGTCCTGCTGTTGTTTTCTGCTCTGATCGCCGGCGTCGGCGACTGTGCTGGTCCTGCTGCTGTTTTCTTCTCTGCTCGTCGGCGACTGCGCTGGTCCTGCTGGTGTTTTCTGCACTGCTCGTCGGCGTCTGCGACTGCGCTGGTCCTGCTGCTGTTTTCTGCTCTGCTCGTCGGCGACTGCGCTGGTCCTGCTGCTGTTTTCTGCTCTGCTCAATGGCGTCTGCGACTGCGCATCTCCTGGTGCTGTTTTCTGCTCTGCTTGTAGGCGTCGCCGACTGCGCTGGTCCTGCTGTTGTTTTCTGCTCTGCTCGTCGGCGTCTGCGACTGCGCTGGTCCTTCTGCTGTTTTCTGCTCTGCTCGTCGGCGACTGCGCTGGTCCTGCTGGTGTTTTCTGCACTGCTCATCGGCAGCGGCGACTGCGCTGGTCCTGCTGTTTTTTTCGCCTCTGCTCGTCCGCGTCCGCTCTGCTCATCGTCGTCTGCGACTGCGCTGGTCCTGCTGCTGTTTTCTGCTCTGCTCGTAGGCGTCGCCGACAGCGCTGGTCCTGCTGCTGTTTTCTGCTCTGCTCGTCGACGACTGCACTGGTCCTGCTGTTGTTTTTGCCTCTGCTCGTCGGCGTCTGATCTGCTCATCGACGTCTGCGACTGCGCTGATCCTGCTGCTGTTTTCTGCTCTGCTCGTAGGTGTCGCCGACTGCGCTGGTCCTGCTGCTGTTTTCTGCTCTGCTCGTCGGCGACTGCGCTGGTCCTGCTGCTGTTTTCTGCACTGCTCATTGGCGTCGGCGACTGCGTTGATCCTGCTGCTGTTTTCTGCTCTGCTCGTTGGCGTCAACGACTGCGCTGGTCCTGCTGCTTTTTTCTGCACTGCTCATCGGCGTCGGCGACTGCGCTGATCCTGCTGCTGTTTTCTGCTCTGCTCATCGGCGACTGCGCTGGTCCTGCTGCTGTTTTCTGCACTGCTCATCGGCGTCGGCGACTGCGTTGATCCTTCTGCTGTTTTCTGCTCTGCTCGTTGGCGTCTGCGACTGCGCATCTCCTGCTACTTTTTTCTGCTCTGCTCGTCGGCGTCAGCGACTGGGCTGATCCTGCTGCTGTTTTCTGCTCTGCTCGTCGGTGTCTGCGACTGTGCATCTCCTGCTGCTGTTTTTTGCTCTGCTCGTCGGTGTCGGCGACTGAGCTGATCCTGCTGCTTTTTTCTGCTCTGCTCATCGGCGTCAGCGACTGGGCTGATCCTGCTGCTGTTTTCTGCTCTGCTCGTCTGCGTCAGCAAATGCGCTGATCCTGCTGCTGTTTCCTGCTTTGCTCGTCGCGGTCGGCGACTGCGCTGGTCCTGCTGTTGTTTTCTGCTCTGATCCCCGGCGTCGGTGACTGCGTTGGTCCTGCTGCTGTTTTCTTCTCTGCTCGTCGGCGTCTGCTCTGCTCGTCGGCGTCTGCGATTGCGCTGGTCCTGCTGCTGTCTTCTGCTCTGCTCGTCGGCGACTGCGCTGGTCCAGCTGGTGTTTTCTGCACTGCTCATCGGCGTTGGCGACTGCGCTGGTCCTGCTGTTGTTTTCGCCTCTGCTCGTCGGCATCTGCTCTGCTCATCGTCATCTGCGACTGCGCTGGTCCTGCTGCTGTTTTCTGCTCTGCTCGTCAGTGACTGCGCTGGTCCTGCTGCTGTTTTCTGCACTGCTCATCGGCGTCGGCGACTGCGCTGATCCTGCTGCTGTTTTCTGCTCTGCTCGTAGACGTCGCCAACTGCGCTGGTCCTGCTGCTGTCTTCTGCTCTGCTCTTCGGCGACTGCGCTGGTCCTGCTGCTGTTTTCTTCACTGCTCATCGGCGTCGGCGACTGCGTTGATCCTGCTTCTGTTTTCTGCTCTGCTCGTAGGCATCAGCGAATGCGCTGGTCCTGCTTCTGTTTTCTGCTCTGCTCATCGTCGTCTGCGACTGCGCTGGTCCTGCTGCTGTTTTCTGCTCTGCTCGTCAGTGATTGCGCTGGTCCTGCTGCTGTTTTCTGCACTGCTCATCGGCGTCGGCGACTGCGCTGATCCTGCTGCTGTTTTATGCTCTGCTCGTAGGCGTCGCCAACTGCGCTGGTCCTGCTGCTGTTTTCTGCTCTGCTCGTCGGCGACTGCGCTGGTCCTGCTGCCGTTTTCTGCACTGCTCATCGGCGTCGGCGACTGCGTTGATCCTGCTGCTGTTTTCTGCTCTGCTCGTAGGCGTCGGCAACTGCGCTGGTCCTGCTGCTGTTTTCTGCACTAGTCATCGGTGTCGGCGACTGCGCTGGTCCTGCTGCAGTTTTCTGCTCTGCTCGTCGGCGAATGCGTTGATCCTGCTGCTGTTTTCTGCTCTGCTCGTCGGCAACTGCGCTGGTCCTGCTGTTGTTTTCGCCTCTGCTCATCGGCGTCTGCTCTGCTCATTGGCGTCTGCGAAAGCGCTGGTCCTGCTGCTGTTTTCTGCTCTGCTCGTAGGTGTCGCCGACTGCGCTGGTCCTGCTGCTGTTTTCTGCTCTGCTCGTCGGCGACTGCGCTGGTCCTGCTGCTGTTTTCTGCACTGCTCATTGGCGTCGGCGACTGCGTTGATCCTGCTGCTGTTTTCTGCTCTGCTCGTTGGCGTCAGCGACTGCGCTGGTCCTGCTGCTTTTTTCTGCACTGCTCATCGGCGTCGGCGACTGCGCTGATCCTGCTGCTGTTTTCTGCTCTGCTCGTCGGCGACTGCGCTGGTCCTGCTGCTGTTTTCTGCACTGCTCATCGGCGTCGGCGACTGCGTTGATCCTTCTGCTGTTTTCTGCTCTGCTCGTTGGCGTCTGCGACTGCGCATCTCCTGCTACTTTTTTCTGCTCTGCTCGTCGGCGTCAGCGACTGGGCTGATCCTGCTGCTGTTTTCTGCTCTGCTCGTCGGTGTCTGCGACCGCGCATCTCCTGCTGCTCTTTTTTGCTCTGCTCGTCGGTGTCGGCGACTGAGCTGATCCTGCTGCTTTTTTCTGCTCTGCTCATCGGCCTCCGCAACTGGGCTGATCCTGCTGCTGTTTTCTGCTCTGCTCGTCAGCGTCTGCGACTGCGCATCTCCGGCTGCTGTTTTTTGCTCTGCTCGTCGGCGTCGGCGACTGCGCTGATCCTGCTGCTTTTTTCTGCTCTGCTCATCGGCGTCAGCGACTGGGCTGATCCTGCTGCTGTTTTCTGCTCTGCTCGTCTGCGTCAGCAAATGCACTGATCCTGCTGCTGTTTCCTGCTCTGCTTGTCGCGGTCGGTGACTGCGCTGGTCCTGCTGTGGTTTTCTGCTCGGATCGCCGGCGTCGGCGACTACGCTGGTCCTGCTGCTGTTTTCTTCTCTGCTGGTCGGCGTCTGCTCTGCTCGTCGGCCTCTGCGACTGCACTGGTCCTCCTGCTGTTTTCTGCTCGTTGGTGACTGCGCTGGTCCTGCTGCTGTTTTCTGCACTGCTCATCGGACTTGGCGACTGCGCTGATCCTGCTGCTGTTTTCTGCTCTGCTCGTATGCGTTGGCAACTGCGCTGGTCATGCTGCTGTTTTCTGCACTGCTCATCGGCGTCGGCGACTGCGCTGATCCTGCTGCTGTTTTCTGCTCTGCTCGTAGGCGTCGGTGACTGCGCTGGTCATGCTGTTGTTTTCTGCACCGCTCATCGTCGTCGGCGACTGCGATGATCCTGCTGCTGTTTTCTGATCTGCTTGTAGGCGTCGCCGACTGCGCTGGTCCTGCTGCTGTTTTCTGCACTGCTCATCGGCGTCGGCGACTGCGTTGATCCTGCTGCTGTTTTCTGCTCTGCTCGTTGGCATCTGCGACTTCGCATCTCCTGCTGCTTTTTTTTTGCTCCACTCGTCGGCGTCAGCGACTGCGCTGATTCTGCTGCTGTTTTCTGCTCTGCTCGTCGGTGTCTGAGACTGCGCATCTCCTGCTGCTGTTTTCTGCACTGCTTATCGGTGTCGGCAACTGTGCTGATCTTGCTGCTGTTTTCTGCTCTGCTCGTAGGCGTCGGCGACTGCGCTGGTCCTGCTGCTGTTTTCTGCACTGCTCATCGGCGTCAGCGACTGCGCTGATCCTGCTGCTGTTTTCTGCTCCACTCGTCGGCGACTGCGCTGGTCCTGCTGCTGTTTTCTGCACTGCTCATCGGCGTCGGCGACTGCGTTGATCCTGCTGCTGTTTTCTGCTCTGCTCGTTGGCGTCCGCGACTGCGCATCTCCTGCTGCTGTTTTCTGCTCTGCTCGTCGGCGTCTGTGACTGCACATCTCCTGCTGCTGTTTTTTGCTCTGCTCGTCGGCGTCAGCGACTGGGCTGATCCTGCTGCTGTTTTCTGCTCTGCTCGTCTGCGTCAGCAAATGCACTGATCCTGCTGCTGTTTCCTGCTCTGCTTGTCGCGGTCGGCGACTGCACTGGTCCTGCTGTTGTTTTCTGCTCTGATTGCCGGCGACGGCGACTGCGCTGGTCCTGCTGCTGTTTTCTTCTCTGCTGGTCGGCGTCTGCTCTGCTCGTCGGCGTCTGCGACTGCGCTGGTCCTGCTGCTGTTTTCTGCTCTGCTCGTCGGCAACTGCGCTGGTCCTGCTGGTGTTTTCTGCACTGCTCATTGGCGTCGGCGACTGCTCTGGTCCTGCTGTTGTTTTCGCCTCTGCTCGTCGGCGTTTGCTCTGCTCATCGTCGTCTGCGAGTGCGCTGGTCTTGCTGCTGTTATCTGTTCTGCTCGTCGGCGAGTGCGCTGGTCCTGCTGCTGTTTTCTGGTCTGCTCGTCCGCGACTGCGCTGGTCCTGCTGCTGTTTTCTGCACTGCTCATCGGCGTCGGCGACTGCGTTGATCCTGCTGCTGTTTTCTGCTCTGCTCGTAGGCGTAGGCGTCAGCGACTGCGCTGGTCCTGCTGCTGTTTTCTGCACTGCTCATCGGCGTAGGCGACTGCGCTGATCCTGCTGCTGTTTTCTGCTCTGCTCGTAGGCGTCGCCGACTGCGCTGGTCAGCTGCTGTTTTCTGCTCTGCTCATCGGCGACTGCATTGATCCTGCTGCTGTTTTCTGCTCTGCTAGTCGGCGACTGCGCTGGTCCTGCTGCTGTTTTCTGCACTGTTCATCGGCGTCGGCGACTGCGTCGATCCTGCTGCTGTTTTCTGCTCTGCTCGTTGGCGTCTGCGACTGCGCATCTCCTGCTGCTTTTTTTTGCTCTACTCGTCGGTGTCAGCGACTGCGCTGATCCTGCTGCTGTTTTCTGCTCTGCTCATCGGCGTCGGCGACTGCGCTGATCCTGCTGCTATTTCCGCTCTGCTCGTCGGCAACTGCGCTGGTCCTGCTGCTGTTTTCTGCACTGCTCATCGGCGTCGTCGACTGCGCTGATCCTGCTGCTGTTTTCTGCTCTGCTCGTAGGCGTCGGCGACTGCGCTGGTCCTGCTGCTGTTTTCTGCACTGCTCATCGGCGTCGGCGACTTTGCTGATCCTGCTGCTGTTTTCTACTCTGCTCGTAGGCGTCGCCAACTGCGCTGGTCCTGCTGTTGTTTTCGCCTCTGCTCGTCTGCGTCTGCTCTGCTCGTCGGCGTCTGCGACTGCACTGGTCCTGCTGCTGTTTTCTGCTCTGCTCGTTGGCGACTGCGCTGGTCCTGCTGCTGTTTTCTGCTCTGCTCAATGGCGTCTGCGACTGCGCATCTCCTGGTGCTGTTTTCTGCTCTGCTTGTAGGCGTCGCCGACTGCGCTGGTCCTGCTGTTGTTTTCTGCTCTGATCGCCGGCGTCGGCGACTGTGCTGGTCCTGCTGCTGTTTTCTTCTCTGCTCGTCGGCCTCTGCTCTGCTCGTCGGCGTCTGCGACTGCGCTGGTCCTGCTGCTGTTTTCTGCTCTGCTCGTCGGCGACTGCGCTGGTCCTGCTGGTGTTTTCTGCACTGCTCATCGGCAGCGGCGACTGCGCTGGTCCTGCTGTTTTTTTTTGCCTCTGCTTGTCGGCGTCCGCTCTGCTCATCGTCGTCTGCGACTGCGCTGGTCCTGCTGCTGTTTTCTGCTCTGCTCGTAGGCGTCGCCGACAGCGCTGGTCCTGCTGCTGTTTTCTGCTCTGCTCGTAGACGACTGCACTGGTCCTGCTGTTGTTTTTGCCTCTGCTCGTTGGCGTCTGATATGCTCATCGACGTCTGCGACTGCGCTGATCCTGCTGCTGTTTTCTGCTCTGCTCGTAGGTGTCGCCGACTGCGCTGGTCCTGCTGCTGTTTTCTGCTCTGCTCGTCGGCGACTGCGCTGGTCCTGCTGCTGTTTTCTGCACTGCTCATTGGCGTCGGCGACTGCGTTGATCCTGCTGCTGTTTTCTGCTCTGCTCGTTGGCGTCAGTGTTTGCGCTGGTCCTGCAGCTTTTTTCTGCACTGCTCATCGGCGTCGGCGACTGCGCTGATCCTGCTGCTGTTTTCTGCTCTGCTCGTCGGCGACTGCGCTGGTCCTGCTGCTGTTTTCTGCACTGCTCATCCGCGTCGGCGACTGCGTTGATCCTTCTGCTGTTTTCTGCTCTGCTCGTTGGCGTCTGCGACTGCGCATCTCATGCTACTTTTTTCTGCTCTGCTCGTCGGCGTCAGCGACTGGGCTGATCCTGCTGCTGTTTTCTGCTCTGCTCGTCGGTGTCTGCGACTGTGCATCTCCTGCTGCTGTTTTTTGCTCTGCTCGTCGGTGTCGGCGACTGAGCTGATCCTGCTGCTTTTTTCTGCTCTGCTCATCGGCGTCAGCGACTGGGCTGATCCTGCTGCTGTTTTCTGCTCTGCTCGTCTGCGTCAGCAAATGCGCTGATCCTGCTGCTGTTTCCTGCTTTGCTCGTCGCGGTCGGCGACTGCGCTGGTCCTGCTGTTGTTTTCTGCTCTGATCGCCGGCGTCGGCGACTGCGTTGGTCCTGCTGCTGTTTTCTTCTCTGCTCGTCGGCGTCTGCTCTGCTCGTCGGCGTCTGCGATTGCGCTGGTCCTGCTGCTGTCTTCTGCTCTGCTCGTCGGCGACTGCGCTGGTCCTGCTGGTGTTTTCTGCACTGCTCATCGGCGTTGGCGACTGCGCTGGTCCTGCTGTTTTTTTCGCCTCTGCTCGTCGGCATCTGCTCTGCTCATCGTCGTCTGCGACTGCGCTGGTCCTGCTGCTGTTTTCTGCTCTGCTCGTCGGTGACTGCGCTGGTCCTGCTGCTGTTTTCTGCACTGCTCATCGGCGTCGGCGACTGCGCTGATCCTGCTGCTGTTTTCTGCTCTGCTCGTAGGCGTCGCCAACTGCGCTGGTCCTGCTGCTGTCTTCTGCTCTGCTCGTCGGCGACTGCGCTGGTCCTGCTGCTGTTTTCTTCACTGCTCATCGGCGTCGGCGACTGCGTTGATCCTGCTTCTGTTTTCTGCTCTGCTCGTAGGCGTCGGCGAATGCGCTGGTCCTGCTGCTGTTTTCTGCACTGCTCATCGGCGTCGGCGACTGCGCTGGTCCTGCTGTTGTTTTCGCCTCTGCTCGTCGGCGTCTGCTCTGCTCATCGTCGTCTGCGACTGCGCTGGTCCTGCTGCTGTTTTCTGCTCTGCTCGTCAGTGATTGTGCTGGTCCTGCTGCTGTTTTCTGCACTGCTCATCGGCGTCGGCGACTGCGCTGATCCTGCTGCTGTTTTCTGCTCTGCTCGTAGGCGTCGCCAACTGCGCTGGTCCTGCTGCTGTTTTCTGCTCTGCTCGTTGGCGACTGCGCTGGTCCTGCTGCCGTTTTCTGCACTGCTCATCGGTGTCGGCGACTGCGCTGGTCCTGCTGCAGTTTTCTGCTCTGCTCGTCGGTGAATGCGTTGATCCTGCTGCTGTTTTCTGCTCTGCTCGTCGGCAACTGCGCTGGTCCTGCTGTTATTTTCGCCTCTGCTCGTCGGCGTCTGCTCTGCTCATTGGCGTCTGCGAAAGCGCTGGTCCTGCTGCTGTTTTCTGCTCTGCTCGTCGGCGACTGCGCTGGTCCTTCTGCTGTTTTCTGCACTGCTCATCGGCGTCAGCGACTGCGTTGATCCTGCTGCTGTTTTCTGCTCTGCTCGTTGGCGTCTGCGACTGCGCATCTCCTGCTGCTGTTTTTTTGCTCTGCTCGTCGGCGTCTGCGACTGCGCAACTCCTGCTATTGTTTCCAGCTCTGCTTGTCGCGGTCGGCGACTGCGCTGGTCCTGCTGTTGTTTTCTGCTCTGATCGCCGGCGTCAGCGACTGTGCTGGTCCTGCTGCTGTTTTCTTCTCTGCTCATCGGCGTCTGCAACTGCGCTGGTCCTGCTGCTGTTTTCTGCTCTGCTCGTCGGCGACTGCGCTGGTCCTGCTGGTGTTTTCTGCACTGCTCATCGGCCGCGGCGACTGCGCTGGTCCTGCTGTTGTTTTCGCCTCGGCTCGTCGGCATCTGCTCTGCTCATCGTCGTCTGTGACTGCGCTGGTCCTGCTGCTGTTTTCTGCTCTGCTCGTCGGCGACTGCGCTGGTCCTGCTGCTGTTTTCTGCACTGCTCATCGGCGTCGGCGACTGTGCTGATCCTGCTGCTGTTTTCTGCTCTGCTCGTAGGCGTCGCCGACAGCGCTGGTCCTGCTGCTGTTTTCTGCTCTGCTCTTCGGCGACTGCGCTGGTCCTGCTGCTGTTTTCTGCACTGCTCATCGGCGTCGGCGACTGCGCTGATCCTGCAGCTGTTTTCTGCTCTGCTCGTAGGCATCGCCGACTGCGCTGGTCCTGCTGCTGTTTTCTGCTCTGCTCGTCGGCGACTGCGCTGGTCCTGCTGTTGTTTTTGCCTCTGCTCGTCAGCGTCTGCTCTGCTCATCGGCGTCTGCGACTGCGCTGGTCCTGCTGCTGTTTTCTGCTCTGCTCGTCGGCAACTGCACTGGTCCTGCTGCTGTTTTCTGCACTGCTCATCGGCGTTGGCGACTTCGTTGATCCTGCTGCTGTTTTCTGCTCTGCTCGTTGGCGTCTGCGACTTCGCATCTCTTGCAGCTTTTGTTTTGCTCTAGACGTTGGCGTCAGCGACTGTGCTGATCCTGCTGCTGTTTTCTGCTCTGCTCGTAGGCGTCGGCGACTGCGCTGGTCCTGCTGCTGTTTTCTGCACTGCTCATCGGCGTCGGCGACTGCGCTGATCCTGCTGCTGTTTTCTGCTCTGCTCGTCGGCGACTGCGCTGGTCCTGCTGCTGTTTTCTGCACTGCTCATCGGCGTCGACGACTGCGTTGATCCTGCTGCTGTTTTCTGCTCTGCTCGTCGGCGTCAACGACTGGGCTGACTGCTGCTGTTTTCTCCTCTGCTCGTCGGCGTCTGCGACTGCGCATCTCCTACTGCTGTTTTTTGCTCTGCTCGTCGGTGTCGGCGACTGAGCTGATCCTGCTGCTTTTTTCCTGCTCTGCTCATCGGCATAAGCAACTGGGCTGATCCTGCTGCTGTTTTCTGCTCTGCTTGTCTGCGTCAGCAAATGCACTGATCCTGCTGCTGTTACCTGCTCTGCTCGTCGCGGTCGGCGACTGCGCTGGTCCTGCTGTTGTTTTCTGCTCTGATCGCCGGCGTCGGCTACTGCGCTGGTCCTGCTGCTGTTTTCTTCTCTGCTCGTCGGCGACTGCGCTGGTCCTGCTGGTGTTTTCTGCACTGCTCATCGGCGTCGGCGACTGCGCTGGTCCATCTGTTGTTTTCGCCTCTGCTCGTCGGCGTCTGCTCTGCTCATCGTCGTCTGCGACTGTGCTGGTCCTGCTGCTGTTTTCTGCTCTGCTCGTTGGTGACTGCGCTGGTCCTGCGGCTGTTTTCTGCACTGCTCATCGACGTCGGCGACTGCGCTGATCCTGCTGCTGTTTTCTGCTCTGCTCGTAGGTGTCGCCGACTGCGCTGGTCCTGCTGCTGTTTTCTGCTCTGCTCGTCGGCGATTGCGCTGGTCCTGCTGCTGTTTTCTGCACTGCTCATCGGCGGCGGCGACTGCGTTGATCCTGCTGCTGTTTTCTGCTCTGCTCGTAGGCGTCAGCCACTGCGCTGATCCTGCTGCTGTTTTCTGCTCTGCTCGTAGGCGAATGCATTGATCCTGCTGCTGTTTTCTGCTCTGCTCGTCGGCGATTGCGCTGGTCCTTCTGCTGTTTTCTGCACTGCTCGTTGGCGTCTGCGACTGCGCATCTCCTGCTGCTTTTTTTGCTCTACTCGTCGGTGTCAGCGACTGCGCTGATCCTGCTGCTGTTTTCTGCTCTGCTCGTCGGCGTCTGAGACTGCGCATCTCCTGCTGCTGTTTTCTTCTCTGATCGTCGGCGTCGGCGACTGCTCTGGTCCTGCTGCTGTTTTCTTCTCTGCTCTTCTGCGTCTGCTCTGCTCGTCGGCGTCGGCGACTGCGCTGGTCCTGCTGCTGTTTTCTTCTCTGCTCGTTGGTGTCTGCTCTGCTCGTCCGCGTCTGCGACTGCGCTGGTCCTGCTGCTGTTTTCTGCTCTGCTCGTCGGCGACTGCGCTGGTCCTGCTTGTGTTTTCTGCACGTTTCATCGGCGTCTGCGACTGTGCTGGTCCTGGTGTTGTTTTCACCTCTGCTGATCTGCGTCTGCTCTGCTCGTCAGTGTCTGCGACTGTGCTGGTCCTGCTGCTGTTTTCTGCTCTGCTCGTCGGCGACTGCGCTGTTCCTGCTGCTGTTTTCTGCACTGCTCATCGGTGTCGGCGACTGCGCTGATCCTAATGCTGTTTTCTGCTCTGCTCGTAGGCGTCGGCGACTGCGCTTGTCCTGCTGCTGTTTTCTGCACTGCTCATCGGCGTTGGCGACTGCGTTGATCCTGCTGCTGTTTTCTGCTCTGCTCGGTGGCGTCTGCGACTGCGCATCTCCTGCAGCCTTTTTCTGCTCTGCTCGTCGGGGTCAGCAAATGCGCTGATCCTGCTGCTGTTTCCTGCTCTGCTCGTCGCCGTCGGCGACTGCGCTGGTCCTGCTGTTGTTTTCTGCTTTGATCGTCTGCGTCGGCGACTGCACTGGTCCTGCTACTGTTTTCTTCTCTGCTCGTCGGCATCTGCTCTGCTCATCGGTGTCTGTGACTGCGATGGTCCTGCTGCTGTTTTCTGCCCTGCTCGTCGGCGACTGCGCTGGTCCTGCTGGTGTTTTCTGCACTGCTCATCGGCGTCAGCGACTTCGCTGGTCCTGCTGTTGTTTTCACCTCTGCTCGTCTGCGTCTGCTCTGCTCGTTGGTGTCTGCGACTGCGCTGGTACTGCTGCTGTTTTCTGCTCTGCTCGTCGGCGACTGCGCTGGTCCTGCTGCTGTTTTCTGCTCTGCTCTTTGACGTCTGCGACTGCGCATCTCCTGCTGCTTTTTTTTTGCTCTACTCGTCGGTGTCAGCGACTGCGCTGATCCTGCTGCTGTTTTCTGCTCTGCTCGTCGGCGTCTGAGACTGCGCATCTCCTGCTGCTGTTTTCTGCTCTGATCGTCGGTGTTGGCGACTGCTGGTCCTGCTGCTGTTTTCTGCACTGCTCATCGGCGTCGGCGACTGGCTGATCCTGCTGCTGTTTTCTGCTCTGCTCGTAGGCGTCGGTGACTGCGCTGATCCTGCTGCTGTTTCCTGCTCTGCTCGTCGCCGTCGGCGACTGCGCTGGTCCTGCTGTTGTTTTCTGCTTTGATCGTCTGCGTCGGCGACTGCACTGGTCCTGCTACTGTTTTCTTCTCTGCTCGTCGGCATCTGCTCTGCTCATCGGTGTCTGTGACTGCGATGGTCCTGCTGCTGTTTTCTGCCCTGCTCGTCGGCGACTGCGCTGGTCCTGCTGGTGTTTTCTGCACTGCTCATCGGCGTCAGCGACTTCGCTGGTCCTGCTGTTGTTTTCACCTCTGCTCGTCTGCGTCTGCTCTGCTCGTTGGTGTCTGCGACTGCGCTGGTACTGCTGCTGTTTTCTGCTCTGCTCGTCGGCGACTGCGCTGGTCCTGCTGCTGTTTTCTGCTCTGCTCTTTGACGTCTGCGACTGCGCATCTCCTGCTGCTTTTTTTTTGCTCTACTCGTCGGTGTCAGCGACTGCGCTGATCCTGCTGCTGTTTTCTGCTCTGCTCGTCGGCGTCTGAGACTGCGCATCTCCTGCTGCTGTTTTCTGCTCTGATCGTCGGTGTTGGCGACTGCTGGTCCTGCTGCTGTTTTCTGCACTGCTCATCGGCGTCGGCGACTGGCTGATCCTGCTGCTGTTTTCTGCTCTGCTCGTAGGCGTCGGTGACTGCGCTGGTCCTGCTGCTGTTTTCTGCACTGCTCATCGGCGTCGGCGACTGCGCTGATCCTGCTGCTGTTTTCTGCTCTGCTCGTCGGCGTCTGCGACTGCGCATCTCCTGCTGCTGTTTTTTGCTCTGCTCGTCGGCGTCGGCGACTGCGCTGATCCTGCTGCTATTTTCTGCTCTGCTCGTCGGCGTCGCCGACTGCGCTGGTCCTGCTGCTGTTTTCTGCTCTGCTCGTCTGCGTCAGCGAATGCACTGATCCTGCTGCTGTATCCTGCTCTGCTTGTCGCCGTCGGCGACTGCGCTTGTCCTGCTGTTGTTTTCTGCTTTGATCGTCGGCCTCGGCGACTGCGCTGGTCCTGCTGCTGTTTTCTTCTCTGCTCGTCGGTGTCTGCTCTGCTCGTCGGCGTCTGCGACTGCGCTGGTCCTGCTGCTGTTTTCTGCTCTGCTCGTCGGCGCTTGCGCTGGTCCTGCTGGTGTTTTCTGCACTGCTCATCGGCGTCGGCGACTGCGCTGGTCCTGGTGTTGTTTTCACCTCTGCTCGTCTGCGTCTGCTCTGCTCGTCGGTGTCTGTGCTGGTCCTGCTGCTGTTTTCTGCTCTGCTCGTCGGCGACTGCGCTGGTCCTGCTGCTGTTTTCTGCACTGCTCATCGGCGTCAGCGACTGCGCTGGTCCTGCTGCTGTTTTCTGCTCTGCTCGTCGGCAACTGCGCTGGTCCTGCTGCTGTTTTTGCCTCTGCTCGTCGGCGTCTGCTCTGCTCATCGGCGTCTGCGACTGCGCTGGTCCTGCTGCTGTTTTCTGCTCTGCTCGTCTGCGTCAGCGAATGCACTGATCCTGCTGCTGTATCCTGCTATGCTCGTCGCCGTCGGCGACTGCGCTTGTCCTGCTGTTGTTTTCTGCTTTGATCGTCGGCGTCGGCGACTGCGCTGGTCCTGCTGCTGTTTTCTTCTCTGCTCGCCGGTGTCTGCTCTGCTCGTCGGCGTCTGCGACTGCGCTGGTCCTGCTGCTGTTTTCTGCTCTGCTCGTCGGCGACTGCGCTGGTCCTGCTGCTGTTTTCTGCACTGCTCATCGGCGTCGGCGACTGCGCTGGTCCTGCTGCTGTTTTCTGCTCTGCTCGTCGGCACCTGCGCTGATCCTGCTGCTGTTTTTGCCTCTGCTCGTCGGCGTCTGCTCTGCTCATCGGCGTCTGCGACTGCGCTGGTCCTGCTGCTGTTTTCTGCTCTGCTCGTCGGCGACTGCGCTGGACCTACTGCTGTTTTCTGAACTGCTCATCGGCGTTGGCGACTGCTCTGCTCCTGCTGCTGTTTTCTGCTCTGCTCGTAGGCGTTGGCGACTGCGCTGGTGCTGCTGCTGTTTTTTGCACTGCTCATCGGCGTCGGCGACTGCACTGGTCCTGCTGCTGTTTTTTGCACTGCTCATTGGCGTCGGCGACTGCGCTGATCCTGCTGCTGTTTTCTGCTCTGCTTGTAGGCGTCGGCGACTGCGCTGGGCCTGCTGCTGTTTTCTGCACTGCTCATCGGCGTCGGCTCTGCTCGTCGGCGTCTGCGCTGGTCCTGCTGCTGTTTTCAGCTCTGCTCGTCGGCGACTGCGCTGGTCCTGCTGTTGTTTTCGCCTCTGCTCGTCGGCGTCTGCTCTGCTCATCGGCGTCTGCGCTGGCCCTGCTGCTGTTTTCTGCTCTGCTCGTCGGCGACTGCGCTGGACCTGCTGCTGTTTTATGCACTGCTCATCGGCGTTGGCGACTGCGCTGCTCCTGCTGCTGTTTTCTGCTCTGCTCGTAGGCGTTGGCGACTGCGCTGGTCCTGCTGCTGTTTTTTGCACTGCTCATTGGCGTCGGCGACTGCGCTGATCCTGCTGCTGTTTTCTGCTCTGCTCGTAGGCGTCGGCGACTGCGCTGGTCGTGCTGCTGTTTTCTGCACTGCTCATCGGCGTCGGCGACTGCGCTGATCCTGCTGCTGTTTTCTGCCCTGCTCGTCGGCGACTGAGTTGGTCCTGCTGCTGTTTTCTGCACTGCTCATCGGCGTCGGCAACTGCGTTGATCCTGCTGCTGTTTTCTGCTCTGCTCATTGGCGTCTGCGACTGCGCATCTCCTGCTACTTTTTTCTGCTCTGCTCGTTGGCGTCAGCGACTGCGCTGATCCTGCTGCTGTTTTCTGCTCTGCTCAACGGCGTCTGCGACTGCGCATCTCCTGCTACTTTTTTCTGCTCTGCTCGTTGGCGTCAGCGACTGCGCTGATCCTGCTGCTGTTTTCTGCTCTGCTCATCGGCGTCTGCGACTGCACATCTCCTGCTGCTGTTTTTTGCTCTGCTCGTCGGCGTCTGCTCTGCTCGTCGGCGTCTGCGACTGCGCTGGTCCGGCTGCTGTCTTCTGCTCTGCTCGTCGGCGACTGCGCTGGTCCTGCTGCTGTTTTCTGCTCTGCTCGTAGGCGTCGGCGACTGCGCTGGTCCTGCTGCTGTTTTCTGCACTGCTCATCGGCGTTGGCGACTGCGCTGGTCCTGCTGTTGTTTTCGCCTCTGCTCGTCGGCGTCTGCTCTGCTCATCGTCGTCTGCGACTGCGGTGGTCCTGCTGCTGTTATCTGCTCTGCTCGTCGGTGACTGCGCTGGTCCTGCTGCTGTTTTCTGCACTGCTCATCGGCGTCGGCGACTGCGCTGATCCTGCTGCTGTTTTCTGCTCTGCTCGTAGGCGTAGGCGTCGGCGACTGCGCTGGTCCTGCTGCTGTTTTCTGCACTGCTCATCGGCGTCGGCGACTGCGCTGATCCTGCTGCTGTTTTCTGCTCTGCTCGTAGGCGTCGCCAACTGCGCTCGTCCTCCTGCTGTTTTCTGCTCTGCTCGTCAACGAATGCGTTGATCCTGCTGCTGTTTTCTGCTCTGCTCATCGGCGTTGGCGACTGTGCTGGTCCTGCTGTTGTTTTCGCCTCTGCTCGTCGGCGTCTGCTCTGCTCATCGGCATCTGCGACTGCGCTGGTCCTGCTACTGAATTCTGCTCTTCTCATCGGCGTCTGCGACTGCGCTGGTCCTGCTGCTGTTTTCTGCTCTGCTCGTTGGCGTCTGCGACTGCACATCTCCTGCTGCTTTTTTTTGCTCTACTCGTCGGTGTCAGCGACTGCGCTGATCCTGCTGTTGTTTTCTGCTCTGCTTGTCGGCGTCTGAGACTGCGCATCTCCTGCTGCTGTTTTCTGCTCTGATCGTCGGTGTTGGCGACTGCTGGTCCTGCTGCTGTTTTCTGCACTGCTCATTGGCGTCGGCGACTGGCTGATCCTGCTGCTGTTTTCTGCTCTGCTCGTAGGCGTCGCCGACTGCGCTGGTCCTGCTGCTGTTTTCTGCACTGCTCATCGGCGTCGGCGACTGCGCTGATCCTGCTGCTGTTTTCTGCTCTGCTCGTAGGCGTCGCCGACTGCGCTGGTCCTGCTGCTGTTTTCTGCTCTGCTCGTCGGCGACTGCGCTGGTCCTACTGCTGTTTTCTTCACTGCTCGTTGGCGTCTGTGACTGCGCATCTCCTGCTGCTTTTTTCTGCTCTGCTCGTCGGCGTCAGCGACTGCGCTGATCCTAATGCTGTTTTCTGCTCTGCTCGTCGGCGTCTGCGACTGCGCATCTCCTGCTGCTGTTTTTTGCTCTGCTCGTCGGCGTCGGCGACTGCGCTGATCCTGCTGCTACTTTCTGCTCTGCTCGTCGGCGTCGCCGACTGCGCTGGTCCTGCTGCTGTATCCTGCTCTGCTCGTCGCCGTCGGCGACTGCGCTTGTCCTGCTATTGTTTTCTGCTTTGATCGTCGGCGTTTGCGACTGCGCTGGTCCTGCTGCTGTTTTCTTCTCTGCTCGTCGGTGTCTGCTCTGCTCGTCGGCGTCTGCGACTGCGCTGGTCCTGCTGCTGTTTTCTGCTCTGCTCGTCGGCGCCTGCGCTGGTCCTGCTGGTGTTTTCTGCACTGCTCATCGGCGTCGGCGACTGCGCTGGTCCTGGTGTTTTTTTCACCTCTGCTCGTCTGCGTCTGCTCTGCTCGTCGGTGTCTGCGACTGTGCTGGTCCTGCTGCTGTTTTCTGCTCTGCTCGTCGGCGACTGCGCTGGTCCTGCTGCTGTTTTCTGCACTGCTCATCGGCGTCGGCGACTGCACTGGTCCTGCTGCTGTTTTCTGCTCTGCTCGTCGGCAACTGCGCTGGTCCTGCTGCTGTTTTCTGCACTGCTCATCGGCGTTGGCGACTGCGTTGATCCTGCTGCTGTTTTCTGCTCTGCTCGTTGGCCTCTGCGACTGCACATCTCCTGCAGCTTTTTCTGCTCTGCTCGTTGGCGCCAGTGACTGCGCTGATCCTGCTGCCTTTTTCTGCTCTGCTCGTCGGCGTCTGCGACTGCGCATCTCCTGTTGCTGTTTTTTGCTCTGCTCGTCGGTGTCGGCGACTGCGCTGATCCTGCTGCTATTTTCTGCTCTGCTCGTCGGCGTCGGCGACTGCGCTGGTCCTGCTGCTGTTTTCTGCTCTGCTCGTCTGCGTCAGCAAATGCGCTGATCCTGCTGCTGTTTCCTGCTCTGCTCGTCGCCGTCGGCGACTGAGCTGGTCCTGCTGTTGTTTTCTGCTTTGATCGTCTGCGTCGGCGACTGCACTGGTCCTGCTGCTGTTTTCTTCTCTGCTCGTCGGCATCTGCTCTTCTCTTCGGTGTCTGCGACTGCGCTGGTCCGCTGTTGTTTTCTGCTCTGCTCGTCGGCGACTGCGCTGGTCCAGCTGGTGTTTTCTGCACTGCTCATCGGTGTTGGCGACTGCGCTGGTCCTGCTGTTGTTTTCACCTCTAATCGTCTGCGTCTGCTCTGCTCGTCTGTGTCTGCGACTGCGCTGGTCCTGCTGCTGTTTTCTGCACTGCTCATCGACGTCGGCGCCTGCACTGATCCTGCTGCTATTTTCTGCTCTGCTCGTAGGCGTCGGCGACTGCGCTGGTTCTGCTGCTGTTTTCTGCACTGCTCATCGGCGTCGGCGACTGCGCTGATCCTGCTGCTGTTTTCTGCTCTGCTCGTAGGCGTCGGTGACTGCGCTGGTCCTGCTGCTGTTTTCTGCACTGTTCATCGGCGACTGCGCTGATCCTGCTGCTGTTTTCTGCTCTGCTCGTAGGCGTCGCCGACTGTGCTGGTGCTGCTGCTGTTTTCTGCTCTGCTCGTCGGCATTGTCGACTGCGTTGATCCTGCTGCTGTTTTCTGCTCTGCTCGTTGGCGTCTGCGACTGCGCATCTCCTGCTGCTTTTTTCTGCTCTGCTTGTCAGCGTCAGCGACTGCGTTGATCTTGCGGCTGTTTTCTGCTCTGCTCGTTGGCATCTGCGACTGCGCATCTCCTGCTGCTGTTTTTTGTTCTGCTCCTCAGCGTCGGCGACTGCGCTGATCCTGCTGCTATTTTCTGCTCTGCTCGTCGGCGTCGGCGACTGCGCTGGTCCTGCTGCTGTTTTCTGCTCTGCTCATCTGTGTCAGCGAATGCGCTGACCCTGCTGCTGTTTCATGCTCTGCTCGTCGCTGTCGGCGACTGCGCTGGTCCTTCTGTTGTTTTCTGATTTGATTGTCTGCGTCGGCGACTGCGCTGGTCCTGCTGCTGTTTTCTTCTCTGCTCGTCGGCGTCTGCTCTGCTCGTCGGTGTCTGCGACTGTGCTGGTCCTGCTGCTGTTTTCTGCTCTGCTCGTCGGCGACTGCGCTGGTCCTGCTGCTGTTTTCTGCACTGCTCATCGGCGTCGGCGACTGCGCTGATCCTGCTGCTGTTTTCTGCTCTGCTCTTAGGCGTCGGCGACTGCGCTGGTCCTCTTGCTGTTTTCTGCACTGCTCATCGGCGTCGGCGACTGCGCAGATCCTGCTGCTGTTTTCTGCTCTGCTCATAGGCGTCACCGACTGCGCTGTTCCTGCTGGTGTTTTCTGCTCTGCTCCTCGGCGACTGCACTGGTCCTGCTGCTGTTTTCTGCACTGCTCGTTGGCGTCTGCGACTGCGCTGATCCTGCTGCTTTTTTCTGCTCTGCTCGTCGGCGTCAGCGACTGCGCTGATCCTGCTGCTGTTTTCTGCTCTGCTCATCGGCGTCAGCGACTGGGCAGATCCTGCTGCTGTTTTCTGCTTTGCTCGTCTGCGTCAGCGAATTTGCTGATCCTGCTGCTGTTTCCTGCTCTGCTCGTCGCCGTCGGCGACTGCGCTGGTCCTACTGTTGTTTTCTGCTTTGATTGTCTGCGTCGGCGACTGCGCTGGTCCTGCTGCTGTTTTCTTCTCTGCTCGTCGGCGTCTGCTCTGCTCGTTGGCGTCTGCGACTGTGCTGGTCCTGCTGCTGTTTTCTGCTCTGCTCGTCGGCGACTGCGCTGGTCCTGCTGCTGTTTTCTGCACTGCTCATCGGCGTCGGCGACTGCGCTGATCCTGCTGCTGTTTTCTGCTCTGCTCTTAGGCGTCGGCTACTGCGCTGGTCCTGTTGCTGTTTTCTGCTCTGCTCATCGGCGTCGGCGACTGCGCAGATCCTGCTGCTGTTTTCTGCTCTGCTCATAGGCGTCACCGACTGCACTGTTCCTGCTGGTGTTTTCTGCTCTGCTCCTCGGCGACTGCACTGTTCCTGCTGCTGTTTTCTGCACTGCTCGTTGGCGTCTGCAACTGCACATCTCCTGCTGCTTTTTTCTGCTCTGCTCGTCGGCGTCAGCGACTGCGCTTATCCTGCTGCTGTTTTCTGCTCTGCTCATTGGCGTCAGCGACTGGGCAGATCCTGCTGCTGTTTTCTGCTCTGCTCGTCTGCGTCAGAAAATGCGCTGATCCTGCTGCTGTTTCCTGCTCTGCTCGTCGCCGTCGGCGACTGCGCTGGTCCTGCTGTTGTTTTCTGCTTTGATCATCTGCGTCGGCGACTGCACTGATCCCTCTGCTGTTTTCTTCTCTGCTCGTCGGCATCTGCTCTGCTCGTCGGTGTCTGCGACTGCGCTGGTCAAGCTGCTGTTTTCTGCTCTGCTCGTCGGCGACTGCGCTGGTCCTGCTGGTGTTTTCTGCACTGCTCATCGGCGTCGGCGACTGCGCTTGTCCTGCTGTTGTTTTCACCTCTGCTCGTCTGCGTCTGCTCTGCTCGTCGGTGTCTGTGACTGTGCTGGTCCTGCTGCTGTTTTCTGCTCTGCTCGTCGGCGACTGCGCTGGTCCTGCTGCTGTTTTCTGCACTGCTCATCGACGTCGGTGACTGCGCTGATCCTGCTGCTATTTTCTGCTCTGCTCGTAGGCGTCGGCGACTGCGCTGGTCCTGCTGCTGTTTTCTGCACTGCTCATCGGCGTCAGCGACTGCGCTGATCCTGCTGCTTTTTTCTGCTCTGCTCGTAGGCGTCGGTGACTGCGCTGGTCCTGCTGCTGTTTTCTGCACTGCTCATCGGCGACTGCGCGATCCTGCTGCTGTTTTCTGC